>NC_142442.1:74592291-75213750 GCF_059453495.1 Arachis ipaensis | reverse complement strand
GGTGTGTGCCTAGAGAAGAAGCACAAAAGATCTTATGGCATTGCCATGGGTAACAATATGGAGGACATTTTGGAGGTGAGCAAATAGCCACCAAGGTCCTCCAATGTGGCTTCTACTGGCCTACCCTTTATAGAGATTCCTGAGAGTTTGTACGTAACTGTGACAGTTGCCAGAGAGCTGGTAATCTGCCTCATGGTTATGCCATGCCTCAACAAGGAATCTTGGAGATAGAGTTGTTTGATGTATGGGGTATTGATGGGATTTTTGTGGAAACGAATTCCAACACCCAAACTCACCAGCAAGTGTACCGGGTCGCATCAAGTAATAAACTCACAAGAGTGAGGTCGATCCCACAGGGATTGAAGGATTGAACAATTTTAGTTTAGTGGTTGATTAGTCAAGCGAATCAAGTTTGGTTGAGTGATTTGTGCTTTGTATAAACTAAATTGCTTGAAATATAAAGGGAGAGGGGTAAAGTGCAGTAAATTAAAGAGCAGAAAAGTAAAGAGTCTTAAAGTGCAAGTAATATAAATTGCAGAAACTAAATTGCAAGAAATGTAAATGGCTAAAACTTAAAGTGCAAGAAATGTAAATTGCTTGAATCATAAAAGGAATTGGGAATTGGGATTGCAGAATCTGAACAAGAACAACTAAATTGCATTAAACATAAAAGAGAAAATTCACTTGCAGTGAAGTAGATCTTGAACAGAAGAGTAAAATGCTTTGAATAATTTAAAAACAGTAAAGCAGTGCTTAATTTGCAGCAAAGTAAAAGAGGTTGAAGATCTCAGGAGTGGAAGAGACTAGATAACAATTCTAGATCTCAAATCCTTCCTTGATCCAACAAGAACAATTGCAAGAGAGATGAAGAAAAGTGAATTGCAGTAATTGTAGAAGAAGAAGTAGTAAATGGAAATTGGAATTCAATTATGCAGAAAATTTAAAACAAGATCTCAAGGTGAGATTGAAACAGAAGTTCTTCAATTCTCCACCCAAGATTCAAAGCAAGAAAATAAAAGAGTGCTCAAACAAGAACCAAGAAGAAGAGAGATCAATTCTCCTTCCAAGTTCTCTGAAATCTAAACTCAAAAACAAAAGCTCAAAATGAAAAATGAAAGTTCAAAGAAAAATTCAAAATAAAATTCAGCTCCCTAATTACATCAAACTAACTCCTATTTATACACTTTCTATTATTGGATATTGGAATTTGGATGGGCTTTTGATTTGGTGAAGATTTGAATTAAATTGGACTTTTGGTTGAATTTTCAGCACATGGGTAATATGCTTCCAGGGGAGTGCTCAGCTCACAAAGTGAGCTGAGCTTTGACACTTAGTGTGGGGAAGCATTGGTAGCGTGCTGCTGTCTTGGGGTGCATCAGGGGAGAGCTCAGCTCACTTTGTGAGCTGAGCATTGGTGCCTTGGTGCCAAATGTTGTGCGCTGTGTGCTGCCCAGGGACCGTGTCATGCGCGCTCCTTGTGCTCCTGGCCGTGTCAAGGTGTGCTTCATGCACCAAGAGGTAGTGCTCAGCTCTCCAAGTGAGCTGAGCTTTGGTGCTCACAATGAGAGCTCCTTGGTTCGAAACCCACGGGAAGCATGCGCTGCCCATTTCTTTGGTTGCCTTGCTTCCTTGCTTCCTCAACGTGTGGGGTTTGAACCTTGGGGAGTGCATTTGACCAATTTTTGCTTATTTTTCCTTGTGAGTGGCGCCTCCCCCCTCCCCTTTAGTCAAGGGTTCAAGTCTTGGAGCATGCATTTGCAAATCATTTTCCTTGAATTATTTCCTTAGTGCTCTCGATAATGCTCACTTTGTGAGCTGAGCTTGGTTCTTCTTTCCTTGTTTCTTGGCCTCATGTTGTGCTCAGCTCACAAAGTGAGGTGAGCTTTGTGCCTTGGTCCCTTGGGAGTGAGTGTAGCGCTCATTTAGTGAGCTTGGTGCTCTTGGAGTGAGCTTCATGGTTTGTTGCACCACACTTCCTCCTTTCTTGGCCACACTTCCTCTTCCTTGAACCACGCTTCTTAGGCCACGCTTTTCTTCTTTTCTTCTTTTCTTCACCTACAATTAACCAAAACAACCAATCAAAGTATCACCAAATTCATAAGGCTTATAAATCATTAAAAATCAATTAAATTTAGCTTAAACCTCATGATTTATTATCAATTTCATGGTGGTTGTTTGATTCAAAGAAGTTGTGCACTTTCATTCCAAATTGATTTCTTAGGATGCAAGAAAGTGTATAAAACTAAATAAAAATAAAGAAAAAGGCTAGTAAAACTGGGTCAATATGACTTGTCATCACAACACCAAACTTAAAACTTGCTTGTCCCCAAGCAAGAAAAGAATTATGCTTAAAGGTTCTTTTAATTAAAATAGATTTGAAGAATAACATGCAGTGCCCTGTGAGTGAAGTGATTAAGTGACAGTGGAGTGAACTCTAAATTATATGCTCATGCAAGGGCTTCAGTGCTTACTAGTCCCTACATCTTGGAAGTCTTAGGTCTTAGGACTTTCATCCAAATGATATCATGGAGATCTCTCTATAGGTAATCACCTTGAAGCAGCTTATAGTTTTTGTGCTTTGGTCTTGACTCTAACTGTCATGTCTCAAAGCGGCTCTTTAGATAAGCTTTCAATCAATACTCCTAAACCAGTTAGTTTTAAGGTATTAGGTGTTAAAGCACCCTAAGGATTTACTTGCTCAAGCCTCTCTCTTTGACACAATTCGACCACAAGCATTTACTAGGATAACAACTCTTTGAGTTTTTGTTTCTTCTTTCTTTTCTGCCTAGTAATTGATGCTCAGAGCCTTGGGCCATGTTCTTTTTATTTTTGTATTTTCTTTATTTTTTTTTGTTTTGTTTGCTGCTTCTTGGATCAATAAATGTTTGAGAATCTCCACAACACTTCTTTGAACTCTACGTCCTGCCTATAAGCTCCCATGCAAGTTTTCATAAGCATGCAACCTCAATGCATAATCATACAACTAGAACCACCACTTCTCCTAATCTTTTGCTTGCCTCAAAATTGTTTAATTCCCCAATCCTTCTTTTCAAATAACTTTCATGTAATGCATTTTTTTTGAAATATTGAGTGCAAACAAGTTTTGGAGAGTATAGTATTGTAAATGATCAAGCATATTGATTATTGATTTGCAGAAAAACTATACTAGACAGAAGGGCAGATAGGGGTATAATATAACTTTCAATCACAGCAATATCTGATAATGAATAATACAACCTTTTGGAGTTTACTTGCTGTCCTCTTCCTCATCATCATTGCTGGTCTTCACATTCCTCTTTCATCTCTTTGATTGATGATGCTAAATCTTCCCAAAAGTTTGTATGATACTCTGCAGTGATATTGAAAGTTGCTTGTTCCCCAAGCACTTAGAAATAATGGTTAGCATGCACGATTTATTTGTGGGCCTTTGTACTTACTTTGGTGTGGGAACACCAAACTTAGTACCTTGCCAATGGTTCTTGTTCATCAAACTAACCAGATGTGAAACTCTTTTTCTTTGCTAAAAGTAGTAAAACTGAAAACTAGGAAACAGTAAAATAGTTAACTAGTTTATCCAAATGCTTGAAGCTAGCATGATGCAGAAAGTGAGAATATATTTTATGATGAAATTTTGGTGGGACACCAAACTTAGAATCCTTCATTCTCCCTTAGATTGTTTTGGTGTGCAACACCAAACTTAGCTTCTCGCAATATAGATAAAACTAATTAACCTTTTTATTGAAATAGTTATGAAAAGAAAGTTACCTCCGGTTGGGTTGCCTCCCAACAAGCGCTCTTTTATTGTCACTAGCTTGACATCTTTCATCCTCGGATCATGGAAGTTGAGGCTTCTGTTGCCTTTGGTTTCCTCCTCTCACTATGGGCTTCCTTTCCTCTGTTTCTTTTTGTGGAATTCCTCTGTGGTGTCTTTCTTTGATGATTATTTCCTTTTCCATAGCCTTCTCACTTTCTTCCTTAATTGCTTTCCCTTTCAATCCAGCAGCTTTTTCACTGTACTTTGGGTCATCTTCAGTGGCCCTTAGGGATATATTTGCTTCTCTCTCGCCCAATTCAGCAAGGTTTTGAACCAGTTGTTCCATTTGCCTTTCAACTCTTCTGAGTGAGGCCTCTTGGTTCCTGCTTATCATCTCTTGATTTTTCCTTATTTCTTCCTGCTCTATTGTTATCATTTCTTGAACTTTCATGAATCTTTCCATCATCATTTCTAGAACATAGAGTCTTTGAGAGTTTAGAATTGGTTGTGGTTCTGTCAACTGTGATGGTTGGTGAGAGTCATTTTGGGCGAGTTGTGAGGTAGGATGGGGTTGGAAGTGTGTGCATTGGGGTGGTGCGTGATGGTTGTTGTTGTGGGAGTGGTTTTTATGTTGGTTTTTGAAGTTGGGGTTGTTGCAGTTGAAGTCCCTTTGTCTTTGATTTTGGTTTTCAACCCCCCTCCAGTTGAATTGAGTTCTCTAGGGTGGGTTGTACACATCATTCTGAGTCCTGTGTTGGAACATGCTTGAGGGGCTGTTTGGAGAGTGTGGTCGCTCATGACTTTGTTGCTCATAGTTAGTTGCTCCAAAACTTCTTTCAGGTTGATTCCCATTATGTGATTTTTTGAGTAAGTTGTGAGTATTTATTGCAGCAACTTGTAGCCAATCAATTTTTCTGACTATTAGCTCCAATTGTTGTTGAAGTTGTTGGTGTATCTGTTTGTTTTGGGCCATAATGACACTTACACCTTCAATTTCTATCACTCTTTTCTCTTGTGTGGATGGTTGCACTTCTGTCTCTAGTTCACCAACTTCCTGGGGTGGTTTCAACTTGGCTAGGAGTTCACTCATGAGTTCTTCCCATCCGATGATGTTTCCTTGTGGGAAAGCTTAAAACCATTGAGCAACATCGTTCATGGTGATGAGTGGGTGCTTCAAGTTATGGGTTTCATTATCATCTAAGGTGGGGACATTACTCCCATGATTACTGGAGTTCGTTGAGTTCTCCTCCATGATCTGCACAATCACAAACGGTCCAAATGAAGATAGAGTATATTCATGCCAGAATGGGATTAGAGGATTTGTTGACACAATGTGTCAAACAGTTGATGAACTTCAAAGATTAATGGAGGAAAATTGCTTCTCTCGTATATTCAACAAGCTATGAGAATCACACAAAGCCAGAGAAACCAAGAAACTTCACTCTATTGCTAAAGTGAAATTTCAATTAGTTCAAGCAAAAATTCAAACAGTTAGTGGGTTAGTCACAAGTTAAAGAAACAGAAAAGAAAAAGTGCTTGATCTAGACCTCCACTTCACTTAATCATTGTCAATCTAATCAATCCCCGGCAACGGCGCCAAAAACTTGATGGGATTTTTGTGGAAACGAATTCCAACACCCAAACTCACCGGCAAGTGTACCGGGTCGCATCAAGTAATAATAACTCACAAGAGTGAGGTCGATCCCACAGGGATTGAAGGATTGAACAATTTTAGTTTAGTGGTTGATTTAGTCAAGCGAATCAAGTTTGGTTGAGTGATTTGTGCTTTGCAGAAACTAAATTGCTTGAAATATAAAGGGAGAGGGGTAAAGTGCAGTAAATTAAAGAGCAGGAAAGTAAAGAAGCAGATTCTTAAAGTGCAAGTAATATAAATTACAGAAACATAGATTGCAAGAAATGTAAATGGCTGAAACTTAAAGTGCAAGAAATGTAAATTGCTTGAATCATAAAAGGAATTGGGAATTGGGATTGCAGAATCTGAACAAGAACAACTAAATTGCATTAAACATAAAAGACAAAATTCACTTGCAGTGAAGTAGATCTTGAACAGAAGAGTAAAATGCTTTGAAGAATTTAAAAACAGTAAAGCAGTGCTTAATTTGCAGCAAAGTAAAAGAGGTTAAAGATCTCAGGAGTGGAAGAGACTAGATAACAATTATAGATCTCAAATCCTTCCTTGATCCAACAAGAACAATTGCAAGAGAGATGAAGAAAAGTGAATTACAGAAATTGTAGAAGAAGAAGCAGTAAATGGAAATTGGAATTCAATTATGCAGAAAATTTAAAACAAGATCTCAAGGTGAGATTGAAACAAAAGTTCTTCAATTCTCCACCCAAGATTCAAAGCAAGAAAATAAAAGAGTGCTCAAACAAGAACCAAGAAGAAGAGAGATCAATTCTCCTTCCAAGTTCTCTGAAATCTAAACTCAAAAACAAAAGCTCAAAATGAAAAATGAAAGTTCAAAGAAAAATTCAAAATAAAATTCAGCTCCCTAATTACATCAAACTAACTCCTATTTATACACTTTCTATTATTGGATATTGGAATTTGGATGGGCTTTTGATTTGGTGAAGATTTGAATTAAATTGGACTTTTGGTTGAATTTTCAGCCCATGGGTAATATGCTTCCAGGGGAGTGCTCAGCTCACAAAGTGAGCTGAGCTTTGACACTTAGTGTGGGGAAGCATTGGTAGCGTGCTGCTGTCTTGGGGTGCATCAGGGGAGAGCTCAGCTCACTTTGTGAGCTGAGCATTGGTGCCTTGGTGCCAAATGTTGTGCGCTGTGTGCTGCCCAGGACCGTGTCATGCGCGCTCCTTGTGCTCCTGGCCGTGTCAAGGTGTGCTTCATGCACCAAGAGGTAGTGCTCAGCTCTCCAAGTGAGCTGAGCTTTGGTGCTCACAATGAGAGCTCCTTGGTTCGAAACCCACGGGAAGCATGCGCTGCCCATTTCTTTGGTTGCCTTGCTTCCTTGCTTCCTCAACGTGTGGGGTTTGAACCTTGGGGAGTGCATTTGACCAATTTTGGCTTATTTTTCCTTGTGAGTGGCGCCTCCCCCCTCCCCTTTGGTCAAGGGTTCAAGTCTTGGAGCATGCATTTGCAAATCATTTTCCTTGAATTATTTCCTTAGTGCTCTCGATAATGCTCACTTTGTGAGCTGAGCTTGGTTCTTCTTTCCTTGTTTCTTGGCCTCATGTTGTGCTCAGCCCACAAAGTGAGGTGAGCTTTGTGCCTTGGTCCCTTGGGAGTGAGTGTAGCGCTCATTTAGTGAGCTTGGTGCTCTTGGAGTGAGCTTCATGGTTTGTTGCACCACACTTCCTCCTTTCTTGGCCACACTTCCTCTTCTTTGAACCACGCTTCTTAGGCCACGCTTTTCTTCTTTTCTTCTTTTCTTCACCTACAATTAACCAAAACAACCAATCAAAGTATCACCAAATTCACAAGGCTTAAAAATCATTAAAAATCAATTAAATTTAGCTTAAACCTCATGATTTAGCATCAATTTCATGGTGGTTGTTTGATTCAAAGAAGTTGTGCATTTTCATTCCAAATTGATTTCTTAGGATGCAAGAAAGTGTATAAAACTAAATAAAAATATAGAAAAAGGCTAGTAAAACTGGGTCAATATGACTTGTCATCAGGTATTGACTTCATGGGGCCTTTCCCACCATCATACTCAAACACTTATATTCTGGTTGCAATCGACTATATATCTAAATAGGTAGAGGCCATTGCCACACCCACTAATAATACTAAGACAGTGCTGAAGTTCCTCCAGAAATATATCTTCAGCAGGTTTGGTGTCCCTAGAGTACTAATCAGTGATGGGGGCGCTCACTTCTGCAACAAACAACTTTACTCTGCCATGGTCCGGTATGGAATTAGCCACAAAGTGGCAACTCCATATCATCCACAGACAAATGGGCAAGGTGAAGTCTCTAACAGAGAACTAAAAAGAATCCTGGAACGGACTGTAAGTACCCGTAGAAAGGATTGGGCAAGAAGCTTGGATGATGCTCTGTGGGCTTACAGAACAGCATTCAAGACTCCTATAGGGACCTCTCCATACCAGCTTGTGTATGGTAAGGCCTGTCATCTGCCCGTGGAACTGGAATACAAAGCCTACTGGGCAACCAGATTCCTAAACTTTGATGCCAAATTAGCTGGAGAAAAAAGATTGCTCCAGCTGAATGAGCTAGAGGAATTCAGACTCACTGCTTTCGAAAATGCCAAGCTTTACAAAGAGAAAGCAAAAAGGTGGCATGACAGAAAGCTGTCATCTAGAGTTTTTGAACCAGGACAGAAGGTCTTGCTGTTTAACTCTAGGCTCAGGCTATTCTCCAGGAAACTGAAATCCCGGTGGAGGGGACCATATATGATTACAAGTGTGTCACCATATGGCTATGTGGAGCTTCAAGACATTGATTCTAATAAGAAGTTCATTGTTAATGGACAGAGAATCAAACATTATCTTGAAGGCAATGTTGAGCAAGAATGCTCAAAGCTGAGGCTAGATTAAAAAGCTCAGCAAGGTCCAGCTAAAGACAATAAAGAAGCGCTTGCTGGGAGGCAACCCAGCCATTAGCAAAACTCTTTCTGTTATTTTATTTTATTCTATTCTTTATTTTATTTATTTTTAAAGCATATAAGTTCAATATTAACAAGGTAAAGAATCAATTGCATAAGTTCACAGGGCTACAGAAGGATTCAGAGCACAAAACAAGAAAAAGGAGCTCACTGGCAAGAAAACGCCAGTAAGAGGCACAATTGGGCGTTAAACGCCCAAAAGGAGCATCTACTGGGCGTTTAACACCAGTAGAGATAGCCATCTGGGCGTTAAACGCCAGAAAGAAGCAGCTTCTGGGCGTTTAACGCCAGATTTACAGCATTCTGGGCGTTCAGAAAAATGCCCAGTGACAAAGGAGTTTCTGGCGTTTAACGCCAGCTGGAAGCAACAGCTGGGCATTAAACGCCCAGACCAAGCACCAATTGGGCGTTAAATGCCCAAAACATGCAGCAGTTGGGTGTTTAACGCCAGGATTGTGGGGAGTAGGTAATTTTGTTTTCAATTCAAATTTTTTCCATTTTTTATGTTTCAATTCATGATTTCTTGCACAAACATGTTACAAATCCTAATTTTTCAAATCCTTTTTCAAAAGATATCAAAGGTATCTTAATTCATAAACCCTTTTTTTTGTCCTCTTCAAATTATTTTCAAATCCTTTTCAAACCAAATCTATCTCTTTTCCTTCTACAATCTTTTCAACTCATCAACATCTTTTTCAAATCTTCACAACATCTTTTTCAAAACAAAGCTATCTTTTTCAAATATCTTCCATATTATTCATATCTTTTAAATTTTAAAGTGCATCCTTTTCCTATCATACTTATCTTTTACAAATCATATCTTTTACCATATCTTCAAAATTTTCGAAAAGCCACCCCCCTTCCCTTTAAATCTTAGTTCGGCCTCCCCCCCACCTCCACAATTCGGACTTGGCTCTCCTCATATCCCTCTCCTTTCTTTTCTTTTGCTTAAAGACAAGCAAACCTCTAAGTTTGGTGTGTTTATCCGTGATCACTGAGCCAATACCCACTAAGATCATGGCTCCTAAGGGAAAACAAACCAACTCAAGAGGCAAGAAAGAGAATATTCCAAAACCACTTTGGAATCAAGGGAAGTTCTTAACCAAAGAACATTCAGACCATTACTACAAAATAATGGGTCTAAGGTCAGTGATCCCGAAAGTTAAATTCAATCTGAAAGAAGACGAATATCCGAAGATCCAAGAGAAAATTCGAAACAGGAGCTGGGATGTCCTAGCTAATCCTGAAACAAAGGTGGGAAGAAATATGGTTCAGAAATTCTACGCAAATATGTGGCAGACCGACAGGCAGAGAATAGCGGGAACCGCATTCTATGACTATAGAACTCTGGTCAGAGGGAAGATTGTTCACACCCACCCTAACAAAATAAGGGAGATCTTCAAGCTGCCTCAACTGTAAGATGACCCAGACTCCTTTAATAGGAGAATAATGAGATCAAACCTGAACTTGGACAAGATCCTAGAGGACATATATCTCCCTGGAGCTAAATGGACAACCAACACAAAGTGTGCCCCGAACCAACTCAAAAGAGGAGATCTCAAACTAGTCGCCAGAGGCTGGCTGGACTTCATTGGGCGCTCTATATTGCCCACTAGCAACCGCTCTGAGGTCACCATCAGAAGAGCAGTGATGATTCATTGCATTATGCTGGAAAAAAAGTGGAAGTTCATCAGCTGATTGCTTGTGAGCTTTACAAGATTGCAAACAAGAACTCCAAAGATGCCAGATTGGCTTATCCAAGCTTGGTCTCTCTGTTATGTAAAGATACTGGGATAAAAATGGGAGTAGATGAGTACATCCCAGTTGAGCTACCAATCACCAAAAAGTCTATGGAAGGACAACAACTGCAGGACGAACCCATCAAGAGGAGAGCATAGGAGTTCCTCCCGAAAATCCCTCAAATTGAATACTGGGAGCGCCTAAAAGCATCTGTCACCAAGTTGCAAGAAGCTGTGGATCAACTGAAGGAAGAGCAGCAAAATCAAAATAGCATGCTCTGCAAACTGCTTAGAGAACAAGAAGAGCAAGGGCATGAACTGAAGGAATTGAAGCGCTAGAAGCTATCGCTTGAAGGGCCAAGCACTCCACAGACTAAAGAGGCATCCACCTCCTAAATTCAAGGTTGTTAAGTTCTAATCTTAGCCTTAACTCTGTGATAATTGTTCTTATTAGAAATTTACCATAGAAGTTATATATGAGTAGTAGTAATTAGTATCTCTATTTTGATTTTATCTCCAATTAAGCTATAATTTATTTTTCTCATCATCATCAAACATGAATAAAATAGCAGATTTTTAGAATAAGGAGGCAATATTTTTTCGAGTTCTTAATAAGGAAAATTCTAATTATCTATATGTGGTGGCAATGCTTTTTGTCTTCTGAATGAATACCTGAACAGTGCATATTTTTTATATTGAATTTTATGAATGTTAAAATTGTTGGCTCCTGAAAGAATGATGAACAAGAGAAATGTTATTGATGATCTGAAAAATCATGAAATTGATTCTTGAAACAAGAAAAAGCAGCAAAAAAAAAGAAGGAGTAGTAGAAAAAGCCAGTAGCCCTTAAACCAAAAGGCAAGGGTAAAAAGGATCCAAGGCTTTGAGCATTAATGGATAGGAGGGTCTAAAAGGAATAAAATCCTGGCCTAAGCGGCTAAACTAAGCTATCCCTAACCATGTGCTTGTGGCGTGAAGGTGTCAAGTGAAAACTTGAGACTGAGCGGTTAAAGTCGAGGTCCAAAGCAAAAACAGAGTGTGCTTAAGAACTCTGGACACCTCTAATTAGGGACTTTAGCAAAGCTAAGTCACAATCTAAAATGGTTCACCCAGTTATGTGTCTGCAGCATTTATATATCTGGTGGTAATACTGGAAAACAAAGTGCTTACGGCCACGGCCAAGACTCATAAAGTAGCTGTGTTCAAGAATCAACATACTAAACTAGGAGAATCAATAATACTTTCTGAATTCTGAGTTCCTATGGACGCCAATCATTCTAAATTTCAAAGGATAAAGTAAGATGCCAAAACTGTTCGGAAATAAAAAGCTACTAGTCCCGCTCATCTAATTAGAATCTGAGCTTCACTTAAAACTCTGAGATATTATTGCTTCTCTATTTCTTTTTATCCTATTTTATTTGTCTAGTTGCTTGGGGACAAGCAACAGTTTAAGTTTGGTGTTGTGATGAGCGGATATTTTATACGCTTTTTGGGGGTAATTTCATGTAGTTTTTTAGCATGTTATAGTTAGTTTTTAGTATATTTTTATTAGTTTCTAGGCAAAATTTATATTTCTAGACTTTACTATGAGTTTGTGTATTTTTCTATGATTTTAGGTAGTTTCTGGCTGAAATTGAGGGAGCTGAGCAAAAATCTTATTCAGGCTGAAAAAGGACTGCAGATGCTATTGGATTCTGACCTCCCTGCACTTGAAATGGATTTTCTGGAGCTACAAGAGTCCCAATGGTGCGCTCTCAATTGCGTTGGAAAGTAGACATCTAGGGCTTTCCAGAAATATATAATAGTCCATGCTTTGCTCAAGGATAAATGACGTAAACTGGCGTTCAACGCCAGTTCTATGTTGCATTCTGGTGTTAAACGCCAGAAACAGGTTACAAGTTGGAGTTAAACGGCAGAAACAGGTTACAACCTGGCGTTTAACTCTAGAAACAGCCTAGGCACATGTAAAGTTCAAGTCTCAGCCCCAGCACACACCAAGTGGGCCTCAGAAGTGGATTTCTACACTATCTATCTTAGTTTACCCATTTTCTGTAAACCTAGGTTACTAGTTTAGTATTTAAACAACTTTTAGAGATTTATTTGGTACCTCATGACAATTTAGATCTGAACTTTGTACTCTTTGATGGCATGAGTCTCTAAACTCCATTGTTGGGGGTGAGGAGCTCTGCTGTGTCTCGATGAATTCATGCAATTATTTCTGTTTTCTATTCAAACACACTTGTTTCTATCTAAGATGTTCATTCGCACTTCAATATGATGGATGTGATGATCCGTGACACTCATCACCATTCTCAACCTATGAACGCATGCCTGACAACCACCTCCGTTCTACTTTCGATTGAATGAGTATCTCTTGGATTCCTTAATCAGAGTCTTCGTGGTATAAGCTAGAATCCATTGGCAGCATTCTTGAGAATCTGGAAAGTCTAAACCTTGTCTGTGGTATTTCGAGTAGGATTCAGGGATTGGATGACTATGACGAGCTTCAAACTCACAAAGGTTGGGCATAGTGATAGATGCAAAAGGATCAATGGATCATATTCTAACATGAGTGAGAACCGACAGATGATTAGTAGTGCGGTGACAGCGCACCTGGACCATTTTCACTGAGAGGATGGATGGTAGCCATTGACAACGGTGATCCACCAACATACAGCTTGCCATAGGAGGAACCTTGCGTGTGTGAAGAAGAAGGCTGGGAGAAAGCAGAGATTCAGAAGACAAAGCATCTCCAAAACTCCAACATCTTCTCCATTACTGCATAACAAGTATTTAATTCATGCTCTTTTATTTTTCGCAATCCAAACTGATAATTATAATTGATATCCTAACTAAGAATTACAAAATAACCATAGATTGCTTCAAGCCAACAATCTCCATGGGATTCGACCATTACTCACATAAGGTATTACTTGGACGACCCAGTGCACTTGCTGGTTAGTGGTACGAGTTGTGAAAAGTGTGATTTATAATTCGTGCACCAGCACTCCAGTCTTTCCTGTGAGGTTTTACTATCTTCTCCAAAATGCGTTTAATCTCTTTGTTAGAGACTTCTGCTTGCCCATTGGTCTGGGGATGGTAAGCTGTTGCTACTTTATGAACTATCCCATGCTTCTTCAGTAGTCCTGTCAGTCTCCTGTTTCAAAAGTGGGTGCCTTAATCGCTCACGATTGCTCGTGGTGATCCAAAGCCACAAATAATATGGTTTTTAACAAAGGAAACAACAGTGTTAGCATCATCAGTACGGGTAGGAATTGCTTCTACCCATTTAGAAACATAATCTACAACTAACAGTATATAAAAGTAACCATTAGAATTTAGAAATGGACCCATGAAGTCAATGCCCCAAACATCAAAAATTTCAAAGAAAAGCATAATCTGTTGAGGCATCTCATCCCTCTTGGATATATTACCAAACCTTTGGCAAGGGGAACAAGATTTACAGAATTCAGAAGCATCTTTAAAAAGAGTAGGCCACCAGAATCCACAGTCTAGAATTTTTCTAGCTGTTCTTTAAGGGCCAAAATGTCCTCCACTCTCAGATGAGTGGCGGGCCTCTAAAATGAACTGGAATTCTGATTGAGGCACACACCGTCTAATTACCTGGTCAGCACCATACCTCCATAAATATGGATCATCCCATATATAATATTTGGACTCGCTTTTCAGCTTGTCTCTTTGATGCTTAGTAAAATTTGGAGGAAAAGTGTGGCTAACTAGATAATTAGCTACAGGTGCATACCAAGGAACTACTTCAGATACTGCATGTAAGCTATCAAATGGGAAATTATCATTTATAGGAGTGGAGTCATCCTTAATGTGCTCAAGGCGACTCAAGTGGTCTGCCACTAAATTCTGGTTACCACTCCTATCCTTAATTTCTAAATCAAATTCTTGCAGCAGTAGTATCCAACGTATTAGCCTTGGTATGGACTCTTTTTTAGCTAATAAATATTTTAGAGCTGCATGGTTTGAGTACACTACTACCTTAGTACCAAGTAAATAGGCTTGGAATTTATCCAGAGCAAAAACAATAGCTAGAAGCTCTTTTTCAGTAGTAGTATAGTTAGATTGAGCAGCATCTAAGGTCTTAGATGTATAAGCAATTACAAAAGGGTCCTTACCTTTGTGCTGAGCCAGCGCTGCCCATACTGCATGGTTGGAATCATCACACATAATTTTAAATGGCTGGCTCCAGTCTGGTCCTCTCACAATTGGAGCTTGAGTCAGAGCAATCTTCAGCTTGTCAAACGCTTGCATGCAGTCCTCACTGAACTCGAACTCTATATCTTTCTACAGCAATCTGGATAAAGGCAATGCTACCTTACTGAAGTCCTTAATGAATCTCCTATAAAAACCTGCATGGCCAAGGAACGAACGGACTTCCCTCACGGAGGAGAGGTAAGATAAACTAGAAATAACATCCACCTTTGCTGGATCTACAGAAATGCCAGTATTAGACACAACATGTCCTAGTACAATTCCCTGTTTTACCATAAAGTGACATTTCTCAAAATTTAATACAAGGTTGGTACTAACACACCTGTCTAATACTCTAGATAAACTATCCAAGCAAAGGCTAAATGAATCACCATATACGCTAAAATCATCCATAAAATCTCCATACAGTTCTCAATAAGATCAGAAAAAAGACTCATCATGCACCTTTGGAAAGTAGCTGGTGCATTGCATAAGCCAAATGGCATTCTCTTATAAGCATACGTTTCAAAAGAACATGTAAAAGTAGTCTTTTCCTGATCTTCAGGAGCTATATGAATTTAAAAATAGCCTGTATAACCATCTAAAAAGCAGTAATGGGATTTACCTGACAGGCGATCAAGCATTTGATCAATGAATGGCAAGGGGTAGTGATCCTTGCGAGTGGCTTGGTTGAGACGACTATAATCAATACAAACTCTCCATGAGTTCTGCACTCTAGTTGTCAGGAGTTCTCCATGCTCATTTCTTACTGTTGTGACTCCAGACTTCTTCGGCACCACTTGTACTGGACTGATCCATTCACTGTCTGAGATGGGGTAAATGATATCTGCTTCAAGTAGTCTGGTTACTTCTTTCTTGACAACTTCTAAGATGGTGGGATTCAATCTTCTTTGAGGCTGACAGACAGGCTTTGCTCCATCTTCTAAGAATATTCTGTGCTCACAAACTTGAGGGTTGATGCCTACTATATCCGCCAAGCTCCATCCAATTGCTTTCTTATGTTTTCTCAGCACACTGAGCAGTTTCTCTTCTTGTTGAGAGGTGAGTTCCCGTGCAATGATAACTGGAAACTTCTTCTTATCCTTAAGGTAAGCATACTTGAGGTATAGAGGGAGGGGCTTTAATTCTAATTTTTGCTCATAGCTAGGCTCTGGATCATCCGGGGCTGGTGATAATGGCAAAGGGTTCTCATTGTTTTCAGAAAGTGTCCCCACACTTGGACCTTGCTCCATGTACTTCTCTTCCATTTCTTCTTAATGAACCTCAGCTATTGTTTCATCAATGATGTCGCATTGGAAGATAGAATGATCTTCCGGAGGATGCTTCATAGCTTCATTTAAACTGAAACTCACTGCTCTGCTATCTATCTCAAAGGAGTAAGTTCCTGAGAATGCATCCAGCTTGAACTTTGAAGTCTTCAGGAATGATCTTCCAAGCAGGATTGATGATGGTCTTCCTGAGTCATTAGGGGGCATTTCCAGGATATAGAAGTCAATGGGAAATGTGCGCCCCTTAATGCTCACTAATACGTCTTTAGCAATTCCAACTACTGTAATAATGCTTTTATCTGCTAACACAAAACGAGCTGCTGACCTTTTTAAGGGAGGGAGCCTCAAAGTATCATATATAGATAATGGCATTATACTAATACATGCTCCTAAATCACACATGCAGTCAGAAAAAATTATACCTCCAATGGTACAGTTAACCATACATGGACCTGGATCACTACATTTTTTAGGTATACCTCCCATCAAAGCAGATATAGAGCTACTTAAAAGGAATAGTTTCTAACTCATTAATTTTATCTTTATGTATGCACAAATCTTTTAGAAACTTTGCATATTTAGGTACCTGCTGAATAGCATCAAAAAGGAGAACAGTTACCTCAATTTTGTTGAATATTTCTACCATTTTGGGGTCAAGTTCCATCTACTTTCTGGGCTTCCTTACAAGTTGTGAGAATGGGATAGGAAGGGCGTTACTTGCAGCTTCTGCATCCTTTGGTGTTTCATTATGTGGTTGAGCTGCTTCTTCTTCAACTATGTTTTGTACGTCCTCTTCCTCTTCAGCATCTTCCACTTCCACTACATCCTCAGCTGGGACGTGTTCTAGTGAGCTTGGCTCCTCCTGGTTCCTCTCTTGCAGTGTGGTTCCAGACCTCAAAGTGATGGCATTGATGCCACCTTTGTGATTAGGTAAGGATTGAGAAGGAATTTCACTAGAGCTTGAAGGTTGATTGGTGGAATTAGGTGATGAATCTAACCGGGAGACGAGAGCTTGTAAAGTAGCAGTCAGACCATTTAAAGTAGATTTCAGCTGTGTCTGCATGTCTTGTTGTCCTTGTGCAAGAGAACGGAGCATCTCATCATTTAATGAGGAATTGGAATAAGTGATCTAAGAAACCTGTTGTTGGTTGTGCTGGAATCCTTGAGATTGTCTTAGGTGAGGTGCTCTGTAAGGCTGGTTCTGATTCTGCTGTCTGTTGTTGTTATTCCACCTCTGGTTTCCATTGTTATCTCTGCCTCCTCTGTTATAGTTGTCCCTCCAACTATGGTTAGAATTATCTCTCCATCCTTGGTTGGAGTTATCCTGCCATCCTTGGTTATGAGTTCCACCTTGCTTGTAATTGCCGCCTTGTTGATTGTATCCTTGATTCGAGCGGTCATAGAAGTTATGAGTAGCTGCCACAGTGTTGTTGTCCTATTGGAGTTGCGGATATTCATCAGTATAATGACTATAATCAGCACAGATTCTGCATATCTTTGGGGAACTAACTGTTGGCTCTATTGTGGTGGGTGAGGCTGAGCTTGTTGTGCTTGTTGTTGATTTAACTGCATTTGCTTCAGTAGGTTGGTCATTTCACATATACTCTGTGTAAGAGTAGTAGTCTCAATGCTAGAGGAATCCTCTACAATAGTTTTTGAGTGGCCGCGCCTCTGCCTGTGATTCCTAGTGGACTCAGCTAAGTCGCTGATCAGTTGCCATGCTTCATCTGTGGTTTTGTATATTTTCATGGAACTATTACTAGCACCATCCAGTGTGGTCTTATCCTGGGGATTCATGCCTTGAGTGAAGTAGCTGATCAACACTACTCTATCAATCATGTGATAGGGGCATGCGTCTAGAAGGTTCTTAAAACGCTCTCAGTATTCATAGAGAGTCTCCGAGTCTCCTTGAACAATGCAGGAGATCTTTTTCCTCAGTCCATCTGTGACTTCAGCTGGAAAGCATTTTTCCAAAAATTCTCTCCTGAGTGTATCCCAGTTGGTAACAGTCTCTTCAGGTTGGGAGTAGTACCACTCCCTTGCCTTTCCCTCAAGAGAAAATGGGAAGGCAGTTAACAGAATAGAAGTTTTATCTGCACCATTACGCCTAACAGTAGAACAGGTTGTCTGGAAATCCATAAGGTGCTTAATAGGCTCTTGAGCAGGTAAGCCATGAAACTTGGGCATCAAGTTGATTAGTGCAGTCTTCAATTCAAAATCTACAGCCAGATTTGGATGATGCACTTGATAAGGTTGTAGTGTAAAATCTGGGGCTCCATCTTCCTGGAGAGTAATTCTCCTAGGTTCTACCATGTTACCTGCACGTGAATCAACTGGATCAGTAGTAAAGGAGCTTGTCTCGCTCTCAGATGGCAGTTCAGATTCGCCTTCAGATGAGACTGGTGAATCGATAACAATCACTTCACCACCCTCAGAGGCTAACCGACGTCGAGCTCGCCTAATACGTGAAAGAGTTCTTTCAATTTCAGGATCAAAAGCGGCTAAGCTCGGATCAGGCAGTGAACGCGTCATTCAATGAGAAAGACATATAGGTCATGGTAACAGAAATAAAAATAAAATATGCAAATAAAAATAAAAATATGTATACTAATTAATAATCTAGCACTTGCAACTCCCTGGCAATGGCGCCAAAAATTGAACGGCAGGCAGAAGTCGGCTAATTAAGAAATCAAAACATGAAATACGTTGTGAGTATAGTTTTTAACTAGCTAAGATCCGCCTCGTCAATTTAGAAAAGTTGTCACAAATTTTAGAAATAAAAATACTGAGAGTATGAGTCCCAGGTCGTCTCCCAACGAGTTGCAGGAAAGCGTGCTAATTTATTAATTAGAAATTTTCCAGAAAGTTTGAGTTGGATAATGAGTAATTAAAATAATTGTAAATTAAAGTAATAAAACTAAGAATTATTATTAATATTAAAAGGCCTTGACTGGGGGAATGATTAATTGGAAGTTCTATCCTTGTTGGAATCTTTTCAAGTGTAGTGTAAAGAGGTTGTTGTTTTCACTTAGTTAACCCTTACTAAATAAAGGAAAGTCAAGTGATTGAGCAAAGTCTTACCCGCAAATCCTAGTCCTCTCCCTTGGGAAGGTCTAGCGTTAGTAGATACAGAATTAGCCAACAACGTCCAATTTAACTAAGCACTTGAGCATTCCAACTCAAGTGTCTCCTCTTAATCAACCCCCATGTCAAGTAGAAAATCTACCTCATTGACATGGAATTAATACTCATAAAAATATAAGAAGACATAATTAACTGAAATAAAATAGAGATTTAAAATTAATTAAAAATAAAAGTAACTCTATATATTAATAAATCCTAAATGCAATATACTTATTTGAATAGGGTCAATAAGCAACTAATAAGAGTAAAGGAATATAGAAACAAACTAAAGTGATGTCTTCACGGAGGTAACGACTCTTCAGCATCCGAAATCCAAGCGAAAGCATAAACTATCAATGTAAAGCTAATTTAGATTCTGATCTAAAACTAAAAGTAATCCTAATATCAATGTATCTGAATATGTGTGGATGCGTGTTTGAGTCTCTGCGTGTTTCCTATCTTTAGTCTGTGTTTCTGGGCCAAAAACTGGGTTAAAACGCAGCCCAAAATTGTCTCCAGTGTATTCTGCAATTTCTGCAGATCGCGTAGGTCATGCGTACGCGTTGTCCACACGATCGCGTCATTCAGTGATTTTCCTTGTCACGTGTTCACGTCGTCCATGCGTTCGCGTCATTCGTGCAGACTCCACTCCACGCGTTTGCGTCAGGCACGCATTTGCATCGCTGCGATTTCTTCATTTCGCGCACTCGCGTGAGCCATGCACTCGCGTCAGTATTTGCTGGTCATCTCCTTAGTTTCTTGTGTTTCTCCCATTTTTGCAAGCTTCCTCTCCATTCTCTCAGCCATTCCTGCCCTATGAAGCCTGAAACACTTAACATATGGATCACAGCATCGAATGGTATAAAGGAGAATTAAAATGTACAAATTAAAGGTCTCTAGGAAGCAAGTTTTCAACCATAAACAATACTAGGAAGGAATTATAAAATCATGCAATCCATATGAATAAGTAGGTAAAGACTTGATAAAACCACTCAATTAAACACAATATAAATCATAAAATAATGGTTTATCAATAAGCATTAATAATCATATGCATGCTTTATTAATTCACTTAGCAATGCCGTTGCCACTTCATACATGCTTTCATTATTAATTCATGCATGCATAAGACATTATTGCATGATAGTAAGGCCAAGTCTTCATGGTCATGGGCTACGCTTTTAAAAGCAAAATTCTTCTTTTCTTCTTTTGAGCTGATTTTGTGCTATTTTGCTTCTTTTTTCACTTATTTCCTACAAAATTTATAAAATCAAAATATCAAGGAAATATACCATTGAAGCACAAAAGAATGCAATATTTAGACACTAATCATCAATTTCTTGTATGAAAAAGCATAGAAAAACATGACATGATGACATGTCATCACAACACTAAACTTAAACCTTGCTTGTCCCCAAGCAAGAAAAGAATCATGCAATAAAGATTGACAACCCAAGGTAAGAAGAATAGCAAGTTAATGTTCATGGTAGGCTAGTTGTCTATGCATGCCATAATCACAAAAGAAATGTAAATGATTGATGTTTCTATCTAGCTCAATTTATGAAATCTTTTCCTTATATTTCTTCCTTGAAACAAGCTTTTGATTTTCTTATTAGCTTCTCCTTTTGGGTGTTTTACCCCATGAGTTGATAGCAAAGCTACAACTTCTAAATGCTTTGTTTTCAAGTATTACCACTTGATACATAAGCACCACAAGCATTGAATTAGAGGACTTCATTAGGCTCATTTGTTTCTTTTCTTAACTCTCTAATCATTGGTGCTCAGAGCCTTGAGCTTTGAGGGAGTGCTTTTGCACTTGAGCCTAGCCTTGACTCTAAGTGTTTTGTTTTCAAGCTTTTTGCTTGATACATAAACACCACAAGTACTTAACAATGGAATTGTCATTGGTACTCAGAGCCTTCAGCTTTCTCATTCTTTCCCTATTGCTTTTCTTGCCTTAATTTGCAATTGCTTCTTCAAGGTTTTCATGATTTCAAAAGATTTCACAAAATGTCCTAGATGAAAACTTCAATTAAATAAGATCTAATGCAATTGAGCAACAATTAACCATACTAGCCTTCCAATACTTGTATGCACATGCTAAATTCTTTTTTAATGACCCTGTTTGTTTATGATCATGATACTTTATTGCTTTTGAATTTGCAAAACTCAAGTTGGTAGTCATAATGTCATGCAACATGTTACAAATTAAGATTCAGGCTATGCTTATTCATACCACACATGTGTACAGAGAAGGTAAAGACAATCATGCAATTTAAAGTGTTGGAAACAAATGAGAGGAAAAAGAACTTTACAACCTTGTAATTCATCTTCTCTATTGTTGTCATGTTCCTCTTATTCTTCCCTTTCCCTTGCTAAACTCAGAATGCTTGCTCATCCTCAAGCAATAATTAGAACAATGGCTATGGGGCTAAGATGGATCATGAATGTCTTACACAATGGAATGTTAGCAGTACATGTGTTTTAAGCAAGCAAAATTAAAGATAACAATCAAGGCACAAAAGACAGAGACATTGTGATTGCATAGATAAGAGGGTGTGTACAATACATTGTATAAAAGATAAGTGGCACACCAAATTTAGTGTGACACTTTCACTTGGAATTGATGCAAGTATCCAGTAAAGATGGGAAGCAAACTTTGTTGCATAGCAACACCAAACTTAGAATGCAATCCTATGTCCATTTTATTTGAACTAAGACTAAATGAAAATGTTGTATGTTAAATACAATCACCAAGCCAAGAATCTGTCATGAATAAGGATTTCTTGGAGATGTATTAACAAAAACAGTTAATAACAGAAAGCATTAAAAACAAGGAAATTACTAAAACAAAGAGAAAACTAACATTGTCTAACTAAAAGAAAGATAACACTGCAAGGATTGGTGCTCCATTAAAAACAAGGATTGGTGCTCTTGTTAGTTGCCTTCACTTCTTGGTTATTAGTACTTGGTGGTTGTGTGATGGTTGGAGCATTCTCTTCATCAAAAGCCTTTTGAGTTGGTGGTTCAATGAGCTTTTCCTCTATGTACTTCTCTGCTTTACTTGAGTGTGAATTTCCTTGATTGTCTTCCTCCATTTCTTCTTCATGATTTTCCATTAATTCCTTTGGGAGGGAATCTTCATGTTTCGTTGTCACCTCAAGTAGCTTTTGTGGACTTCGAATCTCAGGTTCAAATACCTCCACAACCTCATTCTCCATTGAAATTTCACTTGATACAAGGACCTCTTCTTCCTCTTCTTCACTCATAGATTGTTCTTCATCCTTAACACTTGGTAATCCTAATTGAGTCCTCCTCTGATCTAAATGCCCCTCTATCTTCTTGAAGAGGAATTCTTGTTCTGTCCGGAATTGTTGTTGTTCCTCCAGGAATTTTTCTTGTCTTTCTAATAGTTCTCTAGACTTTTGAAGGGGGTCCTCAACTACTGGCTCAAGAGATGAAGGCTGAGAGTGATTTTGTGGACATGGATGTGTTCTGGTGAAGTTGTTTTGAGGGGTATGGAATGAGTTTTGTGGGTAGCGAAATGAGTTGTATGGATCTTGGAAAGAGTTTTGTGTTGAGGTATATTCAAGTGATGGAGAATTCTGACATGAGAAATGGTTTCACTTAGTTCAGGAGCCTCCTCATTTTGCTCTTTTACCTCCTCCCTTGCATTCAACATTTGGTCTACCAACACTTCCATGTTTTTGAAGAAGTTCTCTTGTTCATTCCAGGATTTCTGTGCCCTTTGCTCATATTTTTCAAGCCTGGTCTCAAGCTTTGAAAGGCTTTGGTTCAAGAAAGTTTGTGTGGGTGGTAAGTTTGTGGATGGCTCTTGATAAGTAGAGTTTGAACTATCAAATGCTTTCTGGTTTTGATCCTCCCACCCATAATTTGAGTGATTATTGAATTCATCACAGTGTGGATTATTTTGTGGCATGGAGGAACAATCTTCCATGTATGTACTGACAGCATAATCAAGTGATAATGTCTTTGAATAATTAGAATGTGAATCATTGCATTTCCCTTCCAGCCATCATTTGTGTACGTGCCATAACAGTAAGAGTCACTTTGTGGCTTCGAAAAATATTTCATTTCACTTGATTGTTCATACTCCCTCATTCCTTGTTGATACTCCCATCCACCATGAGGATAATGATATGAATCATTTTGTGGTGGTGGTTGGTATCCCATATGATTCTCTTGCTCATCTTGTGGTTCTGAAGCATATCTCCATTGATTGGAGTGCTCAGAAATTGTGATCTCTTGGTGATATTCCCAGCCACCCTTAGAGATTAGTGATGGTGGGTAATATCCCATAAAATTTGTTTGATCACAAGATGAGTTGAACTCCATTTAAATTTTGTAAAACACAACACCATTGAAAATTGAAATTCATGTCACAGAGAAAGAATTTCTTAATGAGGCAATAACTCAAACACCTTGCTATCAACTTAAAATAGAGAACAAAAATAAAGAAAATGCTTAATCTAGACTTCTTACCCACTTAATCATTGTTGATCAAAATCAATCCCCGGCAACGACGCCAAAAACTAGATGGGTGGAAAGACAATTTCCACACCAAAACTCACCGGCAAGTGTACTGGGTCGCATCAAGTAGTAAAACTTACTTAGAGTGAGGTCGATCCCATAGGGATTGATGAATCAAGCAACTTTATTGGGTGATTAGTTTAGTCAAGCTAACATTGGTGAATTAAGTGAAATGTAACCAACAGAAAGGAAATTGCTAGGAATTTAAAGATCCAGTAAGTAAATTGCAATGAAAATAAAGAGCAGAATGTAAATTAGATGAAGCTTAAATGACAAGGAAAGTAAAATTACAGCAGATCTCACTTGCAGGAAGTAAATTGACAGAACCTTAAAGAACAAGAAATGTAAATTTCATCAAGTGTAAATCAGCAGAATGCTCAGTTGGAAGTTGCAACATAGCGCTCCCTTGGTGTGAGGTTCCCTATTCGAACCTTGGCTGTTTCACTTTGGGAGTGCCGCGCCTTGTTTTTCATTGTTGAGGCCACAAAAATGTTGAAATGTTTCAACATAGTGCTCCTTTGGTTTGAGCGCTGGTGCCTTGTTTTTGAGCTTCCTTGTAGCACTCAGTTGGGACATTCAACGTAGCGCCCATGCTTGGTTAATGAACGCTTGCTCCTTGGCTTTGTAGCGCTCTCTTTATGTTTGAACGCATCGCTGATGCCAATTGGCTTTAATAATGCCAATGCATTCATTCCTTTTCACTTGGCCTTGGCATTAATTAAATGATTCATGCATGCAAGCCTTATTAATTCCTAAAGACAATTACGTAGATTCATTCTTAATTGGAATTATCAATTTAAATGCATGCATGCTTTCATTTGCCTAATTTAATTAGTAATGCCATTTGATTATCTTTAGCATTCATTCCTTGGCATTATTAATTAAATGTTTCATGCATGCATAAGCATTAATAATCATATGCATGCTTTATTAATTCACTTAGCAATGCCGTTGCCACTTCATACATGCTTTCATTATTAATCCATGCATGCATAAGGCATTATTGCATGATAGTAAGGCCAAGGCTTCATGGTCATGGGCTACACTTTTAAAAGTGTGGCCTAAGGTCCAAAGCGTGCTCAATCTTCAAAGCGGACCACAAAATTCTTCTTTTCTTTTTTTGAGCTGATTTTGTGCTATTTTGCTTCTTTTTTCACTTATTTTCTACAAAATTTATAAAATCAAAATATCAAGGAAATATACCATTTAAGCACAAAAGAATGCAATATTTAGATACTAATCATCAATTTCTTGTATGAAAAAGTATAGAAAAATATGACATGATGACATGTCATCACTCTTCTCTCTGAATCTCTCTGTTTCACTTTTTTCTCAGATCTCCTCAATCATCGGCACTGAATCCACACCCAAACCATGCTCTGAGTGCTTTACATCTGCCAGA
The DNA here is from genome assembly GCF_059453495.1 of Arachis ipaensis. Taxonomy (NCBI): domain Eukaryota; kingdom Viridiplantae; phylum Streptophyta; class Magnoliopsida; order Fabales; family Fabaceae; genus Arachis; species Arachis ipaensis. The sequence goes on along the minus strand of NC_142442.1, from coordinate 75,189,065 downwards.
GCAAAAGTAGAACAAGTGGCAAAACCTGCCAGGGAAGATGACGTAGTAGCGACGCCGCGCGGATATGACGCGCCATAGTGAGAGGGAGCTGGCCTTGGGCTTCAGAGCTCTGGCACGGTGGCGCATTGATGTAGGCTCAGATGGGGGTAAGTCGGCAGTGGCAGAATGAGTTGGAGATAAGGCATCGCGGTGTTTCTCCTCTATTGGAATCAAAAAATTCTATTTAGGGTTTTGGAGTTTCACCATTCTTATTGTTTGGGTGTGTTCGTTTTGTTTGGATAGGAGTTTTAATTATGCATAAAAAATGGGAATTTGTCCATAATCATGACTGGGAGTTTGATAAATTGCCACAAATAAATTATTTTACGGAGGTTTTTAAAAACCTCCATTAAGAAACTTCCACAAATAACTAAATATCTAGTAGTTATTGTATATATTTTTATTAAAAACCACAACATTATATTCATAGTAGGAAACAAAAAACACACTTCATCCATTCAATTTAAACAACATAACATTCACTTTTTATAATTGCACTCTGTTTAAAGCCAATAGTGACCACTTCATCAATAAACTTTTCCACAAAGTACTGTAACTATTAGGATTACAAAGAAAAGGAAAACCATATTTTCTTCCAATCTTCGAAGTTACTCTTAGACTAAATTCAACTCAACACAGATTTTTCCTACACAAGCATCCACTTCTCCAATCTCCACATTTAACCTCTTTGTCTCAACACACATTCTATCTATGTAAACCCTGAGTAATTAGTAAATAATTAACTAATAAATTAATTATTATTTAAAGAATTTAAATAGAAATAAATTTGATAATTTAGAAGAGTAGAAATAATTAAAATACAAATTTTAACACTAATTTTAAAGTTTAGCCCAAAAACAGGTCAATGGGGCGAACTGATTGAACCGGACCCATATTGGTCCCAATGCCAAACCCAATTTAGCCTCCCTTAAGAGCTTCAACTCTTCCTCCCCTTCTCCATAAGTGAAACACACTAGTTTTGGGGGAAGGAAACAAAACAAGAACCTTAACCCTTACTCAAATTTCAAATCCTCGTAACTTTCAATCCGGAGCTTCGATTGGCGAGCCATCAACAACCACGTGTTCATCCTGGAATTTTCTACAAAACCCATCAATAATTTGGTAAGTAAATTGAGATTTCATGCCCAGTTCTCCCCCTCTTCAATTCATAATTTTTGGATTATGGATGTTGAGGGTTTTGGTGTTTTGATGGTTTAGGTAAACTCTAGCGGCAAGTAATCACCGGATTTTGTCTATTTGACTCGTGGGCAACGGTAAGGAAACCCTAACCTTTGTGAATTGGTGATTCAGTGAGCTCAATGTTGATTATTGTGATATTATATGAATTAGATTGTGTATCCTATTGAGTTGGAGTTCAATTGGTGGATTGAAACGAAATTTTAGTAGTTGAACTTGTGGAATTGGCTTTTGGAAGCTTGAAGCTTATGGAGGAGAGGTAATTGATAAACCCCATTTTTAGGGTTTATCTTGTGCTTAATTTAGGAGATTTTATGACTGTTTACCCACATTTATCCAAGGAAATAGCATGGTTTCATGATTGTCTCCTAATTTGTGCTTAAGTGTGAGAACATGCTTTTTAGGCCCTTAATTGCCAATTTTGATTCACCTTTGATTCCACTAGATGCCTTGATGTGTGTGTTAGTGATTTCAGGTTGAAAAGGCTAGGAATGGATCAAAGGAATGGAGAGAAAAGCATGCAAAGTGGAGAAATCATGGAAAAGCAAGGATTTGGGATGAGATCAACGATGCCCACTGGTATGCGAAATTGTTACTCAGGTTGTGAATTATTGTTCGAAATTAATTCCCTGGCGATGGCACCAAAAACGGATTCACAGAACCATGGTCTAAACATATCTTCACAAATTCGCATAACTAACCAGCAAGTGCACTGGGTTGTCCAAGTAATACCTTACGTGAGTAAAGGTCGAATCCCACGGAAATTGTTGGTATGAAGCAAGCTATGGTCACCTTGTAAATCTCAGTCAGGCGGATATAAAATGGTTATGGAGTTTTCGAAATTAATAATAAAATAAGGATAGAAATACTTATGTAGATCATTGGTGAGAATTTCAGATAAGCGCATAGAGATGCTTTCGTTCCTCTGAACCTCTGCTTTCCTGCTGTCTTCATCCAATCAGTCTTACTCCTTTCCATGGCTGGCTTTATGCAAGGGCATCACCGTTGTCAGTGGCTACATCCCCTCCTCTTGTGAACATGGTCCAAGATGCCCTGTCACGGCACGGCTAATCATCTGAGGTTCCCGATCATGCTGGAATAGGATTCACCCTCCTTTTGCGTCAGTCACTACGCCCAGCACTCGTGAGTTTGAAGCTCGTCACAGTCATTCAATCATTGAATCCTACTCGGAATACCACAGACAAGGTTTAGACTTTCCGGATTCTCTTGAATGCCGCCATCATTCTAGATTACACCACGAAGATTCTGATTAAGAGATCTAAGAGATACTCATTCAATCTAAGGTAGAACGGAAGTGGTTGTCAGGCACGCGTTCATAGGGAATGATGATGATTGTCACGTTCATCACATTCAGGTTGAAGTGCGAATGAATATCTTAGAAGCGGAATAAGTTGAATTGAATAGAAAACAGTAGTACTTTGCATTAATCTTTGAGGAACAGCAGAGCTCCACACCTTAATCTATGGAGTGCAGAAACTCTACCGTTAAAAATACATAAGTGATAATGGAGTTCATTGGCCTCGGACCCAGAGGAGAACCGGAGTAACCAAGACTACTATGATCCGAAGATAAAACTCAGGATCTCTAATACAATAGTAAAAAGTTCTATTTATACTAAACTAGTTACTAGGGTTTACAGAAGTAAGTAATTGATGTATAAATCCACTTCCGGGGCCCATTTGGTGTGTGCTTGGGCTGAGCTTGAATGTTACACGTGTAGAGGCTCTTTCTGGAGTTGAACGCCAGGTTGTAACGTATTTCTGGCGTTCAACTCTGGTTTGTGACTTGTTTCTGGCGTTTAACTCCAGACAGCAGCATAGAACTGGCGTTCAACGCCATTTTACGTTGTCTAAACTCGGCCAAAGTATGAACTATTATACATTGCTGGAAAGCCCTGGATGTCTACTTTCCAACGCAATTAGAAGCGCGCCAGTTTGAGTTCTGTAGCTCCAGAAAATCCACTTTGAGTGCAGGGAGGTCAGAATCCAACAGCATCAGCAGTCCTTCTTCAACCTCTGAATCTGATTTTTGCTCAAGTCCCTCAATTTCAGCCAGAAAATTTCTGAAATCACAGAAAAACACACAAACTCATACTAAAGTTCAGAAATGTGAATTTAACATAAAAACTAATGAAAACATCCCTAAAAGTAACTAGATCCTACTAAAAATATACTAAAAACAACGCCAAAAAGCGTATAAATTATCCGCTTATCACAACACCAAACCTAAATTGTTGCTTGTCCCCAAGCAACTGAAAATCAAATAGGATAAAAAGAAGAGAATATAATATAAATTCCAAACTATTAATGAAACATAGCTTCAATCATATGAGCGGGACTTATAGCTTTTTGCCTCTTGAATAGTTTTAGCATCTCACTCTATCCATTGAAGTTCAGAATGATTGGCTTCTTTAGGAGCTCAGAGTTCAGATAGTGTTATTGATTCTCCTAGTTCAGTATGATGATTCTTGAATACAGCTATTTTATGAGTCTTGGCCGTGGCCCTAAGCACTTTGTTTTCCAGTATTACCACCGGATACATAAATGCCACAGACACATAATTGGGTGAACCTTTTCAGATTGTGACTCAGCTTTGCTAAAGTCCCCAATTAGAGGTGTCCAGGGTTCTTAAGCACACTCTTTTTTTTTTTTGCTTTGAACCTTGACTTTAACCGCTCAGTCTCAAGCTTTCACTTGACACCTACACGCCACAAGCACATGGTTAGGGACAGCTTGGTTTAGCCACTTAGGCCAGGATTTTATTCCTTTAGGCCCTCCTATCCACTGATGCTCAAAGCCTTGGGATCCTTTTTATTTGCCCTTGCCTTTTGGTTTTAAGGGTTATTGGCTTTTTGCTCTTGCCTCTTGGTTTTAAGAGCTTTTGGCTTTTTCTGCTTGCTTTTTTCTTTCTATTTTTTTTTCGCCTATTTTTTTTTCTGCAAGCTTTGTTCTTTGCTGCTTTTTCTTGCTTCAAGAATCATTTTTATGATTTTTTAGATTATCAAATAACATGTCTCCTTGTCATCATTCTTTCAAGAGCCAACATATTTAACATTCTTAAACAACAGCTTCAAAAGACATATGCACTGTTTAAGCATACATTCAGAAAACAAAAAGCATTGTCACCGCATCAATATAATTAAGCTAAGTTCAAGGATAAATTCAAAACTCATGTACTTCTTGTTCTTTTGAATTAAAACATTTTTCATTTAAGAGAGGTGATGGATTCATAGGACATTCATAACTTTAAGACAAAGTTACTAACTACTAATGATCATGTAATGAAGACACAAACATAGATAAGCACATAACATAGAAAACGAAAAACAGAAGAAATAAGAACAAGGAATGAATCCACCTTAGTGATGATGGCGTTTCCTTCTTGAGGAACCAATGATGTCCTTGAGCTCTTCTATGTCTCTTCCTTGTCTTTGTTGCTCCTCCCTCATTGCTTTTTGATCTTCTCTTATTTCATGAAGGATGATGGAGTGCTCTTGATGTTCCACCTTTAGTTGTCCCATGTTGGAACTTAATTCTCCTAGGGAGGTATTGATTTGCTCCCAGTAGTTTTGTAGAGGAAAATGCATTTGAAGCATCTCTGGGATCTCATGGTGATGAGATTCATGCGCCTCTTGAGCTCCATGAATGGGCTCTCTTGCATGCTGCATCTTTTTCTTAGTGATGGGCTTGTCCTCTTTAATGAGGATATCTCCCTCTATGTCAATCCCAGCCGAATTGCATAGGTGGCAAATGAGGTGAGGAAAGGCTAACCTTGCCATAGTGGAGGACTTGTCAGCCACCTTGTAGAGTTCTTGAGGTATAATCTCATGAACTTCCACCTCTTCTCCAATCATGATGCTATGGATCGTGATGGCCCGGTCTATAGTAACTTCAGACCGGTTGCTAGTGGGAATGATTGAGCATTGAATGAACTCCAACCATCCTCTAGCTGCAGGCTTAAGGTCCAGTCTTCTTAGTTGAACCGGATTGCCTTTTGAGTCAATCTTCCATTGAGCTCCTTCTACACATATGTCCATGAGGACCTGGTCCAACCTTTGATCAAAGTTGACTCTCCTTGTGTAGGGGCGTGCATTCTCTTCCATGTTTGGCAAGTTGAACGCCAACCTCACATTTTCCGGACTAAAATCTAAGTATTTCCCCCGAACCATGGTGAGATAATTCTTTTTGTTCGGGTTCTTACTTTGATCATGGTTCCTAGTGATCCATGCATTAGCATAAAACTCTTGAACCATTAGGATGCCGACTTGTTGGATGGGGTTTGTTAGAACTTCCCAACCTCTTCTTTGAATTTCATGTCGGATCTCCGGATACTCATTTCTTTTGAGTTTGAAAGGGACCTCGGGGATCACCTTCTTCTTGGCCACAACATCATAGAAGTGGTCTTGATGGGCTTTGGAGATGAACCTTTCCATCTCCCATGACTCGGAGGTGGAAGCTTTTGCCTTCCCTTTTCCTTTTCTAGAGGATTCTCCGGTCTTAGGTACCATCAATGGTAATAGAAAAACAAAAAGCTTATGCTTTTACCACACCAAACTTAGAATTTTGCTCGCCCTCCCTCGAGCAATAGAAGAAAGAATAGATGATGAAGAAGAAGAAATGGAGGAGAGGGAGAAGGGGTTGTGTTTCGGCCAAGAAGAGAAGAGAGGGTTGTGTTGTGTGAAAATGAGGAAGAATGGAAGGCTTTATATAGGGGAGGGAGGGGGGTTAAGTTTCGGCCATATAGGGTGGGTTTGGGTGGGAAATTGATTTTGAATTTGAAGGTAGGTGGAGTTTATGGGGTAGGTTTATGGGGAAGAGTGGATGGATGTGAGTGGTGAAGATGTGATGGGGAAGAGAGATTGAGGTGATTGGTGAAGGGTTTTAGGGAAGAGTGTTTATGGGATTGTGTGAAAGATGGGTAAGAAGAAGTGAGTGGAGGTAGGTGGGGATCCTGTGGGGTTCACAGATCCTGTGGCGATCCTGTGAGGTCCACAGATCCTGAGGTGCTTAAGGATTTACAACCTTGCACCAAATTAGGCATGTAAAATGCCTTTGCATACAACTCTGGGCGTTCAGCGCCAGATTGGTGCTTGTTCTGGGCGTTGAACGCCCATTTGTTGCCTATTTCTGGCGTTGAACGCCAGAACCATGCTTGTTCTGGGCGTTCAGCGCCAGCTCTCCTCCAGGATGCATTTCTGGCGTTCAAACGCCCAGATGCTGCCCATTTCTGGCGTTCAGCGCCAGAACCATGCTCTGTTCTGGCGTTGAACGCCCAAAACATGCTTCTTACTGGCGTTTAAACACCACTAAAGTCTTCCTCCAGGGTGTGATTTTTCTTCTGCTGTTTTTGATTCCGTTTTCAATTTGTATATTTATTTTGTGACTCCACATGATCATGAACCTAATAAAACATGAAAAACAATGAAAATTAGATAAATAAACATTGGGTTGCCTCCCAACAAGCTCTTCTTTAATGTCAATAGCTTGACAGTGGGCTCTCATGGAGCCTCACAGATGTCCAGAGCTTTGTTGAGACCTCCCAACACCAAACTTAGAGTTTGGATATGGGGGTTTGACACCAAACTTAGAGTTTGGTTGTGGCCTCTCAACACCAAACTTAGAGTTTGATTGTGGGGGCTTTGTTTGACTCTGCTTTGAGAGAAGCTTTTTATGCTTCCTCTCCATGGATGCAGAGAGAGATCCTTGAGTTGTAAACACAAGGTTGTCCTCATTTATCTGAAGGATCAATTCTCCTCTGTCCACATCAATCACAGCTCTTGCTGTGGCTAGGAAAGGTCTTCCTAGGATGATGGATTCATCCTCTTCCTTTCCAGTATCTAGGACTATGAAATCAGCAGGGATGTAAAGGCCTTCAACCTTTCCTAACACGTCCTCTACTTATCTATAAGCCTGTTTTCTTGAATTGTCTGCCATCTCTAATGAGATTTTAGCAGCTTGCACCCCATAGATTCCCAGTTTCTCTATTACAGAGAGGGGCATGAGGTTTATCCCTGAACCAAGGTTACACAGAGCCTTAAAGATCATGGTGCCTATAGTACAAGGTATTATGAACTTTCCAGGATCCTGTCTCTTCTGAGGCAATGTCAGTTGATCCAGATCACTTAGTTCATTAGTGAACAAGGGAGGTTCATCTTCCCAAGTATCAATGCCAAATAATTTGGCATTTAGCTTCATGATTGCACCAAGGAACTTGGCACCTTGCTCTTCAGTAACATCCTCATTCTCTTCAGAAGAGGAATACTCATCAGAGCTCATGAATGGCATAAGGAGGTTCAATGGAATCTCTATGGTCTCTAGATGAGCCTCAGAGTCCTTTGGTTCCTCAGAGGGAAGCTCCTTATTGATCACTGGACGTCCCAGGAGGTCTTCCTCCTTGGGATTCACGTCCTCTCCTTCCCTTACAGGTTCGGCCATGGTGCTTATGTCAATGGCCTTGCACTCTCCTTTTGGATTCTCTTCTGTATTTCTTGGGAGAGTACTAGGAGGGATTTCAGTGATTCTTTTACTCAGCTGGCCCACTTGTGCTTCCAAATTTCTAATGGAAGACCTTGTTTCATTCATGAAACTTACAGTGGCCTTGGATAGATCAGAGACTAAGTTTGCTAAATTAGAGGTATTTTGTTCAGAGTTCTCTATTTGTTACTGAGTGGATGATGGAAAAGGTTTATTATTGTTAAACCTGTTTCTTCCACCATTATTAAAGCCTTGTTGAGGCCTTTGATCCTTCCATGAGAGATTTGGATGATTTCTCCATGATGGATTATAGGTGTTTCCATATGGTTCACCCGTGTAATTTACCTCTGCTATTGCAGGGTTCTCAGGATCATAAGCTTCTTCTTCATAAGAAGCCTCTTGAGTACTGTTGGATGCAGCTTGCATTCCATTCAGACTCTGAGAAATCATATTGACTTGCTGAGTCAATATTTTGCTCTGAGCCAATATGGCATTCAGAGTATCAACTTCAAGAACTCCCTTCTTCTGAGGCGTCCCATTACTCACAGGATTCCTCTCAGAAGTGTACATGAACTGGTTATTAGCAACCATGTCAATGAGTTCTTGAGCTTCTGCAGGCGTTTTCTTTAGGTGAATGGATCCACCTGCAGAGGTATCCAATGACATCTTAGCTAATTCAGACAGACCATCATAGAATATATCCAGGATGGTCCATTCTGAAAGCATGTCAGAAGGACACTTTTTGGTCAGTCCTTTGTATCTCTCCCAAGCTTCATAGAGGGATTCACCTTCTTTCTATCTGAAGGTCTGAACATCCACTCTAAGCTTACTCAGCTTTTGAGGAGGAAAGAACTTGGCTAAGAAAGCCTTGACCAGCTTATCCCAAGAGTTCAGGCTATCCTTAGGTTGAGAGTCCAACCATACTCTAGCTCTGTCTCTTACAGCAAAAGGGAAAAGCATGAGCCTGTAGACTTCAGGATCTACTCCATTAGTCTTAACAGTATCACAGATCTGTAAGAATTTAGTTAAGAACTGAAAAGGATCTTCAGATGGAAGTCCATGAAACTTGCAGTTTTGTTGCATCAGAGAAACTAGCTTAGGTTTCAGCTCAAAATTGTTTGCTCCAATGGTAGGGATGGAGATGCTTCTTCCATGTAAATTGGAATTAGGTGCAGTAAAGTCACCAAGCATCCTCCTTGCATTATTATTATTTTCAACTACCATCTCCTCTTCTTGTTCGAAAATTTCTGAAAGGTTCTCTCTGGATTGTTGTAATTTAGCTTCTCTTAGTTTCCTCTTCAGAGTCCTTTCAGGTTCTAGATCTGCTTCAACAAGAATATTCTTGTCCTTGCTCCTGCTCATATGACAAAGAAGAGGGCACAGAAAAAATAATAATAATAATAACAGGGATCCTTTATACCACAGTTTAGAGGTCCTTATGTAAGTGGAAGAAGGGATGGGGACAAATAATGTAATGTAAAGAAAGAAACACAAGGGTGAGGAGATCAGAGATGTGAGGTGAGGAGATGTTAGTAGATGAATAAATAAATAGAATAAGAGAGAGAGGGAAAATTTCGAAAATAATTTTTGAAAAAGAGTTAGTAATTTTCGAAAATTACTATCAAAAATTAAAATAATTGGTTAATTAAAAAGAAATTTTGAAAAAGAGGGAAGATATTTTCGAAAATTAGAGAGAGAGAGTTAGTTAGGTAGTTTTGAAAAAGGTAAGAAACAAACAAAAAATTAGTTAGTTAGTTGAAACAAATTTTGAAAAGATAAGAAGTTAGGAAGTTAGAAAAGATATTTTGAAATCAAAATTTTTTGAAAAAGATAAGATAAGAAGATATTTTTGAAAAGATATGATTGAAATTAGTTTTGAAAAAGATTTGATTTTTTTTAAAAATCACAATTAATGACTTGATTCGCATGAAATCACAAGATATGATTCTAGAACTCAAAGTTTGAATCTTTCTTAACAAGCAAGTAACAAACTTGAAATTTTTGAATCAAAACATTAATTGATGATGTTATTTTCGAAAATATGATGTAAAATTAAGAAAAAGATTTTTGAAAAATATTTTTGAAATTTTCGAAATTAACTAAAAAAAATGAAAAAGATTTGATTTTTGAAAAAGATTTTGAAAAATATTAGATTTTTAAATTGAAAATTTGATTTGACTCATAAAAACAACTAGATTTTAAAAATTTTTGAAAAAGTCAAATCTAATTTTCGAAATTTTAAGAGAGAAAAAGGGAAAGATATTTTTTTGATTTTTGAATTTTTATGATGAGAGAGAAAAACAAGAAAAATGATGCAATGCATGAAAGTTATGGATCAAAACAATGAATGCATGCAAGAATGCTATGAATGTCAAGATGAACACCAAGAACACTATGAAGATCATGATGAACATCAAGAACATATTTTTGAAAAAAAATTTTTATGCAAAGAAAATATGCAAGACACCAAACTTAGAAATCTTTCATGTTTAGACTCTATGAATGCAAGAATGCATATGAAAAACACCATACAACACAAAACAAGAAAACATCAAGATCAAACAAGAAGACTTACCAAGAACAACTTGAAGATCATGAAGAACACTATGAATGCATGAATTTTCGAAAAATGCAAGATGAACATGCAATTGACACCAAACTTATAACATGACTCAAGACTCAAACAAGAAACACAAAAAATATTTTTTTTTAATTTTTATGATTTTCTAAATTTTTTTTTGTATTTTCTTTTAATTTTTTTCGAAAATCATTTTGAAAAAGAAAAATAAGGATTCCAAAATTTTTAATATGAATTCCAGGAATCTTGCCATGTTAGTCTAAAGCTCCAATCTGAGGGTTAGACATGGCTTAATAGCCAGTCAAGCTTTAGTAGAACTTTACATTCAGCAGCCAATTTGCCAAGAAAGATAAAGAAGCTCTTCTCTTGAGTCCAAAAGAATTGAGACATGGCTTTACAGCCAGCCAGGCTTCAACATGCTTCATGAAACACTAGAATTCATTCTTAAAAATTCTGAAGAAAAAATATTTTTGAAAACATTTTTTTTTTTTTAAAACTTTTTCGAAAACAAAGGAGAAATTTTTGAAAGATTTTTGAAAAAAAAAATTTTTGAAAACTTTTTGAAAAGAAAACGAAAAGAAAGTTACCCAATCTGAGCAACAAGATGAACCGTCAGTTGTCCAAACTCGAACAATCCCCGGCAACGGCGCCAAAAACTTGGTATGCGAAATTGTTACTCAGGTTGTGAATTATTGTTCGAAATTAATTCCCTGGCGATGGCACCAAAAACGGATGCACAGAACCATGGTCTAAACATATCTTCACAACTTCGCATAACTAACCAGCAAGTGCACTGGGTCGTCCAAGTAATACCTTACGTGAGTAAGGGTCGAATCCCACGGAGATTGTTGGTATGAAGCAAGCTATGGTCACCTTGTAAATCTCAATCAGGCGGATATAAAATGGTTATGGAGTTTTCGAAATTAATAATAAAATAAGGATAGAAATACTTATGTAGATCATTGGTGAGAATTTCAGATAAGCGCATAGAGATGCTTTCGTTCCTCTGAACCTCTACTTTCCTGCTGTCTTCATCCAATCAGTCTTACTCCTTTCCATGGCTGGCTTTATGCAAGGGCATCACTGTTGTCAGTGGCTACAGCCCCTCCTCTTGTGAACATGGTCCAAGATGCCCTGTCACGGCACGGCTAATCATCTGAGGTTCCCGATCATGCTGGAATAGGATTCACCCTCCTTTTGCGTCTGTCACTACGCCCAGCACTCGCGAGTTTGAAGCTCGTCACAGTCATTCAATCATTGAATCCTACTCGGAATTCCACAGACAATGTTTAGACTTTCCGAATTCTCTTGAATGCCGCCATCATTCTAGCTTACACCACGAAGATTCTGATTAAGAGATCTAAGAGATACTCATTCAATCTAAGGTAGAACGGAAGTGGTTGTCAGGCACGCGTTCATAGGGAATGATGATGATTGTCACGTTCATCACATTCAGGTTGAAGTGCGAATGAATATCTTAGAAGCGGAATAAGTTGAATTGAATAGAAAACAGTAGTACTTTGCATTAATCTTTGAGGAACAGCAGAGCTCCACACCTTAATCTATGGAGTGCAGAAACTCTACCGTTAAAAATACATAAGTGATAATGGAGTTCATTGGCCTCGGCCCCAGAGGGGAACCGGAGTAACCAAGACTACTATGATTCGAAGATAAAACTCAGGATCTCTAATACAATAGTAAAAAGTTCTATTTATACTAAACTAGTTACTAGGGTTTACAGAAGTAAGTAATTGATGTATAAATCCACTTCCGGGGCCCACTTGGTGTGTGCTTGGGCTGAGCTTGAATGTTACACGTGCAGATGCTCTTTCTGGAGTTGAACGCCAGGTTGTAACGTATTTCTGGCGTTCAACTCTGGTTTGTGACTTGTTTCTGGCGTTTAACTCCAGACAGCAGCGTAGAACTGGCGTTCAACGCCCTTTTACGTCATCTAAACTCGGCCAAAGTATGGACTATTATACATTTCTGGAAAGCCCTGGATGTGTACTTTCCAACGAAATTGGAAGCGCGCCATTTTGAGTTCTGTAGATCCAGAAAATCCACTTTGAGTACAGGGAGGTCAGAATCCAACAGCATCAGCAGTCCTTCTTCAACCTCTGAATCTGATTTTTGCTCAAGTCCCTCAATTTAAGCCAGAAAATACCTGAAATCATAGAAAAATACACAAACTCATAGTAAAGTCCAGAAATGTGAATTTAACATAAAAACTAATGAAAACATCCCTAAAAGTAACTAGATCCTACTAAAACATACTAAAAACAATGCCAAAAAGCGTATAAATTATCCGCTCATCACCCACGCACAGCAGACGCACACGCGTGGATTGTGAGGTCGCATGGCGACGCGTACGCGTACATGATGCGTACGCGAGGATGGAAATTTGTCAAGCGACACGCACGTGTGATGTACGTGTACGCGTCGGTGCTCACACGTGACTCACTTAAAGGGAATCCGCTGGGGGCGATTTCTGGGCTTTCCAGGCTCAAATCCAACTCATTTCTGATGCTATTTAACCCAAGGAATGAAGAAGGATCAAGGACCTAGTCAACTATTTTTAGTTTAGTTTAAGTTTTGGAGGGGAAGTTAGTTTCTAGAGAGAGAAGCTCTCACCTCTCTCTAGAATTAGGATTAGGTTAGATCTAGATTAGGATCTCTTAGATCTAGGTTAATTTCATGCTTTGATTTACTATTCCTTTGCAATTTCTTCTTCTTCTACCTTTCCTATCTCTAGTTTAGCATTTAATTCTTGTAATTCTTTACTTTTATGTTGATGCACTTTTGTTCTTCCATTTTCATTTTAATGCAATTTATGTTTTGATTTCCTTTATTGTTGATTTGCTTTATTGTTGTTAATTCCTTGCAATTGAGTAGTGTAGATGCCTTCCAAGTGTTTGACAAAATGCTTGGTTGGACTTTAGTATAGATTTTTCTCCTCTTGGCTTTGATAGAGTGATTGGTGACTCTTGAGTTATCTAATTTCTTTGTTGATTGATAATTAGAAGTTGCTAATTGACTTGAATGCCACTAAAGCTAGTCTTTCCTTTAGGATTTGGTTAGGACTTGTGGAATCAAGTTGATCTATCCACTTGACTTTCCTCCTTGGTTAGAGGTTAACTAAGTGGGAGCAATGGACAATTGTGGTCACAATTGAGGAAGATAACTAGGATAGGACTTCTAGTTCTCATACCTTGCCAAGAGCTTTTCTAGTTGTTAGTTTATTTCTTTTTCCATTTACATTTCTTGTCTCTTAATTCAAAAACCCCAAAATACACCTCTAACCAATAACAAGGACACTTTATTGCAATTCCTAGGGAGAACGACCCGAGGTTTGAATACTTCGGTTATTATTTTAGGGGTTTGTTACTTGTGACAACCAAATGTTTGTATGAAAGGATTATTTGTTGGTTTAGAAACTATACTTGAAACAAAGTTTCATTTGTGAAATTCTAAACCGTCATAAATCCGTTCATCAAAATGGCGTCGTTGCCGGGAAATTTGCAATGGTGTTATGTTATTGGTTATTGTATATATGTGAATATTGTGAATAGCTAGATTTTTGGATTGCTTGTTAGTTTTTGCTAGTTTTAGGACTTTGTTTCATTATTTCTTACTAGCTTTTGTTTCTTATTTTTTCTTTTCATTATGAATTCTCACTTTGGCTATGAGTTTGGTTCTCACTATGTTGTAGGAAATGGAAGCTACAATGAGGATGTGTATCAAGAATGGGACAATCAAAGGTAGGAGGAGCCATATGCATATGATCAATCTTCATGGAAACAACCTCCACCAATACACTATGAACAAGAGCCATTCTATGATGCATACCAATCAAATAGCTATGGTGAATCCCCTTGTGACTTTCAAGAACCACCACCATATACCTATGAGTCATACCCTCAACATAAACCCCAACCATACTCACAAGCCCCTTTTCACCAACCACCTTCATATAACCCTAATCTATATCCACCATACCAACAACCATATGAGCCGTATGAACCATACATGGAACCACCACCATTCCAACCTCAACAATTTCAAGAACCACCCCCTCCATATTACTACCAAGATGAACCACCTCCAATGTATGAGAATTTTCAACCACAAGATGAATACTACTTTCCACCACAACCTCCCATGGAAGAATATGCATGTCCATCGATCCAAGAGCCATATGATCCTAATCATGTTATCCAAGTGGAACAAGAATCAAGGGATGGTCTCAAGGAAGCATTGGATCAATTTCAAGCAACCATGGAGCGTGTTGTGTAACAAGCAGAAAAAGTAGAGAGTGTTAAATCGCCACACCCTTACCAAGAGGAACTACCTTCCTACTATGAGTCCTTCCTCCAAAATGATGAACCTTTCCATCCACCCCAACCTCCAATGGATGAAATCCTTGATGTTCTTGTTCAAGGACAAGAGGAGATGAAAAGGAATGTACAATAATTCATGACCGCCTTGGATGAGGTGGTAAACTGGTTAGCATCCCAATGTTTGAATATTCAAGGAACTCCCATGGCTACATGCGAAGAATCCAATGAAGAGCATAGCATGAAGGAGAGATTAGAAACTCTGGTGGAAGATGAGGAATGTTGCTTTGCGTTGGAACAATTGGAGGAAGCTATTATTGTTAGAGAAGAGGAAGAAGTGGTTGAAGATTTAAGTAAAGTTGAGCAAGAGGTGGAGGTAATCAAAGAAGAGCACAAAGGAGTGGCACTTGCAAGATCATTGGGACCACCCCTTCCTAAGTCACCATCCTACACAACATTAAAGTGGGTACAACTCTTATCCCTAAGCTTTACTTTCCCACTTGAATATGGTTTGATTGAAAACAATGGTCAACTTAGAGCTCTTTGTGGAGTTAAGAGTAGGACAGAGATGTGTAGTGGTTGGAAACATCGCTCTAAGTTCATGATGGTTACATGCTCAAGGCTTAATTGCAAAGGTTGGTGTAGAACTAGAGTGCTTGGGTCTAGAAGGATGTTTGGGCACTTCATTGAGAATTCATCTTGGTTGCCACCCGGATGGACTAATATTGACCAACTTCAAGACGGGTGTGAAAATAAAGTGTGGGATCTCGGATTACAAGAAGAGGATCGACTTTGGGAGCCCCAAACTTGTGAAAAACTCCATCAAGACTTGGTGCAACTCATGAAAAATCTTGGGACACAATTGAGAACCAAGCATTGGTAGGAGTTCCAAGAAGAATTTAAGCACAAGCCACCTTGAGAGGGCTCCCCATAAGTCCAACTTAAGGACAATAAACAAAAGTGCTAGGTGGAAAACACCCCACCATGGTAAAATCTTTTCATTTTTTTCTCTTTTGTATATAGTGGTAATTAGTCTAATTTCATGTTTTGATTGATTATTTGAGTTTAGTTGGTAGTTTAATATGTTAAATAAGATTTTATGGTGTTTTGGTAGCTGTTTGGAGGTTTAGAATGCTTAGTTTGGTGCAAAAACATGAAAAAATTTTGAAAAACAGAGCATCGACCCACGCGCACGCGTGCCCCAGGCTTTTCGGCCAATCCACCCACACGCATGATGCACGCGTACGCGTGGATACAAAATTTCACATTCCAAGCCATTTTTCCGAGAGTTGTGCCTGCATCGCATGAACATTGTGCCTTTGGCACAAAGCTACTCACGCGTACGCGTACACGACGCGTACGCGTCGCTTCCACTGCACCATTCCCACGCGTACGCGTGATGCCCGCGTACGTGTGGATGCCCTTATTTTATCCACCTTCTTTTCTCATCATCTTTCCATTTCCTCTCTTCTCCTTTCTTCTTCCCTTCTCCTATACCTCATCCAACACTACCATACACCATCAACCATTAGTTAGTTTAGTTAGTTAGCCATTTGATGGTTTAATTTTTGTTTAATTTTTCATGATAAGTGTTGGATTATTGATTTTGTTTACTATATAGTCCTGCTTATTACTAATTGAATGCTATTTTAGCATAATCATTGTTGTTATTCGTTGTTGGATTTTATTATTGAGGTTATATTTTGATACTTGGTTTTGAACTTCTAATGCTTAATGTTTTTGAATACCAAGTGAATGACATTGCCTTCAAGCATGCTAAATCTTTTTAGAATTGCATGATTTGGCCACCATGTAATTTGAATTCTTTTCCTTGATTAGGAAATATCTTGATAGATGTTGTGCATTTACCTTAATGCATTGTATTTCTTGATCATATGCATCCATATGTGTTTGGCTTGAATACTTTTGAGCTTCTTTATAGCTTGTCTCAACTTACAAGCTTATTTAAAGTATTTCGAGCACACTAGAATGAGTAAAGTACATGTCCTTCTTTGTGTAATTGTGACATAACCTCTATGATAGTGTGTGTGTTCTAAAGGGCGCCTAATTTAGAATTCACATACCTCGTCTTTCTTAACGTCACACACTAATTCACTTACTTAATTCTAGTGATTTACCTCATTCCAACAATTTATGTTTCCTTGCTTTGTATTTTCTCATCGTATGGTGTTATTTTTTGTTTTTCACGAATGAGGCACCATAAGCACAAGCAAAAAATGGAAGAACACGCAGCACTGGTTGACCTACCGGCTGAAGGTAGCAACTCGAAAAGTCACCGTACCCCCTTGCTCATCTCAGAATGCACCGAGGACGGTGCAAACTTTTAAGTGTGGGGAGGTCGTCCGACCAGTTGGCATTTTTGGGTGACAAGTTTCTAATCCCAACACTCTTGGATTTCATTTTTAGGTCTTTTAGGATTTTTAGTTTCATTTTCGTAATTTTGCATATATATACATAATAAGCTTAGTTAAAATAATGAAATTTTTCGAGAAATTTATCTATAGGGCATCTCAATTGATTTGAGTAAAAATCTTTCATTGAACTTGCTTGAATTATATATTGTGGAACATAATTTTTGAGCTAAGAACACAAGCTTGTGAGTTTTGAGCCTAATGGTGTGGTTACATCTTATAACCACTTATTTTCCTTCTTGTGTGCATTACTCTCTTTCTATGATTGTAATCTTTGATTTGTTTGATTCTTTATATCCATTTTTTTGTGTAGACATGCATTTATATGATTGAGGACATCATTTCATTTAGCTCACTTATCCAAAAAGCCTGACATTTTATCTTCCTTTGTTAGCCAACTTTGAGCCTACGATTAACCCACTTTGTTCTTAATTTTAGCACATTACAAGCCTTAAAGTGGAAAATAATAAATGTCCTTATTTGGATCTTTGATTAGCTTAGGCTAGTGTGTGTGTCATTCAAGTGCGGGAAAACTTGGGACATTAGTTGAGAAAAGGGTAACTTTGTATTTTTGTTAAAAATATTGGAAATGGGTACATGCTCATGTGTTAATTAAATGTAAACTATATGCATTGATACTTTTGTATATCCCTTTTTGCAAAAAAAAATGAGAAGAAAATAAAAAGAAAAAAAATATATATGAAAAGAAAAAAAATAAAAAAAGAAAGAAAAAGAAAAAAAGAAAGAAATAAAAAGGGGACAAAATGCCCCAAAGTGAAGCAATAACAATCAATGCATATGAGTTGTGATCAAGAAAAGGAAATGCATGAGTATGTGAAAAGTGAAAAATGGGTAGTTAGGTTAGCTTTGAAGTTGTATAGGATGTCATAGGTTAGGTGGGAAGTTTAAGCTTATCAAAGATTCAAATTTCAAGTCCACTTGACCAAATATGCATCCTACCTTGACCTTAGCCCCATTACAACCTATGAAAAGACCTCATGATAATTATATGCATGCATGAAATAATTGTTGATTGTTAGAAGAAGAGCAAATCTTGAAAAGCATGATTAGGAGAGAATTGAGAGGATCAACCCTATACACTTGAGCGAATAGAGTGCAAACACATCCGGTGAGGGTTTGATTGCTCAATTACATGTTTTCACCTATGATCATCACTTTTCTTGAAAGTTTGTAAACTCTTTACTAACTCAATTCAATTGTGGTTTGGCATGGTTGTTAATACCTTAGTCCTTGTGCTTATATATGCTTTTTTAGGAATTGATTTATTTTGACCAAGTAGTTGCATTCATTTAGATAGTTGCATTTAGGTAGATTGCATTTAGTTAGTTCACATTGAATAAATGTTGATACCCTTTGTTTCCTTCTTGATTTAGCATGAGGACTTGCTATGGTTTAAGTGTGGGGAGGTTGATAAACCCCATTTTTAGGGTTTATCTTGTGCTTAATTTAGGGGATTTTATGACAATTTAACCACATTTATCCAAGGAAATAGCATGGTTTCATGATTGTCTCCTAATTTGTGCTTAAGTGTGAGAACATACTTTTTAGGCACTTAATTGCCAATTTTGATTCACCTTTGATTCCACTAGATTCCTTGATGTGTCTGTTAGTGATTTCAGGTTGAAAAGGCTAGGAATGGATCAAAATAATGGAGAGAAAATCATGCAAAATGGAGAAATCATGGAAAAGCAAGGATTTGGGATGAGATCAATGATGCGCACGCGCAGCAGACGCGCACGCAAGGATTGTGAGGTCGCATGGCGACGCGTACGCGTACATGACGTGTACGCGTGGATGGAAATTTTTCAAGCGACGCGCACGCGTGACGTACGCATACGCGTCGGTGCTCGCACGTGACTCACTTAAAGGCAATCCGCTGGGGGTGATTTCTGGGCTTCCCAGGCTCAAATCTAACTCATTTCTGATGCTATTTAACCCAAGGAATGAAGAGGGATCAAGGACCTAGTCAACTAGTTTTAGTTTAGTTTAAGTTTTGGAGGGAATGTTAGTTTCTAGAGAGAGAAGCTCTCACCTCTCTCTAGAATTAGGATTAGGTTAGATCTAGATTAGGATCTCTTAGATCTAGGTTAATTTCATGCTTTGATTTACCTTTCCTTTGCAATTTCTTCTTCTTCTACCTTTCCTATCTCTAGTTTAGCATTTAATTCTTGTAATTCTTTACTTTTATGTTGATGCACTTTTGTTCTTCCATTTTCATTTTAATGCAATTCATGTTTTGATTTCCTTTATTGTTGATTTTCCTTATTGTTGTTAATTCCTTGCAATTGAGTAGTATAGATGCCTTCCAAGTGTTTGACAAAATACTTGGTTGGACTTTAGTATAGATTTTTCTCCTCTTGGCTTTGGTAGAGTGATTGGTGACTCTTGAGTTATCTAATTGCTTTGTTGATTGATAATTAGAAGTTGCTAATTGACTTGAATGTCACTAAAGCTAGTCTTTCATTTAGGATTTGGTTAGGACTTGTGGAATCAAGTTGATCCATCCACTTGACTTTCCTCCATGATTAGAGGTTAACTAAGTGGGAGCAATGGACAATTGTGGTCACAATTGAGGAAGATAACTAGGTTAGGACTTCTAGTTCTCATACCTTGCCAAGAGATTTTCTAGTTGTTAGTTTATTTCTTTTGCCATTTACATTTCTTGTCTCTTAATTCAAAAACCCCAAAACACACCTCTAACCAATAACAAGGACACTTTATTGCAATTCCTAGGGAGAACGACTCGAGGTTTGAATACTTCGGTTATTATTTTAGGGGTTTGTTACTTGTGACAACCAAATGTTTGTATGAAAGGATTATTTGTTGGTTTAGAAACTATACTTGCAACGAGATTTCATTTGTAAAATTCTAAACCTTCAATAATCCGTTTCATCAGTAATTTGAGGTGCTTCGACAATAGAAAGGAATCAGCCAAGGTATGGTTTCTCATAGATAATATTTAATGTCGTGTGAAAACTTAGGCTAGGTGACCATAGGTTAAGTTGAATTAGACAGAATCGTTAAGGCTTAATACTATTTGTCAAGTTATTGTGTTTGCTATAAAAATGTGGTAATTAATGTTGTTGATGAGAGTTGGTGAATGATTATTGATGATTGTGAAGATTGATGATGATAATAATAAGAGATGATGATGACATTGGTTACATAATAATTGTATTTGATTGAAAATTGTGGAATGTATTGATGAGATTATAAGTATTGATAAGGGGAAGTATGTGGAAATGGGTGGATATGATTTTGGGGCTGTTTGGTGTTGTTTTCATTATAAGAACTTTGATTTGAAATTGAGAATTTGGTAAGAATAGAGGTTTTGGAGTTTTTGGTAAAAGTAAATTTTTGACTAACTTCAGTGACTCATAACTCAGCTTCCGGACCTCCATTTTATGTGAAACTTATTTCAAATGAAAATTGAGTGTGTGAAGTTTATGTCTTCGAAGAACGGATGAAAAATCATTCAAAACGAGAAATTTATACATGTGTGAAGTTCGGTGCTAAAATCTGGTTTTCTACGAACTTAATAGCTTTTGAGGAAAAAGGGACTGTCGCGTATGCAACTTTCACGCGCAACGCGAGCTATGCTCACTGTTTTGTAATCTCACGTACGTGGGGCAAGGCCTATGTACGTGGAACCCAATTTTGAAATCTCACATACGCGAGAATACGTAGGCGATGCGAGCACTATTTCCTATTTTGCAATCTCGCGTACACGAATATTGTCTTATGTACGCAAGCTCCCTGTTTTAGCCAAAAATGAGAATTTTGAATGTCTAACCAATTCTCTAGCTTTCCAAACCTCTTTTACACTTGTTAAGGTCCGTTAGTGAGCCTTTAGGCCTTAGAATGAGGATGAGTGTGTTAAATAAATTGAGGAAGATACTTGAAAGGGTTTTGTGAAGAATTAATTGAATTAATGAGGCGTGGGTAATGGTGAATGAGAGAAAATTGATGAGGATGATGGAAGTAATGAATGATTTGTAATTGGATGAGATATATGTGACCCCGGGTAAGAGGCAGTGGCATTGTCCACTTGCTCCGGGAAAGAGATGAGGAAGAAGAATGATGAGAATTGAGTTTGATTATGAAATTGAATGAATATGATAAACGAGGCATGATTGAGGATGATTGATGATGAGTATGTTTGCATTTTCTATCTGGTCGTAAGGATGACAGGGCACCTATTCCTTCTAATGGTGATAGGACACATATTTCCTCTAATAGTGACAGGGCACACTCCCATTAATGGACAGCCGATGTGATGAGATATTTGTGTGTAACAGAGAGACAATGCTCGGGTTAGCTATTAGTCATGTCAGGTTGGTTGTATAACTGACAAATGAGCTCATAGCCATAGGGTAGGTATACATCATATGCATTTGTTTGTTTTGTTTGGATGTGCCTTACTTGGATTTGCCTATTTGATTATCTCTGCTTAATTGCTATATGCTCTATTTGCTGTAGCTGCATTGTATCTGTGATTTCATTGTCTGTATTATTTGTTTGTGCAACTGAGATGTCCTTTGTTTGACAGAAGAGTGACGAGAGCTGTTCTACCGGTGTTTCAAAGAGTTGGAAGAAGCCGGATTTGAAGGGTTAAGTTAGGATCTGAGTTATAACTTAAAAACCTTAAATTATATACCCAAAATATAGTTTAGCTTATTCTTTAAGTTTGATTCTGAATGTCAGAGTTCTAGGATTTTCTTTGGCTTTCCTAGAATCTTATATCTTATTTATGTGGGAACTATTACCATGCTAAGAACCTCTGGTTCTCATTCCATACATATGTTGCTGTTCTCAGATGCAGGACATGAAGCACCGCACTGAGCATTCTGAAGACTCTTGAAAGCAAAAAACTATCCTGGGACTCGGTGGTTGTATTTGGTTTATGTTTATATATGTAAATAGATTCTCCACCTTATATTTTATATTTTGTCCCTCTTAGAGGTTGACTTGGAGAAACAGGAATTATGTTTATCTTTTGGTTTATTTTTTAGTTGTATATATATATATATATATATATATATATATATATATATATATATATATATATATATATATATATATATATATATATATATATATATATATATATATATATATATATATACTAGTCGGCCTTTTCTTCGCAGGTCAAGTTTAAAGCTTTCTTATGTATCTATCCTTTGAAACTCTGTTTATATACTTGTCTCTATAGTTTTCTGTATAAGCATTCTATCCAATCGCCTTTCGAGTGTGACGCATTTTTAGTCTAGTTTTGATAATCCTTTCTTCCAAGGCTCCTAGTTAAACTATTCTTCATATATATCTATATATGTATTTTCCTTTTTAGAGGTCGTAATACCTCACCACCTTTGATTTACGTCCTAGGCATAAATCTCTTTGTGGTAGGTGTTACAATCTATCCTTCTTTGTTGTGCATTAGCTTCCTTGATTTCACCCTCTACCCGACCAAATGGTGCTGTGAAGCTAACAAGCAAACATCGCCAACCTTATTTTCTTCATCAACCAACTCGAAAAAATTTGCATCTCCTACTAGGGCAAGACATGAATAACACATATGTCTTCTCTTGTTGAGACTTCTTGAACTCGAAATTTTCGAAGAGAGTTAGGTGGAATCCATGCAAGATGAGATAATTTCAGAAACAAATAGGAAGAAAGGGAAAAAAGGAGAAGGATAAATAGAATAGGGTTCAGGAGGATTATAACGATTATGTAGGGTTATAGACATGGGTATTTTGCTCAATTAAACACATGCAAACGTTTTATTTAACGTCTACTGCGAATAGGGACCAAATTACAAAAATAATTTGGTGTAAGGACCCAATTGAAAAGGAAAAAAAATTATAGAGATCTAATTGAAAATTTAGTGAAACTATATAGACCAACAGAATAATTAAACCTTTTTTTTTAAAACAAGGAGTCCTATATATGTAATGTAATGTCCATTTTTCATTGCTATATAATCATTAAAAATTGTTAACCTTTACGTCAATTATGTTAAAATAAGCCACACAATTGAATATAGTGTAAAAGAATTTAAAATGATATTGCATATATAGCGACTTGTATAATTTAGGGTTAAGTATAATTTTGGTCCCTAAGATAGGGGATGAAAATTTTTTTTGACCCCAACTTTTTTTGGTTACAAAATCGTCCTAAAGTTTAACTTAATTTTAAAATCATCCTTCTTATCAAACTTTTAGTTTTTATTACCAATTACCCCTAACTAAAAAAATATTAAATCAAAAAAGAAAAAAAAAAGGAAAACGGGATAAGGGAAATGGGGAAGGAGGGGGGTTTCCAAGGAAGAAGGGGGGAAAGGGAAAGTGGGGAAGAGAAGGGGAAGGGAATCCGTCACCACTGTTCTTTGCCGTTGCCACTGCTGCTTGTCATTCGGTCCTCGCTGCCGCCACTGCTCTTCATCGTTCGGTTCACGCCGGTAGATCTCGCCGCTCCTCTTCCTCACAAGCATCACATTATCTTCCCAGTCCGCGTCAACTTCAACAAGCGTCATCCGTGTCGCCACTGCCCAGTCCCTCAACATGCATCTCATCGTCGCCGAAGTCACCCTCAATTTTACTCTCGCCCTCCTTGCTGCTGTTGCCACAACGACGGCGTCCTCCGCCATGTCTTCTCCATCACCACCACTGGCGATTTCCAATTTTGCTCGGATTTCAATTTTGCTTCTGTTTCTGATTTTATTAATCAAATTGTTAATCACATGTTTCTAATTCTGATTTTGTTGATCCACCAATTTTGATTCTGATTATGATTTTATTAATCACATTATTTCTAATTTTGATTCTTTGTTCTTCTACTTCTGTTTCTAATTTTGATGCTTTTGATTTTACTTCAATTTCTAATTCTGCATCTGATTCTTTGTTCTTTTAATTTTGATGCTTCCGTTACTTCTATTTCTGCTTCTTTTAATTTTGCTTCAACTTTTGTTTCCAATTCTGCTTCAACTTTTGTTTCCAATTCTTCTTATGCTTCTGCTTCATTGTTGTTGTTGAAGAAGAAAAAAAGAGATGACTTCATTGTTTTAGCTTTTGATTCATTATTCTTGTGCTTGTGATTCAGATTTGGATTCATTGTACTTGTGCTTCATTGTTTTTCCTTTTGATTCATTGTTGTAGATTTTATTGTTGTTGCTGTTGATGGAGAAGAACGAAAAAGGAGAATAAAAATTGGGTATTTTGGTAAAAAAGGAGAAGGATATTTTAGTCCGACGGATGGTTTTAAAAATAAGTTAAATCTTAGGGACGGTTTTGTAAGCAAAAAAAGGCTGGGGACGAAAAAGATTTTCAGTCCCTACCTTAGGGACCAAAATGGTACTTAACCCTTTATATTGCTTATATTACATCGAAAAGTGTGATGACTCTTTGGCATAGATTATTGAGTGTAATTGAAATAAACGATTTAAAATACAATAAATAAAATTGTTAATTCAACATTTATTGATGAATAACTACCGAAAAAGAAAAAATATTGCATAAATATTAAAAAATAGATTGATAATATACAGACTAATTTAACCAACCAAAATTAAATAAAATTAATAACCATAAAAATATAAAATTCCACCTTTTGTTGAGTGGAATAAAAATAATATATAATAATATAGTGAAAAAGAATCACCAATATCAACCTATTAAATTTGAGTAATATCAAGTGAAGATTGAGAAACAAACTAAAACGATGAATTCAAAAGTTTTTTGTTTCTCTTTATATAGTTCTTCACTTTTCGTAATTATTTTTTTAGTGTAAAACGTTTTATACAATCGTGCAATCACAACCGTTTTCGTGGATGACCATTCACGCAGTTAATATAAAAAGTAGTTATTTTTTCTAATGTGGCATTGTGTGATTGGATGCACGTGTAAAACGATTTTATGTTCATTGTGACGGTGAGACGACGACAATTATGTATATAGAAAATAATAGTAAGAGAAAATAATAGTGTCTGATGCAATTAAGAAATATAATAGTATAAATTTAGTAATTTGGAAAAGGTAATAAAGTTAAAGATAATTTAATAAATTAAAAAAATAAATAATAAAATAATTTGATCCATTAGAATTATGGATGAAGATAAAGAATGCGTCGAATATAAATTTTTATCTTTACTTTAAATTAAATAATGTTAAAAAATAAATCAATAAACATATATAATGTTTATAAATAATTACTTATAAATATTTATCTTGATTTTGTTTCTTATAATAACAACATAATTTTTTTACTATCCTATATATTTTAACATTTATAAATTTTATACATTCTAAAAATTAAATAACTTTTAATTTTTTATATATTTATTTTTAAATATTTTATTCTTAATTTTTAAAATATTTTATTAAATTTATCATTTAAAAATAAAATATAAAAATTAATCTCTTAAAAATAACAGAAAAACAACTTTTGCCTGTTAATCTGATAGTAAATAACTACTTTGTAAATGTTCATCTTAATTTTTTCTTTTGACTATATTTTCATTTTTATTTTATCACACACAACAATAATGTATTGATTTTAAATTATACTGAATTTAATTTAAATTTATTTATTTTATATTTTCAATTTTCTTTTAAGGTCAAATTAAGATTTTTTTTTAAAAAAAAATTCTATAAAAAGTAAAAAAGGGTTGAACAAACTTGCTAGTGCACGTTAATCTGCTAGTTTTAAACTTTTAATAATGAATCTCATTCTTTAAACAAATATGAAAAAGAATTTTACCGTTACAAGGGTAACAATTTTTTTTTGGTGAATTTTAATACCTTTTTTAGACATAGTCCGGGCCAGACTAACAGACTCTAACTAGACCCAGATTCTATTGGACAACCAAAATCTAGACCCACAGTCCAAATTCAGAAGTTCGCACCATCTTCCTCCACTTTCAACGACGATTGACGATCCTTCTTCAACAACGAGACCATCGTATTCATGGCTGCTTTTGATGACCGCCGCAAGGACATATCGATTCCAATTACAACTGCTCTCTAACTACCCCCTCCCCCATAGCCCTCCCTTCCCACGCTGACACTCAACAACCGATTCTGCTCCTTATGCGAAGTGAAAGGTGACGATGCAATCAAGAACAGAACTTCTTCTCTTTTAGCAAATTGAACAGATGCGAGGGATCTCAATGATCCACATGCAGTTAGTGCGCACTAAAAATCCGAAATCACAGCTCCTCTCCCAACTGGGCGAGATGAGAAGCTTTGATTCGCTGCGCCCTAGAACCTAAAGAGATTGTGTTGAGAATCGCTGCTCCTGCTTGTTTTTTTTTTTTTTTTTTGGAGAGATCTGCTCCTGCTTGTTGATGGTTATTATTTTTCTGAAGTTATGGCCTTACTAGTGTCAAGGCGATAGAGAAAATAACTGATGAAGGAGAACGGAGGAATCAATGTAAGGAGCGAAATCCAATCTCCTTCTCCAGACCCAAAAAGAAAATCTCTTCCCATTTTCCGTAATAGATCTTCGGTGCACGTAATGGATCTTCAGTGTATGAGCTGCGCGGTGCAACAACGGAGCCATCTTCCTTGCCCCTTATGATTTTGCTACGTGTCAACATTTCTTTATCTCTATAAAATAACATCTTACCATATAATTCACCTTATAAAATTCATGAAATATTTTTTTATTTATGATCCTATTACTATATTCTGATAGTTAGGTTCTAGACTTCTAATCATATTATCATTTTCTATTATCTACTTGCATAATGAATTCAGAAATTTTAAACGGTGAAGATAAATATGTAATATATAAAAATAATAAAAAAATTTATAAACATATCAAAATATATAAAAAATAAATAATATAAAACATATTGAATATTGAATAATTATTTATTTATTTATTATCAAATGATTAAATAATAATATAATTATTAACTTACTTTTTAGAATAATAATAATAATAATAATAATAATAATAATAATAAGAGATTAATCAAAATAATAAATATATTATCTTTTAATCAATAATAAAGATAAAATATAATTTTTATGAATTATATACGATAAATAATATTTTAAAAAAAAATTATGCACCAAATTTCTCATATTTTTATTATATATTTTATAGATTATTTAATAATTATTTAATTATTTAATAAAAAGTTAATTTCAAATAATAATAATAATAATAATAATAATAATAATAATAATAATAATAATAGAGTTAGTTACTTAGATAGATAAAAATACAAAATAGATTATTATTTCAATTGATATTTATTCTAATTGTTTGAGAATTAATTATCAAAAATTTAATCATTCTGTTATTCCTATAATGTTACTAAATTTGTAATTAAGTTTTTCTACCTTTTTTTTTTTAAATTGGTTCTCTACGTTGCTTTTAGTTTTATAATTAGGTCATTTTTAGTATAAAAAATATTAGAGTCAACTGAATATTTTTTTACAACTTAAAGTTATTAATAATTAAAAGGGTTAAGTACTTTCTTCGTCCCTAAAGTCTGAGATTAAAATCAAAATCGTCCCCGTCTTTTTTTATTATTAAAATCATCCTCAACGTTACAAAACGTTATAAAATCGTCATTTTTTCTATTAATAAAAATATATTAAAAAAAAGAAAAAGGCTGAAGTTTGAATGCTGAACCGCTTTCCTCTTCGACACAGAGGTCACCTCCCTAATCTCTTCAACCTTCTTCCTACGAAGTACAAAGGCCACCATCAAACGAAGCCGTCGCGGGTCGAAACCTCACCGTCACCGTCACCGAAGCGTTGGCGTCGTCTGGTCGTCGGCTTGGCGTCATCGTGGTCGTCAGCTTGTTGTCGTCACCGTCACCGAAGCGTCGTCGTCTGGCTCTGGCCTTCTGTGCTCTACCGCGATGAGTACTGACTACTGAGGAATTTTGTTCTTCAATCTTTTTGAGTTTTTGTTGTTCAATTAATTTTGAGTTTCTGTGTTCTGGCCTTCTGTCATCTTCAGGACCAAAAGCACGTTGCCCTCCCAAACAGCCAACATATGAAGATCGGCCCAGCCATTCCATCGCATCGCCTGGATCTGTTTTCACCTTCTCTTCGCCTTCCTTGCCTTTTTCTCGTCGATTTTGTTACCGTCATGCCTCCAGTGGCTGCTCGATTTTTTCGCTGTGGCAGTGAGTCACTGAGTCCCTGTATTCCCTTCCTTGTTTCCTTGTTCTAGAGATCCCGCTGTTCAATTTTCATTCTTGATTTTTCAATATCTATTACAGACAATGCTTTCGACTTTCTTTGGATAATTGATTAATTGTAATAATGAATAATATAAGTTTTGAATTTTAGATAAGCAATCTTGATATTTGATGGAATGACTTAATGATTAGTTTTTAAATTTAGACCTTTTATGGAATTGTTTTGGACAAATCAACCAATCCTATGCACCTGGAGTGAGAAGTTTATGGAGTGAGAAGTTTATGGATTAGCAATGACGATATGGTGTTTTTGTGCAGCAGCTTGGGAAAGAGTCAAGGTGAAGAAGAGATGTTGGGGAGTGGGGTGGGGTGGGGTGGGGTTTTTCTTTTTTTTTTAATATTATTTTTATTAATAGTTAAGGGTAATTTGGTCAAAAAATATAATTGAAGTAGAAAAGGATGATTTTATAACGTTTTGTAATGTTGGGGATGATTTTAATAACAAAAAAAGGTTGGGGACCATTTTAATTTTCACCTCAAATCTTAAGGACGAAACCCTAATTAAAAACTTAATTAGATATTTGACCGCATGAATTTTGGGAGAAATATTCTGTTAATTTTAATGTTTTTGACATGAAAATGACCTAATTACAAATTTAAAAATAGTGTATGGATCCAATTAAAAAATATATAAAGATCTAATTGAAAATTTGATAAAATTATAGAGACCAACAGAGTCATTAAACCTTATTAAAATAGATATTGAGTGCAAAATTTTTCAGTTTACTAGTAAATATTCAACTTTATTAAAGTTGAATAGAAAAAATTTCAAGGATATAAACTTTAACTAAATATATTTATTAATTAAATAATGCTAGAATAATATTTTGTTTTTGTTAAGTTGATTTAATATATATTTTTATCTTAAACTTTTAAATATAAATTAGAGTTTAACTCTAATGTATTGACACTATAAAATATATAATTATCTAATTACGTCTATTTTTTTGAATATTCATTTATATGAATATAATTAATATAAAAGATAATTATATTTTATGATAAGATATTACGTAATTAGATGCATATTTAAAATTATTTTATATTAACAATGTATTAAAATTTAATTTTTAAAGTTAAATAATATATATAATAAATATTTTTAATGTGAAAATAAATACAATTTTATATAATGAGACATTGAGACATTGAGACGCTAAGTTGTGGTTAAAGAGAAAAATGTGCGCCAAAAATAATATTAAACAAAAGATATTCCACTCAGTTGAATAAATACGAGGAAGGGAGGGAAAGAAAAAAGAAAGGAAAATTAAGTTGCTTCAAAGTTTAGAATCTTGGAAGCCAACCATTTAACTTAGAGGCTTAAATTCCTATCTTTATTTGTACTAAAACACATTCTGTCACATTTTGTCTTGACGGTAATTACTAATTACACTCCTCTATTCTTAGATTAGTATTCTACAATAACCTCATAGTTAGAGCTTAAGAATTGGAGGTTTAGCTTCCATAATTATTTACTTTTTGTGAGATGCGTTGCGACTTGCGAAACTTTCTCATAAGCACAATCTTAAAATCTTTTTTTCTTTTTTTATAATTTTTTTTTTGACGGTGTTCCGGAAGTTACCTGGAATAGTAATTTGGGCCTGAACGTAAAGACTTTTTCTAAAGCAGCGATCGAGGTACCACTATCCGAGTTTCTCATGAGGAGGTGGGGGTGGTACCTACAAGAGACTCCGATACCTAAATCAGGAAGGGCTTTAAGCTGATTTTTAGAAGATTGGGACTTGAATATACCTGAGAGGTGTCAGTATATTTATAGTAGAGTAGATAACTACCTTTTTTTGAGTAGTTCCACCTTTATTGGTGGGTAACTGTTCCCTTTATTTTGGGAGTTTGTTAAGATCTATCTTTTAGATAAGATAGAAATAATGGGAGAGACTTGGGGAGGCAATTACTTATTCAAATAAGTAGGGCTGAATCTCCCTTGTCTCGTCCGACTTCTTAAGAGTTCAGGTGAGTGGAAGAGGGCACCCTTATTGGGCCTTTATATTTAAAGGGCCTGGCTGTGTTGTGGGCCAGGATATAAACAGTGCCCCTGCTTGAGTCCAAACTTTCATAAGGTCGGTCCCAAGTATTTGTTCCGATTTCCGTCGTCGGGTATGCCACTTTCAAGAGGTCGGGTACTCGACGTGTTTCAAATTTTTGAAATGTTGCCTCTTAATGACATGGTGAACGTTACGCGGCAATTTTCTGGGAGTCCGCGCATGACTTTGAAAGAGGGGTGCGAAATATATTTTTTGCCCCTTGTCTCTTATAAAAACTTCGTGCCTTCCTTTTTCTCCCTTTTTCATTTCTGAGAACGCTCTCTTTGCTTTGTTTCTTCATCAAAAGAGAAAAAACGCTTCACTCTTCTTCCTTCATTCTTACTTCATAACGATGTTCTAGTTCAATATTTCTTCATCTTGTACCCTTTAAAGATCTCGTCTTGCTTTTCGGAGAGGAACATTTATGTTTCTTGCTATTTAACGTGCCCCTTTATTTTGGCGTTTCACCAAGGTTGGTGCTTTTGTCCATTTTCCTTGTTTTTCATTTTCAAATTGTTCTGAGTAGCATTTGTATTTCTTTGATTTGAATGATACTTTGAAAGGTGATTTGGAATGTTGACGGAGGATTTTGCATTTCATTTGGAACTGTCTTTTGGAACTGTCACTTGTTGTTTATTCTTGAAACTTTATTGAAACTATTTGTTGTTTGATATTGCTGCTACGGGCTTTGATATGGTTGTATTGCCTCAAATGGTGTCGCTTTCAGAAGCGATGTCATTTCTGTATTTGGAATTTTGATAGTTGTTCGTTGCGTTTATGATATTTTATACGAATTGTAGTAAATTGTTGGTGTTGTCGACAACGACCTAACTTCTTGTGATTATTTGCCTGACTTCCCAATTTGTTGTGACGATTTTTTCTTTGTGTGTTGTATTTGTAGATATAGCTTTAAATGTCTCGATCTGTAATTCACAACATGTCTACCAAAGTTTCCTCTCACTTGACCTGGGTAGATATTTTTGTTCTTACTCCCATCCCCGTTATTGAAAGAGAGTATGCCGAGACCTTTTGTAGGCACCATAAGTTGAGTGAAAACCAGGAGGATGAGAGTTACTATAAGATAGTGGGTGCGGATCCCGAGGAGAGGGTGTGTTTTCACCCACTTAATAGGTTAGAACGTCCTTTTTTCGATGCCTATTATTGTTTCTTCACTAAGCTAGATATTAGGCTTTCTTTTTCTGACTTTGAAATTAATGTCCTCTGGACTTGTAATATTGCTCCTACCCAACTATACCCTAGTTTGTGAGCTTTTCTGAAAATATACCAGCTCTTTTATCGGGAACTGGATGTCCGACCTTCCCTTAAAGTGTTCTTCTACCTCTTTGTGTTGACCAAACCTTTTAGTTCTTCTAAAAAACTAGGTTGGGTTTCTATTCAGGCTGTTCAGGGGAGGAAAGTTTTCTCTATTTTGACGAGTCTTTTCATGATTTTAAAAATTACTTTTTCAAAGTCTGAGCTATTAAGGATACCCGACATTCCTTTCTTGATGAGAACGATGAACCCTGTTTTCTCTTGTATTGGGAAGAGAAACCAGTAATAGCCAAGTATAATGCAGATGATTTAGATGAGCTTGAGAAGAACGTAGTTGGCCTGTTTCAAAATTGTTGGGGCCGGACTCCTTATTTGGACACCAAAAAATTCTTAGGGGATTCCAGTCAATTCTGGTCCGAACTAGGTAGCCCTCCTTTCTTTTACCTATAAATTCTTTTTGTAAAATTTTTGTTGGCGACTAATGCGTCTTTATTTGCAGAAAGAATGGCTCCTAAGTCGGCAGCCATGAAGACACTTCGGGCCACCAGAAAGAACGTCGTGACTCGGAGTATACAATCAAAGGAAGCTGGTGACACTTCTGCCCGGTATTCTCCGTCAAAGTCGGACTTGGGCGCGTCAGTTTCGCGGAAGGTTATACCTGTTCCTTTGTCTCAGCCAATTCTCTCTCTCTCTCTCTCTCTCTCTCTCTCTCTCTCTCTCTCTCTCTCTCTCTCTCTCTCTCTCGGACAGTGCCGTGGTCCGTCCTCTTCCTTCTTCCTCCGAACCATATTCCAAAAGGCAGAAGACTGCTGAGTGGGAGAGTATATATGACAAAGGCTTTGACGGGCTTGCTTGGAGCGAAAAATATAGATCTTAGCCGATATAGCCGTTTAGTTGCAAGTCATGTTTTAACAACTTTTAATGCTGTTTCTTTGCTAAGTTAAAAATGATATTGGCGAGGTAGATCGGTATAGAATATTGCGTTTCCTTTTGTATGTTTCGACTTCGAGTTAATCGGACTTTTCCAAGTTACTTTTACATTTCATTTCTGTTCCGCCTTAATTTTGAGGTCGGTCTTACAAATTGCTTACATAGGTTCTTGCATTAATTTGCACCTTATCGCTTCATCTTGCCGACCATTTTAGGTCGGGCAATGATTTTCGCAGTTTGTCGAGCTTAAAGTAATGTGTTTTTATAGAAAACTTATAAGAAAGAAATGGATTTATCATTGATAAATGAAAAATTCCTATACATAAATTTGCTACTAAGGATTTTAACTACCTTTAGCTCTTGTTATGGTGCCTCGTTAAAACCCTCTTTGGAAGAAACCCTTGGGAAAAAATCTTAAAGTCAGAAAAAAGAATACACCAGAGAACAATGTGCACTACATAACTATAGTACTTCTTCAGGTTACACGCGTGCCATGACCTCGGGAGTTCCCTTCCTTGTAGGTTGGATACTTTGTAGTAACCTTTCCCTAGGACTTCAACAATCTCGTAGTGTCCTTTCCAATTCGCAGCTAACTTTCCATCACCCGCCTTCTAAATCCCAATGTCATTCCAGGTCAGTATAAGAATGTTCTTGGTAAAGCTTCTCTTGATTATTTTCTTATTGTACCTTAAAGTCATTCTTTGCTTTAGTGCTTCCTCTCTGATCCGAGCTTGTTCTCGGACTTCTGAAAAGAGGTCAAACTCTTTTTTTTGTGCTTGGTTATTGAACCCTTCATTGTAGAATATAACCCTTGTAGATTCTTCAACAATTTCTACAGGTATCATAGCTTCTACTCCGTAAGCAAGTCGGAAAGGTGACTCCCCTATTGTGGAATGAGGAGTTGGTCGATATGCCCATAAGACTTAAGGAAGCTAGTCTGCCCAGACTTCCTTTGCATCTTGTAGTCGACGCTTCAACCTGGCCAATATGACTTTGTTTGCTGTTTCAGCTTGTCTGTTGGCCTGACGATGTTCCACCGATGTGAATTGGTGCTTTATCTTGAGGCTTGCTACCAAATTCCTGAACGTCAAGTAGGTAAATTGTTCGTGGTGATGGAGTGGGAAACACCAAACCTCATGACAATGTTCTTTTAGAGAAACTTCTGACTTCACTGGGTCGTGACGGTAATTAATGGTTTCGCCTTGATCTATTTAGTAAAATAGTCAATCCCCACTATAAGGTATTTTACTTGTCCTGGAGCTTATGGGAATGGTTTGAGGAGATCGAGACCCCATTTTGCAAATGGTCATGGTGAGGTGACGCTAATAAGCTCTTCACGAGGTGCTACGTGGAAGTTCGCATGCTTTTGGCAAGGCGGGCACATTTTGACAAACTCGGCTGCTTCTCTTTGTAAAGTTGGCCAAAAGAAGCCAGCTCAGATTACCTTCTTGGCTAGTGATCAGGCTCCCAAATGGTTGCAACATATGCCATTCCTCTAGGACCTCATTTGTATTAGAGGTCGGGACGCACTTTAGCAGGGATGTTGATATCCCTCTTTTGTATATAACATTGTGGGCACAAGGTATAATTTTGTGCTTCCCGTATGAGTTTTCGAGCCTCTTTTTTGTCTTCAGGAAGGACATCAAATTTAAGATAGTTGACTATGGGGTCGTCCATCCTAAGTTTTGGTTGGATATAGTCATTGTGTCTGAGTTATCATCTCCTTTGATACTGATGGTGTGTGGAGAGTTTCCTAGATGAGACTTCTATTGTTATCCCCTGACTTGGTGCTGGCTAGCTTGGAGAGAGCATCTACTCGGGCATTTGATTCCCGACTTATATGTCGAACCTCTCTTTCTGAGAACTGTGATAATTGTTCTTGTGCTTCTTCTATATACATCTTCATGTTGGGATCTTTGGTTTGATAAGTGCCATTAACTTGTGAGGTTACCACTTAGGAGTCACTAAATACCATCAACCTTTCTGCCCCCACTTCTTTGTCCAACTTCAAGCCAGCAAGCAAGGCCTCTTTTCTGCTTGGTTATTGGAAGCAGAAAACTCGAACCTTGGCGAGAGCTCTATGTGAGTTCCATTTTCCAAGATGACACCTACTCCACTGCTGGATTTATTAGGTGATCCATCTACATACAAGTTCCAAGTTGTAGGACTTTCCCGACTTTTAAGTGTATTCAGCTACGAAAATGGTGAGATATTGTGACTTGATTGCTGTTCGAGCTTCATATTTCAAATCGAACACGAACAGTTTCATAGCCCGTTGTACCATCCTTCCTGCTAGGTCCATTTTTTATAGAACGTGCTTCATGGGTTGATTAGTTTGGACCTTTATGGTGTGATCCTGGAAGTAGGGTCGGAGCCTTTGGGATATGAGATTAGAGTATACGCGAACTTTTCTATTTTCTGATAGTTTAACTCTGCTCCTTGTAGGGCTTTGCTAACAAAGTAGATTGGTTGCTGCCCGTTCTCATCTTCTTGGATTAGGATAGAAGCTATAGCTCAGCTTGCTACTGCCAGGTAGAGGACGAGCTCTTCTCCTACAATAGGTCGGGTGAGTATTGGATTCTAAGTGTCTGTGGCATGAATGTATCCGGTGGTAATACTGGAAAACAGAGTGTTTAAGGTCACAGCCAAGACTCTGAAAGCTGTGTTCAAGAATCAAAATAAGCTTAACTAAGAGAGTCAATAATATCATCTGAATTCTAAGTTTCTAAGGGTTCCAACATCTCTGAGTTTCAATAGATAGTGAGATGCCAAAACTATACCGAAGCAAAAAACTACTAAGTCCCGCTCATCTGCTTGTAACTAAGCTTTATTTGAAACTTAGAAATTTATTGTATCTTAATTTTCTTTCTATCCTACTGTGTTTTTAGTTGCTTGGGGGCAAGCAACGGTTTAAGTTTGGTGTTGTGATGAGCGGATATTTTATACGCTTTTTGACATCATTTTTCTAACATCCTAATTACCCAAAGCCTTACCTCGCATCGTAAAGCAAAGGTTAATCAAAGGTTATGACAGTTCTAAGCTCATACATATAATATATAGAAAGAATTAATATAGTCTAGAAGCCCGAAGAAGGATATAGCTCAAAAAACAAGATTTTAAAAGCACAAATCGTGCTTACAAAACTACTAACTTAAGGCATAAGATATAGATATAATATAACCAAAAGATAAGAGTATAATAGCACAAGAATCTAACCGTGGCTCGCGGAGTTTAAGCCGGCTAGTTATATACAAACCATACAGAAGTTTAGGAGTTAAAACAGCTTATACAGTTTTGTCTCTCAAATAAGCCTCTAGGTGAAAATATAATACAAAAGATGAGAGACATATACAAAATAATCAAAAGACATCCCAACACAGAATGAAGATCCTCCGCTCTGTCACCACTAAAACAATTCACCGAGGTGGATTGCGACCTGCATCTGAAAAATAACAACAGAATATGGTATGAGAACCGGAGGTTCTCAGTATGGTAACAGTGCCTGATATGTAAAATGTAAGGCTCCGGGACGCCAAAGGCAATCCTAGAACTTCATATCAAATACGGATATTTAGGCTTAGAATAAATTAAATAAATAAAGAACTTTAAACATAAACCAGGTTGTCTAAACTTGGGGGAATTCTAACTAATGCTAAACGCATCGTTATATCCCACAGCCTTCACCAACCTAACCTCCGTGCGATCCCATCGCCACCTCCTCAGCACCAGATAATCACAATTAATACAAGCAAGTAAATCACAAGTAATATACATGTACAGCAAGTAAAACAACTAGCAAATAAGCATATTATTCATTTAGGCAAGATATGCAATTAGGCAAAGCAAACAAAACACATAGTAGATGCACATGATGAATGCATGTCCTATTGGCTCGTGATATCACTTGTCGGTCTATGAATGCCAACCCGACACACCCTTTCGGATGTCGCCTTTCCACCACGTCCGAGGATATAGCACCTGGCACGCTTTTGTTCCGAGGATATAATGCCTGGCACACTCTTGCGGTAGAGAAGGAAAACAACAACAACATCTATTTCATCATAAATCATTCCAAGGATATAGTGCCTGGCACACTTTCCACATCCAACAAGTCCATCCACCTCAATCATCACTAGTCATCACTAGTTCTCATCTCAATCCATTTTCATTTATCAATTCTCAACGTTCCAAGGATATAGTGCCTGGCACACTTTCCTTCAAACACTATCATTCCAAGGATATAGTGTCTGGCACACTCTCCACGTAATTCAATAATTTCATCATTCCTTTCCAAGTTCTCAACTCATCACAACCATAATCAATTCATAATTTCCTTTTTGAACTCAATAGTTCATCAATTTCACAATTCATATATCTTTCTTTCTTCTCACTCTATCAAACCCATCCTCAGTACACCAGAAATCTAAGCCTCTGTTTTCTAGTTTTTCAAGATAATATCAAATTAAACCTCCTAAGATCTTTCCCATATTTTGATACCCGAAAATAAGTTTAACAGTCTTAAATAGGTGTCACAGAATTTTACAAACTTTTTAGAAAGGTGAAATAGTTGAAAACAAAGTTTAAGTTTGAAAAACAGGGCGTGTGCGTGCGCACGCCCAGGAAAATTTTCAAAAAGTGTGCGTACGCATAGAGGTGTGCGTATGCACAAACACTAAATTTTACAATTCTGTTTACTCGCACAAGGCGTGAGAACGCCTCCAACCGAATGCACTTCCCAACAGGTCTGTGCGTGCGCACGGCTGTAAAACATCATTGGTTATGTGTGCGCACAGGTCGTGCTAGCGCTGCCAACAGCAAGCCTTCCCCTGTGTGTGCGTACACACAAGGCTGCGCACACACAGGTTTGAAAAATTATAGGAGTGTGTGTGCGCACAAGGCTGTGCATGCGTACACAAACCAAAAATTACAAAATTCTGCAACATTGCAAAATTTCAGATTTTGACACCAAACTTTGAATGATCATAACTTCCTCCACAAAAATCCAAATTTTACAAACTTTATATCGATTTGAAGAATTTTCAATGAACTTTAATTCTAAACAAGTTTCAACAAATTTTGAAGACTGAGGCATCAGTTATCATCCGTCAAAGTTCACTAAAAATCTGTTTTTACCAAAAACACTAAAAACTCAATTTTGGCAAAACTCTCAATTTAAGACCAAATTAATCACAATCCAACAATACCAAAACAATATAGAAGTCCATACCATTCCTCTCCCAACTCAACCATCCATAATATCCCAATTACACCATTCAACACCATCCAAAACCCTTAATCATCAACATCTAAAATCATCATAAATACTCATAATCACCATCAACCAACAATAATATCACCAACCACTACAAATCCTCATCAATTTCAACACCCATCACTAAACAATATCTAACATTAACTAAATTCATCTAAATGTCTATACCTCACATTATCCTCATAAAACTCACATCCTCCAACAATAGTCATCAAAATTAATATTCATACTCCTCATCATTTAACCTCAATATTAGCAATCATTATCAATATTCATATTTCCACAATCAACATACATACTCATCAACATCAACCAACATCATAATATATCATTAACACCAATAACCCTCATACCCCTTATCAACCTCCCACTCATCATCAATGTCATCAATCCCTCATCAACAACAAATAAATCACAACATTCTTCATCCACCTCCGTTCAATTTATCATCAAACATCAAATTTACATACAATTAAACATACACCCAAGCATTCAATCCTATCTTAAGGTCAACTAGCCTAAGTGTCCAGAGACATTACATATTACATAAAGAAAACCAAAACCATACATTGGCTGATTATCCTCCACGCACGAAACCACCAAAAAGCCAAAACAACTCCAAAAAGCACCAAAGTTCCAACTAACAACACATATATCACCAAATCAAAACCTAGAACCACAACATACAACACCACAAGGGTTTATGAGCAACTTTACCTTGTCCAAAGAAGATTTGAGCAATTCCCAACAATTATCCGTTGCTAGAGATTACCTAAACAACCAAAACCACAAAATCTACTCAAAAACCATAACCCAAAAATGCATAAATCTAGGGCTGGAAACTGGAGCTTGAGCTTCAAGTTCATACCAGGTTTTCTTAAATAGAAATGAAGAACTCGACAAGAGCTTCGCGTGGCCAAAAATGGCTCGTCAATCGGAGTTCCGTAGCTCAAGCTATGGCTCCCGGAAGATGGTGATGAATAGTAACATCACCTCTTCTCCTCTCTTCTCTCAAACCGCGCCACTCTCTCTCTTTGGGCTGGAAAATGAGCTCAAAGCTCATTAAAAGATGCTTTTATATGTTGGGCTTGGGCCCGGTCCAACCGCATAGCGTTTTTGGTTCGTTTGGCCTACTTTGGGCCAAAACCCTTAAAATTAGTGCCCGATTTTCAATTCTAAATTATTTTTACCTTTTCAAAACAACAAATCAATTTTCTAAAAATACGCGGTACGGGACAGACTAGAACCAGTACTGCCGGCTTAAGCGCTAGTACGCATTTTTACAGAAACTTTTCGAAGAAGATACATTTTCCAACTCAGTAAAATTCATTAAATCTATTCCGGACACTAAAATTATTTTATTAAAATGGTTTTTCGTGAAAAACTCCTGTTCTTACAATTTTCATATAGTTTTTAGTAGTTTTGTTTAGTTTTTATTGAGTTTTTATAGGTTTTAGTGTTAAATTCATATTTTTGGATTCTACTATGAGTTTTTGTATTTTTGAACAATTTCAGGTATTTTCTGACTGAAATTGAGGAGCTGGAGCAGAAGTCTGATTCAGAGACAAAGAAAGCACTGCAAATGCTGTCTGGATCTGACCTGCCTGCATTCAGAAGATATTTTCTGGAGCTACAGAAGTCCAAATCGAGCGCTCTCAACGGCTATGGAAATATGACTTCCAAAGTTTTCCAACAATATATAATAGTCCATACTTTGCTTCGGATTAGAAGGCCCAAAACTGGCGTCCAACGCCAGCTACCTGCCCCCTTCCTGGCGTCCAGCGCCCAAAGAGCAGAAACCAATGTACAAACGCCCAAAGAGGACCCCTAGCTGGCGTTCCACGCCCAAGAGACCTCATAGCATGTGGATCTCATCAAAGCCCAGCCCAAACACTCACGAAGTGGGCCCCAGAAGTGGATTTTAGCATTAAATAGACTATTTTACCCTTACTAGTCATCTGTTTAGTATTTAAGGGATTTTATTTACGTAATTCAAAACTTTTAAGCACAATATTCACATATCATACACATTTTATCATTGTATTTTACTTTCAGTATGAGTTTCTAAACCTCCTAAGTTGAGGGGAGGACCCTGCTGAGTCCTATGAATTAATAAAAGTATTACTGTTTCTTCTTCGATCCGTGTTTGATCTATCTCTAAGATGTCTATCCGATCTTCATCGTGGTGAATAGGATGATCTGACAAATTATCTCTGTTCATCACATTAAGATGAACGTGCCTGACAAACACCTGCGTCTACTTGGGTTCGTGTGAATACTTGGAAGGAAAGCACGAGCCAACAGCTATGTTTATACATCTCTCAGACGGTTAATCCTTGACTTCGTTGAGGACTTATCGAGACACCAATTCAGCCGATTTCTGGGGAGATTAGGGTCTCCGTGGTATAGGCTACAATCCAAAGAAGCAGCGTTCTCTAATCCGGAAGATTCGACCTTAGCTGTGGCGCTTTGAGTAGGATCGCCAAGAGATTGACTTACTAGAGCTTCACCCTCCGTCAGATTGAATGACCACGGGAAATGGTGTTTAACCTGTAGCAGAGGAGATCAATGACCACGGACAATGGCTTTGATCACTTACAGCCTGCCATAGAAGAAGATCATTCACAAGCAAGGAAGACAGTAATACCAGAGTTCATTCAGAAAGATAGAGCAACTCCAACTCTCAGCTCTATTCCTATTATTGCTTTCATAGTTTCATGATACTCCATCGAACTCCATATACAAACTTCTGATTCTGCCTAACTAAGACATGCAAGACAACCATTGCTTGCTTCAAGCCACAATCCTCGTGGGATCGACCCTGACTAGCACAAGTATTACTTAGATGACCCAATGCACTTGCAGGTACTGCTGTTGTACGAACAGTGTAGGGCTTGCATACATGCGTACCAAGTTTTTGGCGCCGTTGCCGGGGATTGTTGAGTTTGGACAAACTGCCGGATTGTCTTGCTCCCTAGATCAGGTGATTTTATTTTTGTTTGAGTCTTTTGTTTTTGATTTCCTTTTTTCTTAAATTTTGAAAATTTTAAAAATATTTTTCAAAAATATTTTTATTTTTCTTTGTTCAATTTTTTTTCTAGGTATTGAGTCCTGTATGTTCACGCTTTTCAATTTCAAAAATTTTAAAACTTCCTCTTACACACTTTTTTAAAATATTTGTCTTTTCTCTGTTTGAGTCTTTGAGTCTTTTATTTTTTTATTATTTTCTTCTTCTATAGTTTTCGAAAATCATAAAACCTTTTCAAAAATATTTTTATTTTTGTAGTTCAATTGTCTAGAGCGTTGTGTTCATGTTCTTGGTAATTTGTGTTTCTTTTAGTCTTTCTTTCTAAAAACTTTTCAAAAATAATTCTTCTTTAGTTTAATCTTGTGTCAAGTCTTTAATTTTGATGTTTTCTTGTTTATTTTCTTGTGTTTAAAGTCTTGTATCTTTTGTGTGTTTTTTCTTTCATCATAAAATTCAAAAATAAAAAAAAAAATATCTTTTCTAACTTAATTTTAAGTATATTTTCGAAAATAAAAAATAAAAATTCAGATTTTGATTTTAAATTTTTATCTTATCATATCTTAGTTGTTAAGTTTTCAAAAATCAATTTTTTTTATAATTTAAAATCATATCTTTTTCAAAAATCTTATCTTTTTCAAAACTTATCATATCTTTTACAAAATTTAAAAATCTTATCTTATCTTTTTCAAAATTCAAATCATATCTTTTTCAAAATCTTTTTAATTTCCAATCTTATCTTATTTTTAAAATTCAAATCTTTTCTCATCTCATCTTTTATTTTTATTGTTATTTCTATCTTTTCTCATTTAATATCTTATCTTCTCTCTCATCTTTTTCAAAACCACCTAACTAACTTTTTTCTCTCTCAATTTTCAAAAATCATATCTCCTTCTCTATCTTCTTTTTCAAAACCTCCTAACTAACTCTCCCTTCCTTAATTTTCGAAAATAATATCTTCTTCTCTCTCTCTTGTTTTTCAAAACTACCTAACTAACTCTTATCTCTTTCAAATTTTCGAAAACTACTTCTCTTCTTCTATCTCTTATTTTTCAAAACCACCTAACAAACTCTCTTCTCTCTTAAATTTCAAAAATTTCTCTCTTTTCTCTCTCTTCTATTTTTTGAAAATCAACATTTAAATTTTAAAATATTTTTAAATTAATAACCTAATTTTCAAAAATAAATAAAAACAAAAAAATTATTTTAATTCTTATTTACTTTTTCTATTTATACTTCTTCTCTTCTCATCTCTATTTATTTGAACTCTACTTCCCTTTCTTCTTCTACTTACACTTCTTTATCTTCTTTTCTTTCTTCTTCACATCTCACTGGAAGCTCTTTGATCCAAGTGGTACAAAAAGCTTTCTTATGATTTCTTTTCCATCTTCTTCTTTCTTCTATTCTGACTCTAAAGGAAAAGCTTCTTGCCTATTGGCATAGAGAGTCTTCTTCTTTTCTTCTTTTTTTTCTTTTCTTACTGTTTATGACTAGGAACAGGGATAAAGAACCGCTCTTGACTCCTGATCCTGAACCTGAAAAGACTCTGAGGAGTCTTCTACATCAAGCTAAAGCACAGCACTCCGGAAGAGACCTTTCAGAAAGTTTTGAACAAGAAGCAGAGGATATGGACGAACCACAAGAGGAGCCTAGAAAGGTCCTTGGTGACTTCACCATGCCTACCTCTGACTTTTATGGCAGAAGCATTACTGTACCTGCCATTGAAGCTAACAATTTTGAGCTTAAACCTTAGTTAGTCTCTCTTCTGCATCAAAACTGCAAATTCCATGAATTTTCACTTGAAGATACACATCAGTTCTTAGAAGAATTCTTACAGATCTGTGATACTATATAGATTAATGGAGTATATCCTGAAGTCTATAAGCTGATGCTCTTTCTCTTTGCCTTAAGAGACAGAGCTAAGTTCTGGTTGGATGCTCAACCTAGAGGGAGTCTTGACTCTTGGGAAAAGCTAGTTAATGCTTTTCTTGCTAAGTTCTTTCCTCCTCAAAGGATGAGCAAGATTAGAGTGGAAGTCTAAACCTTCAGACAAAGAAAAGGTGAATCCCTCTATGAAGTTTGGAAAAGATACAAGCAACTAATCAGGAGATGTCCTCCTGACATGCTCTCAGAGTGGTCCACCATAGGCATGTTCTGTGATGGTTTATCTGAGATGTCCAAAATTTCATTGGACAGCTCTGCAGGTAGATCTCTTCACTTGAAGAAAATGCCTGCAGAAGCAAGAAAGCTCATTGATATGGTTGCGAAGAACCAATTTATGTACACCTCTGAGGGGAATCCTGTAAACCATGGAATCTCTCAGAAGAAAAGAGTTCATGAAGTTGAGACTCTAAATGCCATCCTAGCTCAAAATAAGATCCTGACCCAACAGGTCAACATGATCTCTCAACATCTCACTGGGATACAAACTGCAGCTGGCAGTAATCAGGAAGCTTCTCTTAAAGAAGAAGCTTATAATCCTGATC
This sequence comes from Arachis ipaensis, assembly GCF_059453495.1. Taxonomy (NCBI): domain Eukaryota; kingdom Viridiplantae; phylum Streptophyta; class Magnoliopsida; order Fabales; family Fabaceae; genus Arachis; species Arachis ipaensis. Next base: position 75,145,725 of record NC_142442.1, on the reverse strand, counting down.
AACCTACCATGGAGGAGGTGAATTACATGGAAGAACCCTATGGAAACACTTACAACCCTTCATGGAGGAATCATCCTAACCTCTCATGGAAGGATCAACAGAAACCTCAGCAAGGTTTTAGTAACAACCAAGGTGGTAGGAACCAGAATAGGTTTCATAACAGACCACCATTCCCATCTTCTCAAGGGAATATGGAGACCTCTAAGCAGAGCCTTTCTGACTTAGCCACTCTAGTCTCCAGCCGCACTCAGATCACTAATAGTTTCATTAATGAAACAAGGTCCTCCATTAGAAACTTGGAGGTACAAGTTGGTCAACTGAGCAAAAGGGTCCCTGAGATCCCTCCAGAGACTCTTCCCATAAATGCTGAGGTTAATCCTAAAGATGAGTGCAAGGCCATAACCATGGGGGTTGAGGCCAAAACAAATGAGATTTGGAAGGCGTTGAACGCCAGTGAAGAAGCCTTCACTGGGCGTTCAACGCCCACAATGGCAGCAAGCCTAGCGTTAAACGCCAGTGAGGAAGCCCTCACTGGGCATTTAATGCACATCCTGGCAGAAAAACTGGCGTTGAACGCCAGCTAGGGAGCACTGGTTGGGCGTTCAAAGCCCAAACAGGAAGGCTTTCTGGCATTGAACGCCAGTGAAGAACCCCTCACTGGGCATTCAACACCCAATCAGACAGTCATTCTGGCGCTGAGCGCCAATGAGGAACCCCTCACTGGGTGTTCAACGCCCAGAATAGTAGAGGGACTCGCGTTTAATGCCAGTCAGGGTGGATAGCAAGGGCATTCATCGGCTAATAAGCTGACAGAGTTGGCGTTAAACGCCAATCAGAGCACACCCTTTGAGTGCTCAAAGCCCACTCAAGAACCCTCTAGCCCAGAACCAAAGGAAACCATAAAGACTATTGAGGTTCCTTTGAATACGCTCCTATAGTGCATGAGTTCTGATGACTACTCATCCTCAAGTGAAAATGAAGACACTAGGGAAGAGCAAGTTGCTCGTTTCCTAGGAGCTCTAATGAAGTTAAATACCAAGCTATTTGGTACAAAGCCTCTGGAGGAGGAACCTCCACTGCTTACCAAAGAACTCTATGCTTTGGTTCACCAAGAGCTACCTCAGAAGCTTCTAGACCCTGGACGCTCTCTAATTCCTTGCACCATAGGCACTATGACTTTTCAAAAGGCTCTATGTGACCTAGGGTCAAGCATCAACCTCATGCCACTCTTTGTAATGGAGAAGTTAGGAATTCTTGAGGTACAAACTGCACATATCTCTTTAGAGATGGCAGACAAGACCATGAAGAAGCCATATGGCTTAGTAGAGGATGTCTTGGTAAAAGTTGAAACCTACTACATCCCTACAAACTTCATTGTCTTGGACATAGGAAAGAATGACGATGACTGTGTCATCCTTGGAAGACCTTTCCTAGCCACAGCCAATGCTATCATTGATGTTGCTAAGGGAGAACTGACCCTACAGTTAGGGGAGGATCACATCTTATTTAAGATGCCTCATCCCAATTCTCCCTCTAAAAGAGAGATAATTGTGCAACACCTAGTGTTCCAACCCTCTCTTTCTGTGCAAAACTTTACAGAGCCCCCAGACATCAATTCTAAGTTTGGTGTTGGAGAGTCCTCAATAAGCTCTAAGCACAAAGGTACTAAAAAGAAAGTACCTAAAGGCTGGAGGGACAAGAAATTTCCAACAGAAGGCTTCTCACCGAACATGAGAGTTGTCTTCACTAAGAAGCCAGCCTTACCACATACAGTGAGTCGTGTCCTGTCTCTAGAGCATGTTGAGCTCATTCATGAGAGGACAAGAAGATGTTTTGCTGCAAGGGGCGAAAACGTGAGCCCTTACTCACCTCCTTAAGGTGCTAACCATCAAGCTAATGATGATAAAAGAGCGCTTGTTGGGAGGCAACCCAAACTAACTCAACCATATTTATTTTCTTTCATTTTGTTTTTCTTTCAATTGTCAGAGTCATGATCATGTGCATCAGTCCAGAGACAAAATTCACAACAGTAAAAACAGAACACTCCGAAAAGAGTGTTAAAGTTGAACGCCAGTGAGAAAGCCCTCCTGGGCATTCAACGCCCCAAGAGGAAAGCATTGCTGGCGTTGAACGCCAGCCAGGGAGCAACCCCTGGGCGTTCAAACGCCAGTGCAGAGAAGCAAGAAATCTGGAATTCCCTAGCCTCTCAGGAATTGTGGGTCCCACAGAATCTTCACCTACCCTACTTAACCCCACCTACTTTCACACTTTTCATTACACACTTCCCCAAAAACCCTAGCTCAATCACATCCATACCAGTTTCCCAAACCATCATAACTCCCACTACCCCCACCCACTTCAAAATCAAATTTTCCACCCAAACCCATCCTATGGCCAAACCCAAGCCCTACCCACTCCTATAAATACCCCTCTCCATCACCCTTCATACACACACCTCTCATACACTAATATACCCACAAGGCCGAGCCCTCTCTCTCCCTCTTCCTCTCTCTATTTTCTTCTTCTTCTTCCCCATTCTTCTATTTTTGCTCGAGGACGAGCAAAGTTTTAAGTTTGGTGTTGAAAAAGCATAGCTTTTTTTCTTTCCATTACCATTCATGGCACCCAAGGTTGTAGACTCCTCTAGAAAGGGGAAAGGAAAGGCAGTAGCCAATCCCTCTGAATCTTGGAAGATGGAGAGATTCTTCACCAAATCTCATCAAGACCACTTCTATGAAGTAGTGGCTGAGAAGAAAGTGATCTCTGAGGTCCCTATCATGCTCAAGAAGAATGAGTATCTGGAAATCTGAAGAGAGATTCGGAGAATAGGTTGGAAAGTCCTAACCAATCCCATCCAAGAGGTTGGAATTCTCATGGTGCAAGAGTTCTATACTAATGCATGGGTTACCAAAACCACGACATTAGTGTGAACTCAAATCCAAGGAATTGGATCACCATGGTATGAGGAAGAATCTTAGATTTCAGCCCGGAAAGTGTGAGGTTGGCATTCAACTTGCCTCTGTTGCAAGGAGATCCTCACCCTTACACTAGGAGAGTCAACCATGATCAGAGATTGGATCAAGTGCTCTCAGATATCTGTGTAGAAGGTGCACAGTGGAAAAGAGATTCCCAAGGCAAGACCATTCAGTTAAGAAGGGTTGACCTAAAGCCCCAAGCTAGAGGATGGTTGGAGTTCATCCAAAGATCCATCATCCCTACTAGCAACCAGTCAAAAGTGACTGTTGACAGAGCCATCATGATTCATTGCATCATGATTGGAACTGAGGTGGAAGTTCATGAGGTGATTCCTCAAGAACTATACAAGGTAGTTGAGAAGCCTCACACCAATGCAAGATTAGCATTCCCACACCTCATCTGTCACTTATGCAATTCAGTTGGAATTTTCATAAATGGAGATATCTCCATTGGGGATGATAAGCCCATCACTCAGAAGCGAATGGAGCAAACTAGAGAGCATGCACAAGAAACTGTGCAGCCGCCTCAGTATAAGATCCCTGAGATGCCTCAAGGGACGTATTTTCCTCCCCAAAGCTATTGGGATCAATGGCAAACTTCTTTTAGAGAATTGAGCACTAACATGGAGCAATTGAGGATAGAGCATCAAGTACATGCCACCACCCTCAATGAAATCAGAGAAGATCAAAGAGCCATAAGGGAAGACCAAAGGGCTATGAGGGAAGAGCAACAAAGGCAAAGGAATGACATAGAAGAGATCAAGCAGCACATTGAATCCTCAAGGAGGAGCACTAGGCACCACCATTAAAGGTTGATTCGTTCTCTTTACACCCCTTTCCTGTTATTTTTCTATTTTCTATCTGTTTATTTATCTGTTCTCTTGTCCTAGTTGCATGATCATTTGCATTGATATCTTAAAAGTTGTAAAATATTCCATATATCTCTCACCTTGCTTAAATACAAATTTTTATCTCAAAAGAACTGAGAGATGCATGAATTTTAAGTTTAAAATAAGATTAGTTTAATTAGTTTGATGTGGTGTCATCTGCTTTTGTTTTCTGAATGTATGTTTAAACAGTGCATATTTGAAGTTCAAATTTTAGAATGTTGGCTCTTGAAAGAATAAGGAAAAAGGAAAAATATTATTGATAATCTGAAAAATCTGAAAATTGATTCTTGAAGAAAGAAAAAGTAGTAAAAAGCACAAGAAAAAGCATGTTGCAAAAGAAAAAAATTATATGCATGCAAGAAAGAAAAAAATGGCGAAAAAGAAAAAGAAAAATCTATTACTGCCCAAAAATGCAGAAAAAGGAGGGCAGATTGAAAAGTCAGTAACCCTTTAAACCAAAAGGCAAGGGTAAAAGGACCTATAGCTTTTTGCATTAATGGATAGGAGGGCCCAAAGGACTAAAATCCTGGCCTAAGCGGCTAAATCAAGCTATCCCTAACCATGTGCTTGTGGCGTGAAAGGGTCAAGTGAAAAGCTTGAGACTGAACGGTTAAAGTCGTGGTCCAAAGCAAAAAGAATGTGCTTAAGAACTCTGGACACCTCTATCTGGGGACTCTAGAAAAGCTGCATCACAATCTTAAAAGGTTCACCTAGGTAAAGTGTCTGTGGCATGAATGTATCCGGTGGTAATACTGGAAAACAGAGTGCTTAGGGTCACGGCCAAGACTCTGAAAGCTGTGTTCAAGAATCAAAATAAGCTTAACTAAGAGAGTCAATAATATCATCTGGATTCTAAGTTCCTAAGGATGCCAACATCTCTGAGTTTCAATGGATAGTGAGATGCCAAAACTATTCAGAAACAAAAAGCTACTAAGTCTTGCTCATTTGATTGTAACTAAGCTTCATTTGAAACTTAGAAGTTTATTGTATCTTAATTTTATTTCTATCCTACTATGTTTTTATTTGCTTGGGGACAAGCAACGGTTTAAGTTTGGTGTTGTGATGAGCGGATATTTTATATGCTTTTTGACATCATTTTCATATAGTTTTTGGTAGTTTTTGTTTAGTTTTTATTGAGTTTTTATAGATTTTAGTGTTAAAATCACATTTTTGGATTCTACTATAAGTTTTTGTATTTTTGGATAATTTCAGGTATTTTCTGGATAAAATTGAGGAGCTGGAGCAGAAGTCTGATTCAGAGACAGAGAAAGCACTGCAGATGCTGTCTGGATCTGACCTGCCTGCATTCGGAAGAGCATTTCTGGAGCTACAGAAGTCTAAATGGAGCGCTCTCAACAGCTATGGAAATCTGACTTCTAGAGATTTCCATAAATATATAATAATCTATACTTTGCTTCAGATTAGAAGGCCCAAAACTGGCATCCAACGCTAGCTACCTGCCCCCTTCCTGGCGTCTAGCGCCCAAAGAGTAGAGACCAATGTACAAACACCCAAAGTGGACCCCCTAGCTGGTGTTCCACGCCCAAGAGACCTCATATCATGTGGATCTCATCAAAGCTTAGCCCAAACACTCACCAAGTGGGTCCTAGAAGTGGATTTTAGCATTTAATAGACTATTTTACCCTTACTAGTCATCTGTTTAGTATTTAAGGGATTTTATTTATGTCATTCAAAACTTTTAAGCACAATATTCGCATATCATACACGTTTCATCATTGTATTTTACTTTCAGTATGATTTTCTAAACCTCCTAGGTTGAGGGGAGGAGCCCTGCTGAGTCCTATGAATTAATAAAAGTATTACTGTTTCTTCTTCAATTCGTGTTTGATCTATCTCTAAGATGTATATCCGATCTTCATCGTGGTGAAAAGGATGATCTAACAAATTAGCTCTGTTCATCACATTAAGACAAATGTGCCTAACAAACACCCGCGTCTACTTGGGTTCGTGTGAATACTTGGAAGGAAAGCATGAGCCAACAGCTATGTTTATACACCTCTCAGGCGATTAATCCACGACTTCGTTGGGGACTTCTCGAGATACCAGTTCAGCCAATTTCCAGGAAGACTAGGGTCTCCATGGTATAGGCTAGAATCCAAGGAAGCAGCATTCTCTGATCCGGAAGATTCAATCTTGTCTGTGGCGCTTTGAGTAGGATTGCCAAGAGAATGACTTGCTAGAGCTTCACCCTCCATCAAATTAAATGACCACGGGAAATGCCGTTTGACCTATAGCAGAGGAGATTAATGACCACGGGCAATGGCTTTGATCACTTACAGCCTGCCATATAAGAAGATCATTCACAAGTAAGGAAGACTGTAATACCAGAGTTCATTCAGAAAGACAAAGCAACTCTGACTCTCAGCTCTATTCCTATTATTGCTTTCATAGTTTCCTGATACTTCATCCAACTCCATATACAAACTTCTTATTCCGCCTGACTAAGACCTACAAGACAACCATTGCTTGCTTCAAGCCACAATCCTCATGGGATCGACCCTGACTCGCTCAGGTATTACTTGGACGACCCAGTGCACTTGCTGGTACTGCTGTTGTACGAATAGTGTGGGGTTTGCGTACACGTGCACCACTCCCTTTTTTGAGTATTGAGTATAATGGTAGAGACTTCAGCGCTGACCCTGCTAAGAACCTGGATAGTGCTGCCAAGCTTCCATTTAGTTGCTGGACTTCTTTGAGACAAATCGGGCTCTTCATCTCCAGTATAGCCATGCACTTGTCCGGGTTGGCCTCTATGCCTCTTTGAGTGAGCACGAAGCTTAAGAACTTCCCAGCTTCTACTGCGAAAGTACATTTTGAGGGGTTTAGTCTCATCCCATACTTCCTTATTATGGAGAATACCTCGGAGAGGTCGGACAAGAGGACTAAGCCATCTTTAGTTTTGACGAGCATGTCCTCTACATATACTTTCATGAGTTTTCCTAAGTGGAGGGAAAACACTTTGTTCATCAGTCGCTGGTATGTGGCTCTGGCATTTTTTAACCCAAAAGTGTAAAACCTGCAAAATTAATAAATAATTAGCTAATAAATTAATTATTATTTAAATAAATTATAAAATTAAATTTTATAGTTTAAAGAAGTAGAACTAATTAAAATATGAATTTTAATACTAATTTTAAAAATTTTGGCCCAAAATTGGGCCAACGAGTCGAACCAGTTGGACCGGGCCTATATTAGGCCCAAGGCCCATCACATATAAGGATGATTTCAGCCTCCTTCCCCTTCCAAAAATACAATTCACGCTGCAAAGAAAGGGGGGAAGGTAAGAACCCTAACTTCATTTCCAATTCAATCTTCAAATTCTTGTAACTTTCAATCTGGAGCTCCGATCGCTGCACCGTTTGTGACCACGTGACCACTATGATGTTTTGGTATTTTAGGATCAAACTAGCTTGAGAAAAGTATTGGTTTTTGTTCTATTGATGCTTGAGGAAGGTAAGAACCCTTAAACTCTTTTGTGAATTATTGAACTAGTAATCTTTGATGTTGATTATAGTAATATAATGTGGAATTAGATTAAATTATGTTGATTTGAAGGCCTATTGGTGGTTGAACTTGTGAATTTGGAACCTTGGAAGCTGGGAATCAGTTTTGGTGTGATTTTGGTGAAGTGAAGGCTTGAGGAAATGGTGAAATTGAGGTGTCTTTGGTTTAGAGAGAAATCAGCCGAGGTATGGTTTTGGTTTCTCGTAGATAATATATAATGTTGCGTGAAAACTTAGGCTAGTTGATCGTAGGTTAAGTTGAATTAGATGGAATTGCTACGGTTTAGTAAATTACATGTAAATTGTTGAGTTTGTGATAATAATGTGTTGAGTATTAATATTGATAAGGGTTGATGATAAATGTTGATGATTGTTGTGGTTGATGATAATAGTAACTTGTGATGATGAAATTGATGAAAAATGTTTGTAACTTAGATTGAAACTTGTTGAGTATATTGATGAGATTATAGGTACGAATTATGAAAAATGATTGGGAACAGGTGAATTATGATTATATGGTTGTTTTGGTTATAAACTTATGCTATAGAATTTAGAATTCGGAAAGCATAGGGATTGTGGTATTTTTGGCAAAAACTTAACATTAGACCAATTTCGGCGAGCCATAACTTCGCTTCCGAACCCCCAAATTTTGTCAAACTTGTTTCAAATGAACTAGATCCGTGAAGTTTATGCCGTTCGAAGAACGGGTGAAAAATCTTTTAAAATGAAAAAGTTATGCACATTTGAAGTTTGCTACAAAAATCTAATTTTTTTTTGCCACTTAGCCATTTTGATGAAAAAGGGAGGCTTGCGTACGTGAGAACTTGCACGCGATGCAAAGAAGTATTGCTGTTTTCATGACTCACGTACGCGGACCAGGAGTCGCGTACGCGAGATGCCATTTTTCACACTCCCACGTACGTAGACATAGTCTTACATACGTGGAACCCCTGTTTGACAGAAATGTGATTTTCTTCAAAGTTTATCCAATCCTCTAGCTTTCTAAACCTCTATAACTACCCTCTATAATCCGATACTTAATTTTTAAGCCTAGGAAAAAGAGTGAACCTATAGGGGATGTAAAGTGGCAGAGAATGGGTTTACGGAGGATGAAGCTCTAACTAGGAAAGTGTGGACGTTCTAATTATGATGTGAGTGAGAACTAAAATGATGTTGACGAATTGAGAATGATGAAGTATTGATGAAATGTGATTAGTGATTGAGTTAATATGTATTGTTTGGGGTAGTGCGAAAATGTTATGAATGATGAATTGAAATGATATTGAGAATGAAATATAATTTGATTGAGATACATGGGCAGTAGCAAGGATTTTGGTTCGTTCCGCTTGCTCCGGGTCAGTGATTAAGATATCTGGCAGTAGCAAAGATTGTGGTTTGTCCCGCTTGCTCCGGGTCAGTGATTGTGACGCCTAGGTAGTAGCAGGAATAGTGGATTATTCCACTTGCTCCAGGTTGAGTCTTTAAATACCCGCTTGGGTAGTATCAGCAGTAGTGGTTTATTCCATTTGCTCTAGGTTAAGTGGGTAGTAGCAAGGGGGTTGTGGCTCAGGCCCACTTGCTCCACGATGGGGTGTTTCTGTCCAGGGTGAGCTACTAGGACATTTTGGGTTGGCTATATAACCGACAGATGATATCATCTGCCATAGGACAAGCATATATCATATGCATTTGTCTGTTTTATTTGAGTTTTCATTATTTGGGTTTGCATATTTGATTAACTATGTCTAACTGCTGTATGTTCTACCTGCTGTAACTGTATTTTATCTGTTTTTTCTTTGTCTGTCTTGTGTGTCTTTGCAACTGAGAGACCCCTCGTATGGTGGAAGTGTGACGAGGGTAGTTCCACCAGTGTTTCGGAAGATTAGAGGAGGTAAAAGTGAAGTGTTGAGTTAGGATTAGATTTGGAACTTGAGAACCTTAGATAGTTTACCTAATTTCTAGTGTAGCTTATTCCTTAAGTTTTAAATCTGAGTGTTGGAGTTCTAGGATTGCCTCTATCTTTCTCGGAACTTTATATATTATATAAGTTGGTACCTTTACCATGTTGAGAACCTCCTGTTCTCATTCCATACATATGTTGTTGTTTTCAGATGCAGGTCGAGATGCACCTCGGTGAGCGTTCGGAGGTTCCTATGGCAAGCGAAGTGGGGATGTTATATTTTGTCATATTACTATGTATATAAACTCTTCTCCACTTTCACTTTATGTTTAATCCCCCTAGAGGTTTTTTGGAGTACTAGGGGCTTATTTTATGTATGTATATATGTAATTATACTCCGGCTAGTCTTGGCTTCGTAGGTCGAGTCTGGAACTTGATATTCTGTATTCTTGGTACTCTACTCCTTATATTTATGGTTTATCCTTTCTGCTTATCCAGTTTTACATTTTCGAGTGTTTTGTGCTTTTCTTTGTACGGTTTTGGTTTAACTTTCCTTTAAGGCTCCTAGTTACAAATTCTTCAATATATATATATATTATTTTTAGAGGTCGTAATACCTCACTACCTCTGTTTTACGACTTAACCGTAAAGTTCTGCGTGGTAGGGTGTTACAAAAAGGCATAACTACATAGTAGTTAGCCTTAGGAGTGATGAAAGCGGTCTTTTCTTGGTTCGACTTATACATTGGGATTCGATTGTATCCAGAGTATGCATCCATGAACGACAAGTACCGATAACCTGAGGCTGAGTCAACCAGAGCATCGATGCTCGGGAGGGGGTATGGATCTTTGGTACAAGCCTTATTGAGGTCAGTATAGTCGACACACATCCTCCACTTTCCATTTTGTTTCTTTACCAGAACCACATTGGCCAGCTACAATGGATACTTTACCTCTCTTATAAACCCGGCTTCCAATAACGCTTGTACCTACTCCTCCACGTCCTGTGTCCTTCCGGGTCCGAGTTTCTGACACTTTTACTGAATAGGTCTGGAACCCGGGTAAATGGCGAGCTTATTATGAGACATCAGGTCAGAATCTATACCAAGCATGTCGGACGTTTTCCAGGTGAAGAGGTCGGAGTTTCTTCGTAGTAGGTTAACGAGTTGTGCTTTTAGTTCTTCTTCTAGGTTAGCCCATATACTCGTCTTTTCGGCATGATCTCCGATTTTCACTTTTTCTACCTTTCCACCAGGTTGGTGGTGCAGTTTTTCCTGAGTTTGAATACCACCGAGATCGATAGTGTTGACTTCTTTTCGCCCAGGTTGCCTTTTAGATTAAGGCTTTCCTTGTAACACTTTCGTGCCAACTTTTGATCTCCCTTTATGTTGGCGATTCCTTCTGCGGTGCGAAACTTCATACACAAGTGAGGTGTAGAGACAACTGCTACTAGTCGGTTTAAAGTGGTTTGACCTATTAGGGCACTGTATACCGACGTAGCGTCAACCACAATATATTCAATGCTTAATATCCTCGACTTTGTGCCCTTTTCAAAGGTGGTGTATAAGAAGATAAATCCAAGAGCTTGGATCGGCGTGTCCCCCAGCCCGAAGAGGTTGTCTAGGTACGCCTTTAGATCATTTTCTTCTTACCTGAGCTTGTCAAAGGTGGGCTTAAGCAATATGTCCGTCAAACTCCTTTGATCCACCAGAGTTCTATGGAGATTTGCATTGGCATTACCATTGGGTTGTCGTGGCCAGGTGTTATTCCTTGAGCATCTTCTTTGGTGAACGAGATGGTTGGTAAATTAGGAGTTCTGTTATCTTTCCCGACTTGGTACACCTGTTTAAGATGCCTTTTCCGTAAGGATTTTGATATTCCTCCTCCAGCAAATCCTCCGATAATCATGTGTATGTGTCATTCAGGAGTTTGCGGGGGGCATTCTGGACAACCTCCATATTCATATTTTTCCCTTTTTCTTTGGTCGTCCGACCTCTCAGCCAAGTATCTATCTAGCTGACCTTCACTGGCCAACTTTTCTATGACATTCTTTAAATCATAGCAATCATTGGTAGAATATCCATAATGCTTGTGATACTCGTAGTATTTTGTCCGACTTCCTACCTTTATATGTTTGATTGGGCAAGTAAGAGGAAATTTCTTAGTATGGCATATCTCCCTGTAGACATCCACAAGAGACTCAGAGTGGGGTGTAATTATGATATCTTCGAGGTTTCTCTGGGTTATACTCCTCCTTTTTCTTAGTTCTTTCTCCTTTTTCCGAGTCGGGTAGGATAGATTTGGCCTTGGGAAAGGCTCTCTAAGTCGGGAATTTTCTTTCGTGTTGATGTACTTTTTTGCCTGCTCTTGTACTTCGTACAAGAAGGTCGGGTGTCGCTTGGATATCGATTGAGAGAACGGCTCTTCTTTAAGGCTATTAACGAATCCTATTATTACTGCTTCAGTAGGCAAGTTTTGTATTTCTAAGCAAACTTTGTTGAATCTCTCCATGTAGTCTTGGAGGGTCTTTCCAACTTCTTACTTAACCCCTAGCAAGATTGGAGCGTGCTTCGCTTTATCTTTCTGAATCGAAAATCTAGTAAGGAACCTCCTAGCTAGGTCATCAAAGCAAGTTACCAACCTGGGAGGTAAGTTACCAAACCACTTCATCGCGGCTTTGGTCAAAGTTATCGGGAAGGCTTTGCAACGAGTCGTATCAGAGGCATCGGCTAGGTACATCAAACTCTTGAAATTATTGAGGTGGTGCTTTGGATCGGTTGTTCCGTCACAGAGATCTATGTCGGGAGGAAGTTTCTGGGAACCGTAGCTCTCATGATGTCTTCAACAAACGGATCTTCTCCTCCTAGAGGACTTTCCTCCCGATCTGCCCGATTGCTCCATCTCTGGAGGTCGGCCTCCAACCTTAAGAGCTTTTTCTCCAGCTCTTTTCGCGTTGTACCTCCCTTCGTAATTCCCGTTCTGCTTCTCGTTGTCGTTCAGCTTCCAGTTCAAGTTGTTCTAGTCGCCCATAGTGGCCATGAACTAATCCCAGTATTTCCGTTGGATGGGGAGGTTCTTCGTCTTCAGACGGGTGGACCTCTGAATGGATCCACCGTGGTTGAGGGTTTCCCGACGTTCCTTCCCCGTGGGGGATATACATTCTTTCTTGAGATGCAGGTAATGCCAGCGTTAAGTCATCATGGTGGTGCTTCGGTTCTGACTCAAACGCCGTGTGACCGTCTTCGTATTGATTGTCCGCCATTTATCAAGGGTTGAGCTCCAGGTCCTCGACAACAGCGCCAATGTTCCAGGGGTTACATGAAAAGGTGATTTGGGCTTGGACGTGAGGTCCAGACTTTTTCTGAAGCAGCAACCGAGGTGCCGCCATCCGAGTTCCTCGTGAGAAGGTGGGGGTGGTACCTACAAGATACTCCGGTGCATAAGTCAACAAGAGTTTTAAGCATGTTTTTAGTAGATTGGGACTTGAATATACCTGAAGGGTGTTAGTGTATTTATAATAGAGTAGGTAACCACCTTTTTTTTAGTAGTTTCACCTTTATTGGTGGGTAACTGTTCCTTTTATCTTGAGAGTTTGTTAATATCTATCTTTTAGATAAGATAGAGATAGTGGGAGAGATTTTGGGAGACAATTACTTATTTAAATAAGCATGGCTGAAGCTCCCTTGTCGTGTCCGACTTAGTTACTTATTTATATAAGCATGGCTGAAGCTCCCTAAGCATGGCTGAAGCTCCCTTGTCGTGTCCGACTTTTTAAGAGATCAGGGGAGTGTAAGAGACCACCCTTATTGGGCCTTTATCCTTAAGGGACCTGGTTGTGTTGGGTTAGGGTATGAACAAACAAGTAAGCTTTGGGTTCCCATAAAAAAAATGCAAAACCCATCAAGATGGCAGATTTACATGTTTGGGAGATTTACCATTAATGTCATGATTGAGAAAAATATTGAATTATAGAGTTTTCCTTCCTTATATGGCATCATATAATTGTTTGAAAGATGCAAGTTTCTAATTTTTTTTTTCCACCTGAGCAAATATTAAGTTCATAATAAAAAATTCATATTGAAGAAGCTTTTCAAGAACAATTTAATAATGTAAGTTTTAACGATCAAAGAATAAGAGTAGAGAAGAAAAATAGATTAAAAAAAACTAAACAAAATAAAAGCAAAGGTATCTTTCGAATATTAGAAAATACAAATTAAGATATTCTAAAATGAAAAAAAAAATAGAAAAATAATAACAGAATTAATTACTCTTAAATTAAAATGATAAGATATACATTTCATAGGAATTATAAATTTATTGACAATTACTCTCTTTATTATTTTACCGATAAATTTTTTTAAAAATATGCAATAGTATATAATTTATAATTAATTTTAGAGACTACCAATAGCCTTCTCTTAAAGAGAACTCCCAAATCCGAAATACTCTATCGTTTTCATAGCTAAAAAAATAAAAATAAAAATTAAAAAAAAAAGGTAAAAGTCCCCTTAACTGTTAACTGTCCCTCAACATTATTACTGATCTAGAGGGCGTGTCGACTTCTTTAACTACTCTCGAATCAACCAACTCCAAGAAACTCAATAATACAAGGCCTCAAAAAAATGAAAAGAAAAGGGCAACAAAACAGATAAACGAGGGGCTACAATGCACAAGTGCTACATACATGAAGGCACCCTTGTACAACGTTAAGCCATGAAATGGGAAAATACTGTACAATAAGACATGTTTCTCTGAAGCTAATTAACCTACAACTTTTTAAGTGTGCATAAAATCACAGGAGGCCCCCTTCTTGCAATGTCCACTCTCGTGGAACTTACATACTCCTCTTTGTCCCCCAACAGGAGGCCTGGAAGAACCTCCTCTTCCGCTGCCATTAAATGATGATTGTCTGTTCCAGGATTTACCTCCATAACCAGAATCTCCACCATGTGTTCCACGATCGCCCTGGCTGTGGAATCTATCCCCATTGCGACTTTGCTCGCCACCCCATGTGCCTGGATTTCCAGATGAAGAACCCCAACCAGGATTAGTACTTCCCACCGTTGGCCCTTGACCAGGTGCAACCAAACCTGCATTTGCATTTACATGCGAACGTCCTTGACCAGGTGCAACCCAGCCAACAGCATTTGCCGCAGGTGGTCCCTGGCTAGGAGCACCCCATACTGGAGTTGCATTACTGGGTCCTGGCCCCTGTCCAGGCATCCAGTTTACGTTCACATTTGCAGGTAAAGGTCCACTCCAGTTAATATTCTGATTTCCTGGCATACCCCAACCAGCATAAGGTACATTGGATGGTGCTGCTGCTGCTATGTTTGACTGACTATTCGAACTTGGCGGTCTCCATGGTTCAGGTGTAGGTGTAGGTGTAGGTGTAGGTGTAGTCATGCCTGGAAAGCTCGGTGTAGAGAAGGCCCCATTAGGATTTCCATTACTATATGAGGCAGAGTTCTGGACGGATGTAGTATCAACCCAGTGACCATGGGAAGCTGGCTGTGCAGGCATAGTAACTGGATTATTTGGTTCTATCCTTTGAGGTTGAGCACCTCCCCACGTCTGTACTTCAGGCTTTGGAACCGTACCAGAGCCCCATCCTTGATGGCCTTCGGAACGGGAGGTATGGTTACTGACACTCTGACTTTGCAAGTGTACACCTGCTGTCTGAATGTCAACACCCGAAGCAATCGCAGGTAACGCTGCATGAACATGTACTTGATTATTATCTGATTTAGAAGCTGATATCATTCCAGGTTGTGAACTTGAACGACTTTCAGGCCCAACAGGGAGTGAATTTCCTAAGAGAGAGCCAGCCAATAGGACAGGGGTTGGAGTTGGAGACCATTTATTTTCAAAAGCCTGCATCTTAGTCCCACCTGAAGCAGTCTGGGGTGTAGGTGAAGGAAGATTTGTTGCTTCATTTCTGAGTCCAGCATCAGAACCCCAACCATTTGCCAGATTCTTGGGAACTTCAACTGCCAATGAAGGTCGACTTGCTAAAGAATTCATGGTATCTTTAGATCTCCAACTTCCTCCAGCATTTTGTCCAGGAGAACAAAGAGGATTATGTGATCCACTATTATGATCAAATGATGGTCTTCCTCCAGCTTGACCTTCCATAGCTTGTACCGCCAAATGAGACTTGCCAGAGTATGAAGATGAGTAATGTGGATCAATCACAGATTGAGCCTTAGCAGGAGTTTTATCCAGCATTGATGGTTCAGTAGGAAATTTTCCTGCTAAGGCATCGGTTAAGAGCATCGACTGATCTTGCTTGTCACTGGCTTTCCAAATCCTCAAATCAGCAGGAAAGTACCCTGTGTTACTCCATTTGCGTAGCTGCACCATAGAAAATGGTCCCTGAACTTTTCCAGACGGATCCTGATAATGCCACATTTTTTCACTTTCATTTATTTTCATAGCTGGCGGACCTGCTCCCACAGAAGACAACACTGCAGAAGTTTCTGATAAAGCAGCAGAAAAACAATCAGGTGTTGATAACAGCTGGTTACTTTTAGTACCACTTTCAAAGCTTGAAGATAGCTTCTGCCTCTCCAGGCCACTAGATTGTGAACCCCAATCCCTTCCCTGGGGTAATTGAGCATCATTTAGTACTTCATTAGCAATAGAAACATCATCGCCTTTGCTTGAAAACCCCTTGTTAGACAGATTTCTGCTAAGTTCGCGATTCACACTAGAATAATTCCGTGTCGCACTCCAGGAATCACTCGAAATAGGACCACTCCTAGGAGAAATAATCTCTCTCCCCCTCCTTCCAAATGCAGCAGGTCCTCTAGGTCTCATGTAGTTTTCTGCAGGAACAGAAATATAATTTTGCAGAGTTAATAACTACTAGAAAAGGAAGAAACACAATAAATATGTTCAGCAGTTTGCAGTATTACCACCTTGTCGTTTTTCATCCATTTCATCTTCATCTTCTTCAGACTCATGACTTGGATCCATTTTAGGATCCACGTGAATTTCTGGAATTTCCTCCAATCTGCGTTGTCGTTCTTCGGGAGTCTTCAGAAGTTGCAACTTCTCAACACACTCTCTGAGCGTGAAAGGAAGTTGAGGATCAACAAAATAGTACTTGGTGTTCTTGATCACTTCCAAATATTACAGACAAGTAGAAGCAAGCAAAACATTATCTAGGAACCAAAAAAGAATCGTCACAGTTATCTATCTCAACCTAGCAAGAGCCACTAAAGAGTAAAAAATTCCACCCATCCCAGATTAAGAACAAAGTCCTTCTCCTTGCCAAAAGATCAATGTGCTATTCCCTATTAAAACAAATCCTACTGGTGTTAGACAAGAAAGAGACGATAGGAATAATTTGATATGTACAGCAACCGTCAAATATCATTTATATAGCTGAAAAAAACTTTCCTATCCATTTTTTTATCTGAATATTATCACAAGCTTGAATTGTATGTAAACTTCATATAGAGTTGACTAATCAACACTGCTTGATTATTAGAAAAGAGAAGTAATTTGTAGGAGTGGTTTATTAGAAATTGACCTCAATACTCAGTATAAGATCACATTCTCGCTTAAATTTAACAATGCTATGCAACAAGACGTGGTACATGGGCAAACAAAAAGCAATTAGCTAATAAGAAACTAATCTTGCTACATGTATTGTATGTAATCTATTATGATGAGAAAAGGATATTCTTTTCTGCGTCCCTTCTCACTGGCTCTGTCACGGAGATGACTTAACCGCACTATCTCTGTTTCTAACCACTGGCATAGAACAATAATACATTAGACAAAAAATAACAGAAAACATATCTCAAGTTTCACAGAGAACAAGTAATATAAATCGAAACAGTACAAAATCAGTAAATAAACTGAAATGACAATTCAGTGAATAAACTAAGAAAAATTAAGTTAGCAGTTCTAAAAAGAATAGGGTTCAGGTCTAATGTCCAATTCTTCAGCGTCAAAAAAGAAGATTCAAAGTCCTAGCTTAAAGTGTCTATGTTGAAGTTGAACAAAGTTTTTCAGAACACCATTACTACGGCATGACAAATATCAGAATTTTTCCCCTAAACTCACATCATTCACTCTAACTGCCTGAAGTGCCAATGCTTTTTCCTGAATGTCACCCTGCAAAGCACAAATTTCTATCCTCAGTAATCACCGTAACATCTGATTCCCAAAAGTATTCTATTGAGCATAAACTATAAAATAAAATATAATAAGATATACCAGTGTCAGACGATTTATGAGCCCGCATTTTATGCTTTGGCGGAGTCGCTTGCATTCATCCTAACAGAAAACTAGTCAATATCTTAAAGAATGAAATACATTAATCTAAAAAATATGTTGGACAAATCATCAAAAGCAATACACAAACAATTTGTTCTCAACACCATACAACTAAATATATGGCTGCAAAGTTGCCTAGGGATTCTATTGTTGAGCAAGTGAACCAACCAGCAAGAAGTATAGCTGATTACCAAACACAAAACCACCATTCATACAATTAGGAGGTTCTAGAGAATGGTGGTCTAAAACAACGATTATCATGCCAGGTTTCAAAAGTAACTAACATGAGAAATTGAGAATCAATAACCACTCTCCCCAAAAGGGTGAATCATAACAAGAATGAGAAAAAAAGGAAAGGAAAAACAAACACCCAAAAAATAAGGAAAGGAAAATCAAACACCCAAAAAATAAACATGTTGAATTACCTCTGTGAACTCCTGATTTGAGATAATATCAATGGATACAATCTCTGTCTTGTTTAAATTTAAGATTTCTAGCAAGAAATCTGTCATCCTTTTACCAACTTTATATGGTTCTGATGCTTTGCAAGTCCCTGGCCATGGCAATAATTAAAACGAGAACTGCAAATGTTATTTTATAATGCAAATATTATCTGCAAGAAAGGTAATGTTTTCTCCAAATATTTACCTACAACCTGAACCAGCCTGTACAAGTCTTGCTTCTGGCCACTACCCGAAATCCTTATTCTCACAAAAGCGCCAACAACTCTATCATGAAACTTTTCTGTATCTTCAAGTAGCTCTTCCACCAAATTACGTCGGAGATATATTAAATTAACATTATGATTATCAATAGCAGCATAATCATCCACATTGGTTTGAAGTCCTCTTTCATCACCTTTTTTGCGAGTTTTACGTCTCTTATCTTTGCCAGCTTTCACATATGAATCAGAGTTGCCATCACCTTCCAAATGACTAATTTCAGTATCAAGAACACTTCCCTGCATATCATCAGTTTGAGAATCTTCTTTTAGAAGGAAATGGGATTCAAGAAGCTTTAACATTTCAAAATGTCCCACTCTTGGTTTACCAAACAAATTTTGAAGCCTTGTATCACAAATGATTTGACTTTTTCTACGAGGATCTCTAAGTTTATTTCTTTTAATATACTCTAACAGAAGAGCCTGCACATCAAACTGTGACAAAATGGATCTGTCCCCATTTCTCATGTGCATGACAAACTCCAAAAGTTCTTTTGAAGCCCACTCAGAGCTTTCATCTGCAGATGCTCCATCCACAGAAGCATATGAAGTCCCTTCCCTGGAACGGGACTTTGTCCGCTTCTTGCCCTTTCTTCTTTTGGAACGACTCAAATCTACATTCTCATATGAGCTATCTGAATCAGATCCTCTATCATTATTGGCATCAAAAAGTTCATCTGCTGATTCCTCTTTAGAAGGAAGCCTATCAGATCCCTTCCAAGGATTTTTAGCTTGTGTGAGTTCATCGAATGTCAGAGATAGCTTTTCTTTTAGATCTAAGTAATAGTCCTTAAAGAGATACTCCCAGCTGCTTCTGTCATCAAAATCCACTTGTCCCTGCAAGCAAGAAAAATAGTTATTTGTAGTCAAAGTAGGTTCCTCAAAACAATGCTACTTACAAATTAAAATCTTTCCATATATGAACTTTAGTCACGAGGTACGTCTGTTTCTAACCGGATTCATAGTGATAATTGATGACAGATAGTTTGATATGTAAATAACATGATGCAGCTTATTCGAATGTTGAAATACTATGGAAATGAAATGCATTCAAGTAGTCGACTATACAGCAGAAGGGGAAAGAAATGTAAGAATTCTTTAGGAGCACAATTACACTCCCCTCAAACTTGATTCTTCAAGCTGACAAGTAGTTCTACCATCACCTTATGTTGCTTAAATAAGGGCAAAATATGAATTCAACAGATTAGATGATGGCAAATAGAAACTCTTGCAGTTTAAGTGAGGGAAAACAGGGAATTTAATTTCAAAAAATGAAAATAAAAAAAGGGGTTCCACTTGAAGTTGGGTGGGCTGACTGTTTTTGACTTCATCCCACCAAGTTGTGGCCACAACAGCTTTGAAGGACCTGTGACCCACCATGATGCACAGCCGTAATGCTGAAGCACATGGGTGATACCAGCACTATTGCATGCCTAGGCCACCTCACAACACGGTGCCACAAATGAACTGTGATAGAGTGCAATTAAGAACTATGATCAATACAGCAAAATCCAAGCAGCATAAGGAACAAAAAAGGAACGAGAGTATGAGAACAAAATATAGTTAGAGTGGAAAGAACTGGAGTTAGAAGATTGTAACACTTCACAACAAGACAGAGAAACAAAAGAAGGGGGGATTAAAAAGGAAGTGGATGATGAAGAATAAAACTCGACCCAAATATGCAGGAGAGGATGAAGAAGGGGATGGTATGCCAGAATCACTGACTTGCTAGTAATCCACTGGGATTGCTTGGGGAAAAAACAATGCATAACAGGTCTAGTTTGGATGAATAGAGAAGAAATGTGCTTTGAGCGTAGGGTCAATGATGTAGAGGTCTAAACCCTAGAATGCTTCCAAAGAAGCAGAAGCAAAATGACCAAAAATAACCCAAAAAGACCTATCAAATAACAGGCAGGCAATTCATAGATTTATTGCACATATGGTGTAGTTATTTACATCAATCCATCCTCCCTGCCGAATACTATGTCACACGCAATCGCACTGATATTCTCTGTTACAGAAAAGTGTCCTCCCAGATTATGTGCATGATTACCAATAGAGATTGATCTCCCAGATTATGTGCATGATTCAATACTTCGAGCAAGATATACTATAATAACCCAGGGGTACCAGTCTAATATAGAACTTTGGTTGAGTACTAGTTCTCTAAAACATTTTTTATTTCACGCACCTCAAAGTTTTCAGCAAAGCAATCCTTAAATACCATATCATGGTTCTGCAATTCCACAACCAGAATAGTATGATTTCGGTATTGATAATACATGTTTGTAACAAATTCAATTCTCTGAAAATCAATGCACAACTCTATAGGTGCTCCAAAATATCCCATAATGTAGTCCAAGAAAAAAAAATCAATAAAAGAAGCAAAAATCAAAAGCTAATCTGTCACAAACACCTTGAAACTAATTGAACCACTACTACAGTGCAGAAGGATGATATACCATGTTTTCATGATTGTTCTGTTCAATCAACATTACAGTTCTCATGCATGTCTCGCAAAAGCCCTTGTTTCCCCTAACACATAAGATAACAGCATCTTTGATGCATCCCTTGCACAAAGAGAACGTACATGTATAACACATGTAGTAAGCATTCTTCTCACAGTTGCTGCAAATATGCCATCCTGGTAGCATGAAGATTGCACATACGGAACGTCAGATATAATACTGATTTTAGAATCAAAATATAACAAACCAAGGTAACTATGATTGAGTTTTTTCACATCAGATTAGATATCTTAATATTCAAGTGAATTAATTTATTTACTTTCAAGACACAAGCATAAAGATAACTATTTACACGAAACAAGGCACGTGCAAAGAAGAGAGGTAACAGGAAGTAAAAGTTTTAAAAGGAGAGCATCAAAAAAAGAAGCACACCACATTGATTAAAATGCATCAAGGGACTATTTCAAAGTGCATTGAGGTTTTCCACAGATATACAGAAAAATGAAGTCTACAAACCGGGAAATGTATTATAGATATGATCTTAATTTGGAACGTGCTAACTTACATCATAATATTAAGAGTGTAGCATAAATGCAGCAGCACTCCCCCTCTTAAAAATTGAGAATAATAACAGTAACTCCTTATATCCTAAATATCAAATCACCTGTCACCTATTATCCAACAATCATTG
Organism: Arachis ipaensis; assembly: GCF_059453495.1. Classification (NCBI taxonomy): domain Eukaryota; kingdom Viridiplantae; phylum Streptophyta; class Magnoliopsida; order Fabales; family Fabaceae; genus Arachis; species Arachis ipaensis. The sequence continues at coordinate 75,124,268 of NC_142442.1, read as the reverse complement.
TTTGTCACTTTGTCTATGATATGCCAGTGAAATTAAATGTAATTCGCCCGACAACAACAATGCAGAGTTTGAAACACAATCCAAAAACTATGGGTACATGGGTACGAGCCTAAACAGATTGAAAAATTGAAAATGATAACAGTAAGTCCTTATATCCTAAATATCAATCACCTATCACCTATTAACCAACAATCACTATTTGTCTATGATATGTGAGTGAATCTAACGGTAATTCCACTGAAAAAAACAACGGAGACCATGGAAAACAATTCAAAACCTAAGGGTGTGTTTGGTTTACGTTTTCATTTTCATTTTTTTTCTGTTTTCTGGATTTTGTGAAGGAAAAAGTGAAAACAGTGAAAATAATATTGTTTTCAGTTTTTCCTCCACAAAATCCAGAAAACAGAAAATACTGAAAATGAAAATGCAAACCAAACGCACCCTAAGGGTACATGAGTACGGCCATAAACAAGGTACAGATAGAATTGGTTAATGAAGTTGAGCCAAAACTTTTATAAACTGGGATCTGGACAATCTTCTCAAAGGTAGGAAGGCCAAGAAACAAAATTTAAATCTTCCTCCGATTATATACTGAAACAGAGCCTCAGTTTCTAAAGTACCATATGCATGTCCTTAGCTTCAATCACTATCCTCAGATACCATCATCTATCCCATGTATTGATCTACAGACCTCTTAAGAGAAATTTGTATAAAATAATATATTGAAGCACAATTAGAACATTCAAATAATAATTCTACCTAAATGCATTAACCTAATGTCCCTACTTAGCATTCCAAGTTCAAACATTAACCCAATCTCATTATGCATTCAAACACTAATTTTTTTTTTATTTCCATCACAAAATTTAAGCAGTTCACAGATTCATGAGGCTATTGCACAGGAATTGAAAATTAAAAGCAAGAACTGAACCACCTGACAAAAGAACAAGCAACAAACAGATGATGCTTAATATAGAGTTGGAAGTAAGTATAGAATAAGAAAACATACCACAATTCCATTTACCCTTGGATCGGAAGAAGGCCTCATCACGATTAACGCAAGAAGGATGGTAAGCCTTTGGGCACCCCCTAAGCAACACACCAGAATTTTTTGTTTAAAAAAAAAAGATAAAAGCAATGAATTTGCAAAGCATTTCCATTAAAAATAGAAAAGTCATGAGGACACATAATGTGATTGTCACCTGCGGTCACAAAGAACAAGCTCACCCCCGTCGAAGCAAATGAAACAAACATCCTCTTCCATCTTTTTCCTTGATGGGGCTCTCCCTGTGGACTTTGAATTTTTCCCACTTCCGCGCTTCCTCTTCCCACCACTCACACTTCTACTCTGCTCCTCCGTTTCTTCTGTCTCTTCAGTGGGCTCTGTCTCTTCTCCCATGCGCCCAACACTGCCACCGCCATCTTCTTCCTCTTCTTCTTCTTCTTCTTCTTCATGTTCATCCGTGAAAGCAGCTTCATTTGTCATATCACCACCAGCATCGGCTTGTTCTTCTTCCTGATCTACTGTCAAAGCAGCTTCATTTCCTATATCATCACTGGCAGCAGCTTGTTCTTCTTCCTCATCTTCTCCTTGTTTCTCTGCTGCTTCTTGCTCTTCCATGAAAGCAGTTTCATTTGACAAGCCACCACCAACATCAGCATCCTCTTGTTCCTCTTGATGTTGTTGTTGTTGTCCTCCTTCGTTCACTTTGATGAAAGTAGCTTCATTAGCTACACCACCAACAACAACATCGGCGCCTGCATTCTCGTGCTGCTGTCCTAGTACTTGCTCGTCTTCTTCCAATAAAGCAGCTTCATTTGCCATACCGCTAGCAGCATCAGCTTCTTGCTCCCCACCCGCCTCCTTCTCCACCTCCTCCTCCTCCTCCTCCTCCTCCTGTTCTTCTTCTGCATCTTCTTTTTCTTGCCCTTGTTCTCTTTCTACCACGGAAGCAGCTTCATTTGGTACCTCCGTCTGCTCCACCACGTTATCCTCACCATCCCTGATTTCGTGCTCAGCTACCAACGGAGCTTCCTCCTTTTCCATCTTCGCCACGCCGGTTGCCTCCACCATAATCTCATCCTCTTCTTGTTGGCCCTGTCCATTCTCCACATCATCACCCTTTGTAACCTCAGGGCCAACAACCTTATCTTCCACCACTTGCATTTCTCCTTCTCCTGCGTTTCCCAAATTCCCAATCTCTGTCTCCTCCACCGCCTCTTCAACCGCTTCGCCCGAATTGGCTGCAACCGCCGCCTGTTCCGCTTCTCCAACAAGAGTTTCTCTATTATCGGCGGTGGTGGCCGCATCAACCGGCTCCACTCCAGTGCTGTGGCATTGTGGTGAAGTGGTAGAGAGGTATGGGAGTGGATAAGAGTGTTGTAGGTGTTGAGCTTCCTCGTCTTCAGCATCCATGGTAAAGGGAGGGAGAGATTGGAATAACCGAATTAGGGATTGAAATCAAATCCCTAGAAAGCAGGGGAATAGGAATTCGGAATTAGGAATTGTAAGCTTGAAATTGCTTATCGTCGTAAATTCTGCTGTGCGTGACACACTCACTGAGTGGATTCATAAGTTATGGGCCATACCATAACAGGAGTTGGCAGAGAAGAAAAAACAAGAGAAAGGAACGGAAGGGTGCGGAGAGAGAACAGGGGTTTCGTTCGGCTGCGTGCTTCTTCCCCCAAGCATCCCCCCACTGTCCGTTATTTCCTTCGGAATCCAAAGCCCAAGGCCCAATCTCTTAATTCTCTTAAGCTCTGTATTAGTTGGGCCGCCCCTTAAATATATCGAAATAACTGAAAATTATTAATAAAAGAAGAAGGAATAAAGGTCCTAATCCCAAAAAAATTACGTTTTCATTTTTTATTCTTATTTTAGACTGTTATAAAAAAAATAGAAAGTAAAAATAAAAATAAAAATAAAAATAAAAATAAAATATAAAATATAAACCAAATTTACTTTAAATCGTTTTAACCTCCACAAAAGAACTTCATTCCTATTTTAGGAATTGTTTTATTTTATCTTTTTTATACTATTTTTTATTTATATAATTTTTTAATGATTTATATTTTTTTCTATTATTAAGGAATTTCGTAGAGAAATTTATTTATGCGTCTTGCAAGCAAAATGAGTGACAAATATGTTTCGCATATTTTGCTGGTTCGCATTAATGTGTAAAATATTTGTAATTCATGTTACTAACAACATCTATAAATATTTGTTTATCTGCATGTCTCAAATAAATAAATACAAGGATTGTTTTCCTTAAGAGTGAACATCTTTGAAACTTTAACATTCTCACTATTGTTTTCACTCACAATTTGCTATTTTATTTGCCTCACGTTTAATTCCTTCATTCCTCTATTTTGATTTGTAATTAGAAGTAGTCAACTAATCATTATTTCTTAGTCCATTAATTCTCATAGAAATGATAACCCACTCACCGTTGTATTACTTGATATGATTCGGTGCACTTGTCAAGTTGTGATTTTGAAAAATTCCACATCAATGAACTTCACATTAATAGGCAATTTGTGAAGTTAAGGTATGAGATTGTTCTGAGGTATCATTTGAAACTGAATTGGATTTGGACTAGGATGTTAGGTCCAAACACCTAAGGTTGAAGATTTTGATTTATTCGCTAAGACAGTGGTGGGAGGTACCTGCAAGGGACTCCAATGCCTAAGTCAACAAAGGGTTAAGTACGTTTTATGTATGATTGGGTTGGAAAAAATACTTAAATATTATGGTATTTATAAAGTTGTATATGTAACCTGATTATTCCTTGGGAATAACTTCAAATGATCATAGGTGGTTAATCCTTTACAAAATAAGAAGTTACCCTCATGTTTAGTACGGTTATCATCTGGGTGGTGAAAATCAAAGTAGTGGGGGGGGGGGAGCATCTAACCTACACTCCAAGTTGGGTCAGACATGGGTTATAAGGACCCATATCTAAGTCAGTCTGACCTATGTGGATAAGGCCACATGGATTGATTTCGCCAGTATTGGACTGACTTCTGTGGCACAATTTCGAATGTAGCTTGACTACCAATGGGAATGTGGGCTAGGCTTATACTAAATAAGCCCAAATATGAAAAGTACCCCTATTCGTGTTCTGATTCTCAGGTCGGGGCTCAGGTAAGTAGTTGCGTGGTTGTTACTCCTAGCAAGTGATCAAAGAAGTCGTATGGTTGTGGTAGTAGTCGGGTCAAGAGTCGACGTGATTTTGAAAGGATGGGTGTCGCTTCCTTGTTTCTTGCATCTTTTCAATTTCCACCAGTTACCATGCCAGCATTTAAAATCATTTAAAAAGTGGAATAATTTTATCATTATGCCCCTATTATCGATGGCTTATAAATAGCCCTCTTGTTACTTCTTCTTATTTGACATTTTCTAATTCTTTCTTTATCTGCGACCTTTGCTCTGCAACTGCAACTTTTTATTCCTCTGGGACTTCATCACTCCTCTGCAAACTTCCTTTTTGCTTCTACATTCCAGGTTAGTTTTAGTTTCATTTTTTCAAAACTTTGGAAGGTGCTTCGCTGTTTTTGTTTGTAGTTTCTGCTTTCATGAGAAAATACTATTCATTTTGCAAAAATATACAAAATGTAGTATTTTAGAAAATGTAGTGGCGATGATGCCATTATTTTAGGATCGTCATCGCTTCTGATGTCTGTTGATATTGATGCTGGTGATTACCCCCTCTAGGAACTATTTCATCTTTCTCTGAGACGATTTATGTTCCTGGATTCTATTCGATTAAGTTATAGATCGTAATTGTAGATGATAAACTCCTCATTAGATTTGTAAATTTGAATAAACCCCCTTTCCATTTTGTAGGTTTTTCGAGAAAATGCCGAGGAGGGGTATTCATGTGCTTCTGATTGAGATTCCTGACGGGCTGGAATAGGTAGATCCCCAAGTACTCGGGGTCCTTTCACTCTTCGATGAAATTTTCCTTGATAGTTGTAAGAGAGTCGTGCTCTTTTCAAGAGGTCAAAGGATGTGATCAATTATGAGGTCGTGTCTCCGTCCAAGGTGTAAGAACCCAACTTTCTATAGAATAACTTTTCGAAAATTCTGTTAAAGAAATTTGTGAAATCTAACAAATATGGTTCTCCTCAGATTAACGAGGTGGACCCGTATAAGAAAAGTTTTATTAAAATATTGTTTCTCATATAGGACAAAATAGTCCTTAATAATGACTTTTATCTACCAGGTCCAAATTCATCCTGTAAAGAAATTTTACTAGAATTTTTTAGACAGTTTGGCTTCACCAAAATATTTTAAAGATATTTTGGGACCAAAATAATGTAAAATACCAAACATACCCAAAGGGCATATTTCTCTATTTTCTCTGCTATAGTAAAAATCAATGATAAAGTAATTACCAATTTTTGGTAATTATTCGTCAAGAATAAATCCTAGCCACAAGTTTTATCTTTATTCTCTTTCATAAATTATTATTCACCACATATTAATTCACCATGTGATCAATTAACCTTAAGTAACCCTCATTACATCACAAAGTATATAACCACATGATCAAAATACTCTCACACCTCTTTCATTCCTTATGACGGAATTGTCTTTCTTTTTCTCAAATTTACCACATGTTAATTATGTTAATAAACATGTGGTTAAGATGTGATCAAAGAGGATGCCAAGAAATTTTCTAATCTGCCATATGATTCATATTTCTTCTCCTTAAAACATTACAAGAAAAATGTTGAGTACCATCGGATTTAACGTCGGATATAACGTTGCAGAGTAGCAGCGAATTTATCGGCGGATTTACTAGCAGTAACGACATTGAATTTGTAAGGTTAAGTAATTACCAACAGATTTTATTTTTCAACAGTAAATTCGCCAATAATATTTGGAGAACAAACAATTAAATTGGCACATTTGTTACCGTCGAATTTACCGTCAGAAAAATCTGACGATAACACCAATTAGTGAAACGCTGCATTTTAGTGACTTGTAATGGTTTACCGTCAGAAAAATTTGACGGTAACAGGTCGTAAATTCAAATTGCGAACCCTCTTCTCCCTCATTCGAGATTCATCCTCTCTCTCACCCAACCACCATTTCCCTCTCTGATCCCCAACACCACCCTCTCTATCGCCATCAACCCACCCACCACTGACACCCCTCCATTCCTCTTCTTCTCCCGCTTTTCTCCTTGCCACTTCACCATTCACCTTCAAAACTGCCACACCGCCCCACAGACCCACTACCGCCGCTGCTGGGCTTCGCCTCTCTCCCTCCTCACGTGTCACCGCACCTCCATCTGCCTCTCCTTCGTCTCTGTGGATGGTTGTTGTTGTTCTTCCCTCGTCATTTGTGCCTCCTTGGTTGTGTTGCCTGCATGCTACCATGCGTCATCCACCTTCTAGAAGCATCTCTGCCTCTTGAATGGTGGTATTAAGGAATTTGGATGTGAATTAGGTTGGATATAAGATTGTTGAATGGTTTAGAAGGTGGTGTGATTGAGAAAATGGTTGAAGTAGTGTTTGATATGAAATTGGGCTATTTTGGTATGGTTGAAATGTGATTGAATTGGTTGTGGAATGAGATTTGGTTAAAATTGAGTGTTTTGATGTTTTGGATAAAAATGGATTTTTAGTGAACTTTGTCTATTCATAACGTTTGCCTCAGTTTTCAAAATTGGTTAAAATTGGTTTAGAATTAAAGATCTTTGAAAACCTTTTAAAACAGTATAAAGTTTGTGAAATTTGGATTTTTGTAGAGGAAGTTATGATCATTCAAAGTTGGGGTTGAAAATATGAAATTCTGCAAAGTTGCAGAATTTCAGGATTTTCTGATATGTGCAGACGCACAGCCATGTGTGCACGCACAACCCTGCGAAAATGTTATTTTGTGCGAGCACACAGACCTGTGCATACGCACAGGCAGGGAAAAGGGCTCTGGTGGCAGCGCTGGCACAGGTTGTGCGCGCGTACATCAATGAAGCATTACGACCTGTGCGGACGCACAGCCCTGTGCGCACGCACAAGTCAGGGAGGATCAGTACCTGTGCGTACGCACACCCAGGTGCGTACGCACACACCTTGTTTCATAATTTTAAACTTTGTTTTCAACTATTTCACCTTCCCGACAAGGTTGTAAGCTTCTATAACACCATTTTAAGACTCTTGGGCTTATTTTAGAGCATTGAAATATGAGAAAGGTCCTAGGGGTTTAAGTTGGGTTTTTCTTTGAAAAATTAGAAAACGGAGGTTTTAGGTTCCTGGTGTTTTGAGGATGAGTTAGTTGAGAGAGAAGGAAGAGTGGTGCAAATGGTGATTGTTGATAATGAATTGAGAAAAATGATGAACTAATGAGTTCAGAATGGAATTAAGAACTGATGATGGTTATTATGAGCTTGAAGGGTATGGAAAGAAAGTGTGCAAGGCCTATATCCCTGGCGTAGTAGGTTTCTCTGCTGCATGAGTAGATATTGTTGAAAGTGATTTGAGATTAGGAATGGTGATGTCTGGTGGTGATTTGAGGATGAAGTTATTGGATTGTTGATAGTATGCAGAGCCTATATCTCCGGCGTGGCAGATTGTTCTGCTGCATGACCAGTTGTTGTTGAGAAGTGTGCGGAGCCTATATCTCCGGCGTGGCAGATGTTTCTGTCGCATGACTTGTTGAATGTTGAGAGTGTGCAGGGCCTATATCCCCGGCGTAGCAGATTGTTCTGCTGCATGATTTATTGTGGTTGGTTCCTTCTCTGCTGCAGGAAGTGTGCGGGCCTATATCCCCGGCGTAGTAGACTCTTTATTACATGAGTGTGCAGGGCACTATATCCCTGGCGTGGCAGAAAAGGCTACATCCGGAAGGATGTGTCGGGTTGGCAATTACGGACCGACAAGTGATATCACGAGTCAATAGGACAGGCATTCATCATCTGCATCTCTTATTTGCTTGATTGCTTTGACTACTTGGGTTTGCCTAATTGTATAATATGCCTTCTTGCTTCTTGAATTACTTGATATATATGAATATTACTTGTGTATTACTTGCTTGCATTAATTGTGATTGTCTGGTGCTGAGGAGGTTAGGTAGGTGGTGGCGATGGGATCGCACGGATGTTAGGTTGGCGAGGGCTGTGGGATATAGCGGTGTGATTAGTATTAGTTAGAAATCCCCTAAGTTAGATAACCCTGCTTATGGTTTATGGTTTAAGTTTTGTATATATTTATTTATTTTTATTCTAAGCTTGAATATCCGTATGTGATGTGAAGTTCTAGGATTGCCTTCAGCGTCCCGGGGCCTTACATCTTACATCATAGGGTACTGTTACCATACTGAGAACCTCCGATTCTCATTCCATACATTGTTGTTATTTTTCAGATGCAGGTCGTAATCTACTTCGGTGAGATTGCGGATATGGTGACAGAGCAGAGTATGGTTCGTTCCTTGTGTATTTTTGTTTTACTTTCGTCATAGTATTCTCTCACCTTTGTATATTCATCTTTATGGCCTTAGAGGCTTATTTGAGGGATAGGTTGTATAAGCTGTTTTAATTCTAAAGCTCTGTATCTTCTATTTGTAACTAGTTGGCTTAAACTCCGCCAGCTGCAGTTAGTTCTCTATGATTATAATAATATTGAATCTATATATATGTTTTATTCTTTCATCTAAACCTTGAGTCTTGTGCGTTAGTTTCGTGTGAACGTTTCGCGCTTCTGTAATTCTGTTTTTGAGCTAAATCCTTCATCAGGCTTCTAGAATATAGTATTTCTTTCTATATATAAATATGTAAAGGCCTTAGGACTATTTTAACCTCTGATTAACCTTTGCTTTATGGCTAGAGGTAAGGCTTAGGGTAATTGGGGTGTTACAGTATGCGTGACCCACGCGTACGCGTCGACGCTCGCACGTGATCTCATTAAAGTGAAAATGCTGGGGACGATTTCTGGGCTTTCCAGGCCCAAATCCAACTCATTCCAGAGCCTATTACATGCAGAAATCAAGAGGAGTCAAAGGGGAGGGAACACATAGTTTAGTTTTCATCATACTTTAGTTAGTTTCTAGAGAGAGAAGCTCTCTCTTCTCTCTAGAATTAGGTTAGATCAAGATTAGGATTTCTTAGATCTAGGTTTAATTCATGCTTTGATTTACTTTTCCTTTCTAATTTCTTGTTCTTCTACCTTTTCTTTCTTAGTTTAGCATTTTAATTCTTGTAATTGTTTACTTTGTTGTTGATGCACTCTTGTTTCTTCTATTTTTCTTTAAAGCAATTTATGTTTGATTTCCTTTATTGTTGATTTGCTTTATTGTTGTTAATTTCTTGCTTTGAGTAGTTGTAGATTTATATTTCTTGCAATCTTATTGTACCTTCCTTTTATGCCTTCCAAGTATTTGATTAAATGCTTGGAAGGATGTTAGAGTAGATTTTTGTGTTCTTGGCTTGGGATGGTAACTTAGGTGAAAATTGAGTTGCTAATGTCCAAGTCTTGATAATTGGTGTCCATTGACTCTAGCTTCCACTAAGCTAATTAGTGAGTGGTTAGGACTTATGGATTAGGATTGGTGTAGCTCATTTGACTTTCCTTCACTTGTTAGAGGATGACATAATGAGATTGATCCTTACAATTATCATGTTGTGGTTAGTAACAAGGATAAAGATCCTTAACCATCAACCCTTGCCAAGACCTTTTTATCATTTGAGTTCCTTTACTTTCTTGTCATTTATCTTTCATGTCCTTTATTCACAACCTCAAAATATACTATCCCATAACCAATAGCAAAAACACTTCCCTGCAATTCCTTTGAGAGACGACCCGAGGTTTGAATGAATACTTCAGTTATTTTTATTGGGGTTTGTTACTTGTGACAAACAAATTTTTGCATGAAAGGATTTTTTGTTGGTTTAGAAACTATACTTGCAACGAGATTTCATTTGTGAAATTATAAACCATACAAAAAATTCGTTCATTAAAATGGCGCCGTTGCCAGGGAATTGCAAATGTGTGCTTGTTATTGGTTATTATATATGTGAATATTGTGAATATGTTTGCCTTTCATTTCTTTGTTAGTTTTTGCTAGTTTTAGGATTTAGTATTCTTGTTTCTTATTTGATTTTGATTTCATTTGCTCTTCCTATCATGAATTCTCACCTTTTTGGCTATGAGTATGGTTACAACTATGTTGTAGGAAGTGGAGATTACAATGAAAACATGCATTAAGGATGGAACAATCAAAGGTGGGAGGAGCCTCAAGCATATGCTCAATCTTCTTGGCAACAACCTCCTCCGATTTTGTATAGGTATAATTCCACTCCTTATGCATATCAATCTAATGGATATGGTAGTCCTTATTGTACTTGTCAACAACCACCACATGCCTATGAACCTCATCCTCAACATAGTCTTCAACCATACTCACAAGCCCCTTTTTACCAAATTCCCTCCTATGACCCTTATCCATCATATAGCCAATCACCCTTACCTCATCCTTGTGACCATTATGTAAGAAAACCCATAGAGCCACCACAATTTCAACATCAATACTCCCAAGGACCATAAATTCCATACATACCATCTTCATACCCTTACCAAGAAGAATCACCTTCCTATTATGAACCCTTTCTCCAAGATAATGAACCCTCCTATCCACCCCAACCCCCAATGGATGATTCTCTCACTTTGCTACTTCAAGGACAACGAGAAATACAAAAGGAGGTACTAGAATCCACGACTGCCTTGATAGAGGTGGTAAACCGATTAGTCTCCCAATGTTTGAGCATTCAAGGAACTCCCATGGCCACATGTGGAGAATCAAATGAAAAGTATAGCATGAAAGAGAGATTGGAAACTCCGGTGGAAAATGAAGAATGTTACTTTGTGTTAGAATAATTGGAAAAGCCTATGATTGTTAAAGAAGAGGAAGAAGTGGTTGAAGACTTAGAAGATGTGGAACCTCCATGGGAATCTAATGTTATAGAACATCCCTCCAAGAAGATTGAATTTGATGTTGAGGAGGAGAGTGCACAACCTCTAAAGCAATTGTTAAATGAAGACTTGGACGGGATAGAGCAAGAATTGAGTTCCCTTGGTGATGAAGATCATGTATCAAAACTTCTTGGTGGTGAATCCTTTGAACTTGAAGAACCTTCTCCCAGTGAATTTGAAAGCAAAGTCGAGGTAGATTTCTCTCATCCTCCCATTTACGATTTAAGAGATGGAGAAGAGTTGGATGAAATTGATGAACAAAGGATTAAAATTGGAGAAGTTTGTAAGGAGGTAGAGGTAATTAAAGAATAACACAAGGGAGTGGAGCTTGTAAGGACATTGGAAACACCTCTCCCCAAACCATCACCATCCATTCTTTCATTCAAGTGGGTAGATCTCTTATCCCTAAGCTTCATAATCCCACTTGAATATGGTTTGCTTGAGACGGATGGGCAACTTAGAGCTTTTTGTGGCTTTAACAGCAAAAGGGAGATGGTTAGTGGTTGGCATTATAAATCAAGGTCCATGATGGTTGCATGCTCAAGGCTTAAAAGAAAGGGTTGGTGTAGAAATAGATTGCTTGGGTATAGGATGATGTTTGGTCGCTTAATTGAGAATTCTAAGGTCATGCCACCCGGATAGATTAATGATGATCAATATAAAGACGGATGTCAAAACAAAGTGTGGGATCTCGGATCACACAAGGAGAATCAATTTTGGGAGCTCATGATTTGTGAAGAACTCCATCAAAGCTTGGAGCTATTAATTTTGAAGAATGGAGCTTATTGGAGACTAAAGCATTGGTGGATGTTCAAGGATAGCTTTAAGCACAAACCACCTTGATGAGGAGCTCCCCATAAGTCCAACTTAAGGACAATAAATAAAAGTGCTAGGTGGGAGGCACCCCATCATGGTAAAATCTTTTCATTTTTCTCTTTTGTAAATATTGGTAAGATTAGTTTAATTTCATGTTTTCACTGCTTTGTTGAGTTTAGTTAGTAGTCTAGTACGTTAAATAAGGTTTTATGGTATTTTGGTAGCTGTTTGGAGGTTCGAAATGCTTGGTTTGGTGCAAAAACGTGGAAAAATTTTGAAAAACAGAGCACCAACCCATGCATACACGTGCCCAAGTTTTTTCGACCATCCACGCGCACGCGTTACCCACGAGTACGCGTGGATTCAAAATTTCCACCTCCATATAAAATCCAGAGAGTTGTGCCTATTTTGTGCCAACTTTGTGCTCGAGGCATAAGCCCAGCCACGCGTACGCGTCACCTCACACGTACGCGTCGACTCTCTGAATAACCCATCACGCATAGGCGTGATCCACGCATACACGTCGCTCCCATTTCACCACCCCACGCGCACGCGTGGATTGTCTCCTCTCATCACTCTTCTTTTCTTCTCTTCTTTCCATTTTTTTCCTTCTCCTCTCTTCTTTCCTTCTCTTACCCATCATCCAACACTACCAAACACCATCAACCATTAGTTAGTTTAGTTAGTTAGCTATTTTGATGGTTTAATTTTTGTTTAATTTTCTCTTTTTCATTATAAGTGTTAGATTGTTAATTTTGTTTACTGTTTATTGCTGCTTATTACTAACTGAATGCTATTTTAACATAATTGCTTTTATTATTCATTATTGGATTCTCTTGTTGCAGTTACAATTTATTACTTGGTTTTGATTTTTTAATGCTTAACTTTTGTGAATACCAAGTGAATGACATTGCCTTCAAGCTTCTAATTCTTTTGAATTGCATGATTTGGTCACCATGTGATTTGAATTCTTTTCTTTGATTAGGCAATTTCTTGATGGATGTTGTGCATTTTTCTTAATGTATTATGTTTCTTGATCATATGCATCCATATATTTTTGGCTTGAATGCTTTCTTGCTTCTTTATTGCTTGTTTGGTTGTCTTAACCTACGAGTTTAGAGCATCTCAAGCACATTAGGATGAGTGAAATGCATGTTCCTTTTTGTGTAACTGTGGCATAGTTCTTTTTATGCTAGTGTGTATTCTAGACCGCATGCATCTTTGAACTCACACACTTGTTTCATTAATGTCACACATTGGGTCACTCACTTCATTCTAGTGATTAGTACCTCATTCTAACAATGTATGCTTCCTTGCTTTTTGCATTTACTTTTCTCACTATCCTGTCTTCTATTTTTAGGATGAGTCATTATAAGCTAAAACAGAAGCAAAAAAACAAAAGAACATGCAGCAACCGGTTGATCCACCAGCTGAAGGTGGCAACTCGGCAAGTCGCCGTACCCCCTTGCTCATCTATGAATGCACGAGGACGGTGCAAACTTTTAAGTGTGGGGAGATCGTCCGACTAATCGACAATTTTTGGTGACAAATTTCTAATCCCAACACTTTTTCATTTCATTTTTAGGTCTCTTAGAATTTTTTGTTGCATTTTCTTGTTTTGCATATATATACATAATAAGCTTAGTCAAAATAATGAATATTTTTCAAGAATTTATCTATAGGGCATCCCGATTGATTTGAGTAAAAATTTTTCATTGAACTTGCTTGAATTATATCTTGTGGAACATGTTTTGAGCTAAGAACACAAGCATGTGAGATTTGAGCCTAATGATATGGTTACATCTTATAACCACTTATTTTCCTTCTTGTGTGCATTATTCTCTTTCCATGATTGTAATCTTTGATTTGTTTGATTCTTTATGTCCATTATTTTATGTATACATGCACTTATATGATTGAGGCCATCATTTCAATTAGCTCACTTACCCAAATAGCCTTACCTTTTATCTTCCTTTGTTAGCCAACTTTGAGCCTATGATAAACCCACTTTGTTCTTTAATTTAGCACATTACAAGCCTTGAAGCGAAAAATAATAAATGTCCTTAATTTGGATCTTTGATTGGCTTAGGCTAGTGAGTGTATGTATCATTAAAGTGGGGGAAACTTGGGATATTGGTTGAGAAAAAGGTGTGTTTTGTATTTTCATTGAAGATCTTGGGAATTGGGTACATACTCATGTGTTAATTAAATATAAAACCATATGCATTGATGCTTTTGTATATACTTTATTGCAAAAAGAAAAAATAATGAGAAAATAAAAAGAAAAAATATATATATGTAGAAAAAAAATAGAAAAAAAGAAAAAAAAGAAATAAAAAGGGGACAAAATGTCCCAAAGTGAAGTCCAATAATAATCAATGCATATGAGTTGTGATCAAGAAAAGAATGCATGAGTGTGTGAAAAAGTGAAGAATGGGTAGTTAGGTTAGCTTTGAAATTGTATAGGTTGTTATATAGGTTAGGTGGGAAGTTTAAGTTACTCAAAGATTCAAATTTCAAGTCCACTTGGCCATATGCATCCTTACCTTGACCCTAGCCCCATTACAACCTTATGAAAAAGACCTCATGATATTTGTATGCATGCATGAAATAATTGTTGATTGTTAGATGAAAAACAAATCTTGGAAAGCATGATTAGGGGAGAATTGAGTGAATCAACCCTAGACACTTGAGTGATTAGAGCGGATACACATCCGGTGAGGGTTCGATTGCTCAATTACATATTTTCACCATGATCATCTCTTTTCTTGTAAGTTAGCAAAAATCTTTCAATAACTCAATTCAATTGTGGGTTTGCCTTGGTTGTATACCTTTAGCCCTTGTGCTTATATATGTTTTCTTGGAAGTTGATTTGTTTTGACCAAGCAATTGCATTCATTTAGATAGTTACATATAGATAGGTTGCATTTAGTTAGTTTACATTTTAATAAATAATGATACCCTTTGTCTCTTTCTTGGTTCAGCATAAGGACATGCTATGGTTTAAGTGTGGGGAGATTTGATGCACCACTATTTCGTGGTGCATTCTATACTGAATTTAGGGGATTTTATCACCATTTTCTCACATTTATTCACTAAAATAGCATGGTTTTGTATATTCTCCCTAATTTGTGCTCAAGAGTGAAAACATGCTTTTTAGATCCTTAATTGGTTAAATTTAATTCACCTTTGATTCCACTAGATGCCTTGATGTGTTTGTTAGTGAATTCAGGTTGAAAAGGCTAGGAATGGGGATAAACCCATATTTTATGATATATTTTGTACCTAATTTAAGTGATTTATTTAATCCTTCACTCACTTATTCATGTTAATTGCATGGTTTTACTTTCCCTTCCTTATTATGTGATGTATGTGAAAACCGTGTTTCCTATGCTTTAAAAGTAATTATTTTAATTTCCCTTTATTACCATTCGATGCCGTGATTTGTGTGTTGAGTAATTTCAGATCTTCTAAGGTAGGAATGACTTAAAGGATGGAAAGGAAACATACAAAAATGGAAGGAAAGCACAAAACGGAGTTTTTGAAGAAACTGGCAGTGACGCGACCGCGTGCTTGACGCGGACGCATGATTGAAGCGACCGCGTGGCAAGGAAAACTCCAAATGATGCGACCACGTGACCCACGCGGACGCGTGACAGAGGCTACGCACCAGAAATTACAGAAAACGCTCCCAGCGATTTCTGAAGCCCTTTTTGGCCCAAATCCAAGTCCAGAAGGCACATATCAGAGGTTATGAAGTGGGGGAATGCATCCATTCAATGAGAGTCTCCAATTAGTTACTTTTCATGATTTAGATTTAGTTTTGAGAGGGAGATTCTCTCCTCTCTCTTTAGGATTAGGATTTAGATTAGGATTTTATTCACTTTCAGGATTATCTCTTTTTACCAGGTTCAATATTCTTTTTTATTATTTTCTCAATTTTATTTATGAATTCTTCTATGTTACAGATTACTCTTTTGAATTAATGTTATTTGAGGTATTTTAGTTTATTATTGCTTTCTTTTATTCATGCTATTGTTATTCCCAATCTGAAGACATTTTTATTCCAGTAGATTTATTTTTCTCCTTTTGGTCTTGGCTAAGAAATCAGTAACTCAGAAGTTATCAAACTCAAACATGATTGATAATTGTTATCCTTGCTAATTGAATTGAACTTCAATAATCCCAATCTTTCCTTAGGGATTAACTAGGATTTGAAGATCAGACTAATTAGTCACTTGACTTTTCTTTGCTTTAAGTAAAGGTTAACTAAGTGGAATTAAGATTCAATTTTCATCATCATTGATAAGGATAACTAGGATAGGACTTCCAATTTCTCATACCTTGCCAAAAGTGCATTTTACAGTCATTTATTTATTTTACAGTCTTTTACTTATTTTAATTGCAATTTAAATTACTTGTTCCTCATCTTAAAAACCCCAATTTACAATCTTCATAACCAATAATAAGAACATACTTCCCTGCAGTTCCTTGAGAAGACGACCTGAGGTTTAAATACTTTGGTTATCAATTTTTAAGGGGTTTGTTACTTGTGACAACCAAAACGTTTGTAAGAAAGGTTGATTGCTTGGTTTAGTAACTATACTTGCAATGAGAGTTTACTATAACTTCTAAACCATCAATCTTCAGTTCTTTCAAAATGGCGTCGTTGTCGGGGAGCTGCAATTGTGTGCCTTATTATTGGTTATTGTAAATATTTTTTCTTTTACTTGTTTATTTATCTTTATTTTTCTCTTTTTATTTCCGTTAGCTACAATGAATTATCACCCCTCTCGCTTTGAGTTTGGTTCTAATATTGTTGAAAGGAATGAAAGTTATAATAGGAACATCCATCAAGGTCAGAGCAATCAAAGATGGATGGAGGCAAGAGGATCTGATCAACCCTTTAGGCAACAACACCCTCCAAGATGTCATGGACAAAGACCATTCTACAATGCATACCAAGCAAATAGACATGGTGGACAACCTTGCAGTTACCAACAAGCTCCACCCTGTACTTATAGGCCATCCTCTCAACATAACTTCGCACCACCACACTCACAAGCTCCTTTTCACCATTCACTACCGTATGATCCTCATCTACCCAGATTCCAATCCAATTACCCCAAACACCACCACTTCCCCATGTACCACGTCCAAATCTATCACCCCGAGAATCAGAGGTTCGCCTCAAGGAAACAGTAGATCAACTTCAAACAACCCTTAATCAACTGGAGCAAGCAATAAGTCAATTATCTTCTAGATGTTCGAACATTCAAGGACCTCCCACAACTCCGTGTGGACAATATAATGATGAGCGTAGCATAAAGGAGATACTAGAAACTCCAGTGAACAGAACAGGGCATGACTTCGTACTGGAACAAGTAGAGGAAGCTGTCATTATACAAGAAGAAGAGTTGGTTGAAGACCTAGGAGACGCTGAGCCTCCATGGGAATCCAGAGTTGTGGAAAATTCTGTCAAGGACGTTACAATTGATGCTAAGGAGGATAGTACACAACCCCCAAAGCAAATCTTTTATGAAGAACTAGACGGAATAATCCAAGAAGCCAGTTTCCTTGATGATGATAATCTCAAGTCAAGTTCCCCCAGTAGTGAACTTGCATCAGCAAGTGATTCTCTGAGATCGAAGAATCTTCCCCAAGTGAATACAAAGATGATGCAGAGGTAGATTTCTCTCAACCTCCCGTTTATGACTTAAGTGATGAGGAAGACACAGAAGGCTTTGATCAGGACATGGATGCATTTGAAGAATATTGCACAGAAGTGAAGAAATTTACAGAAGAGCACAAGGGAGTAGAACTCACAGAACCACTGGAAACACCTATCCCAAGGCCATTACCACCTAATACAAGCTTCAAATGGGTACAATTCTTAACCTTTAACTTTATTTTCCCACTTGAATATGGTTTGCTTGAAACAGATGGCCAGCTTAGAGCTCTCTGCGGCTTTAAGAGTAAGAGGGAAATAGCTCGTGCTCAGAGCTGGTGCACAAGGTTAATAAGGTTCCACGCTTCAACTCGAAGTGCACGGATTGGCATCATGATCAATCAAATGGATCTAGGAAAACGTTTGGTCACCTTGGTGAAAATATAATTTCTAAACCGCCCGAATGGAAAAATATAGATCAAGACGGAGGCGGATTTAAAAGCAAAGTTTGGGATCCTGGAATCTATTCTGATATTCGTCACCCCGGGAACCTGAGAATTTGTTTGAAGCTGCTCAGAAGCTTTACGTGTCTAGTTTGGGACCCCGGAGGCTATTGGCATTCTAAACATTGGTGGAGATTTCTGGATGAATTTAAGCACAAGCCGCCATAACAGGAAGCTCATCCAATGTCCAACTTAACGACTTTAACTAAAAGTGCTAGGTGGGAGACAACCCACCATGGTATGGTCGTTTCTTTTTCAGTTTTATTTCGTGTTATTTATTTTTATTTCCTTTTCAATTGAACCTAAATATTATTCATTCGCATTGCATACTGCATAATTGCATACCTGCATAAAAAAAAGGGTGCGCGATGCGACCACATCATTCATGCGATCGCGTCAGTTGCAAAAAACAACCACCCACACGTCCGCGTCACCTACGCGGCCGCATGATTTGGAGATCGGCGTAAATCCCCAACGTCCAGAAAGTTAGGCTGGAATCGTGCGGCCATTGTGCGTTTCGCACAAAATGGCCCACGCGATCGCGTCCCTGACGCGATCGTGTCACTTGCACAACACCAATCCCACGCGACAGCGTGAGCGACGCGATCGCGTCGCATGGATTGCACACCACCCCAAAGGAGACAGAGAGTTGCGCTGAAACGATGTTGGAATTGTGCGTTTCGCACGATTTCCAGCGACGCGATCGCATGCCCCACGCGATCGCGTCATTCATTATTTACCCATTCCATGCGATTGCATCACTCATGCGATCGCGTCAACCCCCATTCCACCCCAGCCACGCGACCGCGTGCCCCACGCAATCGCGTGGATTCAAATTTAATAACCCCAGCCACGCGAAACCCTACCCATTTACGCCCCCCAACCACCTCTCCTTCCTCTCTTCTCTCCACAACCACCACCTACAACTTCCAGCCACCACCACCGCCCACCGCAACCCCCGACGACCACCCAGAAGCCACCGCCACGCCACCCCCTTCCTTCCCCCTTCCTTCTTCCTTTTCTTTCCTCTTCTTCCCTCCACCACCACGCCTCCAGCCGCCGCGTCCATGCCCCCTTCCCTTCCTTCCCTTTTTCCCCTACCCCATTACCGTTCCCAACCTCCCTACCTCCGAACAGCCGCCACTGCCGTCCACCGCCGCTTTAGCAGCCACCGCCACCATCCCCCAGCCACCTCTCTGCCCCACTTTCTTTCCTACGCCTTCCAGGTTTCGCTGAACGCCACCCTTCTTTCCATTCATCGTTAATTTCCTACTTTTCTGTTTATGTTCATAATTAGGCTAGTTAGATATGCATGTTATAGTGGATTCTAGGTTGTTAGGTAGCTTAGGATGTGGTTAGTGATTTAGGCCTGTTTAATTGCACTGTTCATGTTTTTTGTTTTCTAATTTTCGCAATTCCGCTGTTGCTGTGATGTTAGTATTGTTCATATGCTGTAATTTCTTGTTTCATGCTGCTTTTTACACTGCTTTTCCATGTTCATATTCCCTTCATGTAATTACAGCTATATTTTAATTCATATGAGCTATTCTGGTTGTTATTTATTTTTCGGGAACATCCAATTTTAGCCGGGATGCTGCCCAAATTTCTGTAAATTGTTTTGATTTTCATTCCTGTTTTGGTTTTGGCAAACTTGCACTCTGCTTTACTCAGCTTTTACCAAATCAATTCATGAATGACAGGGCAAGCTTTCATATTCTTTTTTTCCTGGTTTATAAATTGCATCTTGGATGATTCAATTCCACTTTTTGCTATTTTTATTTGATTCATCCTTAACTTCTCTGTTTGAATTTGAGTTATCTGTTGCTTTAATTTGAGAATTCTTGTTATTTAGAAAATGCTCATCATGCCACTTACTCTAACCCACTTTTTACTAATTCACTAATTTTAACTTCCTAACCTCTTTTTCATTCCTAACCCACTTACCTTTCAAAACATCTCTTCTGGTTTTTCACTATTCTCTCTAACATTGTAACCAAGGCATGACGGATGTTTTTCCTACTTAACATGAATCCTTTTACATTTTGGATTGTGAATTTTTATTCTCGAACTTTTAACTTTATACAATCCTTAATGCACATTTACTTAACTCCTTTTCATTATTCTATTGCTCCTTTGCCATTATATGCTTCTTTCGATTAATTGCCTACCTCCTTTCCTATTTTTATTATATCCTGGTTTTCTATTTTTCAGGATGTCTGACACCCAGAGAAAGGAAAAAGGAAAGGCAACAACTGGCAAACGGAAAAGAGGTGAAGCCTCCATGTCCATCCTGGACCTCATGCATGATGACTCCTGGCGGGAGAAACACTTTACCCCGCAGGAGAAGGCTGACCAGCTACTCCCTGCTACTGATCCCATTAAGTTTGCAAACTGCTACTGCGAGCTGAAGTATCCGGTGTTTGCAAACTCCAGGAGCCTGTACCTGGAGAGGACTCTGAAGATCCCAGAAGAACTCCAGTAATACAAAGAGGCTGGTTCTTCCTGGAGAGAAACCTGACTGAGGTAAATGCATCTTGGGTAAGGGAATTCTACTGCAATTACTTCAAAACTTCCCTAGATATAGTAAACCTAAGAGGGAAGCAGATACTGGTCACTGAAGAAGCCATAGAGGATGTTCTGAAGCTTCTGCCTAAATTCGATCAGCTGGATGGTTATCAAAAAGCTGAGGAGGATATGTGCTTCATGAAGTTTGATTGGGATGCCGTCAAGGCAAGGATAGCCCTTGACCCGACTGTTCCATGGGTCATGGGTCAGAACACTACCATGCCTAAGGGAATCAAGCGGGCATACTTGAACAATGAGGCTCGGCTATGGCATCAGTTCCTTAGCAACTTTATTATGCCGAGTATTCACGAGACGAAGCTACCTGCCGCTATGATCACCCTCCTATGGTGTGTGATAGAGGGTAAGGACCTGTACCTGCCACGCTTTATTCGGTACTACATGGCCAGGGTCCACGTCCGAGGCACTCTCCCCTTTCCCTATCTGATTACACAGCTTGGCCGTCAAGCTGACGTGCCCTGGGAGGATGCTGATGAGAAGCCACCTGCTGCAGAATACAAGAAAATTATCCCTCACAGCAGGAACTTCCTGTTTTTGGGCTACAGACCTCCATTCCTCACTCCTACTAATGAGACAGCCACACCATCTGCCGGCCCCTCTTCCTCTACAACTACCCCTGCTACCACCACTGCCCCTCCACCTGCCTCAGAGCCGGTTTATCACCTAGTGCACCGCCTGTTTCGACAGCTAGACCAGATGGAGCGCTGCAACCAGTGCCGATATGAGAGAGCTGAGCGTCGCAACAAGCGACGCTATGAGCACCTGAAGCTGATGATACGATCTGGCGATATCCCCTCCGAGCCTGACACACCATCAGAGCCATCTGAGGAGGAGGCGGATGATCACGAGGCAGAGACCCATCCACAGAGCGAGGCTGCACAGGCCGGCCCGGAGCAGGCTGCTTCACTACAAGAGACCCCGTCTCAGATCTAGGCTGCCGACCTAGAGATCCCTATTCAGTCAGCACCTCCTCTGCAGCAGGCAGATCCTCAGACCACCACCACAGAGACTCCAGCTACCCATCCTTCCAGTGATGACACCCCTTCACACCCTGCTTGAGTGAGCATCAGGGACAATGCTTCATTTTAAGTGTGGGGAGGTCGCCATCTCTGGCGTATATTTTTGGTGAACCACTACAGACTCTTTTTATTTTATTTTGCTATTTTTCCTGTATTTTTTTCTCTTTATTTTTATTTTTATTTTCTCAGTACTTACTGTAGAACCTATGCACAATTACTCAAGAGGGGGGTGAATTGAGTATTGCAACAACAATGAATCTTTTTGCGAAAGTTAAAGACAATATACAAAAGTGTTATTGTACTAGTATTTTTCCAAGAGCTTAACTCAATTGCTAAGCATTTATAAGGAGCTTTTACTTTCCAATAGACACCAACTCAAATAAATTGATCAAGCTTTTCACCAATCGGACTTAAGCTATTCCTTAAGTACTTACGAAGCTACTTTTCGATCACAATTTATTTGCTCAAAGGTAAAAGACAATAATATTGAAGAGATGAGTTTGGAGAGATGCAAACGCTATTTAGAGTGGTTCGGCACAATCCTTGTCCTACGTCCACTTTCTTTCTCAATCGCTATTGAGAAGTTCCACTATTGCCAAGCTTCAAGGTGCTCGCGCAAAACCTTTTACAATCCGAGTCCTTAGTTTCTAACACCTCACGGTATATGATCACCACTCGTATACTAACCCACTCCACTTAGAGATACCTTCTCTAAGATTTGCCTTGAGTACTTAGTATACTTCTTTGGTATCCTCACCGACTATAGTGTTTATAACTCTTAACTCAACCTTGGAGATCACACTCCAATTTACAAAGTGTACAAGAAAACAATTCTCAAAGAATTGTTGAGACGAAATGAGTACTCTCTAGAAGAGTGTATGATTACAAGTTTAGCACTATTGAACCAATTGATATTGCTCTCTCAAATTGTGTATTATAACACCTTAAAAAATGTGTAGAATGAAAGAATATGAACAAGATAGTTTGCAAATACTCAAGTATTTGAAATAAGGCTTCAATCCATCTATTTATAGACTCCCCAAACCTTAGAAACGTTGGGGAGTTAATGGGATGGAGCCTTTTTGTCAAAACTAGCCGTTTTTTTATGTTTTTGAATCATTTGCATCGATGCATAACACTTTGCATCGATGCAAATGTGTCTTTGAAGCTGAAATTTGAATTTTCAGCTAGGTTGCATCGATGCAAACATCTTTGCATCGATGCAACAAGTCGTCGCATGCTTTGCATCGATGCAAGATGAGTGTGCATCGATGCAAACCTTAAAGAATGGCTTAAAATCACTTCAAAATACTTAGGATTGATCTCAAACTTGTTGGAGTCAATTCCTATGCTTTTGTACCTTTGAAAACAAGTTTTTAAACCATTTGGCTAGCATCGAATTGCAAGATGTACATCAAAACATTTTGTGAGTGTGTGTTGAGAGATTTAGCAATTGGTTCTTAACAAGAAGTTACCTAAGTCCTAAGACACTATACTTGTCTTCAAATGTTGTGGACTTGAGTTTCTTGTTGTTGTTGTGTTGCTTTCAACTCTTCATTCCTCAACGTTGAATGTTGGTTGATCTTTCAACATGCTTGTTCATTCAAGTTGTTTGTTGGTTTGTCTTTCATGTCGTTTGTTGGTTTGTCATTCATCAAAACCTATGAATACAAACTTCGCATACAAGCAACATGATTTACAATTTCCCCCTTTTTGATAATGACAAACCAATTTTGAGGATATGCATTTATAAATGATTTTGAAAGCAACAATAATGCACTTTGTTTTATAGAAAGCTTTGGAGAAGACTTCACAAAAAAATTTTTTGCAGGAGTTCCCCCTAAATATATGCATTTGTTCCCTTAAAGGGCGTTTATCAAAGAAAACGATTTAGATATCAAAAAGTTTTTGCTTAGCGGAAGTCTTTTTGAAATCATTGTTTCGCAAACTTATTTCTTCTTTTCAAATCCTCAAACTTCTTCTTTTTCAAAAGTTCAAAACTTCAAATATCCTCAAACTTTTCTTCCCCCTTTTGACATTATCAAAAAGAAAGGAGTTTGAAATGTGTCATAGAAGCATGCATAAAACAATGAATTTTTTTTTTTAAGTTCAATATCTCTATTTCTCAAGGATGAGATATTCCCCCTTTCAAAAAGAATTTGATTTCCTCTTTTTATATATAACAAGCATGCATAATTCCCCCTAAAGAAGTGAAATATATCAAGGCATGCACATTAACTTAAAATAGGGGTACCAAGCCTATTTTGAGTTATTCACCAAATAAGCATACAAGCATTAATCATTAAACAAAATTATGAAGGAAATATCAAAGTATTTAAACCATAATAGAAATCCTTAGCTTACTAGGAGTTAGTTTAACAATTCATATAATCAAATAAACATAAAGCAATAAAAAGTGACTTGATGAAGAGGAGACAATCAATCTTGGTCTTCATCATCATCATTATCCTCTTCATACGGTAGGTGGATGCCGAAATGCTCATATAAGTCATCAATACGACGATCCAAGCGACCCGTGCGATGATCTACACGAGACACACGACGATTAAGTGCTTCAAGTTTCCTACCATGCTCTACTTCAATCCTTTGGATGTTTTGGTTGATGGATTGTAATTTTCTCATTACATCAACCAAGGAGGGTGGTTCTTGAGCTTGAGGTGCTTGTGGAGGAGCTTGCTCTTGAGGACCTTGTTCATCAACATTTCTTCTTCCCATTTTGTTGAGAATATGAGTGTTGATACAAGATTGAGGTGGTACTTCCTTGGCAATCTCATTTGATATATCAATACCAACATAATCAAAGACTTTAGACCATAGGCAAAGGAATCCTAATCCACCATTCCTATCCTTCATCTTGAGCCTAATCATATGTTGTACTATAAAGTATGGCCAATTAATCTTAATCCCATTCATCATAGCCCACATGACAATCAAATCTTCATCATTTACATTCGCATGCCCGGATATTCTAGGTTGCAATACATAGGTGACTAGATATAACAAAGTTCTATGTTCCGCACTCATTGAATTGCAACTAATTTTGGAGTGAGCTCCTTGTACAAGGTTGAACAAATGCATGGCATTGTCCTTTGAATAACCCCATTCATCAATTGGGGTTTTACCACCTTGAAACAAGTCACCTTGATTTGGCAACTCCCAAATGGTGGCTAACTCATCACCATCTAGCCTATAATCCTTTCTTCCTATCTTGAAGAATAATGTGAAATTTGATTCATCTTCCTCATTAATCTCAAGCATGAGTGTACTATAGGCTATGGCAACTAAATCCGGATAATATTTACTCTTAATTTGAACAAAATCCATGAGGCCTTGATGAACTAGAATAGCCTTAAGAGTATCAAACTTATGAATGACAAGAAGGGTCGGATCCAAATACCTCGGAGGAATTTCCTTTCTTCCGGCGAGCCTTGCCTTATAGAATTGAAGATCTTCATTAGAAGCAAAGTACCTTGCCAAAGGATGATCATTTGGAGGTGGAACCACACTTGAAGAGCCTTTTGACTTCTTGATGGTTCTCTTGATTCTAGGCATTGTGGATGATTTTGTTTTATGGGTTTTGTAGAGGAGAATGTGGGGACTTCAAATATGTAATTTGTTTGTAGTGGGTATCTAAGTTTTGTGAGTTGTATGAAGCTATATGTGAGCTTGTTTTGGAGGTTATGGAGGTTTGAATGTGGGGATATGAGTTGTGAGGTTGAAGATGATGAAAAAGTGGGGTTTTGTTGCTCAAAAATGCCAAATTCACGTGTTTTTGTGCAATTTGGTCGTGTTTGCATCGATGCACATAGCACGTTGTGTGCTTTGCATCGATGCAAAGCTTGGTTGCATCGATGCAACATGCATCATTTTGCCCAAAATCACCAAATTTTCATCCTTTGGTGGTTCTTTCTTCAATCCTTTGAGTTCCATCATGTATATACTCACTTAAACTATTATAAACTTCAATTTGTTGATCCTCCATTGTTTATAATCTTCAAATTCTTCAATCTACCTCAAGATTAATCACTCATTCATCAACTCATAAACCTACAAAACAATGGCTAATTGGATATCTCCAATGCTTAAGTTAGTAAGAGATACAAAAATAGCAATATAAATACAATGAATTCAAACAAATCATATTAGATTAGAATCCAAGATACCAAGTTCATTTCGGATGTTAAAAAAACTTTCTTTACATAAAGGTTTAGTGAAGATGTCCGCTAGTTGTTTACTAGTTTCGACAAATTCAATAACCACATCACCCTTTTCAACATGGTCTCTTATGAAGTGATGTCTAATCTCAATATGCTTGGTTCTTGAATGTTGAACCGGATTCTTGGTTAAATTTATTGCACTAATATTATCACATTTGATAGGAATGTGATCAAGCATGAGTCCATAGTCCACAAGTTGTTGTTTCATCCATAAAATTTGGGCGCAACAACTACCGGCGGCTACATACTCGGCTTCGGCGGTAGACAAGGCTACACTTACTTGTTTCTTACTATGCCATGAAACAAGAGAGTTTCCTAGCAAGTGACAAGTGCCGCTAGTGCTTTTCCTATCCAATTTACAACCGGCAAAATCGGAATCGGAATAACCAATCAAATCACAAGTGGATCCTTTCGGATACCACAATCCAACATTTAATGTTCCTATGAGATACTTCATAATCCTTTTCACCGCACTTAAGTGAGATTCCTTAGGATTAGCTTGGTATCTCGCACACATGCATACACTAAACATGATATCTGGCCTACTTGCCGTTAGATAAAGTAATGATCCTATCATGCCTCTATACTTCTTTACATCTATGTTTTTACCTTGTTCATCTTTGTCAAGGTAGCAAGTAGTGCTCATTGGTGTGTCCATTGCCTTAGCATTGTCCATTCCAAATCTTTTGAGCAATTCCTTGCAATATTTGGTTTGGCTAACGAAAGTTCCTTCTTTTTCTTGTTTGATTTGAAGACCAAGGAAGAAGTTGAGTTCGCCCATCATGGACATTTCAAATTCACTTTGCATGAGGTTTGAGAAAAACTTGCAAAGTGATTCGTTAGTTGAACCAAATATTATGTCATCGACGTAAACTTGTACCAAAAGGATATTTTTGTTTTCAATCATGATAAATAAAGTTGTATCAACCTTCCCTCTTCTAAAACCCCTTTTCTATTAAAAACTTGCTCAAACGTTCATACCAAGCTCTTGGAGCTTGTTTAAGACCATAAAGAGCTTTCTTGAGTTTAAAAACATGATTAGGATTTTCATAATCCTCAAAACCGGGAGGTTGTTCAACATATACTTCTTCTTGAATGAAACCATTAAGAAAGGCACTCTTAACATCCATTTGATAAAGTTTGAAGTTATAAGAGGATGCAAAAGCAAGTAACATCCTAATAGCTTCTAATCTAGCTACGGGAGCATAAGTTTCGTCATAATCAATGCCTTCCTCTTGATTATAACCTTTAGCTACCAATCTAGCTTTGTTTCTAACAATTGTACCATTTTCATCGAGTTTATTTCTAAAAACCCATTTTGTTCCTACAATTGTTTGATTACTTGGTTTAGGCACCAATTCCCAAACGTCATTTCGTTTGAATTGGTTAAGCTCCTCTTGCATTGCCATAGCCCAATGTTCATCATCAATTGCGGACTCAATGGTAGATGGTTCAATTTGAGAAACAAAAGCACTATATGCAAATAAATTTCTAAAAGTGGATCGAGTTGTTACCCCTTTCGAAACATCACCAATGACGTTGTCTAGAGGATGATCCTTTGAAGTACGCCAGTCCTTTGGAAGTGCATTTATTTGTGCTTGTGATGGTTCAATTTCTTCAACTTGAACACTATCCTTTGTTGAGCTTGTAGAGGCTTCATTTAAATCTTTTTCTTTGTCTTCACCATTCAAATTTAGTGAATCAAAGTTTTCTACATTTTCATCAAAATCTTTTCTAGCACAACAACGGTTAGTTTCATCAAAAGCGACATGAATACTTTCTTCCATAGTCATGATGCGTTTATTATATACTCTAAAAGCTTTGCTAGTTAAAGAGTAGCCTAAGAAGATTCCTTCATCAGCCTTAGCATCAAATTTGCCTAAGTTATCTTTTCCATTATTTAGAATAAAGCATTTACAGCCAAAGACGTGAAGGTGGGAAATATTTGGCTTTCTTCCTTTGTACAATTCGTACGGTGTTTTCTTAAGAATAGGTCGAATGATAATCCTATTCATAACATAACACGCGGTACTAACCGCATCCGCCCAAAAGTACTTAGGAATATTAGCCTCATTGAGCATAGTTCTCGCCATTTCTTCTAAATGACGATTTTTCCTTTCAACCACACCATTTTGTTGTGGTGTTCTAGGAGAGGAAAAATTATGCTCAATGCCATTTTCTTCACAAAAAGTTTCAAAAAGATTGTTTTCAAATTCTCCACCATGATCACTTCTAATAGATGATATATGCAAATTCTTTTCATTTTGAATAACTTTGGCTAATCTTTTGAATGCTCGAAATGCATCACTCTTGTTTGCTAGGAACAAGGTCCATGTAAATCGAGAGTAATCATCAACAATAACTAAAGCATAGTAATTGCCACCAAAGCTCATAGTCCTAGAAGGACCAAATAAATCCATGTGCAAAAGTTGTAATGGCCTTGTTGTTGAAACAATGTTTTTGGATTTAAAAGAGGCCTTTACTTGTTTTCCCTTTTGACATGCGTCGCAAAGGACGTCTTTTTCAAAACGTAGCTTTGGTAAGCCAATTACTAACTCTTTAGAGACCAACTTGCTAAGATGGTCCATGTTAGCATGAGCTACTCTACGATGCCATAACCAAGTTTCATCATTTTTACTAACAAGGCATTTCACATCATTTGAGGAAACTTCATCTAGATTAATCATGTATACATTGTCAACATGGTGCCCAATTAGCACAATTTCATTAGTGTCTTGCCTTTTTATCAAACAACATTTTGAATCAAAGGTGACTAAGTTTCCTTTGTCACAAAGTTGGCTAACACTAATGAGATTATGTTTGAGACCTTTGACAAGTATAACATTATCTATGGAGGTAGAAGAATTTTTACCAACTTTTCCAACGCCGATTACTTTGCCGGTGTTGTTGTCTCCATAGATCACGTTTCCTCCGTTTGTAGGCTCTATTGCGGTGAACTTTGATTCATCGCCGGTCATGTGTTTGGAGCATCCACTATCAACATACCAATTTGTATCCTTAGCTCCAACACGTACCTACAAAACAATTAAAATTGGGATTTAGGTACCCAAGTGAATTTGGGTCCTTGATGGTTAGTATGAGCATAATGCCCATAAGGTGCCCATCTCGTATCTTGACTACGAAAGTTTATATGTTTAATTCTAGTAAAGCATACGGGTGCTATATGACCTACTTTATTACAATAATGACATATGACATTTGGATTATGCATCCTATGCATGTTTCTAAATGGTTGCCTAGGTTGTTTCCTAAATGCAACATCTTTTGATCTATATGCATTGTGATTATAATTTCTAAATGAAGCATGTTGAGGAGGATGTTTAAAGGCTTCATTCCTTTTAGGCATGCTTGCCTTTTGGGCTTGCGGTTGCCTAATAGGAGTTTTAGTATTTTTAAATTTTCCTTTTTCAAAACCTAAACCTTCCTTATTGTGAACATGCTTTTGGTTTTTCAACATTTTATCTAAGTTCTTTGAAGATTCATTGAACTTAGCTAAAGTGTTCTTAAGATTTGTAATTTTATTTTCATGCATTTTACAAGATTTGTATGGATCACTACTTGTGCTACACTTATCTTTTCCAAGATTGATATTCTCGTTTTTCAACATCTCATTTTGTTTTAAAAGATCCATATTCTTTTTCTTTAGGAGAGAATAATCTTGGGTAAGTTTTGTGTACACCTCAAGTAAGGCATCATATTCATCTTGTAAATTAAAAGAAGTGGAGTTGTCATCACTAACCTTTTCTTCGCTTGCCATTAAGCAAAGATTTGCAACCTCGTCATCATCGGAGTCGGATTCATCCTCGTTCTCCCATGATATGTATGCTTTCTCCTTCTTCTTAAATTTCTTATTTTTGTCCTCCTTTTGAAGTTTTGGACAATTGGGTTTAATGTATCCAACTTCTCCACACTCATAGCATTTTGGTACCTTTGTTTTGCTCTTGAAGTTTTTCTTCATTGCAAACTTATTGAATCTTTTTAATAAGAGTGCAAATTCTTCATCTCCTTCTTCTTCATTATCATCACTCTCTTCTTGTAGTGATGTTGTTTTAAGGGCGAGACTTTTCTTCTTGCTTTCTTCACCTTTTTGTCTATTTAGCATAGTCATTTCATAGGTGAGAAGATTACCTCGTAGTTGATCAAATGTAAGTTGATCATAGAGCCTTCCTTCCACAATGGCGTTCACTTTGGAGTTCCATTTTGGTGTAAGGCTTGTAAGCACCTTGGTCACAATTTGTTTATCATTGTATTTTGTGCCAAGCATGCTTAGGTTGTTGAAGATCTTGGAGAGTCTTTCAAGAGCTTCTTCAATGCTCTCTTCATCTTTCATTTTAAAATTTTTCCATTCATGAACCAACATAAATACCTTTGATTCTTTAACGTGGTCGGTTCCTTCGTAAGTGATTTGGAGTTTATCCCAAATCTCTTTAGCGGTTTCACATGTAGAGATCTTCATATAATCATGCTCGTTAAGTGCACAATGAATGAAGTTGATGGCTTTATCATTCATTGCCACTTTTTTCCAATCATCGTCACTATATTCATCTTCTCCTTTCGGTACTTGCTTTGAGACGGAGACTTCTCCTTCTTTAGCGCTTGTTGTCTTTGTTGGAATGTGATTTCCATTCTCAATCACTTTCCAAATTCTCACATCTTGAGAACGGATCCAAATTCTCATCTTATTTTTCCAATAAGAGTAATTTGTTCCGCTAAAAAGAGGAGGTCTAGCGGTTGAGTTACCTTCACTAGTGTTGTTGTTGTTAAAGCTTGTGCTTGCCATGATCTTTTCCCTTAAACGGTTAAGTCTTTCAAAGGGTTAAGCTCTGATGCCACTTGTAGAACCTATGCACAATTACTCAAGAGGGGGGGTGAATTGAGTATTGCAACAACAATGAATCTTTTTGCGAAAGTTAAAGACAATATACAAAAGTGTTATTGTACTAGTATTTTTCCAAGAGCTTAACTCAATTGCTAAGCATTTATAAGGAGCTTTTACTTTCCAATAGACACCAACTCAAATAAATTGATCAAGCTTTTCACCAATCGGACTTAAGCTATTCCTTAAGTACTTACGAAGCTACTTTTCTATCACAATTTATTTGCTCAAAGGTAAAAGACAATAATATTGAAGAGATGAGTTTGGAGAGATGCAAACGCTATTTAGAGTGGTTCGGCACAATCCTTGTCCTACGTCCACTTTCTTTCTCAATCGCTATTGAGAAGTTCCACTATTGCCAAGCTTCAAGGTGCTCGCGCAAAACCTTTTACAATTCGAGTCCTTAGTTTCTAACACCTCACGGTATATGATCACCACTCGTATACTAACCCACTCCACTTAGAGATACCTTATCTAAGATTTTCCTTGAGTACTTAGTATACTTCTTTGGTATCCTCACCGACTATAGTGTTTATAACTCTTGACTCAACCTTGGAGATCACACTCCAATTTACAAAGTGTACAAGAAAACAATTCTCAAAGAATTGTTGAGACGAAATGAGTACTCTCTAGAAGAGTGTATGATTACAAGTTTAGCACTATTGAACCAATTGATATTGCTCTCTCAAATTGTGTATTATAACACCTTAAAAAATGTGTAGAATGAAAGAATATGAACAAGATAGTTTGCAAATACTCAAGTATTTGAAATAAGGCTTCAATCCATCTATTTATAGACTCCCCAAACCTTAGAAACGTTGGGGAGTTAATGGGATGGAGCCTTTTTGTCAAAACTAGCCGTTTTTTTATGTTTTTGAATCATTTGCATCGATGCATAACACTTTGCATCGATGCAAATGTGTCTTTGAAGCTGAAATTTGAATTTTCAGCTAGGTTGCATCGATGCAAACATCTTTGCATCGATGCAACAAGTCGTCGCATGCTTTGCATCGATGCAAGATGAGTGTGCATCGATGCAAACCTTAAAGAATGGCTTAAAATCACTTCAAAATACTTAGGATTGATCTCAAACTTGTTGGAGTCAATTCCTATGCTTTTGTACCTTTGAAAACAAGTTTTTAAACCATTTGGCTAGCATCGAATTGCAAGATGTACATCAAAACATTTTGTGAGTGTGTGTTGAGAGATTTAGCAATTGGTTCTTAACAAGAAGTTACCTAAGTCCTAAGACACTATACTTGTCTTCAAATGTTGTGGACTTGAGTTTCTTGTTGTTGTTGTGTTGCTTTCAACTCTTCATTCCTCAACGTTGAATGTTGGTTGATCTTTCAACATGCTTGTTCATTCAAGTTGTTTGTTGGTTTGTCTTTCATGTCGTTTGTTGGTTTGTCATTCATCAAAACCTACGAATACAAACTTCGCATACAAGCAACATGATTTACACTTACACATTGCTATTTTCATGTATTTTTACTCTATTTCTGTATTTTGCACTTTAGTTCATATTTTAGCCATTTAGTTTAGTTTGCAATTCTAACTTATTAGTTATAGAAAATGTGGATTAATTAGTATAGTTTACCCTTTTTAGCATAAGATAACTTAGTTTAAATTGAAAATATAAAAGGAAGTAAACTAGAGACTTGAACATAATAGAAACAATCCACACACCTTATATATATAGCATTCCATATTAGTTAGTTAACAACATTTCATCAAGGAGAAACACTAGAACTTTAAAGCCACCTTAAGATTTACATTGAGAATAATGGGAACTCTTAATTTTACTTGCATGACATTCATAACTGATATATGATTTTTGAGTTAGAGAACACACAGCCTGTGAGTTTTGAGCTTAATTATATGGTTACATTCAAACCATAATTTTTATTTCTGTGTGCCCTTCTTATTTATTCTGGTGTTCTTTACTTTGTTTTAATCTATATGTCCGATTATAGAATAGAAATACATACCAAGAGAGTGATTGAGGCCATTATTTGATTTTAGCTCACTTATCCCAAATTAGCCTACCTTTTACATCACCCTTGTTAGCCCCCTTGAGCCTTTAAATCCCTCTTATTCTACAAACTACATTACTAGCCTTAAGCAGAAAAACAAAATAAAAATTCCAAGTTGAATCCTTGGTTAGCTTAAGATAGAAATTGTGTAATTGTTTAAGTGTGGGAAACCTATTGGGAACATGGATGATAAAAACAAAGGGTAGAAAGTTGAAAAGAATAAAATAATTCAAAATAAAAATTTTTTGGGAAGCATGCTCATGTGAAATCAAAATAATTGAATTACCATGTGCATTTAAAAAAAAAATTTAAAAAATACATTTATTTTTCAGTATTTGAATAAAGGGGATACAAAAGAATTTCCCAAATGCAAAATAAAGGAATGCACATGGGACAAAATTAAAACTAATGATGAGCATGTAACATAAACAAGTGTGAAAAATATGGGTAAAATAGGTAAAGAAGCTCTGCTTTACAAAGTATGTATGTTAGGTGAGATCTTAGACTAATCAAGGATTCGCTTAATTAGATCACTTAGCCTTATACATATACCCTTACCTTTACCTTGGCCCCATTACAACCTTAATTAAAGACCTCATGATTTTTGTATGCCTATATTCTATAATTGTTGATTGGTTAGATGAAGAACAAAGTTATAGAAAGTAAGGATAAAAAGAAGAATAGAGTGATTAACCCAATAAACACTGAGTGACTAGAGAGTAAACACAAAATCCAGTGAGGGTTCAATAGCTCATTAACATATATCTCTGCTTGAATCGTTAATTGTCTTGCAAGTTTATAAAATATTTTTTCTTTCCCATCTCAATTGTAAAAGTGCTTTATCATTATCTAAGGTCTGGCTATATATATAATTCCTTGAGAAATGTGAATTAATTCAACTACATGTAAGCTTTATATACAAGTGAATAAAAATAATTAGAATTGCATGATGTATTTAGGTAGTTGCATTTAGAATAGATTGCATTGCATGAGATTCCACCACTTCAACCTTACCTTACTCTTTATCTTGGATTTAGCATGAGGACATGCTATTGTTTAAGTGTGGGGAGGTTGATAAACCCATATTTATGATATATTTTGTGCCTAATTTAAGTGATTTATTTAATCCTTCACTCACTTATTCATGTTAATTGCTTGGTTTTACTTTCCCTTCCTTATTATGTGATGTATGTGAAAAACGTGTTTCCTATGCTTTAAAAGTAATTATTTTAATTTCCCTTTATTACCATTCGATGCCGTGATTTGTGTGTTGAGTAATTTCAGATCTTCTAAGGCAGGAATGACTTAAAGGATGGAAAGAAAACATACAAAAATGGAAGAAAAGCACAAAACAGAGTTTTTGAAGAAACTGGCAGTGACGCGATTGCATGGACGACGCGACCGCGTGCCAGCGTAAAATGGCAGTGATGCGACCGCATGCTTGACGCAATCGCGCGCCTTAAGCGAAACGCATATGACGCGGACGCATGATTGAAGCGACCGCGTGGCAAGGAAAACTCCAAATGACGCGACCGCGTGACCCACGCGGACGCTTGACAGAGGCTACGCACCAGAAATTACAGAAAACGCTCCCAGCGATTTCTGAAGCTCTTTTTGGCCCAAATCCAAGTCCAGAAAGCACAGATCAGAAGTTATGAAGTGGGGGAATGCATCCATTCAAGGAGATTCTCCAATTAGTTACTTTTCATGATTTAGATTTAGTTTTGAGAGGGAGATTCTCTCCTCTCTCTTTAGGATTAGGATTTATATTAGGATTTTATTCGCTTTCAGGATTATCTCTTTTTACCAGGTTCAATATTCCTTTTTATTATTTTCTCAATTTTATTTATGAATTCTTCTATGTTACAGATTACTCTTTTGAATTAATGTTATTTGAGGTATTTCAATTTATTATTGCTTTCTTTTATTCATGCTATTGTTATTCCCAATCTGAAGACATTTTTATTCCAGTAGATTTATTTTTCTCCTTTTGGTCTTGGCTAAGAAATCAGTAACTCAGGAGTTATCAAACTTAAACATGATTGATAATTGTTATCCTTGCTAATTGAATTGAACTTTAATAATCCCAATCTTTCCTTATAGATTAACTAGGATTTGAAGATCAGACTAATTAGTCACTTGACTTTTCTTTGCTTTAAGTAAAGGTTAACTAAGTGGAATTAAGATTCAATTTTTATCATCATTGATAAGGATAACTAGGATAGGACTTTCAATTTCTCATACCTTGCCAAAAGTGCGTTTTACAGTCATTTATTTATTTTACAGTCTTTTACTTATTTTTAATTGCAATTTAAATTACTTGTTCCTCATCTTAAAAACCCCAATTTAAATTCTTCATAACCAATAATAAGAACATACTTCCCTGCAGTTCCTTGAGAAGACGACCCGAGGTTTAAATACTTCGGTTATTAATTTTTAAGGGGTTTGTTACTTGTGACAACCTAACGTTTGTACGAAAGGATTTCTGTTGGTTTAGAGACTATATCTACAACGCGACTGTTTTTATAAAATTTTTTACTGGCAAAAATACCCAACGTCAAATGGATTGAAGGAATGAAGAGAAAGGCATGCAACGTGGAGAAATCATGGAAAATCAAGGATTTGGGATGCATTCATCGACGCGCATGCATAGCAGAGGCGCACGCGTGGAATTGAAGTCACATGACGACGCGTACGCGTGACCATGTGTACGCGTCGACGCTCGCACGTGACCTCATTAAAGTGAAAATGCTAGGGGTGATTTCTGGGCTTCCCAGGCCCAAATCCAACTCATTCCAGAGCCTATTACATGCAGAAATCAAGAGAAGTCAAGGGGGGACACATAGTTTAGTTTTCATTATGTGTTAGTTTCTAGAGAGAGAAGCTCTCTCTTCTCTCTAGAATTAGGTTAGAGTTAGATTAGGATTTCTTGAATCTAGGTTTAATTCATGCTTTGATTTACTTTTCCTTTCTAATTTCTTGTTCTTCTACCTTTGCTTTCTTAGTTTAGCATTTTAATTCTTATAATTGTTTACTTTGTTGTTGATGCACTCTTGTTTCTTCTATTTTTCTTTAATACAATTTATGTTTGATTTCCTTTATTGTTGATTTGCTTTATTGTTGTTAATTCCTTGCTTTGAGTAGTTGTAGATTTATACTTCTTGCAATCTTATTATACCTTCCTTTTATGCCTTTCAAGTGTTTGATTAAATACTTGGAAGGATGTTAGAGTAGATTTTTGTATTCTTGGCTTGGGATGGTAACTTAGGTAAAATTGAGTTGCTAATGTCCAAGTCTTGATAATTAGTATCCATTGACTCTAGCTTCCACTAAGCTAATTAGTGAGTGGTTAGGACTTATGGATTAGGATTGGTGTAGCTCATTTGACTTTCCTTCACTTGTTAGAGGATGACTTAATGAGATTGATCCTTGCAATTATCATGTTGTGGTTAGTAAGAAGGATAAAGATCCTTAACCATCAACCCTTGCCAAGATCTTTTTATCATTTGAGTTCCTTTACTTTCTTGTCATTTATCTTTCATGTCCTTTATTCAAAATCCCAAAATATACTATCCCATAACCAATAGCAAGAAACTTCCCTGCAATTCTTGAGAGATGACCAGAGGTTTGAATACTTCGGTTATTTTTATTGGGGTTTGTTACTTGTGACAAACAAATATTTGCATGAAAGAATTGTTTGTTGGTTTAGAAACTATACTTGCAACGAGATTTTACTTGTGAAATTCTAAACCTTACGAAAAATCTATTCATCACTCTTGTTTCCATTGACGCTAGCGTTTTACCAATTAATTTGGCAAGTTAGCTAGGATTTATGGATTAAGGTCAATTATGCTTGCTTGACCTACTCCTCAATGTTAGGGGCTAACTAGGCGAGACTGACTCATCATAATTACCATAGTTGTGGTTATGGTGATGATAGGATTCCTGGGATCCTCATTCCCAAGTCAAGGCTCTTTATTGCATTTATAGCATTTTCACTAGTTTTGACCTTATTTCCTTTTTACTTGCATTGATTCCAATTTTGACCATTTCTTAGTTCTTTTATTTCTTAGTTCCTTTAATCTTTTGTTCTTTAATTGAAAACCCCTTTTGTCCTCACAACCGAACACGTAACACTTCAATTGCATCTCAAGGGAGAACGACCAGAGGTTGAATTACTCTTGATCTCGATTTATATGTTTTGAATTGGAAAATACTAAACTTTGGTTGAGGGAATTGTTTGTTGGTCTAGGCTATGCTTGCAACGAACCTATATTTTAATTTGTGAAATTCTAGATTGACAATAGTTCTCTTGTGAAGTTTTTGGCGCCGTTGCCGGAGATGCAATTGGTGTTATACCTTAGGTTGTGGTAAATATGTTGATAGTGTAAATATCTTACTTTTTGGTTGTTTGGTTATTTTTGTTAATATCTAGGTGTTTCTTTTTCTTGTTTATTAATGTCTTTTATTTTTATTTTCCACTTTCTCTATGAGCTATTACCCTTGTTGCTTGGAGCTTGGTTGTAAGTATTTTGTAGGGTATAATGAATTCAAATTGGGATTGCTTTATGGAGTGGGAGTACCAATTTAGGGAGGAACCAATTGCGTATGAGCAACACTCATTGCAAGCACCTCCTTTATACTACAACGAGCCAAACCCACCCCTATGTAAATACCAAATCCAAAGATATGAAAGATACCCCCTACATGACCCCCAACCACCAAACCTTTAAGTACCACACCCTCCACCTCTATGGAATTAAAATGTCTATATACCTTGCCACCAACCATATGAACCACCACATCCTTATACACCACCTCAATACCCTCACCCACATAACACACTTTTCAACTATATAACCTTTCTCCCAACCATTGAACCTTCTTTTTCGCCTAATTGTGAAGTTCTCCAACCCTTGCCCTAAGAGCAACAAGACCTTCAAGCATTCTTCCAAGAGCAAGAAGGGTTCCGAAAAAAGCAAGGGGAGTTCATGGCTACCATAGCCGAAGCGGTGAACCGCCTGACCATACTACGCTTAAGCAATCAGGACATTCCCCTTGAGGAATGTGGAGGAGCAACGAAGGAGTGTAGTGAAGAGGAGAACATGAGGTCTCAAAGAAAAGAAGATGAGCTAAGGCTTGAGTCACAAGAGGAGGAAGGTAGAACTAGTGAACCAGAAGAGGTTAATGGAGAATTGAGGGAGTTTGATCAAGAAGTGGATTGCATCATCAATAATTTTTTGTCCACCTTGGTCAACCCCCTCAATGATCTTGAGGAAGCTTTCCCTTTAGAGTTTTAGAGAGAGAGAGGGAAGAGCTCGAAAAGGGTGGTGAAGAAGAGGTGATCACCCAAGAAGTGGAAGCTTTCATGCAAGAGTTTAATAAGATGACTCCAACCCAAGGGCAAATTGAGTGGGTAACAATATCCTCAATGAGCTTCATCGACCCGCATCAATTTGCTATCTTGGAAACGGATCATCAACTTAAGGCCCTTCTTGGAGTGCTCAACGATGAAGAAACGGGTGTTGGTTGTCAAAGGAGTTTAAAGCATAAGTGGTACAAGGTTCAATTGGGAGGATTTCAAGATTCAAGTGGGTGCTTCAAAGGAGATTTGGGAGGTTGTTCATCCAAATGCAAGAGCAAGAATCAACAAGGGGATGACCAAGAGACTAGAGTGTGGGATTTGGGTATAAGTTTCAACAATCAACACTTGTGGATCCTAAGTACTAACTTGGAGTTTCCTAAGAGTTTGACGCGCTTCATTTGGGACCCTGGAGGCCCAATCAAGAGCAAACATGGGTGGCAACTCAAGGATGAGTGGAAGCATAAGCTACCATGACACAAGCTTCACTCAAAAGTCCAACTTAAGGACTTTAAACCAAAGCGCTAGGTGGGAGACACTCCACCACGGTAATATCCTTTCAACTCTTCTTTCTTATAATTTTTGTTTATTGAATTTTGCCTCTTTAATTAGCTTAGTTTGATTGCATTCTAGGTTGAAATTAGTTGTATTTTATGAATGATATGTTTTGGAGTTGAAAACCTTTGATTGATATCATGGGTAATGCCTTAGAGGCATTAAAAATATTGCAGAAACAGAGTTTTGTGCGTGTGCATAGCCTTGTGCGTACGCACACTTCCCCTGTTTTTCCCCATCTGTGCATGCGCACAGAAGTGTGCGTACGCACACCTGTTTGCACGGGTTCAGTTCGCAGTGCTCGCACCCTCTATGCACGCGCACCCCACCACATTTTCATTCTGTGTGCACGCACGCCTCTTTGTGCGTACACACACATGGTCATTTTACATTTAAGAAAAAAAAATGTGTGTGCGCACACACGCGTGTGCGCGCACAACCTTCAACACCCCTTCTACTCGCAGCACACGCATGCAGTGTGCGTGGGAACAACCCTCTCCTTTCCCTTGTGTGCGCACGTACATGTCCTTGTGCACGCGCATAGACCGTAATACCTATTTTGTTCGTAGTGCCCGCATGCTGCTATGCGCACGCACACCCTTTCTTTTCTCCAGTGTGCGTCTGCACACCCCCTTTGTGCATACACACAGGACCCTTTTTTGAACGTTAATTCGAAAAAGGAACCCTCTCGCGCTTCAGTTTCCCCCAAACCCCTTTTCTTCTTCTCTTCTTCTCTGAAGCAACCCTACACCACCACTCAACCTAGACCACCACCAACTACCACCTTCGTCCGAACACACCACCGGCGACTAACGAACAGATTTTTGCTGGTAAAGAAATTCACAAATAAATCTTCGTTGAAAGTATAGTTTCTAAACCAACAAAGAATCCTTTCGTACAAAAGTTTTGTTGTCACAAGTAACAAAACCCCTAAAAAGTAATAACCGAAGTATTTAAACCTCAGGTCGTCTCTCAAGGAATTGCAGGGAAGTATGCTTTATTATTGGTTATGGAAATGTATCTTTTTGTGTTTTTGAATAAGGAACAAGAAAAGTAAATTGAAAGAAAGTAAATTAATAATTAAGAAAAGCTCTTGGCAAGGTATGAAAACTGGATGTCCTATCCTAGTTATATTTATCAATTGTGATGAAAATTGTTCCTTGCTCCCACTTAGTTAACCCTTACTAAATAGAGGAAAGTCAAGTGGACTAATCAATTTGATTCCTCAAGTCCTAGTCAACTCCTATGGAAAGACTAGCTTTAAAGGTATCCAAATCAACCAGGAATTTTCAATTAACAAGCAACAAAGGAGTTTGATAACTCAAGTGTCTCCAATTAATCAATTCAAGCCAAGAATGTAAAAAGCTAAATTAAAATCATAAATATGAAATACCTCAAATTACATTAAATAAAGAAATCAAATCTAACATGGAATGTTCATAAGCCAAATTGAAAAAATAAGTAATTAACAAGAGAAATAGATAAACTAAAGTACTAGAATAAATAAAAGTAGAAGAGAAACTAAATTAAAGGAACATTGAACCTGTAATGAAGAAGAAGTAAACCTAACCTAAGAGAAATCCTAAATCCTAAAGTCTAAGAGAGAGGAGAGAACCTTGAAGAACGAAACTCTCGCGCGATCTAGAATTTTCACAAATAAATTCCCGTTGTAAGTATAGCTTCTAGACCGACAAGAATTCCTTCCTTACAAACGTTTTGGTTGTCACAAGTAACAAACTCCTTTGAAATTGATAACCGAAGTATTCAAATCTTGGTTCGTCTTCTCAAGGAATTGCGGGGAGGTGTTCTTATTATTAGTTATGAGTCTTGTAAATTGGGTGTTTTGAAATTGAGGAAAAGGTAATTTAAATAACAAGGAAAATAAATTGCAGGAATTAATAAATTAATATCTAATAAAACTCTTGGCAAGGTATGAAAATTTGGAAGTCCTATCCTAGTTACTCCTATGAGAATGGAAGTTAATCCCACTTAGTTAACCCTTATGAAAGCAAGGGAAAGTCAAGTGAATTAATTAGTTAGATTCCCAAATCCTAGCCAACTCCTAAGGAAAGACTAGAGTTAGTGAAATACCAGTCAATTTAGCCAACATAACAACCAATCACGGATAGTTGATAACTCAAGAGCTTCCAGTTAATCAATTAAAGCCAAGAATATAAAACGCTAAATAAGAATCATAAATCTGAAATACCTCAATTGTATTTAATAAAGGGAAATTAATCCAAAAATATAAAGAGTTCATAAGGTAAATTGATAAAATAAATAAAAAGGACATTGAACCTGTGATGCAGAAGAAATAATCTTAAATCCTAAATCTAAATCCTAAGAGAGATGAGAGAACCTCTCTCTCTAAAAACTACATCTAAAAACCTAAATTGTGAATTATGAAAGCGTGTTCATGAATGGATGCATTCCCCCACTTTATAGCCTCTAATCTATGTTTTCTGGACCGAAAACTGGGTCAAAAATAGCCCAGAAATTGCCCCCAGCGATTTCTGTTACGTTCATGTCGCGGCAAAGTGACGCGGAGGCGTCGTCCACGCGTTTGCGTGGATTGCCTTTTTGCCAGGTCACGTGTCCGCGTGATCTACGCATTCGCGTCACCTGGCATTGGGGCAGCTATGGCAAATTATATATCGTTGCGAAGCCCCGGATGTTAGCTTTCCAATGCAACTAGAACCATCTCATTTGGATCTCTGTAGCTCAAGTTATAACCATTTGAGTGCGAAGAGGTCAGGCTGGACAGCTTAGCAATTTCTTCAATTTCTTGTATTCCTTCCACTTTTGCATGCTTTCTTTCCATCCTCTGAGCCATTCCTGCCTTGTAATCTCTGAAAATACTTAACACACATATCAAGGCATCGAATGGTAATAGGAGAGGATTAATAATTAGCAATTTAAAGGCCAAAGAAACATGTTTTCAGTCATAGCACAAAATCAGGAAGGAAAATATAAAACCATGCAAATAGTATGAATAAGTGGATAAAGAGTTGAAAAAAATCACTCAATTGAGCATAAGATAAACCATGAAATAGTGATTTATCAACCTCCCCACACTTAAACATTAGCATGTCCTCATGCTAAGCTCAAGAGAAGCTATAAAAGAGTGAAGAGGAATGGTAAAATTTATGAAATGCAACCTATCTATATGAATGCAACTATATGCTAAGATATTTCTATCTACTTGGTTAAAAGTAAACAAGTTCTCCAAGATAAAAATAATTCAAATTCCACTAATTTAAATCATATAATAAAAGACAAGTAAACTTGTGAGAAGATAGCTCATAAAAGCAGGGAACATAGAATCAAGCATTGAACCCTCACTGATAATGTATATGCACTCTAGTCTCTCAAGTGTATAGGGTAATCACTCTACTCTTCTCTAATCATGCTTTCTAAACTTTGTTCTTCACCTAACCAATCAACATTATTTAATGTACCAATGCAAACATCATGAGGTATTTTTCAAGATTGTAATGGGGCTAAGGTAAGGGTAAAGGTATATATATGGCTAAATGAGCTATAAATTGAATCTTTGACTAACCAAGCTCTCACCTAACATACATACACTCTATATAACTCTAGAATCATGCCTAGCTACCCAAAATTCTCACTTTTGCATCACACACTCATGTACCAACTTTTCTTTAATTTTATCACATATGCATTGATTTTTCATTAACTTAACATTGGGGTAATTTTGTCCCCTTATTTATTTACTTATTTATTGAATATTTTTTTCTTTTTTTTTCTCTTTTTTTTATTATTTTTATTATTTTTCTTTTTTCTTTTTTATTTTTTTATTTTATTTTTTTAAATAGAAAAATAAACATAACTTATCAATGCACATGGATTTTTGATTTTTCTAGTCTCACATGAGTAGGTACCCATATTCCCAATATTTTATCAAAGTAAAAACATAACACATTCCCTTATTAACCCATGTTCCCACAGTTTTCCCACACTTAATTGTTACACAATCCCTATCTTAAGCTAACCAAAGATTCAATTGGGATATTTAATTGTTTTTCTTCTTAAGGCTAGTGATGTGGTAAAATATAGAATAAATGGGGGTTTACAAGGCTCAAAGTGGCTAACAAGGATGATTTAAGGGGTAAGCTTATTTGGGATAAGTGAGCTAAACAAGTAATGGCCTCAATCATATGCAAGCATGTAAATACACTAAATATTGGACATATAGAATAGAACAAAGCAAAGATTGCAATCATAGAGAAGAAAACACACAAGAATAAAAATTTATGGTTAAATAATGTAACCATATAAATAAGCTCAAAATCTCACAGGTTGTGTGTTCTTAGCTTTTTAAACTATGTTCCAAATACAACTTCAAACAAGTTTTAATAGAAAAGTTTTTAATTTAAATTAGTGAAATACTATAAAAATTTATTGAAAAAGAAAATATTACTTCAACTAAGTGGTAATTAAATGCATAAAATCAAACAAACATGCAATTAAATATGCAAATGCAGCAATTAACAAAGAAAATAAAATATTGGTGTTGAGAAGAAAATAACTAACCCATGGAGATTGGTATCGACCTCCCCACACTTAAAGATTGCACCGTCCGCGGTGCATGCTAAGATGTACAAGTGGACGGGCTGCTCCAACTGATGTCTTTCTCTATAGATTGTGCAGATTGACTTGTCTGTCTTCCCAGTTAGAAGCTTTCCCTTTTCCTTCCTCGGTGGCCATCCTTAAAGAAGAGAAAAAGAAGGAAAGTAACCTAGAAATAAAGATAAGAACATAAATAAAATATGGGTGTTAATGCCAAATAATAAAGGTCTCAATTACATGGTAGCTACAACATGCAAGTGAGAAAATAGTGGAAGCAAATGGCATACCAGTGGTGCAAAAGTTACAACAAATGGGGGAGAAGTGTGGGTAATGAAAGACAATATAAATTCATGTCAATGCAAAAGGAATACCAGTATTATAAAAATTAGCAATGACATATAATTGATAATCAGAATAAAACAAGTCATGAAGCACCAGAATAATTTAAGAAAAGATGTAACCGTTGAATAAGAAAATTTAACACCAATGGAAAAATAATGAATTTAGAAAAAATATGCACTAAATTAAAATGTAATGAATGAAGGTATGCAAATAAATTAAATAAAATAGAATGGAGGTGAAAAAGGATGAGAAGTTAAAAAGATGAAGAAGAAGAAAGTAAGAAAGGAAGAAGAAAGAAATAAGAAGGGAAAAGAAAAAATTAGGATTAGGGAAGAAAAGACAAGATTTTTGGCACTGATCTGGATAAGCTGTGCGCCGCATGTGACGCAGACGTGTGAGTGACGCGTTCGCGCAGATAGCGCTTCTATGAAGTGACGCCGACACGTGGGTCACACGTTCGCGTGGAGTGATTTGTGCAAGTAGCGCGAGGGTGGCCTCGCGGTCGCGTAACTCTCTGTTTTAAATGCATTTTGCCAAAAATCTAGGTGACGCGGTAGCGTGGTTGATGCAATCGCGTGAGTGGCCATACTTTGAAAAATGACGTGGACGCGTGGGGCACGCGTTCGCGTGGTGGGGCTTGTACTTCTAGCGCGTTTCTAGCCCCACTCCATCACAACTTGATGCCATACACCCTTTTGACGTTGATTTCACAGGGCCACTCGTTCGCGTAGGTGACGCGGATGCGTGAGAGGCATTTTTCCCACATGACGTGGACGCGTCAGCGACGCAATCGCGTGGATCAATTTGTGCCAAAGGCACGCCTTCAGCCACGCTTTCGCGTGACTCTCTGTTCAATCTTGTTTTCTTCCCAACGCACATATGACGCGGACGCGTCGGCGACGCTGTCGCGTCGCGTGCATTTTTTTTATGCAGGATGCAAAATGCAATGATAGTGTGGATGCTATGAATAATTCCAAGTTCAATGAAAATAGAACAAAATAAAACTCAAAAACAAACAAAACGAAATAAAATCAAAATTGAAGAAAAGGAATGATCATACCATGGTGGATTGTCTCCCACCTAGCACTTTTAGTTAAAGTCCTTAAGTTGGACATGTGCTGAGCTCCTTGTCATGGCGGCTTGTGCTTGAACTCATCCTGAAACTTCCACCAATGCTTGGACTTCCAATAAGCCTTATCAATACCAGGTAGATTCTTTAAGCTTTGATGGAGTTCTTCACAAGCTTTGAGCTCCCAAATT
Source organism: Arachis ipaensis (assembly GCF_059453495.1). NCBI lineage: Eukaryota > Viridiplantae > Streptophyta > Magnoliopsida > Fabales > Fabaceae > Arachis > Arachis ipaensis. The sequence goes on along the minus strand of NC_142442.1, from coordinate 75,079,425 downwards.
TGATCCTTATGTATGCCTGGATCCCAAATCTTATTTCTACACCCGTCTTAAAGTTGATTATCGTGATTCCATCCGGGTGGTTCAGCCTTAGAATTCTCACTGAAGCGTCCAAAAAACTTCTCAGACCCATTCAATTGAACTCTACACCAACCTTTGCGTTTAAACTTAAAGCTTCCAACCATAATGAACCTTGCAGGACAATTCTTACCACTGACCATCTTCCTCTTACTCTTAATGCCACAAAGAGCTCTAAGTTGACCATCCGTCTCTAGTAGCCCATATTCAAGTGGGAAGGTAAAGGTCAAGGATAAGAGTTTTACCCACTTGAACGTTGTGTTGAACGATAATGGCCTTGGGAGAGGTGTTTCTAATGAACTTGCAAGCTACACTCCCTTGTGCTCTTCTCTGACAACTTCCACCTCTTTGCGAGTTTCTTCAATATCAACCTCTTCCTCTTGGTAGCTTTCTTCCAATTCAATCTCTTCTTCATTGCTCATCAAGAGCATGGGAGGCTGTGTTTCTTCTTCTTGAATCTCCATCTCTTGATCGACCTCTTCCAAGTCCTTAACCATGACATGCCTTGGAGGTTGTACACCCTCCTCAACATCAAATGCAACCGTCTTGGAAGGAGGCTCTATGTCTTGACTTTCCCATGGAGGTTCAGCATCTCGCCAGTCTTCAACCACTTTTTTCTCTTCAATAATTACTGCTTTGTCCAGTAGTTTTAATATAAAATCGTACTCATCCTTGATTATTTTCTTTCCATGACAACTCCTTTCAACTATTCTTTCATCTTCAAGGGTCTTTACTACCTTCACCTTTAGGGCCTCCTCTAGCTCCTTATGAAGTATGGATTCGCGAAGATGATCCCTTCTCTCTTGTTCCATGTCAATAGCATCATTGGGATCATGTTGCTCTTGGATTGATGGATGTGGGTGCTCTTCCATGGATGGTGGTAATAGGATGGAGAGACCATTCTGTGGTTGAAAAGGAAGTACACTAGAGCTTGAGGGTTGATTGTTGAAGGTATTTGGTGGTCCGATTTGGGCAACGATAGCTTGTATAGTAGAGTTTAGATCGGTAAGTGCTTTCTCCATAGAGGTTTGGGGTGGATAGGAGGGTTCTTTTGGCTCATAAGGTGGTTGGTATGGTGGATACGGGTTAGGGTCATATGGAGGTGAATGGTGGAAAGGGGCTTGTGAGTATGGTGGTACAAAGCTATTTTGAGGAGGTGGTTCATTGGCATATGATGGAGCTTGCTGGTAGCTACAAGGGGGTCCACCATATCTATTGTCTTAGCATGTATTGTAGGATGGTTGTTGTCCATGGTATCTTGGAAGGTGATGTTGCCGAAAGGGTTGATCAGATCCTCGTGGCTCCTTCCATCTCTGATTGTTTTGACCTTGATGCATGTTCCTGTAATAATTTCCATTCCTTGCAACAACATTGGGACCAAACTCAAAGCGATGGGGGTGAGAACTCATAATAGCTAATAAAAATTAAAAACAAAAATAAAAATAAATAAACAAGCAAAATAAAATAAAATAAAGTAAATAAAGTAAATAAAGTAAATAAAGTAAATAAAAGGTTTTTGAAATTTAAATTTTGAAATTGAAAATTAAATTTTGAAAATTAAATTTTGAAATTTTAAATTTTAAATTTTGATATTTGAAATTTTAAATTTGAAATTTGAATTTTAAATTTTTGAAATTTGAATTTTTGAAATTTGAAATTTGAAATTTAAATATTAAATTTTGAAATTTGATTTTTGAAATAAGATAAGATAAGATTTTGAAAAAGATATGATTTTTTTGAAAAAAAAATTTGAATTTTTAAATTTAAAACTAAGATAAGATAAGATAAAAAAATTAAAAAATCTGGATTTTTTTTAATTCTGAAAAAAATCAATTTAAAAGTAAATATTTACAATAACCAATAATAAGGCACACGTTTGCAGTTCCCTGGCAACGGCGCCATTTTGAAGAATGAAACTCTCGCGCGATCTAGAATTTTCACAAATAAATTTCCGTTGTAAGTATAGCTTCTAGACCGACAAGAATTCTTTCCTTACAAACGTTTTGGTTGTCACAAGTAACAAACCCGTTTGAAATTGATAACCGAAGTATTCAAACCTCGGGTCATCTTCTCAAGGAATTGCAGGGAGGTGTTCTTATTATTGGTTATGAGTCTTGTAAATTGGGGGGTTTTGAAAGTGAGGAACAAGTAATTTAAATAACAAGGAAAATAAATTGTAGGAATTAATAAATTAATATCTAATAAAACTCTTGGCAAGGTATGAAAATTCGGAAGTCCTATCCTAGTTACTCCTATGAGAATGGAAGTTAATCCCACTTAGTTAACCCTTAGGAAAGCAAGGGAAAGTCAAGTGAACTAATTAGTTAGATTCCCAAGTCCTAGTCAACTCCTAAGGAAAGACTAGAGTTAGTGGAATACCAGTCAATTTAGCCGACATAACAACCAATCACGGATAGTTGATAACTCAAGAGCTTCCAGTTAATCAATTAAAGCCAAGAATATAAAAAGCTAAATAAGAATCATAAATCTGAAATACCTCAATTGCATTTAATAAAGGGAAATTAATCCAAAAATATAAAGAGTTCATAAGCTAAATTGATAAAATAAAGAAAAAGGACATTGAACCTGTGATGAAGAAGAAATAATCTTAAATCCTAAAACTAAATCCTAAGAGAGAGGAGAGAACCTCTCTCTCTAAAATCTACACTAAAAACCTAAAATTGTGAATTATGAAAGCGTGTTCATGAATGGATGCATTCCCACACTTTATACCCTCTAATCTGTGTTTTCTGGACCGAAAACTGGGTCAAAAACAGCCCAGAAATTGCCCCCAGCGATTTCTGTTATGTTCAGGTCGCGGCAAACTGACACGGAGGCGTCATCCACGCGTTTGCGTGGATTGCATTTTTGCCAAATCACGCGTCCGTGTGATCCACGCGTTCGCGTCACCTGGCGTCAAGACAGCTATGACAAATTATATATCATTGCGAAGCCCCGGACGTTAGCTTTCCAACGCAACTAAAACCATCTCATTTGGACCTCTGTAGCTCAAGTTATGACCGTTTGAGTGCGAAGAGGTCAGGCTGGACAGCTTAGCAATTTCTTCAATTTCTTGTATTCCTTCCACTTTTGCATGCTTCCTTTCCATCCTCTGAGCCATTCCTGTCCTGTAATCTCTGAAAATACTTAACACACATATCAAGGCATCGAATGATAATATGAGAGGATTAATATTTAGCAATTTAAAGGCCAAAGAAACATGTTTTCAGTCATAGCACAAAATCAGGAAGGAAAATATAAAACCATGCAAATAGTATGAATAAGTGAGTAAAGAGTTGATAAAAACCGCTCAATTGAGCATAAGATAAACCATGAAATAGTGGTTTATCAAGCCTCCCTCTCTAGAAACTACATCTAAAACCTAAAATGTGAATAACGAGAAGTTGTGTCTATGAATGAATGGATTCTCCCACTTTGTAGCCTATAATATGTATTTTCTGGGCCAAAAACTGGGTCAAAAACAACCCAGAAATTGCTGGGGGCGAATTCTGCTACGCTGGATTTTCTGCAGAATGACGTGTGCGCGTGATGCACGCGTGCGCGTCATTTAGCTGTATGGCCACTATGGCGAATTATATATCTTTTTGAAGCCCCGGATGTTAGCTTTCCAACGCAACTAAAATCGCCTCATTTGGACCTCTGTAGCTCAAGTTATGGTCAGTTAAGTACGAAGAGGTCAGGCTGGACAGCTTAGCAATTCCTTTAATTTCTTGTATTCCTTCCAATTTTGCATGCTTCCTTTCCATCCTCTAATCCATTCCTACCCTATAAACCCTGTAATCACTTAACACACATATCAAGGTATCGAATGGTAATAAAAGAGGATTAATAATTAGCAATTTTAATGCCAAAGAAGCATGTTTTCAATCACAGTACAAAATTAGGAAGGAAAGTGTAAAACATGCGAATTGTATGAATAAGTGTGTAAAAGCTTGATAAAAACCACTCAAATTAGCACAAAATAAACCATAAGATAGTGGTTTATCAATCTCCCCACACTTAAACATTAGCATGTCCTCATGCTAAGCTCAAGAGAACTAAAGGAGTGAAGAGGAATGGTAAAACTTATGAAATGCAACCTATCTATATGAATGCAACTTCATGCAAAAATACTTCTACCTACTTGGTTAAAAGTAAACAAATTCTCCAAGACAAACATAAATCAGATTCCACTAATTCAAATCATACGGTAAAGGAAAGTAGACTTGTAAGAAGACAGCTCATGAAAGCAGGAAACATAGAATCAAGTATTAAACCCTCACTGATAGTGTATATGCACTCTAATTACTTAAGTGTATAGGGTAATCACTCTACTCTTTTCTAGTCATGCTTTCTAAACTTTTATTCTTTACCTAACCAATCAACAAATATTTAATGTACCAATACAAACATCATGAGGTCTTTTCAAGGTTGTAATGGGGCTAAGGTAAAGGTAAGGGTATATATATAGCTATGTGAGCTATAAATTGAATCCTTGACTAACCTAAGCTCTCACCTATACATACTCTATATACTTCTTAAATCATGACTAGCTACCCAAAATTCCTATTTTTGCATCTTATACTCATGCATCAACTTTTCTTTAATTGTATCACATATGCATTGATCTTTCATTAACTTAATACTAGGGTAATTTTGTCCCCTTATTTATTTATTGAATATTTTTGGGGTTTTTTTATTTTTTATTATATATATATATATATATATATATAAGTAAACATAACATATCAATGCATATGGATTTTTAATTTTTCTGGTCTCACATGAGTAGGTACCCAAATTTCTAATATTTCATCATAACACATTCCCTATTAACCTATGTTCCCACAGTTTTCCCACACTTAGTTGATACACAATCTCTATCTTAAGCTAACCAAAGATTCAATTTGGGGTAGTTAATTTATTTTTCCGCTTAAGGCTAGTGATGTGGTAAAATATAGAACAAATAGGGATTAAAAGGCTCAAGGTGGCTAGCAAGGGTATTTGAAGGGGTAGGCTATTTGGGATAAGTGAGCTAATAAAATAATGGCTTCAATCATATGCAAACATGTGAATACACTAAATATTGGACATATAGAATAGAACAAAATATAGATTACAATTATAGAGAAGAAAACACATAAGAATAAAATATTATGGTTAAATAATGTAACCATACAATTAGGCTCAAAAATCTCACTGGGTTGTGTGTTCTTAGCTATAATTCATGTTCCAATTTACAGTCTTCAAACAAGTTTAACACAAAAGTTTTAAATTAAATTAGTGAAATACTAAAAAACAAGGTCTTGAAAAGAAATTATTACTTCAACCAAGTAGTAGCTAAATGCACAAAATCAAACAAACATGCAATCAAACATGCAAATGCAACAATGAACTAACAAATAAAGTAAAATATTTGTGTTGAGAAGAAAATAACTAACCCATGGAGATCGGTATCGACCTCCCCACACTTAAAGATTGCACCGTCCTTGGTGCATGCTGAGATGTGCAAGTGGACGGGTTGCTCCAACTGATGCTTTTCTCCAAAGATTGTGCAGATGGACTTGTTTGTTGCCCCATGTAAAAGTTTTCTGTTTTCCTTTCTTGTGGCCATCCTAAAAGAAAAAGGGAAGAAAAGTAACCCAAAAACAAAGATAGAAAACAAATAAAATATGGTTGGGTTAATGCCAAATAATGAAGGTCTTAGTTACATGGTAGCTACAACATGCAAGTAAGAAAATAGCAGAAGCGAATGACATATCAATAGTGCAAAAATTACAACAATGGGGGAAGAGTGTGGGCAATGAAAGACTGTGTAAATGCATAGCAATGCAAATGGAATGCAAGTATCATAAAAGATTAGCATTGACTTATGAATAATAATACCCAATCAGAATAAAACAAGTCATGAAGCACCAAAATAATGCAAGGAAAGATGCAACAATTGAATAAGAAAATTTAACACCAATGAAAAAATAATAAATTTAGAAAAGAAAATAAAAATATGCACAAAATTAAAATGCAATGAATGAAAGCGTGAAAATAAATTAAGTAAAATAGAATGGAAAAGAATAGGGATGAGAAGTTGAAGAGATGAAGAAGAAGTAAGTAAGAAAGGAGGAAGAAAGAAAGAGAAAAGAGAGAAGAAAGGAGAAGGGAATGAAAAGCGGGATGCGACGCGCGCGGGCATCACGCGTACGCGTGAAAACTGAGTTGGCCATTCGACGCGTAAGCGTCTCCCACGCGTACGCGTGGGTGGTCTGAAAGTGAAATGACGCGCACACGTCAGGGATGCGTACGCGTGGGTGATGTTGTGCCTCTAGCACAGTACCAGCCCCGGATCATCACAACTCTCTATTCAACACGCTTTTACGCCGATTTTTCATGCCCACGCGTACGCGTCGTTGACGCTTACGCGTGGGTTGAACTTTTTGCAGGGGACGCGTATGCGTGAGGTACGCGTACGCGTGGGGTGGCTTGTGTGCCAGCACCCCTCCCGTGCGTCTTTCGCGCAACTCTCTGTTCTGGTGCGCACATACAAACGACGCGTGTGCGTCGTGGACGCTTGCGCGTCAATTTCCCCTTTCTTTTTTTATGCAGAATGCAAAATGCAGAATGCAGAATGTAGATGATTATGCAGAAATTATGAGTGAATACTGTGAAAAACAAAATAAAATAAAACTAGGAATGAAAAGGGACGATTATACCATGGTGGGTTATTTCCCACCTAGCACTTTTAGTTAAAGTCCTTAAGTTGGACATTTGGTGAGCTCCTTGTCATGGTGGCTTGTGCTCGAACTCGTCTTAAAACTTCCACCAATGCTTGGACCTCCAATAAGCTCTATCAATACCAGGTAAATTCCTCAGGCTTTGATGGAGTTCTTCACAAGCTTTGAGCTCCCAAAATTGATCCTCATATATTCCTGGATCCTAAATCTTGATTCTATACCCGTCTTCATGTTGATCATCATGATTCCATCCGGGTGGTAAGCAATCCGAATTCTCACTAAGGCATCCAAACAGCTTCCTAGACCCATTCATTCGAGCTCTACACCAACCCTTACATTTAGATTTTGAGATCCCAACTACAATAAACCTAGGATTGTGTTGCCAACCACTAACCATCTCCCTCTTACTCTTAAAGCCACAAAGAGCTCTAAGATGACTATCTGTCTCAAGTAAACCATATTCAAGTGGGAAAGTAAAGGTCAAGGATAAGAATTTTACCCACTTGAATGTTGTATTGGATGGTAATGGCTTTGGCGGAGAGGTCTCCAATAGCTTTGGCGAGGTGATTTCAAGCTCCATTCCCTTGTGCTCTCCCTTGGCAACTTCTACCTCTTTGCGAGTTTTTTCAGTTTCAACCTCTTCCTCTTGGTAGCTTTCTTCCAATTCAAACTCTTCTTCATGGCTTACCAAGGGCATGGGGGGTTGTACTTCTTCTTTAATCTCCATCTCTTGATCAACCTCCTCAAAGTCTTCAAGCATGATATTCCTTGGAGGTTGTACACCATCCTCAACATCAAATTCAACCGTCTTGGAAGGAGGCTCTATGACTTGAGGTCCAAATTGAGGTGCCGCATCTCCTAAATCTTCAACCACTTCCTCTTCTTCAGTAATTTCGGCTTTCTCTACTTGTATTAGTACAAAATCCAGCTCCTTCTTGTTGACATCCACCTCATGACAACTTCCTTCAAGGGTCTCTCCTACCTCCACCTTTAGGGCCTCCTCTAGCTTCTTGTAAAGTATGAATTCGCAAAACCGATCCCTTCTCTCTTGTTCTATGTCACTAGCATAATTGGGATCGTGTCGCTCTTGGGTTGATGGATGTAGGTGCTCTTCCATGGAGGGTCGTGATGGGATGGAGAGATCATTATGGGGTTGAAAAGGGGGTGCACTAGAGCTTGAGGGTTGATTGTTGGAGGTATTCGATGATCCAATCCGGGAGACAAGGGCTTGTATAGCGGAGGTCAGACCGGTAAGTGCGCTTTCCATGGTATTTTGTCTTTGTGCAGGAGATTGAAGCTTCTCGTCATAGGAAGATGAAGGGGGGCAATTGTTTTGGAATTGGGGTGGTTCTATGTATGGTTCATAAGGCACGTATGGTGGTTGGTGTGGTGGATAAGGATTAGGGTCATATGGAAGTGTTTGGTGGTAAGGTGCTTGTGAGTATAGTGGTTCAGAGTTATATTGAGGAGGTGGTTCATAAGCATATGGTGGGTCTTGTTGGTAACTACAAGGGGGTCCACCATATTCATCATCTTCGTACGCACCCTGGAATGGCTCTTGACCATAGTAATTTGGTGGAGGTTGGTTGTCACGAAAGGGTCCACCATAACTATTGTCTTGGTATGCATCACAGAATGGTTGTTGGTGATAGCGCATTGGAGGGGTTGTTGCCAAAAGGGTTGATTAAATCCTTGTGGCTCCTCCCATCTTTGATTGTTCCAACCTTGATCCCTATTCTTATTATAGCTTTCATTCCTTAAAACAACATTGGAACCAAACTCATAGCGACAGGGGTGAGAATTCATAGTAGCCAATAAAAAATTAAAAACAAAAACAAATAAACAAGAAAAAGCAAATATTTACAATAACCAATAATAAGGCACACGTTTGTAATTCCCCGTCAACGGTGCCATTTTGACGAACGGATTTTTGCCGGTAAAGAAATTCACAAATAAATCTTCGTTGAAAGTATAGTTTCTAAACCAACAAAGAATCCTTTCGTACAAAAGTTTGGTTGTCACAAGTAACAAAACCCCTAAAAAGTAATAAACGAAGTATTTAAACCTCGGGTCATCTCTCAAGGAATTGCAGGGAGGTATGACTTATTATTGGTTATGGAAAGGTATATTTTTGCGTTTTTGAATAAGGAACAAGAAAAGTAAATTGCAAGAAAGTAAATTAATAATTAAGAAAAGCTTTTGGCAAGGTATGAAAACTGGACGTCCTATCCTAGTTATCCTTATCGATTGTGATGAGAATTGTTTCTTGCTTCCACTTAGTTAACCCTTACTAAATAAAGGAAAGTCAAGTGGACTAATCAATTTGATTCCTCAAGTCCTAGTCAACTCCTATGGAAAGACTAGCTTTAGAGGTATCCAAATCAACCAGCAATTTTCAATTAACAAGCAACAAAAGAGTTTGATAACTCAAGTGTCTCCAATTAATCAATTCAAGCCAAGAATGTAAAAAGCTAAATTAAAATCATAAATCTGAAATACCTCAAATTGTATTAAATAAAGAAATCAAATCTAACATGGAAAGTTCATAAGCCAAATTGGGAAAATAAGTAATTAACAAGAGAAATAGATAAACCAAAGTACTAGAATAAATAAAAGTAGAAGAGAAACTAAATTAAAGGAACATTGAACCTGGAATGGAGAAGAAGTAAACCTAATCTAAGAGAAATCCTAAATCCTAAAGCCTAAGAGAGAGGAGAGAGCCTCCTTCTCTAGAAACTACATATAAAACCTAAAATGTGAATAATAAGAAGTTGTGTCTATGAATGAATGGATTACACCACTTTGTAGCCTCTAATCTATGTTTTTTGGGCCAAAAACTGGGTCAAAAACAGCTCAGAAAATCGCTGGGGGCGAATTCTGCTACGCTGGATTTTCTGCAAAATGACGCGTGCGCGTGATGCACATATGCGCGTCATTTAGCTGTATGGCCACTATGGCGGATTATATATCATTTCAAATCCCCAGATGTTGTCTTTCCAACGCAACTAGAACCGCCTCATTTGGACCTCTGTAGCTCAAGTTATGGTCAGTTAAGTACGAAGAGGTCAGGCTGGACAGCTTAGCAATTCCTTCAATTTCTTGTATTCCTTCCACTTTTGCATGCTTCCTTTCCATCCTCTAATCCATTCCTACCCTATAAACCCTGTAATCACTTAACACACATATCAAGGCATCGAATGGTAATAAGAGAGGATTAATAATTAGCAATTTTAAGGCCAAAGAAGCATGTTTTCAATCATAGCACAAAATTAGGAAGGAAAGTGTAAAACATGCGAATTGTATGAATAAGTGTGTAAAGGCTTGATAAAAACCCCTCAAATTAGCACAAGATAAACTATAAAATAGTGGTTTATCAGCGACCACCGTCGCTCACCCTCTCCTCTTTCCTTCTCTCTTTTTCCTTTTCTATTTCCCCATTTCCTCGCTGTATGCGACCCCTGTTTCTGCGAGCCAGTCCTAGTCCGCGCCTTCCAGTCCGGTGAGTAACCACCAGCGGCAGTGGAACTCTGTGCCGCCGCGACTTCACCACCACTGCTCCCTATCCCTTCTTCTTCGTTTCGTCAACGCAGGTTCTACCCCTATTCCCTTCCCTTGTTCCCTTCCCCTGTTCCCTGTTTTCCTTTTCTTTATTTTTATTGCATTTTAGTTCTGTTTTAGTGATTTAGTTAGGTTAGGTTTGTTAATTTGTGTTTTCTGGATTGAATACTGGCTGATTGAATTTTCTGGGTTGCTCACTGCTTAAATTGAACTGAAATGCTGTTTTTGAAATCTTGCACACCACCTGTTTGATATATTGCCTGAATGGAATATTTTTGGTTTAAATCTTATGTCTGATCAGCATAGGCTTTAAATTTTATTTTCATTAGGCATTTTAAGTCACAATTGTGCAGTTTTATGTAGTTTTATATGATGGTTAAGACTGAATTCTTATATGCACCTAGTGTACTTTTGCTTGAACACCATATTGAACTAAAACTCAGCTTTGATTACTTGTTGGTGTTATATGTTAAGTGCATAAAGTGTTACATAATTGAATTGACTGAGTTGTGTATTCATGCAGTTTTTAAACATAAATGATCACATACGTAGCCACTTGTTCTCTAAGGTTTTTGAGCAATTCAAATTGATTTTCATCAAGTATTGCTTTGTGAACAAGGGCTGTGTTGGTTGATTATTTTTACTTTTTAGTATTGAATAAGCAAGTTTTTCAATTGATGAGTTGATTATTGTCTTTGTGCCAATTTTTGCTAATTCTTCCAATTTTAATGCACAATTGCAATAGCCAACTTTCTTGATTCAATTCGCTCCATTGCTATACCTAAGTCATGTATGCTTTAATTTTCATTCATCCCCTTTTATTGTTACTTAGGTTTCTTGATTGTGGAAAACTACATTCTCCTTTGAGCATATCACTTGTTTGAACATGTTTTCCTCAATTTAGTATCTATTTACATTATTGGCTCTAATTTGCATTGTTTGACTATTTCCTCTTTTCTTTTGTGATTTTCATCTATTTCTCCTGAGTTGTATTTCGTTTTTGTCCTTTTTCAGGATGCGTTGTAAGGGCAAGTAGAAGGCCAACCCTTTGGCTCCTCCTCCTGTACGTCTGAGCACCCAGCCAAGTAAACCCAGGAACAGTATAAGAAATTGGAAAAGAAAGCCTTCCACTATGAGAGAAAGCTCAATGTACCAAAGAAATATGCAGAACTCATACATAATAGACTCGATTTCTACCAGTAGGAATTCATAGAATTCGACTCTGTGGAAATTAATGAACACATGGTCAAAGAATTCTATGGAAATCTGCTGAAGAGAGAGGCTACATCTATTTTTCTTTGGGGTGTCACCCTAGACTTCTTCGACCACGCCTTAGAGGCCCTCTTACAGATTCTGCATATTCCTCCGGCCCACGATGCTTACCCTAAGATAGTGGCGGACTTGACTTCGGGCAAGCTTTCCTTTGACGCAGTTCTCAAGAGGATTGGGCTACTTGAGGCCCGCTGGGAATACAGTAGAGGTGAAAATCCGGTCCCAAAAAATATTGCATGTGCTCATCTTCATCCTGAGGCAAGGATCTAGCAGCAGATCATTGCCGACTATATCTTGCCGAGCACACATGCTATTCACATTCGGGTCCGTATGGCAGTACTACTTTGGGCGATTCTGGAGGGGAAGAGGATATCTGTTCTTCCCCTTATCAGAGAGTCGATGTGGAAGGCGAACCAATAGCATAAGTACAACGTTCCCTTCCCATCGATGATCACCAGATTGGCCACTTTATCTGGGGTGGAGAGACGTCCGACAGACCGGACGTCTGTCTATGTCAGTAACCACCCATATCTGCCATACGGGGAATATGATGGTCCGCCACAGAAGAAGAGGAAAACTATAGAGCCGCCATCATTATCAGCTCCACCACCACCTTCAGCACCTGCACCTACTCCTCGGACACCTTATGAGCTGGCCCTGGACATCCTTCAGGCCATCCACCATACTGAGCGCCGCAATGAGTGTCGGTTTCAGTGGTTGACAGCCAAGCTAGAGGGTAGAGACCTGGGTCCACCTCTGGTAGCTACACCAAAGCCAGAGCCCGAGCTTGAGACAGAGCTGACGGCAAAGGAGCCAGCAGCTGAGGCCGAGCCAGCAGTTGAGAGAGCTGAGGAGGCAGCTGAGACCACTACAGAGTCGACCCGAGCGATCATTGTCTCTCAGCGGCTACAGCACCCACCACTGCCAGATGGTGGAGCTTTTCAGAGTTGACCACCCCTCGGTCCGATTTTTGGCATGGAGGACCGTGCACCATTTAAGTGTGGGGAAGGATCTATGATTTTTGGGTGTAAAAATTCTCTCCTAAACAGTTGTTATTTAATTTATTTTGAGTTTTTGTTATGCTTTTTGTGGATATTTAGAATACCTTGCCTTATGCACTACATTTTAGTACTTTGGTTTGTGTATATGTTAGTTGCTTTTAGTTTATCTTTAGTATTGCATTTTTATTTTATTTTATTATATATATATTGCACTTTAGATTGCTTGGTATATAGTATAGATTTTGGTTGTGAATGGATGATGTGAATAACTTATGCCTAGTTCAATTTTGATCCTAATTATTCATGTTAGTTTTTGGTTGTTGAAAATTAGGAAAAGAACTAGAAAATTTTGAAATTTGCATCCATCACAACATACATACATATAGGAAATAATTTTGGTGAAAAATAACAAAGATTTTCAAGAATTTTGTTTCAAGGGCGTTCTATTGAATTGATTTGGAAAATTATTTTTAAACTTTCTTGAATGAATTTTTGATGGAACATAGAAGAGGAAAGAACAAAATACTTTGTGAGATTTGAGCCTATAATGAGTGGTTACAATTTATAACCACAATTTTGTTCATGGTGTGCTTTTCTCCTTTTGTGATTGTAATCTTGGTTTTGCTTGATTCTTTATTTCTGATAATTGATGTTTGAATGCATTGAGTATGATTGACGCCATCTTTGTATAGCTTACTAACCCATATAGACCTACCCTTGCATCTACCTTTGTTAACCCCCTTTTGAGCCTTAATTGACCCTATTGTTTGTAATATCACCACATTACAACCTTAAACGGAAAACTATGTTTCACCTTGATTTGTATCCTTGATTAGCTTAGGTTGAGGAGTGTGTTTCATTTAAGTGTGGGGGAATTTTGGGAAGTATTGATAGAGAAAATTTCTATTTTGGATCTTTATTGAAAATTTTGGAAAATGGGTGCATTCATGTATGAACTACTAAACCATATGTATTTATTTTGATGATGAAAAAAAAATCAAAAGGGGACAAAAGTTACCCCAAAGAGAAAAGAAACAAATAAGGAATGCATATGTGATGTGAATGAAGAACCATACATGAATGTGTGGAAAAAGTGAGAATGGGAAGTTTAGGATTGCATATTTCGTTATTAGAATGAGATAGGTTGGGTTGGATACTTAAACTAATCAAGGATTTAATCTTAGTCCACTTAGCCATATCTATCCCACCTTGACCCTAACCCCATTACAACCCTAATAAGTCCTCATGATAATTGCATTCATGCATCACATGGTTGTTGATTGTTAGATGAAAAGCAAATCCTTGAAAGCATGATTAGAGGAGACTTGAGTGATTAAAAACCCTAGACACCGAGCGATTAGAGTGCCTACACACTTAGTGAGGGTTCGATCACTCAATTCTATGTCTCCACCTCTCTTATCATGTATTCTTGCAAGTTGCTTCATTTTGATGAGTTAAATCAATTCTTTAGATTTTTGCTTGGCCCTATATGTCTATACTTTTGCTTGGAGATTTGAATGTTTGTTTTCACCAAATCAATAGGAACTATATATATATATATATAATATACTTGCATGCATATAGATAGCTTTGATTATTCTCCTTGTTTGGTTTAGCATGAGGACATGCTGTTGTTTAAGTGTTGGGGAATTGATGAGATATTTTGACTTGATTTGAATAGATTTCATCATATAAACTCACACTTAAGCACCAAAATAGCATACTTTTGTGTTATCTCCCCAATTTGAACCTAAATGTGAAAACATGCATTTTTGTGCTTAAATTAGTGATTTTTAGTTCCACTTTCATGCCATTTGATGCCGTGATATGTTTTGTGAGTGATTTCAGGTCATTTAGGCAAAAATGGATAGCTAAGAGTGGAAGAAAGCATGTACAAGGGAGAACACATGAAGAAAACAAGGAAAAGCACACACAGTCAAGTGTGCGTGCGCACAACGCACAAGAAGGAATTAGCATGTGTGCGTACGCACAGGTCCCTACGCGTGCTTTCATTAATGAAACACGTGATCCGCGATTTTGGGGGCCTTTGGCCCAGTTTTGGAAGGCTTGATGCTGAATTGAAGTGCTATATGAAGGGGATATCAACAGATATGAAGGCATTAGTTAGTATTAGGTTTTGTTAGGTCTTAGTTGTTAGTTTTCATTTAGTTAGAAATCATCCTTAGGAGTAAGAGTAATGTAGATAGCAAATGCTCTCCTAGGGTTTTGATTATAGCATTTTATAGCAAGTTTGATCTTGGATTTTGCTTCCTTAATTGGAAGTACTCTCAATTTCCTCTTTAATTTTATCATCTTTGTTTTCATTTTCTCTTTGGTTCAAGTACTTTGTTAATATTTGTAATTTTAAGTTCTTGAAGTTTTGATTGATGAATTTAGTATTTTACACTTTTTTTATGTTTGATTGAATGTTAATTGTTGATATTGTGAATAGTTTGGATATAGTTTTCATTTTCCTTTGCAATTTCTCATGTTTTTGTTTTATGACCACAAGGTGTTTGTGAAAATGCCAACTTTAGATTTTGAGTAGATTTTCACACCTTGGCTTGGGATTTGAGTTTCTAGGACACTAGAATTATAATGTCTGACATTTAGTGGTAATTCTTGGGTAGTTAGTTGACTCTTGTTTCTACTGTTCCGTGGTTTACCTGAAACTGTAGGTCGATCTTGGATGAGATCTTCTGTGCTGGTCAGTGCTACTGTGTCTGACCTGTTTTAGAGTTGGTGGCCGGAGTTGTGGTGTCCGACTGGTGGCCAGAGCTGTTGCGTCCGACTTGTTGGATTTGGCGGTGCTGCTGATCCTTCGTCACCGGAGGGTGGTGGTACCTGCAAGAGACTCCAATGCTAAAGTTAGCACGTGCTTTAGGTATGTTTTTAGTAGAATCAGAGTATGAGTTATACCTGGGTGCTCCAGTGTATTTATAATGGTGTGGAGTGACCTTTCTGGAGATAAGATAGTTATCTTATCTTATCTTTGAGTGAAGTCATCTTATCTTTAAGGGAACCGCCCTTATCTCTATAGGCTTGGGCTGCCTTTGGATTTGGGTCATGTTCCCCTGTTTGGGCCTTTTTTGGGCTTTCCTAGTGATTTGGCCGAGCTCTTTGAGAAGAGGTCAGATAGTCTTGACCTGAAGAGGTCGGTCGACTTGTCTTTAATCAGCTCGGGTCGTATAGCTCGACCCAGGGTATGAACAGTGCCCCTGCTTAAGCTTGGTCTTTTTTAAGGTCGAGCCCCTTAGACTTCAATCCTTTTTGGGGAAGCCGAGATCGAGCATTTTTGGTTGGTCTTCGCTGGGTAGCATTTCCCTTCAGTGGTTTTAAATGCAGAATGTTTTCTCACTTCTTTTAACTGTCTCGTGCGTTGCGCTTTTCCTAGGGAACGTGCAAAGGCTTTTAAGGATTTTATTAACTTCCTTTTTTGCCGTTTCCCTCTTTCTCATTTTAACTTTTGAAATTTCAAAGTGCCATTCCTTCATTTTCTCTTCTCCGTGCTTGCTATAACTCCCCCCTTTTCTTTTTGCTCTTCTGTTTTGTCTGTGACTCTTCGCTCTATTGTTCCCAAGCTTTTCACGTCTTCGTACTTTTCTTGCTTTTTGGAAGTGATCGTTAGAGGTGCTCGCCTTTTGCTCTGACATTTCATCATCTTCTTCATAGATTGGCCTCTTTCTTTGTCTTTATTCTTTTCATGCTATGCATTTTGATGCCTTGATTTAAGAAGTTTTGATCTTCGCTTGCCTCCGTGTTGGAAAGTTTTGAATTGTTTCTTTGTCTACTATGCCTGATTGTTTCTGCGATATGCATTATTCTAGGGTTTCTTCAATTTTATATACACCTTTTCTTGTTTCCTGCTAGCTGATGCTTCTAGGCCTTTGAATGTTGCTATTTGCTTCTGATTGTGTCCTCGCATTTGCAATTTTGGGGTGATGAACTGTTTGATTCTGAAAAAAGGTTGCGTCTTTAATGATTTCCCTCTGGCATGTTTGATGTATTAGTAGTTCCCTTTGCTTGATAGTAACTTTGATGATGTTTTGTGGTTTATTTTCTCTTTTCGAAGTGCCTTTGAAAAGGTTTTTCTTTTTTTGTCTGGGAGATATCGAGATGTAGATTTGTAGAGTTTTCCTGGATTCTTACTCTGTTATTGCCTCTAAAGGATGCCCCTGGACCTTGGTGCGAGTCCTGGGGTCTCCTTTTGCTGTTGTATGAGTTATATCTATATTTGTCCGAGCTGATTTCTTGATTTACCCGACCTGTTTGGATAGTGTTCCGTGGGTTACCTGAAATTGGAGGTCGATCTCGGATGAGATCTTCTGTACTGGTCGGTGCTGACGTGTCCGGCTGGTGAGTGGCGGCCGGAGCTGTCGTGTCCGACTTGTTGATCTAGCTGCACTGCTGATCCTTTGTCACCGGAGGGTGGGGGTACCTGCAAGAGACTCCGATGCTTAAGTTAGCATGGGTATTAAGCAGGTTTTTGGTAGAATCAGAGTATGAGTTATACCTGGGTGCTCCAGTGTATTTATAGTGGTGTAGAGCGACCATTTTAGATAAGATAAGTTAGTTGTCTTATCTCATCTTATCTTATGGTGAGGTCAGCTTATCTTCAACGGAACCGCCCTTCTCTCTGTAGGCTTGGGCTGCCTTTGGATTGGGCTGTGTCCCTTCATTTGGGCCCTTTACTGGGCTTTCCTGTCGATTTGTCCGAGTTCTTCGCAAAGAAGTCGGTCCGCTTGACCTGAACAGGTCGGTCGCTTTGCTACTGAACATCCCAGTTCGGACAGCTCGATCCAGGGTATGAACAGTGCCCCTGCTTGAACTCAGTTTTCTTTTTTGAGGCCGAGTTCTCAACTTCGGTCCCTCTCTAGTAGAGCCGAACTCAAGCACTTTGTCGATTTCTTTGTAGAAGCCTTTTTTGAATGTAGACCATTTTTTCCTCTAAAAGCGCGCGCCTTTATATCGGTGCTTTGGGAACGTGCGAGGGTTTAATGCTTTCATTAATTTTAACATTAATTACCCCGTTTCCTTTTTGGCTCTTTATTTTGATTTTGAAAACCCAGAAACGGTTTCTCTCCTTCGCCCTTTTCGTAACTTCTTTACACTTATCCCTTCATTCTCTGCCTTTCACCCACATTTCAGCTTTTCTTGCGTTGCGGCGTTGCTTGGTGATTTTTTTGAAGCTTTTTTTTTGCCTGTTGTTCCGCGTTTTTCCCTGCGACATTTGCTTTTGTTCGTGCATTTTTGCTCGTGAGAGGGCGACTCCAGTTTTCGTCTTCCATCCTCAATTTCTTTGAAGCTTGCTGCTTTTTCCAGGTTGGTACTCACTTTCTTGCTTCCTTCATAGCTTCGTCTTCAGTTTTTTAGTGAAGCTTTAATTTTGTTATGTTTGAAAGTTTGAATCTTTTTCGTGGTCTTGTATTTGCTTGTCACTGTAATATGTTTTTCTTGACTTTTCTTTTATGCATTCTCCTGGCATTTTCGTCGAGGCTTTCTAGGGTTTTATTGTTGCTTCTGGTTGTTTCCTGTCTGATACCGATAGAAAATCTGCATCTGTTCCTTGCTTTGTTTGGAGATTTCTTTTTGTCTGATTCTGAAAAAGTTTGCACCTTTGATGGTTTCTACTTGGCGTGCTTTGATTTTGGGAATGCTTTTTGCTTGGTAGACCGAAATGACTTTCTGTGTTTTACTTTGATGAAGAATATTTGCTATTTGAATTCTTTCTGAGAGATGCTGGGGTGCGAGCTGTAGATTTTTCCTGGAAACCTTGCTTTGTTACTGCCTCCAAAGGATGCCCCAGGACTTTGGTTTGGGTCTTGGGGTTTTCCTTTTCTGTTTTTTCGCCTGTATCGTATTAACCGAGTTATTTTCTCCCTTGTCCGAGATGTTTTTAGTAACCCCCTCTTCTTTTCTTATTTGTAGGATTAGTTGGCCTCATGTCTTCTCGCAATAACATTGTAGAGATGTCTTCCAGAGTTCCCGAGGGGATGTCCGATTGGCTGGACTCCCTTGTTTTGTTGTGTGTTTCTGTTATGGATGCTGAATTTTGCACAGAGCTGAGGAAGCGCCATAGGATTTGTGGTAACAGTACCTGTGAAGGGAATTACGAGCTTGTTGCCCCTGATTCTGATGAGAGAGTTTGTTTTCCGACTTCCGTCGAGGGGGAGCATCCCTCCTTCTATGCTTATGAATACTTCTTCAGCCAATTAAACGTTACTTTCCCTTTTACTGCTTTTGAAACTGACTTGTTGTGGTCCTGTAACATTGCTCCGTCCCAGCTTCATCCTAACTCCTGGGGTTTTATCAAAATATTTCAACTTCTTTGCCAGGAGTTGGGCGTAACCCATTCTGAAACCCTTTTCCTTTATCTTTTTGTCTCGGCCAAGCCCGGAGGTTCTTCCAAAAAGAAAGCTTCCTGGGTTTCTTTCAGATCGGCCCAGGGGCATAAAGTTTTTGCCATGTATGATGAGTCGTTTAAAGATTTTAAGAACTATTTCTTCCGAATCCATTCTATTGAGGGGGTCCGCCCCTTTTTTCTTGATGAAAATGATGAGCCTGCTTTTTCTCTAGAGTGGCAAAAGAATGTAAGAGTGCCACATTACACATGGGAGATGCTTAGTGAGGTTGAGTGAGCCTTTGTAGTTGTTCTTGAAGATTTGTGGGGGAAGCCTCCTCATCTGGACACGAAGAGGTTTTTAAGTGATCCATCTTTGGTTCGGGCTGCTTTGGGTACTGTCTGATTTGTTTTTATACTGCTTCCGAGCTTTTCTTCTCCTATGTTGTAACTTGTCTTTTTGATTTTGTGTTTTTCAGAGATGTCGAAGAATAATGATTCTATGAAGGCCTACAAGAAGGCGAAGAAGCGGGACTGCTGCTTTAAACATCTCGGCCAAGGCGGCCGGAGAGGGATCTTCTCAGGTTCCAGTTAAACCTCCTATACCAAGTTTTCCCGGGCCGAGGAAAGCAATTTCTACTCCTCGGGTTCGTCTGGTCGATCCTCCACAATCTTCTGCTGCAGCTTCTGGTGCCCCTCCTAGTAAGAAACAAAAAACCACTGAGCCTTTCGACCTTTATGCCCCAAACTTTGATGCGGTTGAGTTTGTGGATCAACAAATCGGCCCTTATGGTGTTCTTTCTATGGACGACGTGTCGTTTCTTCATCATTTTGATTATATAACTCGGAGTGGTATTAATTTGGCACACATGGGAGCGGCCTTATATCGAACTGCTCAAAGTCTTTCTCTCTATGCCACTAAAGCTTTCATGGAGGAGGCCAAACAGGAGTTTGATCGGATGAAAGGTTTGAAGAAGGAGCTTGAAGTGAGGGTGGCCAAATTGGAAAAAGATTTGGAGAATGAGAAGGCGAGTTCCACTTCTCTGGCGGCTTCTGTGAGACTGGCCGAGGACACGGCTATGAGACATAAGGATAGTTATGTGACATCTTATCGGGAGGTGTTGCGTCTGAGAGAGGAGTTGGAGAATGCCCGAGCTAATTATTCCAAACTCCAAGGTCATCTTGTTGGCAGCGTAACTGCTGCCTATGAGAACCTGAAGGAACAAGTTTGGATTATTGCTCCTGAGGCCGACCTGACCCTCTTTAGCTTAGATAATGTTGTCAGAGATGGCAAGGTTGTCCCTGATGACGAGGATGAGGATGATGTCGAACCTCCCCCCGTATCCTCTGCCAAGGTGTCAACTCCTGCCGTTCCCGCCGAGGTCAGCCCTCCCGCTTCTGATCCTGACTGTCAGAACTTAAACCGGGATGATGGTACTGTGGATGCTGTTCCTCTCCAGACTTGCCCTCCGTCTCCTCGCACTGATGCTTGCTAAATAGTCTTCTGACCCTTAGCCCATTTGTTCTGGATATTTTCGTAGTTGGCCCGGCTTGTGGGCTTTTTAAACTCTTTTTGTTAACTGTTGATACTTTCTCTTTGCTTGCCTAGCAACTTTTTGTTTTGACAAACAAAAGTAACTTTCTAGCTTTTGAGGTAGATTTTGGTGGCCTCTGAATCTTTATAACTTTGTAGATTATGTCATGCTTTCACGCTTAACTTGGTATTTTTTTTTGAGGATGTTGGAACCTTGCAGCTTGACCTTTTTGGATTGCTTTGTACTTGAATTCTTTTGTGGTTGTGGTTATGTGGGTCTAACTTGTTCTTCGGTTTTCTCGTTCTTGCTTGTGTTTCTGACGATCTATGACCGATTTCTTCAAGTTGGTCTTCCAAGTTGTTTTTGTAATCCTCTTTCTTGGATCTTTGTTAGATCTCTTTCAGGGACTACTTTATGACTTGTTTAGTAGTAGGAGTCCGACTTCGTTATGTTGGTCTCCTTTAAGTTATTTTTGTAAATAACTTTTTAGTAGTAGGAGTCCGACTTCGTTATATCGGTCTCCTTTAAGTTACATTTGCAAATAACTTTTTAGTAGTAGGAGTCCGACTTCGTTATATCGGTCTCCTTTAAGTTACTTTTGCAAATGAGTTTTTAGTAGTAGGAGTCCGACTTCGTTATATCGGTCTCCTTTAAGTTACTTTTGCAAATAACTTTTTAGTAGTAGGAGTCCGTCTTCATTATATCGGTCTCCTTTAAGTTACTTATGTGCAAACTTTTTAGTAGTAGGAGTCCGACTTCGTTATATCGGTCTCCTTTAAGTTACTTTTACAAATAACTTTTTAGTAGTAGGAGTCCGACTTCGTTATATCGGTCTCCTTTAAGTTACTTTTGTAGTCCTCTTTTTTGGACCTTTGTCAGGTCTCTTTCAGGGACTACTTGTATAACTTTTTTGGTTTTGGGTTGACTTTGCTATGTCGGGCCCTTCTAAGTTAAAGTAATCCTCTTTAATAGGGTTGGCCAGACCTCTTTCCAGGGTTTACTTATAACTTGGGTTGACTTGGTCCGGCTTCTTAACGTCGGCCAGTCTTTAAGTTATTATTTTAGCAATCCGTAAGACCTCGTCAGGTTCTTTTTTAGATCACTTTCGATAACTTCTTACATTATTCTGTGTTCATCTTTGTCGATTTGTAGAAAGTGGTTGTCATCTCTAGATCGTCCTTTGGGTGAATCGCGTTTTCACCTTTATCGGACAGTTGTCTTTATCGTGATCGTGCAGTGAAATTGTTTTTCACTCTCTGCCGATCGGTTGCTTTATAATCGGACGATGAATGCTTCAGATTAATGCGTCTTGAATACTTGTAGAATATCTAAGATATATTTTATTCAAAGGAAAAGTGTAAATATATACATACGGGATCATCCTTTTAAGGCGGATAGTGTCTGAGTCTCAACTTGGTGCCTCATTAAAAAACCTTTTCAGGAAAAAGAGTGCATCCAACAATGAGATCTTTATCTTTGCTAAATGTAGTACCTTCTTAGGTTGCAGGCGTGCCATGATCTGGGAAGCTCTCGTCCATCTAGTTCAGACAGTCTGTAGTAGCCCTTCTCAAGTACTTCTACAACTCGGTAGGGTCCTTTCCAGTTTGCTGTCAATTTTCCTTCTCTTGGTTGAGTTGTATCGATATCATTTCGGATTAGGATGAGATTGTTTTCCGCGAAAATTCTCGGCACTACCCTTTGATTATATCTGGAAGCCATTCGACTCTTTAGCACTTCTTCCCTGATCCGAGCTCTTTCTTGGATTTCGGGTAGCAGGTCGAGCTCTTCCTTCTGGAGTTGGGAGTTTGCTCCCTCATTATAATGAACTACTCTGGGTGATCCTTTCTCAATCTCTATCGAAATCATTGCCTCTATTCCATATGCTAATCGGAAGGGAGATTCCTTTGTGGTGGAATGTGGCATCGTTCGAGATAACCATAGGACCTGTGGAAGCTCTTCTGCCCATGCTCCCTTTGCATCTTGTAATCTCCATTTTAACCCAGCCAATATAACTTTGTTAGCAGCTTCGGCCTGTCCATTGGCTTGTGGATGTTCAACAGAGGTGTACTGGTGCTTTATTTTCAAGTCGGCTACTAGTCTCCTGAAGCCTGCGTCTGTGAATTGAGTGCCATTGTCTGTGGTTATGGAGTATGGAACCCCGAACCTCGTGACAATGTTCCTGTATAGGAATTTCCGACTTCTTTGAGCGGTGGCGCTGGCTAGGGGCTCTGCCTCAATCCATTTTGTAAAATAGTCTACTCCGACTATGAGGAATTTTACTTGTCCTGATCCCTGGAGAAATGGTCCGAGAAGATCAAGTCCCCATTTTGCAAACAGCCAAGGTGAAGTCACGCTGATGAGCTCTTCTGGCGGGGCGATGTGAAAGTTGGCATGTTTCTGACATGGTGGACATGTCTTTACAAATTCTGTAGCTTCTTTCTGTAGAGTTGGCCAATAGAACCCTGCCCGGAGTACTTTTTTGGCGAGAGCCCGTGCTCCAAGATGATTGCCACAAATGCCGCCGTGTACTTCTTCTAGTACTTCTCTTGTGTTGGAGGTCGGCACGCATTTTAGTAACGGTATTGAGATCCCTCTTTTGTATAGGATGTTGTTTATGATGGTGTAGTACTGTGCCTCCCTTTTTAACCTCTTTGCCTCCTTTTCTTATGTAGGGCGTGTTCCTGTTTTGAGGTAGTTGATTATGGGGGTCATCCATCCTTGGTCCTGATTTATTATGGCCAGGACTTTTCCCTCTTCCGAGATTGATGGGTTTTGTAGTATTTCTTGAATGAGGCTTCTATTGTTGCCCCCTGGTTTGGTGCTGGCTAGTTTTGAGAGTGCGTCAGCTCGGGCATTCTGTTCGCAGGGTATGTGGCAGATCTTATATTCCCTGAGTTATCCGAACTGTTCCTTGGTTTTATCCAAATATTTTTTCATGGTAGGGTCCTTGGCTTGATAACTCCCTATTATCTATGAGGTGACTACATGTGAATCACTGTAAATGTTGAGTTTTTGAACTCCAACCTCTTTAGCCAGCTTCAAACCAGCTAATAAAGCTTCATACTCGGCCTGGTTGTTCGAGGCCGGGAACCCGAACTTGAGGGAGAGCTCGACTTGGGTTCCTTGGTTGCTTTCTATTATCACGCCTGCGCCACTTCCCGTTTTATTTGAAGAACCATCCACATAGAGATTCCATTCTGTGGGGGTTTCCAGGGCATCTGTGAATTCTGCAACGAAGTCGGCCAGATACTGCTATTTTATGGCCGTCCGAGGTTCGTATTGGAGGTCGAACTCTGATAACTCTACTGCCCATTGTAAAATTCTGCCTGCTAAGTCTGTTTTCTGCAGTATTCCTTTTATGGGCTGATTGGTTCGAACCTTAATGGTGTGAGCCTGGAAGTACGGGCGAAGTCGTCGAGATGTTAAAATGAGAGCATAGGCAAACTTTTCTATCTTCTGGTAGTTCAGCTCGGATCCCTGTAGCGCTTTGCTAATGAAGTATACAGGTTGTTGCCCACTTTCGTCTTCTCTGACTAGTGCTGAGGCTATTGCTCGGCTTCCTACTGCGAGATATAATATGAGCGGTTCTCCTTCTCGTGGTCGAGATAAGATAGGTGGCCGTCCTAAGAACTCCTTGAAGTCTTGGAAGGCCTGCTCACATTCTATCGTCCATTCGAACTGCTTTTCCTTCCTTAAAGTAGCATAGAAGGGGAGAGATCTTATCGCTGCCCTTGCTAAGAATCTGGATAGGGCGGCCAATCTCCCGTTGAGTTGCTGCACTTCTTTGACACAGGTGGGGCTCTTCATGTTGAGTATGGCTTGGCATTTATCCGGGTTTGCTTCAATTCCTCTTTGTGTGGCATGAAACCTAGGAATTTGCCTGCTTCTACTGCAAAGGTGCATTTTACGGGATTGAGTCGCATGTCATGCTTCCTTATAGTGTCGAACACTTGAGTCAGGTTGGACAGTAGTGTGTCTTCGTTTTGTGTCTTTATTAACATGTCGTCCACATATACTTCCATGATTTTTCCGATGTGGTCTGAGAAAACTTTGTTCATTAGTCTTTGATAAGTAGCACCCGCATTTTTGAGACCGAAAGGCATCACGATGTAGTAGTAATTTGCTTTCGGCGTTAAAAATGAGGTCTTTTCTTGATCTGGTGGATACATGGGGATTTGGTTGTATCCCGAATATGCGTTCATAAATGAGAGGTATCTATATCCGGAGGAAGCATCTACCAGAGCGTCGATACTTGGGAGTGGGTAAGGATCTTTTGGGCAGGCTTTGTTGAGATCGGTGTAATCAGTACACATTCGCCACTTCCCATTTGATTTTTTCACCAAGACGACTTTGGCTAACCATAGCGGATACTTGACTTCTCTTATGAATCCTGCCTCCAGTAGCGCCTGTACCTGTTCTTCCACAGCTTGAGATCGCTCAACTCCCAGCTTCCTTCGTCTCTGCTGCACCGGCCGAGATCCTGGATAGACCGCCAACTTGTGGCTCATTAGCTTAGGGTCTATGCCCGGCATGTCTGCGGCTTTCCATGCGAAGAGGTCAACATTATCTCATAAGAATTGTATCAGCAATTCTTTTGAGTCTCCTCTTAGGATCGTGCCGATATTAGTTGTTTTATCCGAGGTGTCTCCGATCTGAATCTTCTCTGTCTCACCTTCTGGCTGCGGACGAAGTTCTTCTCGTCGCTGAACTCCGCCAAGTTTAATTGAATGAAACTCTTCCCCTCTGCCTCTGAGG
This sequence comes from Arachis ipaensis, assembly GCF_059453495.1. Taxonomy (NCBI): domain Eukaryota; kingdom Viridiplantae; phylum Streptophyta; class Magnoliopsida; order Fabales; family Fabaceae; genus Arachis; species Arachis ipaensis. Next base: position 75,054,161 of record NC_142442.1, on the reverse strand, counting down.
TTTAGACTTTCATTATAACAGCGGCGTGCCATCTTTTGATCTGCCTTTATCGTGGCTATCCCTTCTATAGTTGGGAATTTCATGCATAGGTGTGGTGTCGAGACTATCGCACCGAGTTGATTAAGTGTTGTCCGACCTATTAGAGCATTGTAGGCTGAACTTACGTCGACCACAATGTAGTCTATTTTGAGGGTCCTGGATTGGTTCCCTTTTCCGAAGGTTGTGTGTAGCGATACATATCCCAGTGGTTGTACCGGGGTGTCTCCTAGTCCGAACAGACTATTCGGGTATGCTCTAAGCTCCTTTTCATCTAAGCCGAGTTTGTCGAAAGCTGTTTTGAATAAGATGTCGGCAGAACTCCCTTGGTCTACTAATGTACGGTGTAGATTGGCATATTCCAGTATGATAGTGATGACCATGGGATCGTCGTGTCCCGAGATGATGCCGGATGCGTCCTCTTTAGTGAATGTTATCGCCGGGATGTCGGGTGCTTCCTCCTTTCCCTCGACATGATATACTTCTTTGAGATATATTTTTCGGGATGATTTGGAGATCCCACCTCCTGCGAATCCACCGTGTATCATGTGGACATGTCTTTCTGGTGTCCGAGGTGATCGTTCAGCTCGTCCGTCATCTTCGTCCCTTCGTCTCTTTCTTTGGTCGTCATCTCGGGTGGCTAGAAATCGATCTAATTTTCCTTCTCTCACCAATTTTTCTATGATATTTTTCAAGTCGAAGCACTCGTTGGTGGAGTGCCCTCGGACTCGATGGTATTCACAATATTCCTTCCGGTTTCCTCCTCCTCTTTTGCGTTTGAGTGGTCGTGCTGGGGGGATTTTCTCTGTGTGGCAGACTTCTTTGTATACGTCGACCAGGGATACCCTGAGAGGAGTGTAGTTATGGTATTTTTTGATTTTCTCCCTCTGTCGATCTTCTTTCCTTTTGGAGTCCTTGTCTTTATCTCGGTAGTGGGCCCCAAATTTTGAGGTTTCTCCCAGCCGAGCGTTCTCTTTCATGTTGATGTATTTTTCTGCTCGCTCATGTACTTCGTCTAAGGAGGTAGGGTACTTTTTTGATATAGATTGGCTAAAAGGTCCCTCTCGTAGGCCATTGATGAATCCCATGATGGCGGCCTCTGTTGGTAAACTTTGTATGTCCATGCATGTTTTGTTGAATCTTTCCATGTAGTTGCGGAGACTCTCCCGATCTCCTTGCTTGATCCCTAGTAAACTGGGTGCGTGCTTAGCCTTATCCTTCTGGATGGAAAATCTGGCCAGGAACTTTTTGGCCAGGTCGTCAAAGTTTGAGATGGACTTTGGAGGTAAGTTGTCGAACCATCTGATCACTGTCTTCGTGAGGGTTGTTGGAAAAGCTTTGCAGCGAACGGCATCTGGGGCGTCGGTAAGGTACATTCTGCTACTGAAATTGCTGAGATGATGGTTGGGATCTGTGGTGCCGTCGTACAAAATCATATCCGGGAGTTTGAAGTCTTTTGGGATTTTGGTTTTCATGATTTCCCTGGTGAATGGATCTTGTTCTTTGCGTGAATTTTCCTCAGGAGTAGTCCGAGGAGTTTTCAATTTGAGATCGGCTTCTAATTGCTGTAGTTTTTCTTTCAATTCTCGATGTCGCCGTACCTCTCTTTGTAGATCCTTTCCGATTTCCCGTTGTTGTTGGGTTTCTTTCTCAAGTTATTTTAAGCGATCTTGAAGCGCTTCTATTGCTCCTGGGTTTGGTGAGTTTTTGTCTCCGTTGGATTCCGGGGTATCTTTTGGTGTGGTGTCTGTGTTTTTGTGCGGCGTTCTGTTTTCTAGATCTGAGTCGTGGTCGTTGTCATGGCCGTCTGCCATGGTGTTGGGATGACTTCCAGGTTCCCCGGCAACGGCGCCAATGTTCTGTGGGTTACCTGAAACTGGAGGTCGATCTTGGACGAGATCTTCTATACTGGTCGGTGCTGACGTGTCCGGCTGGTGAGTGGCGGCCAGAGCTGTCGTGTCCGACTTTTTGATCTAGCTGCACTGCTGATCCTTTGTCACCGGAGGGTGGGGGGTACCTGCAAGAGACTCCGATGCTTAAGTTAGCATGGGTATTAAGCAGGTTTTTAGTAGAATCAGAGTATGAGTTATACCTGGGTGCTCCAGGGTATTTATAGTGGTGTAGAGCGACCTTTTTAGATAAGATAAGTTAGTTGTCTTATCTTATCTTATCTTATAGTAAGGTCAGCTTATTTTCAACGGAACTGCCCTTCTCTCTGTAGGCTTCAGTTACCTTTGGATTGGGCTGTGTCCCTTCATTTGGGCCCTTTATTGGGCTTTCCTGTCGATTTGGTCGAGTTCTTTGCAAAGAAGTCGGTCCGCTTGACCTGAACAGGTCGATCGCTTTGCTACTGAACATCCCGGTTCGGACAGCTCGACCCAGGGTATGAACAGATAGTAACCCCTTTTTCTTTTTCTTGCTGTAGGACTAGTTGACCATGTCTTCTCGAAAAAATATTGTCGAGACCTCCTCCAAAGTCCCAGAGGGAATGTTTGACTGGCTGGACTCCGTCGTCCTGATGTGTGTTTTAGTAGTTAATTCTGAGTATATCGTGGAGCTTAGAAAATATCACCAGATCTATAGTAGTAGGGATCAGAAGAAAAACTACTTTTGGTAGTGCCTGACTCCGATGAAAGGATTTGCTTTCCTTCTCTGACCCAGGGGGAACGTCCCTTCTTTTAGGCTTACGACTACTTTTTTAGCCAAATGAACATCACCCTTCCTTTTACCTCCTTTGAGACCGACTTGTTGTGGTTGTGTAATGTAGCTCCATCCTAGCTCCATCCGAACTCTCAGGGATTTATCAAGATCTTTCAGTTGCTTTTCCAAGAATTGGATGTCAAACCTTCTCAAACTCTCTTTCTTTACCTCTTTGTCTTGACCAAACCTAAGATTACCAAAAAGAAAGCTTCTTGGATTTCTTTCAGGTCTGCCCAAGGACACAAAGTATTTTCTATGTACGATGAGTCTTTTAGGGATTTTAAGAACTACTTTTTTAAAGTCCGAGCTGTTGAAGGAGCTAGACCATTTTTCTTGGAATCGAATAATGAACCTGCCTTCCCCTTATATTGGCAAAAGAATGTTGTAGTATCTAGATATACGTGGGAGATGCTTGATGAGGTCGAGCAGACTTTTGTGAATTTGTTGGAGGGGATTTGGGGGCAACCTCTGCATCTCGACACAAATAGATTCTTAGGAGACCCCTCCCTTGTCCAAGCTAAGCTGGGTAGTGGTCAACTTCTTTTTACTTTGTTTGCTTGCTTTAGTCGAAGCTAGCTTTGTTCAACTATTCTTCTTTGCATTCTTTGATAGAATACTTGTAGATTGATTTTATTGAGGTCATGGCTTTCTGAGTCCGACTTGAGTCCCTTATAGCGCACACCTTCTGTCGGTCGACTTCTTTCGTTTAGTCTTTGCGAATTATTTTTAGTAATCCCTTGGGATTTACTTTTTATAACTCTGTTACTTTAATTGGTTTGGTCCGACTTCTTCATGTCGGTCCCTTCTAAGTTATTTCTGGTAATCCATTTTTTAGTTGGACCTTGCCAGGTCTCTTTTTATGGATTACCTTTTATAACTTTGCAGCTTTAGTTGGCTTGGGCCGACTTCTTCATGTCGATCCCTTCTAAGTTATTTCTAGTAATCCATTTTCAGGGCTGGCCAGCCTCTTTTCTATGGCTTACTTTATAACTTTTGGTCGCTTTGATCAGGCTGGTCCGACTTTTTTATGTCGGTCCATCCTAAGTTATTTTTAGCAATCCACTTTTTCTAAGACCTCGTCAGGTCTCTTTCTATGGATCACTTTTTTATAACTTTTGTGGTTTTCGTCTGACTTTTTCACGTCGGCTCGGTCTGAGTTATTTCTAGTAATCCCTTTTGTATGGGTTACTTTTTATAACTTTTGGCATTAATCTGTTTTTATCACATTTTCATCTTGCCAATTTTGGAGAAATCGGGCGGCGTGTTCGCCTTACCAACCTTTGTCAAAATCAAACGATGAATTCGATTTTCATCGTGATCGGACAGTGAATTTGGATTTCACCTTACCGATCTGTAGCTTTGGAATCGAGCGATAAATTTTTGCGTTCAGATTAATGTGTCTTGATAGTGAGATTTTGTAGGGAATCTGAAAACCTTTATTCAAGTAGAAAAAATAGACATGTAGGCAAAATGTATATATACATGTGGGTTCTTACCCTTCTAGGTCAGGTAATTTTGCAGATCTTGGCTTGGTGCCTTATTAAAAAACCTTTTCAGGAAAAAGAGTGCACTTTTTGACCTAAGATCTTTTTATTAACTCCTAACTATAATACCTTCTTAGGTTACAGGCGTGCCATGACCTTGGTAGCTCTCGTCACTTGAGTTCGGATACTTTGTAGTAGCCTTTTCCAAGTACTTCTGTAACTCGGTAGGGTCCTTTCCAGTTAGCCGCTAGCTTTCCCTCTCTGGGTCGACTTGTTCCGATATCATTTCGGATTAGGATGAGGTCGTTGTTGTCAAAGCTTCACTGTTCTACCTCTCGATTGTATCTTGAGGCCATTCGACATTTTAATGCCTCCTCCCGGATCCGAGCTCTTTCTCGAATTTCTGGAAGTAGGTGGAGCTCTTCCATTTGGAGTTGGCCTCTTCATTGTAGTAGATCGTTCTGGGGGATCCTTCTTTGATTTCTACTGGGATCATTGCCTCTATTCCGTAAGCCAATCGGAAGGGTGATTCCTTTGTGGTGGAATACGGAGTTATCTGATATGCCCATGGGACTTGTGGGAGCTCTTCAGCCCAGGCTCTCTTTGCATCCTGTAATCTCCATTTTAACCCAGCCAATATTACTTTGTTAGCTGCTTCTGCTTGTCCATTAGCTTGTGGGTGTTCTACGGATGTAAATTGATGCTTTATTTTCAAGTCGGTTACCAACTTTCTAAAGCCTGTGTCTGTAAATTGAGTGCCATTGTCCGTGGTAATGGAGTAAGGAACCCCAAACCTTGTGACAATATTTCTAAATAAGAATTTTCGACTTCTTTGGGCAGTGACATTGGCTAGGGGCTCTACTTCAATCCATTTTGTAAAATAATCTACCCCTACGTTGAGGAACTTGACTTGTCCTGATCCTTGAGGGAAGGGCCCGAGGAGATTGAGTCCCCACTTTGCAAATGGCCAAGGTGATGTTATGCTGATGAGCTCCTCTGGTGGGGCGATGTGGAAGTTAGCATGTTTTTGACATGGTGGACATGTCTTGACGAACTCGGTGGCTTCTTTTTGCAAAGTTAGCCAAAAGAATCCAGCTCGGAGTACTTTCTTAGCAAGAGCTCGAGCTCCGAGATGATTGCCACTTGTGCCACTGTGTATCTCTTCCAAGACCTCTTTTGTTTTAGAGGTTGGTACATATTTTAGTAGGGGCGTCGAAATCCCTCTCTTGTATAGGATATTGTTTATGATGGTGTAATACTGTGCCTTCCGCTTTAACCTCTTTGCCTCCTTTTTATCTGCAGGGAGTATCTCTGATTTGTGGTAGCTGATTATAGGAGTCATCCATCCTTGATCCTGACCTGATATGGTTAGGACTTTGTCTTCTTCCAAGATTGACGGGTTCTGCAGTTTTTTCTGGATGAGGCTTCTATTATTGTCCCCTGGTTTGGTGCTGGCAAATTTTGAGAGTGCGTCAACTCGGGCATTCTTTTCTCGAGGTATATGTCGGATCTCGTATTCCTTGAATTGTCCGAATTGTTCCCTAGTTTTGTCCAGGTACTTTTTCATGGCAGGGTCTTTAGCTTGGTAGGTCCCTGCTATTTGTGAGGTGATGACTTGTGAATCATTAAAGATGACAAGTTTTTGGGCTCCCACCTCTTTAGCCAGCTTCAAACCAGCCAATAACGCCTCGTACTCACCCTGATTATTGGAGGCAGGGAACTCAAACTTCAGGGAGAGTTCGATTTGGGTTCCCTAATTATTTTCTATTATCACACCTACTCCACTCCCAGTTTTATTTGAAGAGCCATTCACGTAAAGATTCCAATTTGTAAGGATTTCTGGGGTGTCAGTATACTCTGCGATGAAATCAGCCAGATATTGGGATTTAATGGCTGTCCGAGCTTCATATTGAAGGTCGAATTCAGACAACTCGACTACCCATTGTAGGATTCTTCCTGCTAAATCCATTTTCTGTAGAATACTTTTCATGGGTAGGTTAGTCCGTATCTTGATGGTATGAGCTTGAAAGTATGGACGAAGTCGTTGAGAAGTTAGTGTGAGAGCATAGGCGAACTTCTCTATTTTTTGATAGTTCAGCTTGGATCCCTGTAATGCTTTGCTGATGAAGTATACCGGTAGTTGTCCACTTTTATCTTCCCTGACTAGTGCTGAAGCTACTGCCCGACATCCTACTGCAAGGTATAGTATGAGTGCTTCTCCTTTCATGGTCAGGTGAGGATGGGTGGTTGTCCAAGGAATTTTTTAAACTCCTGGAAGGCTTGTTTGCACTCAGGTGTCCATTTGAACTTCTGTCCCTTCCTTAGGGTTGCGTAGAAGGGGAGAGATCTTATGGCTGATCCGGCTAGAAATCTGGACAAGGCTGCTAGTTGTCCGTTGAGTTGTTGCACCTCTTTGACACAGTTTGGGCTTTTCATGTTGAGTATGGCCTGGCACTTGTCTGGGTTTGCTTCTATTCTTCTTTGTGTGAGCATGAAACCCAGGAATTTGCCGGCTTCTACTGCGAAAGTGCATTTCGCCGGATTGAGTCGCATGCCATACTTTCGTATGGTATTGAACACTTGGGCGAGGTCAGATAGTAATGACTCCTCGCTTTGTGTTTTTACTAACATGTCATCCACATATACCTCCATAAGTTTCCCGATATGGTCTGCGAAGACCTTGTTCATTAACCTTTGATACGTGGCTCCTACGTTTTTGAGTCCAAATGGCATGACGACGTAGCAGTAGTTTGCTTTTAGGGTTAAGAATGAGGTTTTTTCTTGATCGGGTGGATACATCGGGATTTGATTGTATCCCGAATAAGCATCCATAAACGAGAGGTATTTGTATCCGGAGGAGGCATCCACTAGGGCATCGATACCTGGGAGTGGATAGGGATCTTTTGGGCAAGCTTTGTTGAGATCGGTATAGTCAGTGCACATCTGCCACTTCCCATTTGATTTCTTTACCAGGACGACGTTGGCTAGCCATAGTGGGTACTTGACTTCCCTTATGAATCCTACCTCAAGTAGACCTTGTACCTGTTCTTCCACAGCTTGGGATCTTTCTGGTCCGAGTTTTCTACGTCTCTGCCGTATTAGCCGAGATCCTGGATATACTGCCAGTTTGTGGCACATTAGTTTGGGGTTTATGCCCGGTATGTCTGCGGCCTTCCATGCGAAGAGGTCGATGTTATCTTTTAAGAACTGTATCAGGGACTCCTTTACATCTCTTTTTAGGATTGCGCCAATACTGGTTATTTTATCTTGGACATCTCCAATCTGGATTTTTTCTATCTTGCCTTCAGGTTGTGTACGATGCTCTTCCCGACCTCGAAGTCCCCCGCGTTCGATGGTGTGGATTTCTTCTCCTTTGACTCTAAGGTTTAGACTTTCGTTGTAACAGCGGCACGCTGTTTTCTGGTCTTCTTTTATCGTAGAGATTCCTTATGTAGTTGGAAACTTCATGCATAGATATGGAGTTGAGACTAATGCGACGAGCTGATTTAGCATTGTCCGACCTATTAGGGCATTGTATGTTGAACTCACGTCGACCACGATGTAGTCTATGTTGAGTGTCCTTGACCAGTTTTCTTTTCCAAAGGTTGTTTGCAGTGAGACGTATCCAAGTGGTTGGATTGGAGTGTCTCCTAGTCCGAATAAGTTGTTAGGGTATGCTTTGTGCTCTTTTTCCTCTAGGCCGAGTTTGTCGTAGGCAATTTTAAACAATATATCAGCCGAGCTTCCTTGGTCCACCAGTGTGCGGTGGAGGTTAGCGTTAGCCAATATGATAGTGATGACCATGAGATTGTCATGTACCGAGATGATGCCAGTCGCATCCTCTTTAGTGAAAGTAATAGTAGGAAGGTCGGGTGTTTCTTTTCCTCCCTCGACGTGATATACTTCTTTAAGGTGTCTTTTGTGGGATGATTTGGAGATTCCTCCTCCTGCAAATGCTCCATTAATCATGTGAACATGTCTTTCTAGGGTACGAGGTGGCCGTTCAGTTCGTCTGACTTCTTCGTCTCTTCTTCTTTTTCTGGGCTCATCTGTTTCGCTGGCTAAATACCGATCTAGTCCCCCCTTTCTTACCAATTTTTCTATGACATTCTTCAAGTCGAAGCACTCGTTGGTGGGATGTCCATAGATTCGATGGTATTCACAATATTCTGTCTGATTTTCGCCTCCTTTTTTGCTTTTAATTGCTCGAGGTGGCGGGATCTTTTCAGTGTGGCATACTTCTCGGTAAACTTCCACAAGAGATACCCGAAGGGGGGTGTAATTGTGGTATTTCTTAATCTTCTCTCTGTGTTGGTCTTCTTTTTTCTTGGACTCTTTTTCCTTATCTCAGGAGGAGTAGAAGAATCCAGATTTTGATGTTTCTCCTAATCGAGAGTTTTCCTCCATGTTGATGTACTTCTCTGCTCATTCTTGTACTTCATTTAGAGATGTGGAATGTTTCTTTGATATAGAGTGACTAAAAGGTCCCTCTCGTAAGCCATTGATGAGGCCCATAATGGCGGCCTCTGTTGGCAGACTTTGTATGTCCAAACAGGCTTTGTTGAATTTTTCCATATAATTGCGAAGACTTTTCCTATCTCCTTGCTTGATCCCTAATAAGCTTTGGGTGTGTTTAGTTTTGTCCTTCTGGATGGAGAACCTGGCAAGAAATTTCTTGGCTAGGTCATCGAAATTTGTAATGGATCTCGTGGGCAGATTGTCGAACCACTTAATTGCTGTTTTTGTTAGGGTTGTTGGGAAGGCTTTGCATCGAATAGCGTCCGATGTGTCGGTGAGGTATATTCTGCTTCTGAAATTACTGAGATTATGGCTTGAATCTGATGTGCCGTCGTATGGGGTCATGTCGAAAGCTTTGAAGTCCTTTGAGAATTTGGCTTTCATGATCTCTTTAGTGAATGGGTCTTGATCTTTGTGGGGTTTATCTTCATGACTGGATCGGGTAGTCTTGGTTTTGAGACTGGCTTCAAGCTTTAGGAGGTTGTCCTCTAATTCTCGGCATCGCCAGGTTTCCCTTTGTAGGTCCCTCTCGGCTTCCCGTTGATGCTCGGCCTCTTTTTCGAGCTGTTTAAGGCGATCCTGTTGATCTTGAAGTGCCTCCATGATTTCCAAACTTATCGAGTTCTTGTCTTTGTTTGGTTGAGAAGTATCTTTTGGTGTAGTGTATGTGTTCTTGTACGGCGTCCTGTCTTCTAGATCAGAGTCATGGTCGTTGTCAAGGTTGTCTGCCATGATGGTGGGATGACTTCCAGGTCTCCGGCAACGGTGCCAATGTTCCGTGGGTTACCTGAAACTGTAGGTCGATCTCGGATGAGATCTTCTGTGCTGGTCGGTGCTACTGTGTCCGACCTATTTTAGAGCTGGTGGGCGGAGTTATGGTGTTCGACTGGTGGCCGGAGCTGTTGCGTCTGACTTGTTGGATTTGGTGGTGCTACTGATCCTTCGTCATCGGAGGGTGGTGGTACCTGCAAGAGACTCCGATGCTTAAGTTAGCACGTGCTTTAGGCAGGTTTTTAGAAGAATCAGAGTATAAGTTATACCTAGGTACTCTAGTGTATTTATAATGGTGTGGAGTGACCTTTCTGGAGATAAGATAACTATCTTATCTTATCTTTAAGTGAAGTAATCTTATCTTTAAGGGAACCACCCTTATCTCTATAGGCTTGAGCTGCCTTTGGATTTGGGTCATGTTCCTCTGTTTGGGCCCTTTTTGGGGTATCCTGGTGATTTGGCCGAGCTCTTTGAGAAGAGGTCGGATAGTCCTGACCTGAAGAGGTCGGTCGACTTATCTTTAATCAGCCCGGGTCGTATAGCTCGACCCAAGGTATGAACAGTGCCTCTGCTAGAGCTTGGTCTTTTTTAAGGTCGAGCCCCTTAGACTTTGATCCTTTCTGGGGAAGCCGAGCTCGAGCATTCTTGGTTGGTCTTCGCTGGGTAGCATTTCCCTTCAGTGGTTTTAAATGCAGAATGTTTTCTCACTCCTTTTAACTGTCTCGTGCGTTGCGCTTTTCCTAGGGAACGTGCAAAGGCTTTTAATAAGGATTTTATTAACTTCCTTTTTTGCCGTTTCCCTCTTTCTCATTTTAACTTTTGAAATTTCAAAGTGCCATCCCTTCAGTTTTTCTTCTCCGTGCTTGCCGTAACTCCCCCCTTTTCTTTTTGCTCTTCTGTTTTGTTTGTGACTTTTCGTTCTACTGTTCCCAAGCTTTTCACATCTTCGTACTTTTCTTGCTTTTTGGAAGTGATCGTTGGAGGTGCTCGCCTTTTGCTCTAACATTTCATCGTCTTCTTCATAGGTTGGCCTCTTTATTTGTCTTTATTCTTTTCATGCTATGTTTTTTGATGCCTTGATTTAAGAAGTTTTGATCTTTGCTTGCCTACGCATTGGAAAGTTTTGAATTCTTTCTTTGTCTACTGTGCCTGATTGTTTCTGCGATATGCATTATTCTAGGGTTTCTTCAATTTTATATACACCTTTTCTTGTTTCTTGCTAGCTGATGCTTCTAGGGCTTTGAATGTTGCTCTTTGCTTCTGATTGTGTCCTCATATTTGCAATTTTGGGGTGATGAACAGTTTGATTCTGAAAAAAGGTTGTGTCTTTAATGATTTCCCTCTAGCATGTTTGATGTATTGATAGTTCCCTTTGCTTGATAGTAACTTTGATGATGTTTTGTGGTTTATTTTCTCTTTTCGAAGTGCCTTTGAAAAGGTTTTTCTTTTTTTGTCTGGGAGATGTCGAGGCGTAGATTTGTTGAGTTTTCCTGGATTCTTACTCTGTTATTGCCTCCAAAGGATGCCCCTGGACCTTGGTGCGAGTCCAGGGGTCTCCTTTTGCTGTTGTATGAGTTATATCCATATTTGTCTGAGCTGATTTCTTAATTTACCCGACCTGTTTGGATAGTAACCCCTTTTTCTTTTTCTTGCTATAGGACTAGTTAACTATGTCTTCTCGAAAAAATATTGTCGAGACCTCCTCCAAAGACCCCGAGGGAATGTCTGACTGGCTGGACTCCCTCGTCCTGATGTGTGTTTCAGTAGTTAATTCTGAGTATATCGTGGAGTTTAGAAAACATCACCGGATATGCAGTAGTAGGAATCAGGAGAAGAACTACGAATTGGTAGCGCCTGACTCCGATGAAAGGGTTTGCTTTCCTTCTTTGACCCAGGAGGAACGTCCCTTCTTTTATTCTTACGACTACTTTTTCAGCCAAATGAACATCACCCTTTCTTTTACCTCCTTTAAGACTGACTTGTTGTGGTCGTGTAATGTAGCTCCATCCCAGCTCCATCCGAACTCTCGGGGCTTTATCAAGGTCTTTCAGTTGCTTTGCCAATAATTGGATGTGAAACCTTCTCAAACTCTCTTTCTTTACCTCTTTGTCTTGACCAAACCTAGGACTACCAAAAAAAAGCTTCTTGGATTTCTTTCAGGTCTACCCAAGGACACAAAGTGTTTTCTATGTACAATGAGTTTTTTAGGGATTTTAAGAACTACGTTTTTAAGGTCTGAGCTGTTGAAGGAGCTCGACCATTTTTCTTGGAGTCGGATAATGAACCTGCCTTCCCCTTATGTTGGCAAAAGAATGTTGTAGTATGTAGATATACGTGGAAGATGCTTAATGAGGTCGAGCAGGCTTTTGTGAATTTGTTAGAGGGGATTTGGGGACAACCTCCACATCTCGACACAAAGAGATTTTTAGGAGACCCCTCTCTTGTCTAAGCTGAGCTGGGTAGTGGTCAACTTCTTTTTGCTTTGTTTGCTTGCTTTTTGTTTCTGTTTCTTCCAGTTTTGTAACTTGTTTTACTGTGTTTTTCAGAGATGGTTAAAAATAATGATTCCATGAAGGCCTTTAAAAAGGAGAGAAAGGCTACAGTAGCCCAGCACATCTCGGCTAAGGCTGTTGGGGAAGGATCTTCTCAGGTTCCTCCTAAGAAGCCGACCTTGAGTATTTCTGGGCCGAGGAGGGTGATTTCTACTCCTCAGGTCCATTTGGTTGATCCCCCCAGACTTCTGCTGCTACCTCTTTTCCCTCTGCCGGCCCTCTTCCGAAAAAACAGAGGACTGTTGAGCCTTTTAATCTGGACGCCCCCGACTTTGATGCTGTTGGTTTTGTCGATCAACAAATTGCTCCTTATGGCATTGTTCCTACTGATGATGTCTCCATTCTTTGCCATTTGGACTTCATTACACAAAGCAGTATCAAGATGGCACACATGGGAGCAACCTTATTCCGAACTGCTCAGGATCTTCCCATTCATGCAACAAAGGCTTTTATGGAGGAGGCCAAATCAGAATTTGATAGGATCAAGGGGTTGAAGGAGGAGATTGAGGTGAAGGTGGCGAAGCTGGAAAAAGAGTTAGAAGGTGAGAAGACTCGAGCTACTGCTGCGGTGGCTTCTGCAAATCTGGCTGTGGAGATGGCACTGAAGCATAAGGAAAGCTATGTCCTGACTTATGGTGAGATGATGGAGCTTAGGAAGAGGTTAGAATCTGCCCGGGCTGATTATGCCGAGCTCTAGGGTCATCTCGTGGGTAGTGTGACTTCTGCTTATGAGAATTTTAAGGATCAGGTCCGAGTTCTGGCTCCCGAGCTCGACCTATCTCTCTTCAGCTTGGACAATATTGTGAAAAATAGGAAGATCGTCCCTGTCCCGGATGAAGATGATAATGATGTAGATCCACCTCCTATGCCATCCACCAAGGCTTCTGTTGTCCCGACTTCTTTAACTCCCGCAGCCGAGGTCGACCACCTTGATTTGGATCCTGATGTTCAGATCCTGAATCGGGCGGATAGGACTGTCGACGCTGTCCCCCTTCAGACTCGTCCTCCTTCACACCAAGATGCCGCCACTGGGGAGTCTTTGAATCCTTTATAGTTTTCTTTGATGTATTGTGTACAGCCCGGTCTGTGGGCTATTGAACTCTTATTTGTGTTTTGTTAGACTTGGATATTTTAGTTGCTTTTCTTAACAACTTTATTTAGAAAAACAAATGGCTTTTCAACTCTTGAGGTCACCTTTTCAAGTGGCCTTTTGATTTATAGTAGCTTTGTTTCTTCATGATATGGTTGTCTACAGCTTTTTGACACTTTCAGGAATCTTTGGAGTGTTGGAGTCTTGCTGTCTGACCTCTTTTGATTGCCTTTGTGATTTATTTCCTGCTTTAGTCGAAGCTAGCTTTGTTCAACTATTCTTTTTTGCATTCTTTGATAGAATACTTGTAGATTGATTTTATTGAGGTTATGGCTTTCTGAGTCCGGCTTGAGTCCCTTATAGCACATGCCTTCTGTCGGTCGACTTCTTTCGTTTAGTCTTTGCGAATTATTTTTAGTAATCCCTTGGGATTTACTTTTTATAACTCTGTTGCTTTAATTGGTTTGGTCCGACTTCTTCATGTCGGTCCCTTCTAAGTTATTTCTGGTAATCCATTTTTTAGTTGGACCTTGCCAGGTCTCTTTTTATGGATTACCTTTTATAACTTTGCAGCTTTAGTTGGCTTGGGCCGACTTCTTCATGTCGATCCCTTCTAAGTTATTTCTAGTAATCCATTTTCAGGGTTGACCAGGCCTCTTTTCTATGGCTTACTTTATAACTTTTAGTCGCTTTGATCAGGCTGGTCCGACTTCTTTATGTCTGTCCATCCTAAGTTATTTTTAGCAATCCACTTTTTCTAAGACCTCGTCAGGTCTCTTTCTATGGATCACTTTTTTATAACTTTTGTGGTTTTCGTCCAACTTCTTCACGTCGGCTCGGTCTGAGTTATTTCTAGTAATCCCTTTTGTATGGGTTACTTTTTATAACTTTTGGCATTAATCTATTTTTATCGCATTTTCATCTTGCCAATTTTGTAGAAATCGGGCGGCGTGTTCGCCTTGCCAACCTTTGTCGAAATCGAACAATTAATTTGATTTTCATCGTGATCGGACAGTGAATTTGGATTTCACCTTACCGATATGTAGCTTTGGAATCGGGCGATGAATTTTTTGCATTCACATTAATGTCTTGATAGTGAGATTTTGTAGGGAATCTGAAAAGCTTTATTCAAGTAAAAAAAATAAACATGTAGGCAAAAAGTATATATACATGTGGGTGCTTACCCTTCTAGGTCAGGTAATTTTACAGATCTTGGCTTGGTGCCTCATTAAAAAATTTTTTCAGGAAAAAGAGTTCACTTTCTGACCTAAGATCTTTTTATTACCTCCTAACTATAATACCTTCTTAGGTTGCAGGCATGCCATGACCTTGGTAGCTCTCATCCCTCGAGTTCGGATACTTTATAGTAGCCTTTTCCCAGTACTTCTGTAACTTGGTAGAGTCCTTTCCAGTTAGCCGCTAGCTTTCCCTCTTCGGGTCGACTTGTTCCGATATCATTTCGGATTAGGATGAGATCGTTGTTGTCAAAGCTTCGCTGTACTACCTTTCGATTGTATCGTGAGGCCATTCGACGTTTTAATGCCTCCTCCCTGATCCGAGCTCTTTCTCAGATTTTTGGAAGTAGGTCGAGCTCTTCCCTCTGGAGTTGGGAGTTGGCCTCTTCATTGTAGTAGATCATTCTGGGGGATTCTTCTTTGATTTCTACTGGGATCATTGCCTCCATTCCATAAGCCAATCGGAAGGGTGATTCCTTTGTGGTGGAATACGGAGTTGTCTGATATGCCCATAGGACTTGTGGGAGCTCTTCAGCCCAGGCTCCCTTTGCGTCCTGTAATCTCCATTTTAACCCAGCCAAAATGACTTTGTTAGCTGCTTATGCTTGTCCATTAGCTTGTGGGTGTTCTACGGATGTAAAATGATGCTTTATTTTCAAGTCGGCTACCAACTTTCTAAAGCCTGTGTCTGTAAATTGAGTGCCATTGTCCGTGGTAATGGAATAAGGAACCCCAAACCTTGTGACAATATTTCTATTTAAGAATTTTTGACTTCTTTACGCAGTGGCATTGGCTAGGAGCTCTGCTTCAATCCATTTTGTAAAATAATCTACCCCTACGATGAGGAACTTGACTTGTCCCGATCCTTGAGCGAAGGGCCCGAGGAGATTGAGTCCCCACTTTGCAAATGGCCAAGGTGATGTTATGCTGATGAGCTCCTCTGGTGGGACGATGTGGAAGTTAGCATGTTTTTGACATGGTGGACATGTCTTGACGAACTCGGTGGCTTCTTTTTGCAACGTTGGCCAAAAGAATCCGGCTCGGCGTACTTTATTGGCAAGAGCTCGAGCTCCGAGATGATTGCCACACGTGCCACTGTGTATCTCTCCCAAGTCCTCTTTTGTGTTAGAGATTGGTACACATTTTAGTAGGGGCGTCGAAATCCCTCTCTTGTATAGGATGTTGTTTATGATGGTGTAATACTGTGCCTCCCGCTTTAACCTCTTTGCCTCCTTTTTATCTGTAGGGAGTATCTCTGATTTGTGGTAGCTGATTATAGGAGTCATCCATCCTTGATTCTGACTTGATATGGTTAGGACTTTGTCTTCTTCCAAGATTGACAGGTTCTGCAATTTTTCCTGGATGAGGCTTCCATTATTGTCCCCTGGTTTGGTGCTGGCTAATTATGAGAGTGCGTCAGCTTGGGCACTCTGTTCTCGAGGTATATGTCGGATCTCGTATTCCTTGAATTGTCCGAGTTGTTCCCTGGTTTTGTCCAGGTACTTTTTCATGGCAGTGTCTTTAGCTTGGTAGGTCCCTACTATTTGTGAGGTAATGACTTGTGAATCATTAAAGATGACAAGTTTTTGGGCTCCCACCTCTTTAGCCAGCTTCAAACCAGCCAATAACGCCTCGTACTCAGCCTAATTATTGGAGGCAGGGAACTCAAACTTCAGGGAGAGTTCAATTTGGGTTCCCTGATTGCTTTCTATTATCACACCTGCTCTACTCCCAGTTTTATTTGAAGAGCCATCCACGTAAAGATTCCAATTTGTAAGGATTTCTGGGGTGTCAGTATACTCTGCGAGGAAATCGGCCAGATATTGGGATTTGATGGCTGTCCGAGCTTCATATTGAAGGTCAAATTCAGACAACTCGACCGCCCATTGTAGGATTCTTTCTGCTAAATCTTTTTTTTGTAGAATACTTTTCATGGGTTGGTTGGTCCGAACCTTGATGGTATGAGCTTGAAAGTATGGGCGAAGTCGTCGAGAAGTTAGTATGAGAGCATAGGCGAACTTCTCTATTTTTTGATAGTTCAGCTCGGATCCCTGTAATGCTTTGCTGATGAAGTATACGGGTTGTTGTCCACTTTCATCCTCCTTGACTAGTGTTGAAGCTACTGCCCGACTTCCTACTGCAAGGTATAGTATGAGTGCTTCTCCTTCCCGTGGTCGGGTGAGGATGGGTGGTTGTCCCAGGAACTTTTTAAACTCCTGGAAGGCTTGTTCGCACTCAAGTGTCCATTCGAACTTTTGTCCCTTCCTTAGGGTTGTGTAGAAGGGGCGAGATCTTATGGCTGATCCAGCTAGAAATCTGGACAAGGCTGCTAGTCGCCTGTTGAGTTGTTGCACCTCTTTGACATAGTTCGGGCTTTTCATGTTGAGTATGGCATGGCACTTGTCCGGTTTTGCTTATATTCCTCTTTGTGTGAGCATGAAACCCAGGAATTTGTCGGCTTCTACTGCGAAGGTGCATTTCGCCGGATTGAGTCGTATGCCATACTTTCGTATGGTATTGAACACTTGGGCGAGGTCGGATAGTAATGACTCCTCGCTTTGTGTTTTTACTAACATGTCGTCCACATATACCTCCATAAGTTTCCCGATATGGTCTGCGAAGACCTTGTTCATTAATCTTTGATACGTGGCTCCTGCGTTTTTGAGTCCGAATGGCATGACGACGTAGCAGTAGTTTGCTTTTGGGGTTAAGAATGAGGTTTTTTCTTGTCCACTAGGGCATCGATACTTGGGAGTGGATAGGGATCTTTTGGGCAAGCTTTGTTGAGATCGGTATAGTCGGTGCACATCTGCCACTTCCCATTTGATTTTTTTACCAGGACGACGTTGGCTAGCCATAGTGGGTACTTGACTTCCCTTATAAATCCTGCCTCTGGTAGAGCTTGTACCTGTTCTTCCACAGCTTGGGATCTTTCTGGTCCGAGCTTTCTACGCCTCTGCTGTATTGGCCGAGATCCTAGATATACTGCCAGTTTGTGGCACATTAGTTTGGGGTCTATGCCCGGCATGTCTGTGGCCTTCCATGTGAAGAGGTCGACGTTATCTTTTAAGAACTGTATCAGGGACTCCTTTACCTCTCTTTTTAGGATTGCGCCAATACTGGTTGTTTTATCAGGGACATCTCCAATCTGTACAATAACCAATAACAAGGCACACAATTGTAATTGCCCGGCAACGACGCCATTTTTTATGAAGGGAAATTTGGTTAGTATAGAATTTCACAAATAGAATCTCGTTGCAAGTATAGTTTCTAAACCAACAAATATTCCTCCATCAAAAAATTGTTTGTCACAAGTAAAAACCCCAATAAAAATAACCGAGAGTATTAATCCCGGGTCGTTCTCCCTAGGAATTACAATGAAGTGCTTTATTATTGGCTATTGGTACACGGAATCGTGATCGCACACTTTTCACACAACTCTGTGCAGCTGACCAGCAGGTGCACTGGGTCGTCCAAGTAATACCTTACGTGAGTAAGGGTCGATCCCACGGAGATTGTCGGCTTGAAGCAAGCTATGGTCATCCTTGTAAATCTCAGTCAGGCAGATTCAAATGGTTATGGGATTTTGATAATTGAAATATAATTAAAACAGAAAATAAGATAAAATCACTTATGTAATTCATTGGTGGGATTTCAGATAAGCATATGAAGATGCTTTGTTCCTTTTGAACCTCTGCTTTCCTATTGCCTTCATCCAATCATTCATACTCCCTTCCATGGCAAGCTGTATGTTGGGGGATCACCGTTGTCAACAGCTACCGTCCGTCCTCTCAGTGAAAATGGTCCAAATACGCTGTCACCGCACGGCTAATCATCTATTGGTTCTCACTCATGTTGGAATAGGATCCATTGATCCTTTTGCGTCTGTCACTATGCCCAATACTGACGAGTTTGAAGCTCGTCACAGTTATCCCATCCCAGATCCTACTCGGAATATCACAGACAAGGTTTAGACTTTCCGGATCTCAAGAATGGCCGCCAATAATTCTAGCCTATACCACGAAGGTTCTAATCTTAGATTAGAAACCCAAGAGATATGCACTCAAGCTATTGCAGATAGAACGGAGGTGGTTGGTAGGCACGCATTCATAGGTGAGAATGATGATGAGTATCACGGATCATCACATTCATCATGTTGAAGTGCGAGTGAATATCTTGGAATAAGAATAAGTTTTAATTGAATAGAAAACAGTAGTACTTTGCATTAATTCATGAGAAACAGCAGAGCTCCACACCTTAATCTATGGGGTGTAGAAACTACACCGTTGAAAATACATAAGTGAAAATAGGGTAGACATGGCCGAGTGGCCAACCTCCCATGGAGGTCTCAGAACGTAAAAGTTACATAATGTGTTCCAGAGATAAAAATACAATAGTAAAAGGTCCTATATATAATGAACTAGTAGCCTAGGGTTTACAGAAATAAGAAATTAATGCAGAAATCCACTTTTGGGCCCACTTGGTGTGTGCTTGGACTGAGCATCGAAGCTTTCACATGTAAAAATTTTTCTTGGAGTTAAATGCCAGCTCTGGTGCCAGTTTGGGCGTTTAACTCCAGCATTTATGCCAGTTCTGGCGTTTAACGCCAGAATAGGGTAGAAAGTTGGTGTTTAAACGCCAGTTTACATTATCAAAACTCGGGAAAAGTATGGACTATTATATATTGCTGGAAAGCCCAGGATGTCTACTTTCCAACGCAATTAAGAGTGCGCCAATTGGGGTTCTGTAGCTCCAGAAAGTCCACTTCGAGTGCAGGGAGGTCAGAATCCAACAGCATTTGCAGTCTTTTTTCAGCCTCTGAATCAGATTTTTGCTCAGGTCCCTCAATTTCAGCCAGAAAATACCTGAAATCATAGAAAAATACACACACTCATAGTAATGTCCAGAAATATGATTTTTATTTAAAAACTAAAAAAATATAATAAAAAGTAATAAAAATATACTAAAAACTATGTAAAAATAATGCCAAAAAGCATATAAATTATCCGCTCATCACAATACCAAACTTAAATTGTTGCTTGTCCCCAAGCAACTAAAAATAAAATAGGATAAAAAAAAGAGAATATACAATAAATTCCGAAAATATCTATGAAGATCAGTCTTAATTAGATGAGCGGGGCTATTAGCTTTTTGCTTCTGAACAGTTTTGGCATCTCACTTTATCCTTTGAAGTTCAGAATGATTGGCATCTATAGGAACTCAGAATTCAGATAGTGTTCTTGATTCTCCTAGTTCAGTATGTTGATTCTTGAACACAGTTACTTTATGAGTCTTGGTCGTGACCCTAAGCATTTTGTTTTCCAGTATTACCACCGGATACATAAATGCCACAGACACATAACTGGGTGAACCTTTTCAGATTGTGACTCAGCTTTTCTAGGGTCCCCAATTAGAGGTGTCCAGAGCTTTTAAGCACACTCTTTTGCTTTGGACCACGACTTTAACCGCTCAGTCTCAAGCTTTTCACTTGACACCTTCACGCCACAAGCACATGGTTAGGGACAACTTGGTTTAGCCGCTTAGGCTAGGATTTTTATTCCTTTGGGCCCTCCTATCTACTGATGCTCAAAGTCTTGGATCCATTTTATTTTACCCTTTCCTTTTGGTTTAAAGGGCTATTGGCTTTTTCTGCTTGCTTTTTCTTTTTCTTTCTTTTTCTTTTATTTTTTTTGCCATTTTTTTTTCGCAAGCTTTTCACTGCTTTTTCTTGCTTCAAGAATCAATTTTATGATTTTTCAGATTATCAATAACATTTCTCCTTTTCCATCATTCTTTCAAGAGCCAACAATTTTAACATTCATAAACAACAAATTCAAAAATATGCACTGTTCAAGCATTCATTCAGAAAACAAAAAGTATTGCCACCACATCAAAATAATTAAACTATTTTAAAATTCGAAATTCATGTACTTCTTTTTCTTTTGTAATTAAAAACATTTTTTATTTAAGAAAGGTGATGGATTCATAGGACATTCATAGCTTTAAGACCTAGACACTAATGATCATGTAATAAAGACACAAACATAGATAGAGCATAAAGCATAATTTTCGAAAAACAGAAAAATAAGAGCAAGGAGATTAAAAAACGGGTCCACCTTAGTGATGGCGGCTAGTTCTTCCTCTTGAAGATCCAATGGAACGCTTGAACTCCTCTATGTCTCTTCCTTGCCTTTGTTGCTCCTCCCTCATGGCTCTTTGGTCTTCTTTAATTTCATGAAGGAGGATGGAATGCTCTTGGTGTTCCACCCTTAGTTGTCCCATGTTGGAACTTAATTCTCCTAGGGACGTGTTAATTTTCTCCCAATAATTTTGTGGAGGGAAGTGTATCCCTTGAGGTATCTTAGGGATATCATGATGAGGAATTTCCTCATGCTCTTATTGAGGTCCATGAGTGGGCTCTCTTGCTTGCTCCATCCTTTTCTTAGTGATGGGCTTGTCCTCATCAATGAGGATGTCTTCCTCTATGCCAATTCTAGCTGAATTGCAGAGGTGACAAATTAGATAGGGAAGGCTAACCTTGACAAAGTAGAGGATTCGTCTACCACCTTGTAGAGTTCTAGGGATATAACCTCATGAACTTCTACTTCCTCTCCATTCATGATGCTATGGATCATGATAGCCCGGTCTATAGTAACTTCAGACCGGTTGCTAGTGGGAATGATTGAGCATTGGATGAACTCCAACCATCCCCTAGCCGCTGGCTTGAGGTCAAGCCTTCTTAGTTGAACCGGCTTCCCTCTTGAATCTCTCTTCCATTGAGTGCTATCAATCAGATTTCTGCTAATTTAGAATTTTATGAAAATAATCGCGTGTTAGGTATAGCTTCTAAACCAACAGAGAATCCTTTCATACAAAAGTTTGATTGTCACAAGTAACAAAACCCAATAAAATTTATAACCGAAGTATTTAAACCTCGGGTCGTCTTCTCAAGGAATTACAGGGAGGTATGATTTATTATTGGTTATGTAAAAAGATATGTTTTTGGGTTTTTTAAAATAAGGAATAAGTAATTTAAATGACAAGAAAAATAAATTAATAATAATAAAATCTCTTGGCAAGGTATAAGAATTGGACGTCCTATCCTAGTTATCCTTATCAATTGTGATGAGAATTGGATTTTGCTCCCACCTTGTTAACCTCTAACTATGAAGGTAAGTCAAGTGGATGAATCAATTTGATTCCTCTGGTCCTAGTCAATTCCTATGGAAAGACTAGAGTTATTGGAATACAAATCAACTAGCAAAGATAACAATCATCAATCACAAGGAGTTTGATAACTCAAGTGTCTCCAATTACTTAACCAAAGTAAAAAGGGAGAAAATCTACTTGAATAAAAATGCCTTCAGATGGGAAGCAACATTAACATAAATAAAAGAAAGAAATCTTAAATTTGAAATACCTCAAATTATATTAAATAAAGAAATCAACTCTAACATGAAGTTCATAAGCCAAATTGAAAAGATAAATAACAATTAAAGTAATAGAATAAATAAAAGTAGAAAATAAATTAAAGGAACATTGAACCTGTGATTGAAAAGAAGTAGCCTAAACATAATAGAAATTCTAAATCCTAATCCTAAGAGAGAGGAGAGAACCTCTCTCTCTAAAACTACATCTAATCCTAAAATTGTGTATTATTAAAGCTTCCTTGATGAATGAATGGATTCCACCACTTTATAGCCTCTAAGATGTGTTTTCTGGGCCGAAAACTGGGCCAGAAACAGCCCAGAATTCGGTGGTTGCGAATTCAAACACGCTGATTTTTGTCACTGCGATGCATCCGCATGAAGAACGCGTTCGCATCGCCTAGATGTACGGCCATTTTGGCATATTATATATCATTTCGAAGCCCCGGACGTTAGCTTTCCAATGCAACTAGAACCGCATCATTTGGACCTCTGTAACTCAAGTTATGATCGATTTAGTGCGAGAGGGTCAGGCTGACAACTTTGTAGTTCCTTCAATTTCTTGTATTCCTTCCACTTTTGCATGCTTCCTTTCTATCCTCTGAGTCATTCCTGCCCTGTAATCTCTGAAATCACTTAACGCACATATCAAGGAATCGAATGGTAATAAGAGAAGATTAATATTAGCAAATATAAGGCCAAAGAAGCATGTTTTCAATCATAGCACAAAATCAGGAAGGAGAATGTAAAACATGCAATTTGTATGAACAAGTGTATGAAAGATTGATAAAATCCACTTAATTGAGCACAAGATAAACCATAAAATAGTGGTTTATCAACCTCCCCACACTTAAACAATAGCATGTCCTCATGCTAAGCTCAAGAGAAGCTATAAGGGAGTGTAGAGGAATGGTAGAATGTATGAAACGCAACCTATCTATATGAATGCAACTACATGCTAAGATGTTTCTATCTACTTGGTTAAAAGTAAATAAGCTCTTCAAGACAAACATAAATCATATTTTACTAATTCAAATTATATAATAAAAGACAATTAAACTTGTTAGAAGATGGCTCATGAAAGCAGGGAACATAGAATCAAGCATTGAACCCTCACAGGTAGTGTATATCACTCTAATCTCTCAAGTGTCTAGGGTTAATCACTCTACTCTTCTCTAGTCATGCATTCTAAACTTTGTTCTTCATCTATCCAATCAACAAAAATTTAGTGTACCAATGCAAACATCATGAGGTCTTTTCAAGGTTGTAATGGGGCTAAGGTAAGGGTGAGGATATATGTATGGCCAAGTGAGCTATAATATGAATCTTTGACAAACCTAAGCTCTCACCTATACACACTCTATATACTTTTAAATTCATGCCTAGCTACCCAAAATTCCCACTTTTGCATTACATACTCATGCATCAACCTTTATTTTAATTTTATCACAAATGCATTGATCTTTTTATTAACTTAACCTTGCATTGGGATAATTTTGTCCCCTTATTTATTTACTTATTTATTGAATATTTTTGGATTTTTCTTTTTTTTTTTGGATTTTTTTATATATATTAAAACTAAGGAAATAAACATAGCTTATCAATACACATGGATTTTTAATTTTTCTAGTTTCACATGAGTAGGTACCCAAATTTCCATTATTTTGTCATGACACATTCCCTTATTAACCCTTGTTCCACAATTCTCCCATACTTAATTAACATACAATTTCTATCTTAAGCTAACCAAAGATTTAATTGGGATATTTAATTGTTTTTCCGCTTAAGGCTAGTAATGTGGTAAAATATAGAACAAATGGGGATTAAAAGGCTCAATGTGGCTGACAAAGGTAAATGGAAGGGTAGGCTATTTGGGATAAGTGAGCTAAACAAGTAATGGCCTCAATCATATGCAAACATGTAAATACACTAAATAGTGGGCATATAGAATGGAACAAAGCAAAGATTGCAATCATAGGGAAGAAAACACACAAGAATAAAAATTTATGGTTAAATAATGTAACCATATAAATAAGCTCAAAATCTCACAGGTTGTGTGTTCTTAGCTTTTTAAACGATGTTCCAAATACAACTTCAAACAAGTTTTAACAGAAAAAATTTTTCAATTTAAATTAGTGAAATACTATAAAATTTTCTTGAAAAAGAAAATATTACTTCAACCAAGTAGTAATTAAATGCGTAAAATCAAGGAAACATGTAATCAAATATGCAAATGCAACAATGAACTAATAAAGAAAATAAGACATTGGTGTTGAGAAGAAAATAACTAACCCATGGAGATCTGTATCGACCTCCCCACACTTAAAGATTGCACCGTACTCGGTGCATGCTGAGATGTGCAGGTGGACGGGCTGCTACAACTGACGCTTTTCTCTAGAGATTGTGCAGATGGACTTGTCTATTGCCCCATATAGAAGTTTCTCTTTCTCTTTCTCGGTGGCCAGCCTGAAAGAAGAGGAAAAAAAAGAAAAAGTAACCCAGAAATAAAGATAAGAAAATAAATAAAGTTTGGGTGGGTTAATGCCAAATAATGAGGGTCTCAATTACATGGTAGCTACAACATGCAAGAGGGAAGACAGTAGAAGCAAACGGCATATCAATGGTGCAAAAATTGCAACAAAGGGAAAGAGAGTGTAGGTAATGTAAGATAGTATAAGCGCATGTCAATGCAAAAGGAATACAGGTATCAGAAAAGATCAACATTGACTTAAATAATATTACCCAACAGTGGAAAACAAGTCACTAAGCACCAAAATAATACCAGAAAAGATGTAACAGTTGAATAAAAAAATTTAACACCATTGGAAAAATAATAGAATTAGAAAAGAAAATAAAAATATGCGCAAAATTAAAATGCAATGGATGAATGAATGTAAATGTAGTGAGGAAAGAAAAATGAGAAGGAAGAAGAAAGAAATAAGAAGGGGGAGGGAAAATTAGGATTGGGGAAGAAAAGATAAGATAGTTGGCGCTAATCTGGATAAGCTGTGCGGCGCATGTGACGCGGACGCGTGAGTGACGCGGTCGGGTGGTGTGTGATGTTTTTCAGGTGACGCGGACGCGTGGGTCACGCGGTCGCGTGGGTCACGCGGTCGCGTGGTCTCATTTGTGCTATTGGCGCGAGTGTAGCCTCACATTCATGCAACTCTCTATTTTAAATGCATTTTGCCAAAAATCTGGGTGACGCGTGCGCGTGGGTGACGCGCACGCGTGAATGGCCTTTCTTTTAAAAATGACGCGGACGCGTGGGGTATGCGTTCACGTGGGGCACACGTTCGTGTGGTAGGGCTTGTGCTTCTAGCATGGTTCCAGCCCAGCTCCATCATAACTCTCTGCCGTAGACCCATTTACGTCGATTTCACAGGGTCACGCGTTCGCGTGGGTGACGCGGACGCGTGGGGAGGCTATTTCGCAAACAATGCAAACGCGTCAGCGACGCAGTCGCGTGGTCATATTTGTGCCTAAGGCATGCCTCCAGCCACGATTTTGCGTGACTTTCTGTTCAATTTTATTTTCTTCCCAACGCACCTGTGACGCGGACGCGTCAGCGACGCTTACGCGTCACGTGCGTGTTTTTTTTATGCAGGATGCAAAATGCAATGATAGTGTGGATGCTATGAATAATTTCAGGTTCAATGAAAATAGAATAAAATAAAACTCAAAAACAAACAAAACGAAATAAAATCAAAATTGAAGAAAAGGAACGATCATACCATGGTGGGTTGTCTCCCACCTAGCACTTTTAGTTAAAGTCCTTAAGTTGGACATTTGGGGAGTCCTTTGTTATGGTGGCTTGTGCTTGAACTCATCCAGGAATCTCCACCAATGTTTGTGATTCCAATGGCCTCCGGGATCCCAAACTAGGCGCAGAAAGCCTTCAAACAGGTTAAAGCAAGTGACAAGGCCCTAAGAGTGTTGATTTCTAGACTGAATTCTGGGGTCCCAGACTTTGCTTTTACACCCGTCTTCTTATTGATTATCATGATTCCATCCGGGTAGCAAGCAATCTGAATTCTTGCTAAAGCGGCCAACCAACTTCCTAGACCCATTCAGTTGAGCTTTACACCAACCTTTGCATTTAAACTTTGAGCTTTCCACCATATTGAATCTTGCATGATGACTCCTACCACTAACCATCTCCCTCTTACTCTTAAAGCCACAAAGAGCTCTGAGTTGCCCATCTATCTCAAGCAAAGCATATTCAAGTGAGCTAATTAAGCTTAGAGATGAAAGATTTACCCACTTGAATGAAGGAATGGATGGTGATGGTTTTGGGGGAGAGGTCTCCAACAACTTTGGCAAGGTGATTTCCAGCTCCATTCTCTTCGGCTCTTCTTTGACAACTTCCACCTCCTTGCAAGCTTCTTCAATATCAACCTCTTCCTCTTGGTAGCTTTCTTCCAATTTGATCTCTTCTTCATTGTTCACCAAGGGCATAGGAGGTTGTGCTTTTTCTTCTTTAATTTCCATGTCAAGTCCAATAGGAGAGGATTCAATTGTAGATAAAAATTCATCAATGATTGAATCCATCTCTTGATCAACCTCTTCAAAGTCTTCAACCATGATATGCATTGGAGGTTGTACACCCTCCTCAACATCAATTTCAAACGTCTTTGAGGGAGGCTCTATAACTTGACTTTCCCATGGAGGTTCAGAATCTCCTAAGTCTTCAACCAATTCTTCTTCTTTGATAATTTCAGCTTCCTCCACTTGTTCCAGTACAAAATCATGCTCCTTACTGTCTATTGGAGTTTCTAGTATCTCCCTCATGCTGCGTTCTTCATTAGATTGCTCACATGAATCCATGGGGGTTTCTTGAGTGTTCGAACGTCGAGAGGGTAAATGATTTATTGCTTGATTCAATTGGTGGAGGGTGGCATGAAATTTTTTCACTGTTTCCTTGAGTTGCTCCCTTGATTCTTGGGGTGATGGATATGGACATGGTGCATAGGGGAGTGGTGGTTCTTGTGAGTAATAGGATTGGAATTGGGGTGGATACGGGTT
This sequence comes from Arachis ipaensis, assembly GCF_059453495.1. Classification (NCBI taxonomy): domain Eukaryota; kingdom Viridiplantae; phylum Streptophyta; class Magnoliopsida; order Fabales; family Fabaceae; genus Arachis; species Arachis ipaensis. The sequence goes on along the minus strand of NC_142442.1, from coordinate 75,027,323 downwards.
AGGATCATATGGAGGTGAATGGTGGTAGTTGGCTTGTGAGTGTAGTGGTTCAAAGCTATGTTGAGGAGGTGGTTTACAGGCGTATGATGGGGCTTGTTGGTAATTACAAGGGGGTCCACCATATCTATCATCTTGGTATGCACCTCGGAATGGCTCTTGACCATAGCAAATTGGTGGAGGTTAGTTGTCACGGAAGGGTCCACCATAACTGTTGTTATCGTAGTCCATGGTATCTTGGAGGGTGTAGTTGCCTAAAGGGTTGATCAGATCCTCGTGGCTCCTTCCATCTTTGATTGCTTTGACCTTGATGCATGTTCCTGTTATAGCTTCCATTCCATTCAACAACATTAGAACCAAACTTAAAGCGATGGGGGTGAGAACTCATAGTAACTAATAAAAATTAAAAACAAAAATAAATAAACAAGCAAAGGAAAAAAAATAAAATAAATAAGAGAAAAGGTTTGAAAAAGATTTGATTTTAAGATTAGAAAAGATAAGATAAGTTAGGTAAGAGAAGATAAGTTTTTAATTTAAAAGGTTTTGAAATTTAAATTTTTGAATTTCAAAATTAAATTTTGAATTTTAAATTTTGAAATTTGAATTTTTAAAGTTTGAAATTTGAAATTTAAAATTTGAATTTTAAATTTTGAAATTTGAATTTTTTGAAAAAGTCAACAATATAAGATAAAGATTTGAAAAAGATTTAAATTTTGAAAAGGTTTGATTTTTAAAATTTTAAATTTAAATTTTGAATTTTGAATTTTGAATTTTGGAATTTAAATATTGAAATTTGAAATTTGATTTTTAAAATAAGATAAGATAAGATTTTGAAAAAGATATGATTTTTGAAAAAGATTTGAATTTTGAAATTTAAAACTAAGATAAGATAAGATAAAAAATTTTAAAATAAAAATCTGAATTTTTTTTCGAAAAAATCAATTTAAAAGTAAATATTTACAATAACGAATAATAAGGCACATGTTTGCAATTCCCCGGCAACGACGCCATTTTTGTCGATCAGATTTCTGCTAATTTAGAATTTTATGAAAATAATCGCGTTGTAGGTATAGCTTCTAAACCAACAGAGAATCCTTTCGTATAAAAGTTTGGTTGTCACATGTAACAAAATACAATAAAATTTATAACCGAAGTATTTAAACCTCGGGTCGTCTTCTCAAGGAATTGCAGGAAGGTATGATTTATTATTGGTTATGTAAAAAGATATGTTTTTGGGTTTTTTAAAATAAAGAACAAGTAATTTAAATGACAAGAAAAATAAATTAATAATAATAAAATCTCTTGGCAAGGTATAAGAACTGGACGTCCTATCCTAGTTATCCTTATCAATTGTGATGAGAATTAGATTTTGCTTCCACCTTGTTAACCTCTAACTATGAAGGTAAGTCAAGTGGATGAAACTATTTGATTCCTCTGGTCCTAGTCAATTCCTATATAAAGACTAGAGTTATTGGAATACAAATCAACTAGCAAAGATAATAATCATCAATCACAAGGAGTTTGATAACTCAAGTGTCTCCAATTAGTTAACCAAAGCAAAAAGGGAGAAAATCTACTTGAATAAAAATGCCTTCAGATGGGAAGCAACAGTAACATAAATAAAAGAAAGAAATCTTAAATCTGATATACCTCAAATTATATTAAATAAAGAAATCAACTCTAACATGAAGTTCATAAGCCAAATTAAAAAAATAAATAACAATTAAAGAAATAGAATAAATAAAAGTAGAAAATAAATTAAAGGAACATTGAACCTGTGATTGAAATGAAGTAGCCTAAACATAATAGAAATCCTAAATCCTAATCTTAAGAGAGAGGAGAGAACCTCTCTCTAAAACTAGATCTAATCCTAAAATTGTGTATTATTAAAGCTTTCTTGATGAATGAATGGATTTCCCCACTTTATAGCCTCTAATATGTATTTTCTGTGCCGAAAACTGGGCCAGAAACAGCCCAGAATTCGCTAGTTGCGAATTCAAACACACTGATTTTTGTCACTGCGACGCGTCCGCGTGAAGCACGCATTCGTGTCACTTATCTGTATGGACACTATGGCAAATTATATATTATTTTGAAACCCTGGACGTTAGCTTTCCAACGCAACTAGAACCGCATCATTTGGATCTCTGTAACTCAAGTTATGATCGATTTAGTGCGAGAGGGTCAGGCTGACAGCTTTGCAGTTCCTTCAATTTCTTGTATTCCTTCCACTTTTGCATGCTTCCTTTCCATCCTCTGAGTCATTCCTGTCCTGTAATCTCTGAAATCACTTAACGCATATATCAAGGCATCGAATGGTAATAAGAGAAGATTAATATTAGCAAATATAAGGCCAAAGAAGCATGTTTTCAATCATAACACAAAATCAGGAAGGAGAATGTAAAGCATGCATTTTATATGAACAAGTGTATGAAAGATTGATAAAATCCACTCAATTGAGCACAAGATAAACCATAAAATAGTGGTTTATCGAGCGCCTTACACACAAATATCCATAAGGACTTGGTCCAACCTTTGATCAAAGTTGACCCTTCTAGTGTAGGGGCGTGCATCTCCTTGCATCATTGGCAAGTTGAATGCCAATCTTACATTTTTCGGACTGAAATCTAAGTATTTTTTCCGGACCATTGTAAGCCAATTCTTTGGGTCTGGGTTCACACTTTGATCATGGTTTTGGTGATCCATGCATTAGCATAGAACTCTTGAACCATTAAGATCCCAACTTGTTTAATGGGGTTGGTGAGAATTTCCCAACCTCTTCTTCGAATCTCATGTCAGATCTCTGGACATTCACTCTTTTTTAGCTTAAAGGGAACCTCGGGGATCACCTTTTTCTTTGCCACAACTTTATAGAAGTGGTCTTGATACACCTTTGAAATGAATATCTCTATCTCCCATGACTCAGAGGTGGAAGCTTTTGCCTTCCCTTTCCTCTTTCTAGAGGTTTCTCTGGCCTTAGGTGCCATAAATGGTTATGGAAAACAAAAAGCGACGCTTTTACCACACCAAACTTAAAAGGTTTGCTCGTCCTCGAGCAAAAGAAGAAAGAAATGAGTAGAAGAAGAAGAAAATGAAGGAGATAGAGGGTTGGTGTAGGTTCGGCCAAGTTGGAGAGAAATGTGTCTGATGTGTGAAAATGAAGGTGGTGAAGAGGGTATTTATAGGGTGAGAGAGAGGGGGTTTTCGTGTATTAGGGGTTGGGTTTGGGAGGGAAAGTATTTGAATTTGAATTGTGAGGTTGGTGGTGTTTTTGGGGAAGACTGGGTGGAGGTGATTGGTGAAAATGTGATGGGGAAGAGAAATGGAGGTGATTGGTGAGGGGTATTTGGAAAAGGGTATTATGGAAAGGTGTGAAGAAGAGAGGGAGAAAGTTGAGGTAGGTGGGGATCCTGTGGGGTCCACAGATCCTGAGGTGTCAAGGATTTCTCATCCCTGCACCATGTTGGCGTGTAAACGCCCCTTGGAGTGCCAATCTTGGCGTTAAACGCCAGGTTGCTGCCCATTTCTGGCATTTAACGCCAGCTTTTCTTCCCTTTCTGGCGTTAAACGCCAGCTTGTTGCCCTTTTCTGGCGTTAAACACTAGTAAGCTCCTCCTCCAAGGTGTGCTATTTTTAATGCTATTTTTTATTCTATTTTTGCTTTTTCAGTTATTTTTGTGACTTCACATGATCATCAACCTAAAGAAAATATAAAATAACAATGGAAAATAATTAGATATAATTGAATAAAATTGGGTTGCCTCCCAATAAGCGCTTCTTTAATGTCAATAGCTTGACAGTGGGCTCTCATGGAGCCTCACAGATACTCAGAGCATGATGATAGCCTCCCAACACCAAACTTAGAGTTTGAATGTGGGGGCTCTGTTTGACTCTGCTTTGAGAGAAGTTTTTCATGCTTCCTCTCCATGGTTACAGAGGGAGATCCTTGAGCCTTAAACACAAGGTAGTCCTCATTCACTTGAAGGACCAACTCTCCTCTGTCAACATCAATCACAGCTTTTGCTGTGGCTAGGAAGGGTCTGCCAAGGATGATGGATTCATCCATATTCTTTCCAGTTTCTAGGTTATGAAATCAGCAGGGATGTAAAGGCCTTCAACCTTCACCAAAACATCCTCTACAAGTCCATAAGCCTGTTTCCTTGAATTGTCTGCCATCTCTAGTGAGATTCTTGCAGCTTGCACCTCAAGGATCCCTAGTTTCTCCATTACAGAGAGGGGCATGAGGTTTATACTTGACCCCAGGTCACACAGAGCCTTCTCAAAGGTCATGGTGCCTATGGTACAAGGTATTGAGAACTTTCCAGGGTCCGGTTTCTTTTGAGGTAATTTCTGCCTAACCAAGGTATCCAGTTCATTAATGAGCAATGGAGGTTCATTCTCCCAAGTCTCATTACCAAATAACTTGGCATTCAGCTTCATGATTGCTCCAAGATACTTAGCAACTTGCTCTTCAGTAATATCTTCTTCCTCTGTAGAGGAAGAATACTCATCAGAGCTCATGAATGGCAAAAGTAGGTTTAGTGGAATCTCTATGGTCTCTATATGAGCATTAGATTCCTTTGGTTCCTCATTAGGGAACTCCTTGGAGGCCAAGGGACGTCCATTGAGGTCTTCCGCAGTGGAAAGCACTACCTTTCCCTCCTCTATGCATTCGGCCATGTGGGACGTGTTTATGGCCTTGCACTCTCTCTTGGGATTCTCTTCTGTATTGCTTGGGAGAGCACTATGAGGGAGTTCATTAACTTTCTTACTCAGTTGACCCATCTGTGCCTCCAAATTTCTAATGGAGGACCTTATTTCAGTCATGAAACTTAGTGTGGTTTTAGATCAGAGACTATGGCTGCTAAGCTAGAGAGACTCTGCTCAGAATTCTTTGTCTATTGCTGAGAAGATGATGGAAAAGGCTTGCTATTGCTAAACGTATTTCTTCCACCATTATTGTTGTTGAAGCCTTGTTGAGGCTTCTATTGGTCCTTCCATACGAGATTTAGATGATTTCTCCATGAAGGATTATAGGTGTTTCCATAGGGTTCTCCCATGTAATTCACCTCTGCCATTGCAGAATTCTCAGGATCATAAGCTTCTTCTTCAGAGGAAGCCTCCTTAGTACTGCCTGATGCAGCTTGCATTTCAGACAGACTCTGAGAAATCATATTGACTTGCTGAGTCAATATTTTATTCTGAGCCAATATGGTATTCAAAGTATCAATCTCAAGAACTCCTTTCTTCTGAGTTGTCCCATTGTTCACAGGATTTCTTTCAGAAGTGTACATGAATTGGTTATTTGCAACCATTTCAATGAGTTCCTAGGCTTCTTCAGTCGTCTTCTTCAGATGAAGAGATCCACCAGCAGAGTTGTCGAATGACATCTTGGATAGTTCAGATAGACCATCATAGAATATGCATATGATGCTCCATTCTGAAAGCATGCCAGAAGGACACCTTCTGATCAATTGCTTGTATCTTTCCCAAGCTTCATAGAGGGATTCGCCTTCCTTCTGTCTGAAGGTTTGAACTTACACTCTAAGCTTACTCAATTTTTGAGGTGGAAAGAACTTTGCCAAGAAGGCATTGACCAGCTTTTCCCAAGAGTTCAGGCTTTCTTTAGGTTGTGAGTCCAACCATGTCCTAGTTCTGTCACTTACTGCAAAGGAGAAAAGCATAAGTCTGTAGACATCAGGGTCAACCCCATTGGTCTTGACAATGTCACGGATTTGTAAGAATTCAGCTAGAAATTGATGAGGATCTTCCAATGGAAGTCCATGATACTTGTAATTCTGCTGCATCAGAGAAACTAATTGAGGCTTAAGCTCAAAGTTGTTTACTCCAATTGCAGGAATTGAGATGCTCCTTCCATAGAAGTCAGAAGAGGGTGCAGTGAAGTCACTAAGCATCTTCCTTGCATTGTTGGCATTGTTGTTATTTTTGGCTGCCATGTCTTCTTCCTTTTTGAAAATTTCTGTCAGGTCCTCTCCAGAGAGTTGTGCTTTAGCTTCTCTTAGCTTCCTCTTCAAGGTCCTTTCAGGTTCAGGATCAGCTTCAACAAGAATACCTTTGTCTTTGTTCCTGCTCATATGAAAGAGAAGAGAACAAGAAAGTATGGAATCCTCTATGCCACAATATAGAGATTCCTTGAGGTGTCAGAGGAAAATAGGAACAGAGGGATGAGGTAGGTAGGTAAGAATTCGAACATACGAAGAAGGAGAGATAGTCCAAATTGCTAATAGAAGAGAAGTGTTAGTCTTAAATAGAAAAAGGTGAGGAGGGAGAAGAATTTTTGAAAACAAAATTAAAAAAAATTTAAATTAATTAAAAGAAATTTAAAAAAAATGGTTGATGGTTTTCGAAAATTAAAAAGTAAGAAAGTGGTTAAGTGGTTTTGAAAAAAATTTTGAAATTAGCCATCAAAAAGATATGATTGAAAATTTTGAAAAAGATGTGATTGAGAAGATATGATTGAAAAACAATTTAAAAAGATATGATTTTTAAAATTAATGACTTGGCTAACAAGAAATTTAAAAGATATGATTCTAAAATTCAAATATTGAACCTTTCTTAACAAAGAAGTAACAAACTTGAAATTTTTGAATCAAATCAATAATTGGTAGCAAGGATTTTCGAAAATAGTGAGAGAAAAATGGAAAGGATTTGATTCTGAAAAAGATATGATAAAAAAATGATTTGGAAAAGATTTGATTTTAAAAAATTATGAAAATTTGAAAAAGATTTGAATTGAAAACTAACTTACCTCCCTTGTTATCCTGGCGTTAAACGCCCAGCCAGGTACCCTGGCTGACGTTTAAACGCCAGTTTTCCTTCTTCACTGGGCGTTTTGAACGCCCAGCTTTTTCTCTGTGATTCCTCTGCTGTATGTTCTGAATCTTCAATTCTCTGTATTATTGACTTGAAAAGACAAAATTTTGAAAATTTTTTGAATTTTTAATGATAAAAAACAACAAAATGAAACTAATCATGGAAAACTAAGATCAGATAAAAAATGCATGCAAGACACCAAACATAGAAATTTTCATATTAGAGACAATAACAAATTGAGAATGCACATGAGAAACAACAAAAGATACAAAACAAGAGAATTTAAAGATCAGACCCAATAAAATCATCAAGAACGTCTTGAAGATCATTGAAGAACATAATTCATATATTTGAAAAATGCAAGAAAATTAAAAATATGCAGGACACCAAACTTAAAAATAGACATTAGACTCAAACAAGAAACACACATTATTTTTTATTTTTATGATTTTATTTATTTTTTTTTAATTTTTCAAAAATTAATTGGAAAAAGAGAAAATAAGGAATTCAAAATTTTTAATGAGAATTCTAGGAATCATGCAGTGTTAGTCTAAAACTCCGGTCCAAGAATTAGACATGGCTTACTAGCCAGCCAAGCTTTCAGTGAAAGCTCCGGTCCAAAACACTAGACATGGCCAATGGCCAGCCAAGCTTTAGCAGATCATTACATTCAACAGCAAGATTGATAGAAATCAACAAGCTCTTGTGATGATAAGTTGAAACCTCGGTCCAAAAGTTTAGACATGGTTTCACAACCAGCCAGACTTCAACAAATCATCATGAAACTCTAAAATTCATTCTTAATTATTCTGAAGACATAGAATAATTTATTTTTTTTGAAAATTTTTTGAAAATAAAAATAATAAAAACAAAAAGCTTAAAATTAAAATAAAATTACCTAATCTGAGCAATAAGATGAATCGTCAGTTGTCCAAACTCGAACAATTCCTGAAAACGGTGCCAAAAACTTGGTACACAGAATCATGATCACACACTTTTCACACAACTCCGTGCAGCTGACCAGCAAGTGCACTGGGTTGTCCAAGTAATACCTTACGTGAGTAAGGGTTGATCCCACGGAGATTGTCGGCTTGAAGCAAGCTATGGTCATCCTTGTAAATCTCAGTTAGGCAGATTCAAATGGTTATGAGATTTTGATAATTAAAATATAATTAAAACAGAAAATAAGATAAAAGCACTTATGTAATTCATTGGTGGGATTTCAGATAAGCGTATGAAGATGCTTTGTTCCTTCTGAACCTCTGCTTTCCTATTGCCTTCATCCAATCATTCATACTCCCTTCCATGGCAAGCTGTATGTTGGGGGATCACCGTTGTCAATGGTTACCATCCGTTCTCTCAGTGAAAATGTTCCGAATGTGCTGTCACCGCACGGCTAATCATCTGTCGGTTCTCACTTATGTTGGAATAGGATCCATTGATCCTTTTGCGTCTGCCACTATGCCCAACACTCGCGAGTTTGAAGCTCGTCACAGTCATGCCATCCCAGATCCTACTCGGAATATCACAGACAAGGTTTAGACTTTCCGGATCTCAAGAATGGCCGCCAATAATTCTAGCCTATACCACGAAGGTTCTAATCTTAGATTAGAAACCCAAGAGATATGCACTCAAGCTATTGCAGATAGAACGGAGGTGGTTGTCAGGCACGCATTCATAGGTGAGAATGATGATGAGTGTCACGGATCATCACATTCATCATGTTGAAGTGCGAGTGAATATCTTGGAATAAGAATATGTTTGAATTGAATAGAAAACAGTAGTACTTTTCATTAATCCATGAGGAACAGCAGAGCTCCACACCTTAATCTATGGGGTGTAGAAACTACACCATTGAAAATACATAAGTGAAAATAGGGTAGACATGGCTGAGTGGCCAGCCTCCCATGGAGGTCTCAGAACGTAAAAGTTACATAATGTGTTCCAGAGATAAAAATACAATAGTAAAAGGTCCTATTTATAATGAACTAGTAGCCTAGGATTTACAGAAATAAGAAATTAATGCAGAAATCCACTTTCGGGCCCACTTGGTGTGTACTTGGGCTGAGCATCGAAGCTTTCACAGGTAGAGACTTTTCTTGGAGTTAAATGCCAGCTCTGGTGCCATTTTGGGCGTTTAACTCCAGCTTTTATGCCAGTTCTGGCATTTAACGCCAGAATAGGGTAGAAAGTGTTTAAACGCCAGTTTGCATTATCAAAACTCAGGAAAAGTATAAACTATTATATATTGCTGGAAAGCCCAAGATGTCTACTTTCCAACGCAATTAAGAGCGCGCCAATTGGGCTTTTGTAGCTCTAAAAAAACTACTTCGAGTGCAGGGAGGTCAGAATCCAACAGCATCTACAGTCTTTTTTCAGCCTCTGAATCATATTTTTGCTCAGGTCCCTCAATTTCAGCCAGAAAATACCTGAAATCACAGAAAAACACACAAACTCATAGTAAAGTCCAGAAATGTGATTTTTATTTAAAAACTAATAAAAATATAATAAAAGGTAACTAAAACATACTGAATACTACCTAAAAACAATGTCAAAAAGTGTATAAATTATCCGCTCATTAGCTATGAAAGAATGTTTTGGGATTTTTATAATAAGGAACAAGAAATGTAAATAGTAAAAGAAATAAGCTAAATACTAAGAAATCTCTTGGCAAGGAATGAGAATTAGAAGTCCTATCCTCATTATCATCATCAATTGTGACAAGAATTGTCCATTTCTCCACTTAGTTAACCTCTAACTATGAAGGAAAGTCAAGTGGATAAAATCAACTTGAGTCCACAAGTCCTAGTCAAATCCTAAGGAAAGATTAGCTTTGGCGGAATTCAAATCAACTAGCAATTTCAAATTGTCAATCAACAAAAGACCTTGATAATTCAAGTGTCTCCAATTACCCAACTCAAGCCAAGAGGAGAAAAATCTACTCTAAAATCCAACCAAGCATTTTATCAAACACTTGGAAGGCATAAAAGGAAAGTAAGATAAAATTGCAAGAAATTTAAATCTACAACTACTCAAGCAAGAAAATAACAACAAATCAATTAAACAAGAAGAAACATAAAACATAAATTGCATTAAATGGGAATTAAAGGAAACAAAAGTGCATGAACATAAAAATGACTAGAATAAGAAATTAACAAAAAGAACTATAAGATTAAAGATGTAGTAACAAGAAATTGAAAGGAAAAGTAGATGAAAACAAGAATTAAAATCTAGATCTAAGAAGAGATTTGAATCTAATCTAACCTAAATTCTAGAGAGAATAGAGAGCTTCTCTCTCTAGAATTCTAACCTAAAACATGATAAAAACTAAACTATGACTACCTCCTTCATTCCCCTTCAATTCTTGGGTTCAATAGCATCAGAAATGAGTTGGATTGGGCCCAAAATGCTTCAGAAATCGTTGGCCACGATTTGCCTTTAGTGAGTCACGCTGCGATGCGTGCGCATGGAACAATGCGTATGCATCACCAAACGCAAGGTAACTATGGCAAATTTTATATCATTTTGAAGCCTCAGATGTTAGCTTTTCAACGCAACTAGAACCGTCTCATTTGGACCTCTATAGCTCAAGTTATGATCGATTTAGTAAGAAGAGGTCAGGATTGACAACTTAGCAATTCCTTTATTTCTTCATGAGTTCTCCCACTTTGTATGCTTTTTCTTCATTCCTTCAATGCAATCTTTGCATTCTAATCCTGAAATCACTTAACAAACATATCAAAGTATCGAATGGAATTAAAGTGAATTAAATTTAGCTATTTTAAGGCCTAAAAAGCATGTTTTCATACTTAAGCACAAATTTAGGGAGAATCACAAAACATGCTAATTCATTGAATAAATGTGAAAAAAGTTAATAAAATCCCCTAAATTAAACACAAGATAAACCACAAAATTGGAGTTTATCAAGCGGATAACACCGCTGCATTTTACCCGAAATCACATACAAAAACACACTTTCACTATCATTAACATTCATTCATTCATCAAATCATACTCAATTCATACCCGGAGCAAGTGGATAACACCACTGCATCTTACTCGATGCCCTTGCCTCTTACCCAGAGCAAGTGGTTAACACCACTGCATCTTACCCAGAGGCACATCACAGTCAAATTCAAATTCATTTTCATTATTATTCCACTTCCTTCATAATCATTAATTCCTTAATTCATTTTTCTATACATTCCCAACATCTCTACACTTCTTAATCATATACCCGAAGCGAGTGGTCATTTCCACCGCCTCTTACTCGGCACCTCTATCTCATTCAATCATATGCATATACATATTCCACCATAAACCAATATTTATCACAGCCATCCGGCTCACAATATAATACATAACACTCCACCGTCCTCCTTAACAACTCATAACATCATCCTTAGTTATAACTCCTCATTATATCCCATTTCTTCATCCCCAAATTACCCCCTTCCCTAGCTTCCTCTCAATCACTAGGCATTTTATATCGATTCATGATTTAAATAATGAAAACTGGGTTTTATAAACTTGAAACAGTGTCTCGGAAGGTTACAAGCTTGTTGGAAAAGTGAAGGACTTAAAAACAAAAGCTTTGTAAAAGAACAGGGTCGTGTGCGTACACACAGGGGTGTGCGTGCGCACGCCCAGAAGTGTTTCAGAAAGTGTGCGTACACACAGAGCTGTGCGCACGCACAAAAAGAATAATTTCTATTGTTGAGTGCGCGCACAGGGCGTGCTAGCGCCACCAACAGAACGCCCTTCCCAACGTGTGCGTGTGCACAAGGCTGTGCGTACATACAACTTGTAAAAATTCACGGGGTGTGCATGCTCACACAAACCAGAAATCACAAATTCTGCATAATCTGCAGAATTCAAATTTCAAGCCCAAACTTTCAACGATCATATCTCCTTCCACAAAATTCAGATTCCCACCAAATTTAGACCATTTTAAAGCTTATAAAATTATCTTTCATTTGATATAAAAAGCATTAAATTTCAAAAACAATAGATCGAGATATGATCCGTTGAAGTTTGTCAAAATTTTATTTTCACCAAAGTTTATAAACTTCCATGTTCCAAGACATATACTTTCAAAGCTCAGTCATTCCACATCAAACACTTCTAACCTCTCATTCAATCCTCAACCTACCAATTCTCCCATATTTAACCGATCTCAATTCATTAAATCTAATGTATAATTAACATTTCATAGCTTAATTTTTTTCAAGTATTTATTCAATTTCATCAATCACCATGAGTATACACATCATTATCACACCAATTCATGCTCATCAACAAAACCTCAATCTTACCAACATTTGAGTATATCAATCCTTACTACTCATAACCTTACATGCTCATTAACAAATAGCAACATTCACAATCAATCAATCTTCCATAACTCATCATCATAAATGATTTACTTCAACAATATATATATTCATCATAACACATTATCATCACCGAATAATCATCGTTTAACATAATCATAATTCATCAACCTATCCATATCAAGCCCAATCTCAATTTCAAATCAACCTTTACATATACCAAGTATCATCATCATCATATAAAACTCACATACATCATCAATCAAGAACTTCAATCATACCCTCCACAAACCAATAATCACATAATCATACAACAATTTCAACAACCAATCAACCATCATCACAAATGCAAGTCCTATCCTATGGGTCACTAGCCTAAGTTTTCACAACCACATTATATTTTAGATACAGAAAACCGAAACTACCTTACCTGATTCCCCGCTCAACCCGAGACACTTCCAAATTCACCTTTTTCTCAATTTTCAAGGCTCCAACATCTCCAAGGTCAGATTTCCAGCTTGCAACTCCACTTTCAAGCTTCCAAAATCACCAACAAGCTTCAACAAGCATCAATATTCACATACACACTACCTAAACCACAATTACCACATCCAAATACAACAACTCAATACCCAAATGCCTAAATTCAGAAATTTTATTAGGGTTTGAGATCTCTTACCTTTACCCACTAATCCTTGAGCAATACCCACAAGGAATCAAGTCTAGTGGATCCCTAAAACATGAAAATCATCAAGGAATTGAGTTCCTCAAATCTTAAACCCGAAATTAATATACCAGAAGAAATGGAGCTAGGCAAACGCAATTTACTTACTGTTTTGTTTAAGTAGAATTGAAGAACTTGTCGAGCTCGACGCGTGACTGCAAACGGCTCGTCAATCGGAGCTCCGGATCAAAAGTTATGATCAATGGAAGATTGGAGTGAAAGAGGGCAAGGGTTTGCTTGCTTTCTCCCTCCCTATCTGCGTGTTTCTATTTTATGTTGGGGAGGAAGGACTGTGCCCTTTACTTAATTGGCTATTGGGTTGGGCCAAGGGCCCAATACGGGCCCGGTTGGCTCGGTTCGGCTCGTTCGGCCCAATCTTGGGCCGATTTCTTTAAAATTGGTGTCGAAATTCTCGCTTTAATTTTCTCTATCATATTAAACCATGAAAATCACATTTTTAATTCTCTATAATAAATTTTTAATTTATGAGTTAATTATTTAGTAAATACCCGGGTTTTACACTCTAAATTTAAATTGGATGCCTTTACCAGCACATATTCTTTTGAGGTAAGTGACAAGAACATTAAGTTTAACTTGGAAGAGGCCATGAGACATCCACCTGAAGAGCACTCCGTCCTCCATTGTGATGTGATTGATGAGGTAGTAGCGGAGATACAAAGAAAAGATTACAACAGGTTGTACTATCCTGTTATTAAAGGGAAGGACAAACATGAGGATAAACAAGAAAAAACCGATAAGGATGAGCTTCATGATCTTGGTGAAAAAGAACCTCAACTTGAAGCGAAAACTGAATTAAAGCCTCTACCTTCCCACTTGAAATATGCATTCCTTGAGGGCAACCAAGAGTTTCTGGTAATCATTCCTAGTGGCTCTCTAGCTAAGAAGAAGAGAAGCTCCTAGAAGTCCTAAGGAAGCACAAGAAAGCAATCGGTTGGAGCTTGGCCGACATTGTGGGGATTGACCCCCCGTATGTGCATGCATTGCATCTTCCTCTAAGAGAGAGCTCTGCTGGTGAGATAACCCCAAAGAAGGCTCAACCCCAAAGAGTGAGGGTGTGTGTCATTTGAGCGGGAGGGAAGCTTGGAAATATTGGTAGAGGTAAAAGTGTGTTTTTGTAGTTTTTATTGAAAATATTGGGAATTGGGTGCATACTTATGTATTGAATGTTTAAACCATATGCATTGGCATCGGTGTATATAATTCATCAAAAGAGAAAAGCAAAAGAAAAATAAAAGAAAAAAATTGTAGAAAAAAAAAGAAATAGAAAAATAAAAGAAACCCAAATATATAGAAAAAGAAAGAAATAAAAGGGGACAAAATGGCCCAAGGCGACGCCAATAATAACCAATGCATATGGGTTGTGAATTAAAAGAGAATGCATGAGTGTCTGAAAAGTGAATGAATGGGTAGTTAGGTTGTGTATTAGAATCGTATAGGTTGTTGTGTGTGTTAGGTGAGAGCTTAGGTTAATCAAGGATTCAAATTTCAAGCTCACTTGGCCGTATATGCACCCTTACCTTTGCCATAGCCCCATTACAACCTAAAGATAAGCCCTCATGATGAATGTATCCATGCATCGAATAACTATCGATTGTTAGATGAAAAACAAATCTTGGAAAGTATGATTAGAGGAGAATTGAGTGATCAACCCTATACACTTGAGCGACTAGAGCAGATACACTTCTGGTAAGGGTTTGATGCTCAACTCCTTGTTCCCTGCTTTCACAAGCTTTCTCCTTGCATGTTGTTTACACTCTATTATAATATTTAAATTGGTAGAGTTCATGAATCATCTAATTGCCTTGGCCTTATGTATCTATATGTGTTCTTGGAAGTTGATTCACTATTGACCAAGTAGATAGACGTATTTGCATTAGTTGCATCCATATAGGTAAATTTCATTTCATAAACCCCATTCTCCTATATTCTTTGGTCTTTTAGTTTTTAGCATGAGGACATGCTTGGTTTAAGTGTGGGGAGGTTTAATAAACCCCAATTTTGTGGTTTATCTTGTGTAAAATTTGGGGGTTTTATCAATATTTTCTGCACTTATTCATATAAATTGCATGGTTTTGTGTTTCCCTCCTAATTTTGCTTCATGGTCCAAAACATGCTTCTTTAACCCTAAAAATGCTATATTTTAATCCTCTTCTATTACCATTCGATGTCGTGATGTGTTCGTTGAGTTGATTCAGGATCTATAGGGTAAGAATGGTCTAGAAGATGGAAAGGAAGCATGCACAAATGGAAGGGACATGAAAAATGGAGCTTTGGAGAACTGGAGACGACGCGCACACGTGGATTGGCGCAGCAGTGACCGACGCGCACGCATGCTCAACGCGTACGCGTGGTTCGCAGAACTCAGATGAGGCAAACGCATGGCCGACGTGCACGCGTGACGCTCAGCACGTGACTTCATTAATGAAATCGTGGCTGGCGATTTCTGAGGGGCTCCAGGCCCAAATCCAACTTGATTTTGTATGGAAAAGACCCAGGAATTGATGGAGGAAAAGGGGGGATCAATCATTCACACAATACACATAGTTTTAGTTAGTTTTTTGTTCTTGTTTTCTAGAGAGAGAAACCCCCACTTCTCTCTAGATTTAGTTTGTTTTTGATCTTTCTTTGTTAAAATTCTGAATTGGGTATTGTTAATTTGAGTTTCAATTACTTAATTTGAGTTCTTTAGTTATAATTTTATTTAGATCTTGTGTTAGAATTGTGTTCCCTTGTTGTTTCCCTTTCCTTCTCATTTCATGAACTTTGTGGATCTTGAATTTCTAGTAGTGCATTGATATTTTCTATAATTGATAGTGTTAATTGAGTTGTTTTCCATTGATAATTGTTAGTGGGTATTTATGATTTCCAATTAATTTGCAATTTGAATATGCCTTTTGTTAATGCATACCATGTGTTTAATGAAATGTTTTCTTTGATTATGGAGTAGTTTTCTATACTCTTGGCCTATGCTAAGGGAATTGGGTGAACTTGAGTTATTGGGTCTAATTGATTTAGTAATTTGAGAACCCTTAGTGGTCAAAGTGATACCCATTGACACTAATCTACTATTAAGTCAATTAGTAGTTGGATTAGGACTTATGAGTTGAAATTGATCAAGCCATTTGACATACTTCAAGCATAGAAGTAGACTTAATGAGCTTGGTTCCTCATAATTGTCAAGATATGATTATTAGACAAAGATGGTGACCCCAATTCCCATGCCTAGCCAAGAGTTCCTTTTATTATTCATATTTGAAACCCGAAAATCCCAATTGCTTGATTCTTGTTATAGTTAGTTTAGTTGTTTACTTAGTTCTAGAATAGAGGTAGATTTATATGTTCCCTTACTAGATTGAAATTGCTTACACTTGGCCTTAGTTGCTTTGATTTAGTTTCTTGCACTTTAAGATTCCTTGCATGTTAAGTTTAGTAGTTTAAATTCTTGTTTATAACTCTCAACCCTGGAATTCTAACCAATATTGATGCACATGTTTGCCCATTCTCTTGAGGACGACCCGAGACCAAAACTCTCGGTTACTTTATATTATGGTTGACTTTGTGACAACCATTTGTAAATTTGATCGATAGGATTATATGTTGGTCTAGGACTATACTATGACATGATTTTCTATTGATGAAATTCTAGACCGACGGTAATTTTATCTACATCAGTCCTATTCATTGAGATGCCGATTGTATTCACTTGTGAGGACCCAGTATTGGAGAGCACCATCATCTACGGAGAGCCTCATACCTAGATGTATATTTTCTTGCAATCATCCTTTCTCTTACCCCCTGTATAGTTTGGACTTCAATCTAGTCCTGCCCTACGATGTTTCCATTTTCTACCCTGCATCTTGGAGGCACTCATCATGCCTTCCCTCTACATTACTATCAGGAGGAGTTCCATCCTGCGAGAGCTCATTTTGATCATCATCCCAATGAACCACCAGAGTCTTAGTCGGATTCCCATCCTATTGATCTGTTGGCAGCACAGTTTGACCTCCTAAGAGAGGTATTTGTTCCCCTAATGGCCATGGACCTTTGATCAGTTCATATGAAGAAGAGGATCCTGAGGAGGACCCTGCATGGGAGACTCAAACAACAGCAGAGGAGACTTTCGATTCTTTCTCAAGGAGTGGAGCTATAGGAGGTGAGTTGGAAGTTGCACGCAATGTTCCTAAGATGATGGCAGTAGCTTGAGTTTTCGTTTGAAGACACCTATGGATGAGAGCATTGGTGCACGAAATTGTGATCATCAATGGCGTCAACAGCTTGGTACGCACAATTGTAATCTCAACTCTTTGTCACAACTCCGTACAACTAACCAGCAAGTGCACTGGGTCGTCTAAGTAATAAACCTTACGTGAGTAAAGGTCGATCCCACAGAGACTGTCGGCTTGAAGCAAGCTATGGTCATCTTGTAAATCTCAGTCAGGCAGATTCAAATGGTTATGGAGAATTGATAATTAAAAGATGAATAAAATATAAAATAAAGATAGAGATACTTATGTAATTCATTAGTGAGAATTTCAGATAAGCGTATGAAGATGCTTTGTTCCTTCTGAACCTCTACTTTCCTATTACCTTCTTCCAATCATTCATACTCCTTTCTATGGCAAGCTTTATGTTGGGCATCACTGTTGTCAATTGCTACTTCCCGTCCTCTCAGTGAAAATGTTCCAAATGCATTGTCACCGCACGGCTAATCATCTGTCGGTTCTCGATCATGTTGGAATATGATCCATTGATCCTTTTGCGTTTGTCACTACGCCTAACACTCACGAGTTTGAAGCTCGTCACAGTCATTCCTTCCCAGATCCTACTCGGAATACCACAGACTTTCCGGATCTCAGGAATGGCCGCCGATAATTCTAGCCTATACTACGAAGACTCTGATCAGGAGGCTAAGAGATATGCATTCAAGCTTGTTTGCATGTAGAACGGAAGTGTTTGTCAGGCACACGTTCATAAGTGAGAATGATGATGAACGTCACATAATCATCACATTCATCATGTTCTTGTGTGCGAATGAATATCTTAGAGAAGAAATAGGCTTGAGTTGAATAGAAAAACAATAGTACTTTGCATTAATTCATGAGGAAAAGCAGAGCTCCACACCTTAATCTATGGTGTGTAGAAATTCCACCGTTAAAAATACATAAGTGAAAATAGTCTAAGCATGGCCGAATGGCCAGCCTCAAAGGTCTAAGGACTAAACGTCCAAAGATGAAAATACAATAGTAAAAGGTCATATTTATAGATAACTAGTAGCCTAGGATTACAGAAATAAGTAATTAATGCAGAAATCTTTTTTCGGGCCCACTTGGTTTGTGCTTGGGCTGAGCATTGAAGCTTTCACGTGTAGAGACTTTTCTTGGAGTTAAATGCCAGCTTTTGTGCCAGTTTGGGCATTTAACTCCAGCTTTTATGCCAGTTCTGGCGTTTTGACGCCAGAATTTTTATGCTGACGTGGAACACCGATTTGGGCCATCAAATCTTGGGCAAAGTATAGAATATGAAATATTTCTGGAAAGCCCAAGATGTCTACTTTCCAACGCAATTGAGAGCGCGCCAATTGGGCTTCTGTAGCTCTAGAAAATCCACTTCGAGTGCAGGAAGGTCAAAATCCAACAGCATCTGCAGTCCTTTTTCAGCCTCTGAATCAGATTTTTGCTCAAGTCCCTCAATTTTAGCCAAAAAATACCTGAAATCATAGAAAAACACACAAATTCATAGTAAAGTCAAGAAATGTGATTTTTATTTAAAAACTAATAAAAACATAATAAAAACTAACTAAAATACAATAAAAACATACTAAAAACAATGCCAAAAAGCGTATAGATTATCCACTCATCACAACACCAAAATTAAATTGTTGCTTGTCCCCAAGCAACTAAAAATAAAGTAGGATAAAAAGAAGAGAATATACAATGAGTTCCAAAAACATCTATGAAGATCAGTCTTAATTAGATGAGCGAGGCTATTAGCTTTTTGCTTCCGAACAGTTTTGGCATCTCTCTTTATCCTTTGAAGTTCAGAATGATTGGTATCTATAGGAACTCAGAATTCAGATAGTGTTATTGATTCTCCTAGTTCAGTATGTTGATTCTTGAACACAGCTACTTTATGAGTCTTGGCCGTGGCCCTAAGCACTTTGTTTTCCAGTATTACCACCGGATACATAAATGCCACAGACACGTAACTGGGTGAACCTTTTCAGATTGTGACTTAGCTTTGCTAGTGTCCCCAATTAGAGGTGTCCAGAGCTCTTAAGCACACTCTTTTTTTCTTTGGACCACGACTTTAACCGCTCAGTCTCAAGTTTTCACTTGACACCTTCACGCCACAAGCACATGGTTAGAGACAGCTTGGTTTAGCCGCTTAGGCCAGGATTTTATTCCTGTGGGCCCTCCTATCCACTGATGCTTAAAGCCTTGGATCCTTTTTACTTTACCCTTGCCTTTTGGTTTAAAGGGCTATTGGCTTTTTCTGCTTGCTTTTTCTTTTTCTTTCTTTCTCTTTTTTTTATTTTTCTTTTTTTTCGCCTTTTTTTTTTGCACATATTTTTTTCTGCAGGCTTTTCACTGCTTTTTCTTGCTTCAAGAATCAATTTTATGATTTTTCAGATTATCAAATAACATTTCTCCTTTTTCATCATTCTTTCAAGAGCCAACAATTTTAACATTCATGAATCAACAAATTCAAAAATATGTACTGTTCAAGCATTCATTCAGAAAGACAAAAAGTATTGCCACCACATCAAAATAATTAATCTGTTTTAAAATTTTAAATTCATGTACTTCTTTTTTTTTTCAATTAAAAACATTTTTCATTTAAGAAAGGTGATGGATTCATATTCATGGCTTTAAGGCATAGACACTTAGACACTAGTGATCATGTAGTAAGGACACAAACATAGATAGAACATAAAGCATAGGAAACGAAAAACAGAAAAATAAAGAACAAGGAAATTAAAGAACCGGTCCACCTTAGTGATGGCGGCTTGTTGTTCCTCTTGAAGATCTTATGGAGTACTTGAGCTCCTCAATGTCTCTTCCTTGCCCTTGTTGCTCATCCCTCATGACTTTTTGGTCTTCTCTAATTTCATGAAGGAGGATGGAATGCTCTTGGTGTTCCACCCTTAGTTTTCCCATATTGGAACTTAATTCTCCTAGGGAGGTGTTAATTTGCTTCCAATAATTTTGTGGAGGAAAATGCATCCCTTGAGGCATCTCAGGGATTTCATGATGAGGATTTTCCTCATGCTCTTACTGAGTTCCATGAGTGGGCTCTCTTGTTTGCTCCATCCTTTTTTTAGTGATGGGCTTGTCCTCTTCAATGAGGAGTCTTGGCCACAACTTCATAGAAGTGGTCTTTGATGGACTTTTGAGATGAATCTCTCCATCTCCCATGGCTCGAAGGTGGAAGCAATTGCCTTTCCTTTCCTCTTTCTAGAGGTTTTTCCGGCCTTAGGTGCCATAAATGGTTATGAAAAAACAAAAAAGCTGAGCTTTTCCACACCAAACTTAAAAGGTTTGCTCATCCTCGAGTAAAAGAATAAAGAAAGGAGGAGAAGAAGAAGAGATGGAGGAGATGGAGGTGTGTGAATTGTTCGGCCAAGGGGGGTTTTAGGTGGTTATGATGTGGAAAAGGAAGGAGTGATGGTTTGAATTTTAGTGGGTGGATGTAGGTGGGTTGTATGATGGTTTTGGAGGAGTAATGGAGGTGATTGGTGGAGGTTATTTAGGGAAAAGTATGATGAAGAGGTGATTGGTGAAGGGTATTTGGGGAAGAGTATTATGAAAAGGTGTGAAGAAGAGAGAGAGTGGGTTGAGGTTGGTGGGGATCCTGTGGGATCCACAGATCCTGAGGTGTCAAGGATTTTTCATCCCTGCACCAATTAGGCTTGCAAAACGCCCTTTGCTGCCAATCCTGGCATTAAATGCCAGGTTGCTGCCCATTTCTGGCGTTTAATGCTAGCTTCATGCCCTTTTCTGGCGTTAAACGCCAGTCTGGTGCCCATTTCTGGTGTTAAACGCCCAGAATGGTGCCAGATTGGGCGTTTAACGCCTATTCTGCTACCCTTACTGGCGTTTAAATGCCAGTAAGCTTCTCCTCCAGGGTGTGCTATTTTTAATACTATTTTTCATTCTGTTTTTGCTTTTTCAGTTATTTTTGTGACTTCACATGATCATCAACCTACAGAAAACATAAAATGACAATGGAGAATAAATAGATATAATTAAATAAAATTGGGTTGCCTCCCAACAAGCACTTTTTTAATGTCAGTAGCTTGACAGTGGGCTCTCATGGAGCCTCACAGATAATCAGAGCAGGGTTGGGGCCTCTCAACACTAAACTTAGAGTTTGGTTGTGGCCTTTCAACACCAAACTTAGAGTTTGGTTGTGGCCTCCCAACACCAAACTTAGAGTTTGAATGTGGGGGTTTTGTTTAACTCTGTATTGAGAGAAGCTTTTCATGCTTCCTCTCCATAGTTACAGAATGAGATCCTTGAGCCTTAAACACAAGATAGTCCCCATTCAATTGAAGGACCAATTCTCCTCTATCAACATCAATCACAGCTTTTGCTGTGGCTAGGAAGGGTCTTCCAAAGTACTTAGTAACTTGCTCTTCAGTGACATCTTCATCCTCTTCAGAGGAGGAATATTCATCAAAGCTCATGAATGGTAACAGGAAGTTCAAAGGAATCTCTATTATTTCTGTATGAGCTGCAGATTCCTTTGGTTCCTCAAAGGGAAAGTCCTTACTGGTCAGTGGACGTTCCTTGAGGTCTTCCTCACAGGGAATCAGTGCCTTTTCACTCTCTCCAGGTTCGGCCACATCAAGTAAGGTTATGGCCTTGCACTCTCTTTTAGGATTCTCTTCTGTATTGCTTGGGAGAGTGCTAGGAGGAGTTTCAGTAATCTTCTTACTCAGCTGACCCACCCGTGCCTCAAATTTCTAATGGAGGACCTTGTTTCATTTATGAAACTTAGTGTGGTCTTAGATAGATCAGAGACTATGGTTGCCAGGCCAGAATGGCTCTGTTCAGAATTCTCTGTCTACTACTGAGAAGATGATGGAAAAGGCTTGCTATTGCTAAACTTATTTCTTCCACCATTATTGTTGAAGCCTTGTTAAGGCTTCTGTTGGTCCTTCCATGAGAGATTAGGATGATTTCTCCATGAAGGATTATAGGTGTTTCCATAGGGTTCTCCCATGTAATTCACCTTTGCCATTGCAGGATTCTCAAGATCAAAAATGAAAAATGATTTTTGAAAATTTTTGAAAAGCATTAAAGGAATAATGAAAAAAATTTTGAAAATTTTAAGCAAGAATTCGAAAATATAAAAAGGAAATTGAAAAGGATTTGATTTTGAAAAAGATTTGAAAAGATAGAATTTTTAAATTGAAAATTTGACTTGACTCATAAGAAACAATTAAATTTTGAAAAATTTTTGAAGAAGTCAACTCAAATATTCGAAATTTATGAGTGAAATAAGGGAAAGATATTTTTTTATTTTTGAATTTTTAATGATGAGAGAGAAAAACACAAAAATGGCACAAGACATAAAAATTATGAATCAAAACAAAAAATGGCACAAAACAAAAAATTATGAACACCAAGAACACTTTGAAGATCAAGATGAACATCAAGAACTTATTTTTGAAAATTTTTAAGAAAAGAAAAACATGCAAGACACCAAACTTAGAGGTTTTCAATATTTAGACACTAATGATTCTAAAATACATATGAAAAACAAGAAAAGACAAAAAATATAAAAATGCAAAAATCAAATAAGGAAAATCATCAAGAACAACTTGAAGATCATGAAGAACACCATGCATGAATTTTTCGAAAATTTTTAAGAAAAATAAAAGAATGCAATTGACACCAAACTTAAAAATTTTTTGTTTTTATGATTTTTTGTATTTTTTTTTCGAAAATAAGAAATAAAAGTTTAAAAATAAAATAAAATTACCTAATCTGAGCAACAAGATGAACCGTCAGTTGTCCAAACTCGAACAATCCCCAGCAACGGCGCCAAAAACTTGGTGCCGAAATTGTGATCATCAATGGCGTCAATAGCTTGGTACGCACAATTGTAATCTCAACTCTTTGTCACAACTCCGCACAACTAACCAGCAAGTGCACTGGGTCGTCCAAGTAATAAACCTTACGTGAGTAAGGGTCGATCCCACGGAGACTGTCGGCTTGAAGCAAGCTATGGTCATCTTGTAAATCTCAGTCAGGCGGATTCGAATGGTTATGGAGAATTGATAATTAAAAGATGAATAAAATATAAAATAAAGATAGAGATACTTATGTAATTCATTGGTGAGAATTTCAGATAAGCATATGAAGATGCTTTGTTCCTTCTGAACCTCTGCTTTCCTATTGCCTTCTTCCAATCATTCATACTCCTTTCCATGGCAAGCTTTATGTTGGGCATCACCGTTGTCAATGGCTACTTCCCGTCCTCTCAGTAAAAATGTTGCAAATGCGTTGTCACCGCACGGCTAATC
Source organism: Arachis ipaensis (assembly GCF_059453495.1). Lineage (NCBI taxonomy): Eukaryota > Viridiplantae > Streptophyta > Magnoliopsida > Fabales > Fabaceae > Arachis > Arachis ipaensis. Next base: position 75,003,883 of record NC_142442.1, on the reverse strand, counting down.
ATCTGTCGGTTCTCGATCATGTTGGAATAGGATCCATTGATCCTTTTGCGTCTGTCACTACGCCCAACACTCACGAGTTTGAAGCTCGTCATAGTCATCCCTTCCCAGATCCTACTCGGAATACCACAGACAAGGTTTAGACTTTCCGGATCTCAGGAATGGCCGCCAATAATTCTAGCTTATACCACGAAGACTCTGATCAGGAGGCTAAGAGATATGCATTCAAGCTTGTTTGCATGTAGAACGGAAGTGTTTGTCAGGCACGCGTTCATAAGTGAGAATGATGATGAGCGTCACATAATCATCACATTCATCATGTTCTTGTGTGCGAATGAATATCTTAGAGAAGAAATAGGCTTGAGTTGGATAGAAAAACAATAGTACTTTGCATTAATTCATGAGGAACAGCAGAGCTCCACACCTTAATCTATGGTGTGTAGAAACTCCACCGTTGAAAATACATAAGTGAAAATAGTCTAAGCATGGCCGAATGGCCAGCCTCAAAGGTCTAAGGACTAAACGTCCAAAGATGAAAATACAATAGTAAAAGTCATATTTATAGATAACTAGTAGCCTAGGGTTTTAAAAATAAGTAATTAATGCAGAAATCTTTTTCCAGGCCCACTTGGTGTGTGCTTGGGCTAAGCATTGAAGCTTTCACGTGTAGAGACTTTTCTTGGAGTTAAACGCCAGCTTTTGTGCCAGTTTGGGCGTTTAACTCCAGCTTTTATGCCAGTTCTGGCGTTTTAACGCCAGAATTTTTATGCTGACTTGGAACGCCGGTTTGGGCCATCAAATCTTGGGCAAAGTATGGACTATTATATATTGCTGGAAAGCCCAAGATGTCGACTTTCCAACGCAATTATGAGCATGCCAATTGGGCTTCTGTAGCTCTAGATAATCCACTTCGAGTGCAGGGAGATCAGAATCCAACAGCATCTGCAGTCCTTTTTCAGCCTCTGAATCAGATTTTTGCTCAAGTCCCTCAATGTTAGCCAGAAAATACCTGAAATCACAGAAAAAAACACAAACTCATAGTAAAGTCCAGAAATGTGATTTTTATTTAAAAACTAATAAAAACTAACTAAAATATAATAAAAATATACTAAAAACAATGCCAAAAAGCGTATAAATTATCCGCTCAACAAGCATCTTTGGACACTAAATTTTGTTTTGCCTCTCTTTTGTTAGTATTTTCTGAAGGGTAGGATTTTACTATTTTAAGGTTATCTTGTGTACCAAACTAGGGGCTCTTGTGTGGGCCAGGTTTCGGGGTGTCATCTTTGTATGTGTGTGTGTCTATATATATATAAGTCTACTATATACTAACTTCTATATTATATATCTGGTTTGGAGTATCTGTTATGAATTATATGCTCTTTTTTGATGTACAAACTAAGCCTTTGAGGCAACCTGTGTATGATATCTGTCTTATTTTATATATACATATTGATGCATGAATGTATTTTTTTCTATTTATTTATGCTTTAAATTTCAACCTCGAAAACATTAACTTAGTTAACTTACATGACTCCGATAGTGCAACAGGTTCATATCTACATATGCAATACAAAGTCTAGAGTCCCATAGGTCGAATAAATAGTAATGCTTGATGATTGGCAGCTGTCTGGACATGTCAAAAGTTTGGTCGTTACAAATGTAAGGTCCAAATACCTAAAGATGAAGATTTTGACTTGTTCGCCGGAACGGTGGTTGCTCTAACATTCACGTCTAGACGGCGATAGAGGATACCTGCAAGAGATTCCGATGCCCAAGTCAGCAACTGTTTAAGCAATTTTTATGTTTCATTGGATTGGAAAAAATACCTGAGTATTAGTATTTTGTTAGAGTTATAGATTGACCTAGCCATTTTTTGGAAATAACTTTAAATGATCATAGGTGGTTATTCCTTTACAAAGTGGGAAGTTAGCCTCTTATTTTGGATTCTTATCATTTGGATGGTGATCACGAAGTAGTGGGAGAAACATCTAACTTGTTTTTTAAGTCAGGTCAAACATGAATTATAAAGACCCGTATTTAAGTCGGTCCACTGACAAACCCCAATTTGACGGTTTATCTTGTATTGAATTTAGGGGATTTTATCACCTTTTACCCACATTTATTCAATGAAATAGCATGGTTTTGTATATTCTCCTTTAATTGTGCTTAAGAGTGAAAACATGCTTTTTAGGACTCAAAATAGCTAAATTTAATTCACCTTGATTCTATTAGATGCCTTGATATGTTTGTTAAGTGATTTAAGGTTTAGGAGGCAAAGATTGGATCAAGGGAATAAAGAAAGAAAGCATGAAAAGTTGGAGAACTCATGAAGAAATGAAAGAACCGGAAAGCTGTCAAGCCGACCTCTTCGCACTTAAACGACCATAACTTGAGCTACAGAGGTCCAATTGATGCGGTTCTAGTTGGGTTGGAAAGCTAACATTCGGGGCTTCGAAACGATATAATATTTGCTATGGTTGAACCACGTATGGTGGCGCGCACGCGCAAAGTACGCGCACGCGCCGTTGCTGCCACCTAGTTCACTTAAAGCAAAACGTGGCCAGCGAATTCTAAAGCCTTGTGGGCCCAATCCAACTCATTTCTGATGCTATTTAAGCCAAGGATTGAAGGGGGAATGGGGGGACTTTTCATACTTTAGGTGTTAGTTACCAATTATTTTAGTTTAGCTTCGTAATTAGTTTCTAGAGAGAGAAGCTCTCACTTCTCTCTAGAATTAGGATTAGGTTTAGTTCTTAGATCTAGATTTTAATTCATCTTCTTCTTCTCAATTCCTTGTTGTTACATTCATTCTTCTTCCATTCTTTAGTTGTAATTTCCTTTATGTTGTTCTTATATTTTGTTGTAGATCTACTTTTGTTCCTCCCTTTCTCTTTCAATTCAATTCAAGGTAAATCATAATAATTGTGTTCATTTGATTTGTTGTTGTTTAATTCCTTGCAAATTGAGTAGTGTAGATTTACTTTTCTTGCAATTTTACTATGCTTTCCTTTTATGCCTTCCAAGTGTTTGATGAAATGCTTGGTTGGATTTTAGAGTAGAGTTTTATGTTCTTGGCTTGGAAAGGTAACTTAGGAACTCTTGAGTTACTAATGTCCAAGTAATTGATGATTGGGGTTCATTGACTCTAGTTCTCACTAATTGAATTAGTGGAGAGTTAGGACTTATGGACTAGGATTGATATAGCTCATTTGACTTTCCTTTACTACTAGTTAGAGGATGATTTAATGAGATTAATCCTTGCCAATTCTCATATTGTGGTTAGTGATTAGGATAGAGATCTTTGACCACCAACCCTTGCCAAGACCTTTTTAGCCATTAGTTTACTTTCTTACCATTTATCTTTCATGCTTCATATCAAAACCCCAAATATAACTCACAACCGATAACAAGACACTCCATTACAATTCCTAGGGAGAACGACCCGAGGTTTGAATACTTCGGTTTATAAATTTTAGGGGTTTGTTTTAGTGACAAACAACTTTTTGTATGAAAGGATTAGTGATTGGTTTAGAAACTATACTTGCAACGAGATTTCATTTGTGAAATTCTAAACCGTCAAAAATCCATTCATCAAAATGGCGCCGTTGCCGGGGATTTGCAATGGTGTTATGTTATTGGTTATTGTACATATGTGAATAGTGTGAATATCTTGCTTTTTGCTTTATTTGCTAGTTGTAGAATTTTGTTTCTTTTGTTTCCTATTAGCTTTTGTTTTTATTTTATCTTTTCACCATGAATTCTCATTTTGGCTATGAGTGTGATTACAACTATGTTGTAGGTGATGGGAGCTACAATGAAGATGTGTGTCAAGGATGGGATAACCAAAGGTGGGAGGAGCCATATGCTTATGATCAATCCTCTTGGCAACAACCTCCACCAATGCACTATGAAGAAGAGCCATTCTATGATGCATATCAATCCAATGGCTATGGTGAATCTCCTTGTGACTTTCAAGAACCACCACCATATGCCTATGAGTCATATCCTCAACATGAACCTCAACCACACTCACAAGCCTATTTTCAACAAACACCTCCATATGACCATGATCCTTACCCACCATACCAACCCCCTTTTGAACCATATGAGCCATACATGGAACCACAATTCCAAGATTACTACTCCCAAGAACCACTTCAATACACACCACCACCTCACCAAGAAGAACCACCTTCCTATAATGAACCCTTTCTCCAAGACAATGAACCTTCTTATCCACTCCAACCTCTAATGGATGGAACCCTTGGTGTTCTTCTTCAAGGACATGAGGAGATGACAAGGGATGTGCAACAATTCATGACCGCCTTGGATGCGGTGGTAAACCGGTTAGCATCCCAACTTTTGGACACTCAAGGAACTCCCATGGCTCAAGAAGAGCATAGCATGAAGGAGAGATTAGAAACTCCGGTGGAAAAGGAGGAAGGCTACTTTGTGTTAGAACAATTGGGGGAACCTATGACCATTGAAGAAGAGGAAGAAGTGGTTGAAGACTTAGGAGATGCGGAACTTCCATGGGAAGCTAAAATCAAAGAAAATCCCTCCGAGAAGAGTAAATTTGATGTTGAGGAGGAATGTGCACAACCTCCAAGGCATATTCTATATGAAGACTTGGAGAGAATGAAGCAAGAATTGAGTTCCCTTGGTGATGAAGATCATGCATCCAATCTTCTTGGTGAAGAATCCTTTGAATTTGAAGAACCTTCTCCCAATGAATTTAAAAGTGATGTGGAGGTAGATTTCTCTCAACCTCCCATTTATGACTTGAGTGATGTTGAAGAGTTAGAGGAAGTTGATGAACAAAGGATTGAAAATAAAGAAGTTTATGAAGAGGTGGAGATTGACAAGGAAGCAAACAAGGGAGTAGAGCTTGCAAGCACATTGGAGATACTTCTCCCCAAGCCACCACCATCCATTCTCTCATTCAAGTGGGTAAATTCCTTATACTTAAGCTTTGTTATTCCCCTTGAATATGGTTTGCTTGAGACGGATGGTCAACTTAGAAAAATTAGTGGCTTTAAGAGTAAAAAGGAGATGGTTAGTGGTTGGAAGCATCATTCTAGGTTCATTATGGTCACATGTCCAAAGCTTGATAGCAAAGGTTGGTGTATAACTAGAGTACATGGGTCTAGAAGGATGTTTAGTCACTTTGTTGAGAATTCACCTTGCTCACCACCCACATGGATTAATGATAATCAACTTGGAGATGGGTGTGAAGACAAAATATGGGATCCGGGAACACATGAGGATCAACATTGGGAGCCCATGGTTTGTGAAGAACTCCATCAAAGCTTGGAGATATTAATCTTGAATGATGGAGCTTATTGGAAGTCCAAGCATTGGTGGAAGTTCCAAGATGAGTACAAGCACAAGCCACCTTGAGAGAAGCTCCCCATAAGTCCAACTTAAGGACAATAAACAAAAGTGCTAGGTGGGAGACACCCCACCATGGTAACTTCTTTTCATTTATCTTTTTGTACATATTGGTAGAATTAGTTTAAACTCTTGTTTTGATTGTTTTAATGAGTCTAATTGGTAGTTTAGTATGTTAAATAAGGTTTTATGGTATTTTGGTAGCTGTTTGGAGGTTTAGAATGCTTGGATTGGTGCAAAAACATAGAAAAAAAATTTTGAAAAACAGAGCACCATCCACGCGTACGCGTACATGGCGCGTATGCGCACTTCCAGTATTTTCGACCATCCACGCGCGCGCGCCATGCATGCGTACGCGTGGATTGAGAAGTTCCACCCTCCATACATTTTTCAGAGAGTTGTGCCTGCGCCGCGCCAACGTTGTGCCTTTCGCACAAACCAACTCGCGCGTACGCGCACATGACGCGTACGCGCCACTCTCGAAATAAGCCAACGACGCGCGCGCGCGCCATGCGTGCGTGCGCGTGGATGCCCTTTCTTCCATCCATTTCTTTTCTTCTCCTCCTTCCATTTCTCCCTTTTTCCTTTCTTCTTCCCTCCTCCTACCCCTCATCCAACACTTCCAAACACCATTGACAACCATTTATTTTAGTTAACAAATTAGTTAGTTAGTTAGTTGATTAGTTAGTTTTAGTTTAGTTTTCATTTTATTTTCTCTCTTCTCATCATAAGTGTTGGAGTATTGACTTTGTTTACTATACATTGCTACATCCCTTATTGCCTAAATGCTATTTTAGCATGAATGTTTTTAGATAATCTTTGTTGGATTCTATGATTGAGGTTATATTTTGTTACTTGGTTTTGAGTTCTTCATGCTTACCTTTTGAAAAATACCAAGTGATGAGAATTGTCTTCGAGCTTATAACTCTTTTGAATTGCATGTTGTAGCTAGCCACCATGTGATTTGGATCCTTTTCCCTCGATTAGGCAACCTCTTGATGGATAATGTTGAGCATTTACCTTAATGCATTGTATTTCATGATTATATCCATCCATATGTTTGACTTGAATGCTTTCATGCTTCTCTAATGCTTGTCTTACCTTACAAGCTTACTTAAAGCATCTCAAGCACACTAGGATAAGTGAAGTGCATGCTTCTTTTGTGACATAGCTTTTATGCTAATGTGTATTCTAAACCGCGCAATTTAGAATTCACACACCTAATATTTCTTAATGTCACACTAATTCACTCACCTCATTCTAGTGATTTACCTCATTCCAACAATGTATGCTTCCTTACTTTTATATCTTCTCATCTTATGGTGTTATATTTTTGTTTTTCATAACGAATGCACCACAAGCAAATATGGAAGCAAGACTAAGAACACGCAGCAATCCGGAGAGTCGCCGTACCCCCTTGCTCATCTTTGAGTGCACCGAGGACGGTGCAAACTTTTAAGTGTGGGGAGGTCGTCCGACCGATCGGCGATTTTGGGTGACAAATTTCTAACTCCAATACTTTTGCATTTCATTCTAGGATTTTAGGATTTTTACTTGCATTTTCTTATTTTTGCATATGCATACACAATAAGCTTAGTCAAGATAATGAGAATTTTTCAAGATTTCTATCTATAGGGCATGTCAATTGATTTGAGTGAAAACTTTTCATAGAACTTGCTTGAATTATATATATTGTGGATCATGTTTTTGAGCTAAGAACACAAGCAAGTGAGACTTGAGCCTAATGATGTGGTTACATCTTATAACCACTTATTTTTCCTTCTTGTGTGCATTATTCTCTTTCTATGATTGTAATCTTTGATTTGTTTGATTCTTTATGTCCATTATTTTGTGTATTCATGCATTTATGTGATTGAGGCCATCATTTCATTTAGCTCACTTACCCAAATAGCCTACCTTTTATCTTCCATTGTTAGCCAAATTTGAGCCTACGATCAACCCACTTGTTCTTAATTTAGCACATTACAAGCCTTAAAGCGAAAAACAATAATTGTCCCTTAATTTGGATCTTTGATTAGCTTAGGCTAGTGTGTGTGAGTATCATTCAAGTGTGGGAACCTTGGGACATTGGGTGAATAAAAGGGTATTTTGTATTGTTATTGAAAATATTGAGAATTGGGTACATACTCATGTATTGATCAAATGTAAAACCTTATGCATTGATGCTCTTGTATATAGAAAGAAAAAAAATGAGAAAAACAAAAGAACAAAAGAAAAATAAAAACAATATGGAAAAGAAAAGAAAAAAAATAGAAAAAGAAAGAAAAGAAAAAAAAAAGAAGAAAAATAATAAAAAGGGGACAAAATGCCCCAAAGCGAAGCTCAATAAGATCAATGCATAAGTGTTGTGAAATGAAAAGGGATGCATGAGTATGTGAAAAAGTGAGTAGAATGGGTAGTTAGAGTAGAATTTAATTGTATAGGTCATTATATAGGTTAGGTGGGAAAGTTTAAGTTAATCAAAGATTCAAATCCTTAAGTCCACTAGCCATATATGATCCTACCTTGACCCTAGCCCCATTACAACCAATGAAAAGACCTCATGATACTTGTATGCATGCATGAAATAAATGTTGATTGTTAGAAGAAAAACAAATCTTGGAAAGCATGAAATAGAGGAGAATTGAGTGAATCAACCCTAAACACTTGAGCGAATAGAGTGCAAACACATCCGGTGAGGGTTTGATGCTCAATTATATGTTTTCACCTATGATCATCATTCTTCATGCAAGTTTGTAAAAATATTTAATAACTCAATTCAATTGTGGATTAGACTTGCTAGTCCTTAACCCTTGTGCATATATGTTTCTTGGGAATTGATTTATTTTGACCAAGCACTTGCATTCATTTAGATAGTTGCATATAGGTAGATTGCATTTAGTTAGTTTCCATTGAATAAATGCCATGCCCTTTGCTTCATTCTTGGTTTGAGCATGAGGACATGCTTGGTTTAAGTGTGGGGAGGTTGACAAACCCCAATTTGACGGTTTATCTTGTATTGAATTTAGGGGATTTTATCACCTTTTTACCCACATTTATTCAATGAAATAGCATGGTTTTGTATATTCTCCTTTAATTGTGCTTAAGAGTGAAAACATGCTTTTTAGGACTCAAAATAGCTAAATTTAATTCACCTTGATTCTATTAGATGCCTTGATATGTTTGTTAAGTGATTTAAGGTTTAGGAGGCAAAGATTGGATCAAGGGAATGAAGAAAGAAAGCATGAAAAGTTGGAGAACTCATGAAGAAATGAAAGAACCGGAAAGTTGTCAAGCCGACCTCTTCGCACTTAAACGACCATAACTTGAGCTACAGAGGTCCAATTGATGCGGTTCCAGTTGGGTTGGAAAGCTAACATCCGGGGCTTCGAAACGATATAAGATATGCTATGGTTGAACCACGTATGGTGGCGCGCACGCGCAAAGTACGCGCATGCGCCGTTGCTGCCACCTAGTTCACTTAAAGCAAAACGTGGCCAGCGAATTCTAAAGCCTTGTGGGCCCAATCCAACTCATTTCTGATGCTATTTAAGCCAAGGATTGAAGGGGGAATGGGGGGACTTTTCATACTTTAGGTGTTAGTTACCAATTATTTTAGTTTAGCTTCGTAATTAGTTTCTAGAGAGAGAAGCTCTCACTTCTCTCTAGAATTAGGATTAGATTTAGTTCTTAGATCTAGATTTTAATTCATCTTCTTCTTCTCAATTCCTTGTTGTTACATTCATTCTTCTTCCATTCTTTAGTTGTAATTTCCTTTATGTTGTTCTTATATTTTGTTGTAGATCTACTTTTGTTCCTCCCTTTCTCTTTCAATTCAATTCAAGGTAAATCATAATAATTGTGTTCATTTGATTTGTTGTTGTTTAATTCCTTGCAAATTGAGTAGTGTAGATTTACTTTTCTTGCAATTTTACTATGCTTTCCTTTTATGCCTTCCAAGTGTTTGATGAAATGCTTGGTTGGATTTTAGAGTAGAGTTTTATGTTCTTGGCTTGGAAAGGTAACTTAGGAACTCTTGAGTTACTAATGTCCAAGTAATTGATGATTGGGGTTCATTGACTCTAGTTCTCACTAATTGAATTAGTGGAGAGTTAGGACTTATGGACTAGGATTGATATAGCTCATTTGACTTTCCTTTACTACTAGTTAGAGGATGATTTAATGAGATTAATCCTTGCCAATTCTCATATTGTGGTTAGTGATTAGGATAGAGATCTTTGACCACCAACCCTTGCCAAGACCTTTTTAGCCATTAGTTTACTTTCTTACCATTTATCTTTCATGCTTCATATCAAAACCCCAAATATAACTCACAACCGATAACAAGACACTCCATTACAATTCCTAGGGCGAACGACCCGAGGTTTGAATACTTCGATTTATAAATTTTAGGGGTTTGTTTTAGTGACAAACAACTTTTTGTATGAAAGGATTAGTGATTGGTTTAGAAACTATACTTGCAATGAGATTTCATTTGTGAAATTCTAAACCGTCAAAAATCCATTCATCATCCACCTATGTGGATAAAGCCACATGGATTGATTTTACCACTATTGAGTCGAATTTGTGTGGCATAATTTCAAATGTAACTTGACTACTAATGAGAATGTGGACTAACTTAATAGGCCCATGTATAAACAAAGATTATTAATAATTCGAGTAGCTAAATATAATAAGCATTTTTATTTCCTTGAATGATTTTGGCTTCCACTAAATATTGCATAGAAATTATGAATACAAATATATAAATAAATAATTGCTACTCCTATAAATCTATATAACAATGGTATAGAGGAGGATTCATATCCGAAGTGGCATTTTGTGGCTTTTTAGAGTTTTCTTTTAATTCAAAAAATGTCACTTCAAGGGTCCCATGGCTTTTTGCTTTCCTTCTCTTTCTTCATTTATGCTACCCCTTCCATCTTTTTTTTCTCTTTCTTTTTGAAACCCTATTCATCTCGTCGGTTCTATTCTCTTTTTTCCATTTACAGAAGAAATTCAATGGGTACACTCTCTCTTCATTCTCAACTTAATCCCGATACTTTTCCTTGCTAAAAAATAAACCCAGATCTAGCTCTCTGCCAGTGCTAGCTTTCAGATGATTCTTGCCACCTCTGTCATCTCCTGTAGTTGTGAACCATGAAACGCTCTCCAGGGGAGTTGCAGAGAGGCGCTGACGAGGAACGATTGATTGTCGTTTTGAGATCCAGCAATAGATTCTTTGGGAGGGAGTAGGAGTGCACTTAGCATCTGGGTGGACAAGATCAGATGATCCATCGTCAGTTCCTTCTCTCTCTACTTTCTCTCTCTAGAATCTGCACTGTGGATCAGGGGGAACACACCCGATCTCTTCAGAAGAACCTTTTCATTCTATGTTCCACCAGATCTGGTTTCATTGTGTCCACCCAATGGATCGGTACGGCTGATCCAGCGAGGGTTCCCGGTTTGATCGAGCGAGTGTTGAGCTTATTGAATCAAATGTCTTTTTGTTTGATGGGTTTTCCTTTGAATCACTATTCTTTTTAATCAATTGAAATATGAGATTCATATATTCGTAGTGGTCTAATGATTCCGTGATATGTGAATGTTTCAGGCTATTGGTGCTGTTGCTAGGGTTGGAGGATAGGAGTACCTGGAGCCAGTTGGCCAGCCTTTGTGCCAGGTGCTTAATATGGTTCTGGTTATACTTTTAATATGTGTTGATATTTCCTTTGACAATTGATTCCTGTGATTCCTTGTTTTATATATGAAACGATGTATTCTGTGGTAATCTATAATTCTATTGTATGTGTGTAGTTTGGAATAATCTTAAATTTTTTATTTTGACTTATATTTGTAGTTTGAGTTTCCTTTTGTGTGTTGATTATATCTGCTGATGCTTTAAAATGCAGTATATTACATGAAGACATGGTCATGCAAATTTGGCTCTTCCATCAAGTACAGGCATCCTAAGCAGGCTGGAGGCTTTGCTACTCCTACATTAAATTATAAAGATGGAGGAGATGGAGGAGATGAGTCTTATATCTCCTTGTAATTACGGTGAATCATTTTGGTTGCTTGGTAACTTTATTTTGGTTCCTATTTCTCTTTCATGGTTAATTTTAATTGCTTTTAGTGATAGTTTTATGGCATCATACAGTTCAAATGGAAAAAGTTAAATGAGAATAAAAATAAAATACATGAAATAGGATATGGTATGTATTATGTAAGCACTTCTTTATTTGTTTGATTATAAGCTTTAGGGCATTCCTTTTTCTAATTAGTCTGTGAGGACCTTTGATGAACAGATTTTTGTCGTATGGTTTAGAATTTCTCAAATAAATTCTCGTTGCAAGTATAGTTCTAAACCAACAAACGATCCTCTCATGCAAAAATTTGTTTGTCACAAGTAACAAATCCCAATAAAAATAATAACTGAAGTATTCAAACCTCGGGTCGTCTCTCAAAGGAATTGCAGGGAAGTGTTCTTGTTATTGGTTATGAGATGCATATTTTGGGGTTTTGGATAAGGGACATGAAAGATAAATTGCAAGAAAATAAAGGAAACTCAAAAGATAAAGAGGTCTTGGCAAGGGTTGATGGTTAAGGATCTTTATCCTTGTTACTAACCACAACATGATAATTGTAAGGATCAATCTCATTAAGTCATCCTCTAACAAGTGAAGGAAAGTCGAATGAGCTACACCAATCCTAATCCATAAGTCCTAACCACTCACTAATTAACTTAGTGGAAGCTAGAGTCAATGGATACCAATTATCAAGACTTGGACATTAGCAACTCAATTTCACCTAAGTTACCATCCCAAGCCAATAACACAAAAATCTATTCTAACATCCTTCCAAGCCTTTTATCAAACACTTGGGAGGCATAAAATGAAAGCAAGATAAGATTGCAAGAAATGTAAATCTACAACTACTAATTGCAAGGAAATTAAAAACAATAAAGCAAATCAACAATAAAAGAAACATCAAACATAAATTGCATTAAAAGAGAAATAGAAGAAACAAGAGTGAATCAACAACAAAGTAAACAATTACAAGAATTAAAATGCTAAACTAAGAAAGAAAAGGTAGAGGAACAAGAAATTGAAAAGGAAAAGTAAATCAAAGCATGAATTAAACATAGATCTAAGAAATCCCAATCTACATATAACCTAATTCTAAAGAGAAGAGAGAGCTTCTCTCTCTAGAAACTAACTAAAGCATAATGTAAACTCCACTATGTGCTTGCCCTCCTTTGACTCCTCTTGAATTATGCATGTAATAGGCTCAGAAATGAGTTGGATCAGGGCCTGGAAAGCTCAGAAATTGCCCCCAGCGTTTTCACTTTAATGAGGTCACGTGCGAGCGTCGACGCGTACGCATGGGTCACGCGTACGCGTCGCTTGGCTTTTTTCTATCCACGCGTACGCGTCATGTCACGCGTACACGTCGCCATGCAACTTCATATTCCATGCGTGCGCGTCTGTCACGTGTGCGCGTCGATGAATGCACCTCAAATCCTTGATTTTCCATGAGTTCTCCACTTTGCATGCTTTTCTCTTCACTCATTTGATCCATTTCTAGCCTTTTCAACCAGAAATCACTAACACACACATCAAGGCATCTAGTGGAATCAAAGGTGAATTAAAATTTACTAATTCAGGGCCTAAAAAGCATGTTTTCCCTCTTAAGCACAAATTAGGGAGAATATACAAAACCATGCTATTTCCTTGAATAGGTGTGAGAAAAGGTGATAAAATCCTCTCAATTCAGCATAAAATACACCACAAAGTAGTGGTGCATCAACCTTTTTTTTGATAGAAAGTGGTATATAGAAATAATAGGTTTACTTGATTCAGATTCCTAAACAGGTAGAGTATATCGATTCCATTTGTTCCTTTAAAATGATGTGGTTATCACTTATACTTTTAACCTGATTGACAAATTCTAGTCCGGGATCTCAACCGGTGTCCCCCTGATGTACGAATTTTCTCTATCTCTGCTTCTGAATATTTTTATCTTTTTTATTTGGGGTTTTCAGTTGCGTTTTCTTTGCCCAGGGTTTGAGCTATTTTATTTTATAAAAGTTAACTTATATTAAGACTAATAAATGTCAGTTGCATCCTGATTCTATTGAATAGGTTTTGTTTCTGATGGTAGTTACTAATTCATTTAGTTCTATTTTGTGTTTGAATTCTGTACTTTGTCAATTTTCTATTTCTCTAATAAGTTAATGTTGTGCTTTATAAACTGATAGAGTGATAGAATCATAAATTTTCTTTGCAAAACTCATTAAATTTTTTGTGGAAGGTTTTTCGTTCAGCACAAAGCTGTTGAGTGATGTTTGTTGTTTTATAATGCTTCAGGTGCTTTTGTCTTTTTCATTTGATGAAGATCTTGGGATGTCTGAGAAGAAAGGCGATGCTCAGAAATTTAAAAACAAGAAAAATAATAAGCAAATAAACATGGAGACATCAAATCAGTTCCCAGATAATGATAGAAAAAGAAGTAAGCATGAATTGATCTTTAAGACAAAGGTGGCGGTAATTTTTATATATAAATCACTTATTATGGTTGTTTTGGTTATTGTTTGAGATAAGATTGAATTGATATTTTTTGTAGGTTGAAGCTGACTACAAGGCTGCATCTTTTTCCCTATATGTTATGGAGAGGAGACAGATGCAATCTGAAACACTCTCTGCCGTGTTTGACACGTATTTTCGCATTTTGAAGTGCACAATGCATTCTATAGCACCAGGTTTGTATTCATACAATATGTTTGTGTATATGTATTACATTGAGGCACTAATGGGTGGAAAAATGATTCCACACCAAAACTCACCGGCAAGTGTACCGGGTCGCATCAAGTAGTAAAACTCACTTAGAGTGAGGTCGATCCCACAGGGATTGATGGATCAAGCAACTTTAGTGAGTGATTAGTTTAGTCAAGCTAACATTGGTGAATTAAGTGAAATGTAACCAACAGAACATAAATTGCTGAGAATTGTAAATGACAGAATGTAAATGGGCAGAAAACTTAAAGAATAAGGAATGTAAATTGACAGAATCTTAAATGGAAAGAAAGATAAATTGCATCAAATGTAAAGGGGGCTGGGTGCTGGAAAGTAAAGGAGGCAATAGATCAATCAATCAGAACAATTGCATAAAATGTAAATGTGCAGGAAAGTAAATCAAGCTCAATGTGAATGTGAAATTGTAGAAGAAGAGAATTTCTTAGAATTACAGGAAGAGTAAATTAAGCTCAATGGAAAAGTTAAATTGCATAAGTGATGCCAGGGCATTTTGGCCAGTTTCACTAACCTTTTCTTTACTGTTTTTAGGGTAGTTTCATGCATTTCCTTAGGAAATAAGCTAGTTTTGGGTAGATATTCACTTACATCTTGATTCAAGCATACATTGTGCACTTTACATGATTTCATGAGGATTTTGCATGAATTTAAGGACAAAATTGGATGTTACATTTCCCATGACTTGGACTAGAACTTTGATGCACGTTATTGCTTGATTTCAGGACAAAGGAAGCAAAGAAGAACCACATTAGTGGCTACGTTAGTTACACTAACGTTAACACTAACGTGGAATGGGAGTAACTTGCAAAGTTAATGAGAAAAGTGATTGCCAATAACGCTCTCGAAGCCATCATTGCCCACGTTAAGAGTCACGTTAACTAAGTTAACGTGAACTCTAACGTGGAAGTAAAGAAATGGAGCCAACGTTAGTGACACTTAACATTATTACTAACGTTGGACCAAGATCATGAGTGGCCACGTTAGAGTCCACATTAACTTAGTTAACGTGGCCTCTAACATTAAGAAGAAAGGGGGGAGCCAACGTTAGTGACACTCAACATTGTCACTAACGTTGGCCAAAGCACATTAAGCCACGTTAACTCCCACGTTAACCTAGTTAACGTGGAAGCTAACGTGAAGGAACAAAGTGGTCAACAACGTTAGTGACACCCAACATTGTCACTAACGTTGGAAGAACACAAGCCCCCAATGAGCCACGTTGACTCCCACGTTAACCTAGTTAACGTGGAAGCTAACGTGAAGAAAGAAGGTGATCGCCAACGTTAGTGACACCCAACATTGTCACTAACGTTGGAAGGAGCCACACATGCCACCATGAGCCAAGTTAACTCCCACGTTAACTTAGTTAACGTGGAAGCTAACGTGGATAAGGGAAAGATGAGCCAACGTTAGTGACACTCAACTTTGTCACTAACGTTGGAGATGGCTAGCAAGGCCACGTTAGAAGCCACGTTAACCTAGTTAACGTGGACTCTGACGTGGAAAATAGGAGAAATTTGGAACGTTAGTGGCAATGGTAAGTGTCACTAACGTTCTCGAAGGATGGCAAGCCTACGTTAAAAGAGCCACGTTAACTCAATTAACATGGACTCTAACGTAGAGAAGGGGGAGGCTTCTCAAGGTTATTGGGAAAGTTGTGTCCCAATAACGTGTGCGAAGGACATAGTGGAAACGTTAGTGGCAACATTTGTGCCACTAACGTTGAGGTTAACGTGGCTTTTAACTTTGGTGAGGAACGTTAGTGAAAAAGGTGATTGTCACTAACGTTCTCGAACCCATATTTTCACTGAACGTTAACACCACTAACTTCCTGAGCCAAAGCCCCTGCCCACTTCATACTTTCTCTCTGCAAGTAAAAGCTAAGCCCAATGAAGAAGAGAACTGCTTCAAACTCAAGATCCAAAGGCCCAAGACTTGAAGAATCAACTAGAAGAATAGAAGAGTAGTATATATAGGAGTAGCTTTGAAATATTTTGGAGAGTTGAAAATTATAGGGAGACTCTTAGCATAGGAACTACTCTCTGTATTTACTTTCTCTGCACTTCTAAGTTTTCATCATGTATTCTCCATCTTTGTTTTCATTTTCCAGAGCTATGAACAACTAAACCCCTGTCATTGGGTTAGGGAGCTCTGTTGTAATTTGATGGATCAATACTAGTTTTCATTATTCTTCTTCTATCTTTTCTCTTGATTTTACTTGAAAGCTTTCGATCTTCATCCAATTGAGTAGTTATCTTGAAAAAGAAGCTATTCATACTTGGATCTCTTCTAAACCTTGAAAGAGGAATGAAGAGATCAAGCTAGAAATGCTTTCTCATGCTGGACCAAATTGGGTTTGGATGGATATGTGACTATAATCCTCTCAACACTTGGTTTGGAAAATGCATGTGGTATAATCAGTGACCATACTTCATCTCTTCTCATGAGCAATTGACCAAGGAATTGGCTATTAATCAAGATTTGAGAGATTGAATTACAAGAAATTGTAATTCAATCACTTAAGATTGCCAAGGAGATCAATGAGTGCATTGATTGAGGAAGAGATGAAAATGAGATTGATCCAGAGAATGCAACATCTCTTAAGCCCAATGAACTCCCATTTCTGATCTTACCCATTCTCTTTAATTTCTGTCATTTACATTTATGAGCAATTCCCCCATTCCCATTTAAGATTCTGCAATTTACTTTCTGCCATTTACTTTCCCCCCATTTAATTTTCTGCACTTCTCAACTCAATTTCTGATTCACTCAACTAGAACATTCCTCTAATTAAAGTTGCTTGATCAATCAATCCTTGTGGGATTCGACCTCACTCTATTGTGAGTTTTTACTTGACGACAAATTCGGTACACTTGCTGAAGGAAATTTGTTGTGAGACAAGTTTTTCGTGCATCAATAAGAACAGAATTGCAGATTTGCAGGAAAAGTAAATTTGGATCTCAACAATTTCAAATGTAAAGTTGCAGAAAGTAAATTTGCAGGAAAGAAAAGTGTAGCAGAGAATTTCAGAAATTGAAAATTTGCATAAGCCAACTTGACTTCAATTGTAACAGAAATGAACAATTGCAGAAAAGGGAAAAGAAAGCTAAGCTCTCTACCAGAGCCTTCTACCCTACTCCTAATGCTCTCTAGCAGAGCCCGCCTGTTCTCTAAAATGGAATAGATGCCTTTTTATAGGCTTTGACAAAATTAAAATGAAATTAAAAATAAATCACAATTTAAATAAAATTCATATTCTAACTATCTCTTATGCCTTTGAGTGATGATATTGGGCTTTGCTTGCTTTGGATTTGAAGAAGAGTGGATCCGGATGGCTTGATTTAATTTGCATGGGTCAGGGTGCATTTGGTTTGAATTGGGTTGGAGCCATGCTCCAGTGGAGCGCTCAGTTAAGTTAGTGAACTGAGCGCTCACTCCCTTGTCCCAGGCTTGTGCCAAGCCTTCTTGCCAAGCATCATACATAGCGCTTAGTGAAGATTCAAAATATAGCGCTCCACTTAGCTTCCCTTGGTTCCCTCTTCAAACCTTGGCTGCTTCATTTTGGGAGTGTCGTGCCTTGTTTTTCTTCAATTGGGCCACGAAAACATTGAAATAGTTAACGTAGCGCTCAATTTTTAAATGCTACCTCATTGGCTTAATGGGCTTCCCTTGGTGCGCATTGCTTTGCTTGGCAAGAGCGCTCTGTTGCTTTGGTGAACGCTGGCCTTGTTTTGCCTTTGTCGTGCATTGCTTCCTTGCCTTGTGAATGCCCGAGAAAGTGAAAAGAATTCAACGTAGCGCTCCCTTTCTTCCTTGGATGAGCGCTTCGTTAATTCAATGAACGTTACATGCATGCAATTTTACTTTAACACCTTGGCATTGATTTAATAAATGCTTTCATTGGCTTAACTGATAATGGCGTAGCATTCATTCTCATTTCGTTTCATTGCCAATTGGATTAGAAATCAAAGTTTTTCATGCATACTTTTATTAATGCCTTAATGGTATTAATCATATTACATGCATTCTTTCATGAACTTTATTAATAATGCCAATGTGTGCTCCTAAAGTTCCAAAGCGTGCTCAAACTTCAAAGTGTGCCCCAAAATTCCTCTTTTCTTCTTTTTAGCTTATTTTGTGCCATTTTGCTTCTTTTTTCTACTTATTTCCTACAAAATTTATAAAATCAAAAGATCAAGGAAATACACCATTTAAGCACAAAAGCATTCAATATTTAAGCACAGATCATCAATTTCTTGTATGAAAAGGTATAGGAAAACATAAGTCCCAGGTCGTCTCCCAACGAGTTGCAGGAAAGGGTGCTAACTTATTAATCAGGAATTTTCAAGAGAGTTTAGGTTTGGATAATGAGCAATTAAATAATTATAAATTAAATCAATAAAACTAAGAATTATTATTAATATAAAAAGCCTTGACTTGGGGAATGATTAATTGGAAGTCCTATCCTTGTTAGGGTCTCTTAAGTGTAGTATCAAAAAGGTTGTTGTTTTCACTTAGTTAACCCTTACTAAATAAAGGAAAGTCAAGTGATTGAGCTAATCCTTATTCGCAAATCCTAGTCCTCTCCCTTGGGAAGGTCTAGCGTTAGTAAATACAGAACTAGCCAACAACTTCCAAATTAACCAACACTTAAGCCTTCCAACTCAAGTGTCTCCTCTTAATCAACCCCCATGTCAAGTTTGGGAAATCTACTCCATTGACATAAATATAATACTCAGAAAAATATAAGAAGAAGACATGATAAATTAAATAAAATAAAACTTCGAAATTTATTAAAAGTAAAAGTAATCCTCTTCACTAACAATTCATGAAAATAATCCAATTACTACCTTAAGCAAGAATTAAGAATATGTTATAAATAAATAAAAGAGTAAGTAAAGAAACAAACTAGAATATGTCTTCAAACGGAGGTAATGACTCTTCAATATCTGAAAGCAAAAGCAATGAATGTAAAGTGAACCTAGAGGGAAAGTAATCCTCTCTAAATTCAGATCTAAAAACCTAAAAACTATCTTAATGTATCTAAAAATGTATGTCTATTATGTCTAAGATATGTGTGTTAAGTCTCTGCATGTTCCCTGGCTTTATTCTGTGTTTCTGGGTTGAAAACTGGGTCAAAACGCGGCCTGAAATTGCCCCCAGCATTTTCTATTAATTCTGCAGATCGCGCAGGTCACGCGTACGCGTCATCCATGCGTTTGTGTCATTCAGCGATTTTCCTTGTCACACGTACGCGTCATCCACGCGTTCGCGTCATTCGTGTAGATTCCAATCCACGCGTACGCATCAGGTACACGCATGCGTCACTGTAATTTTTCCATTCCACGCGGTCGCGTGAACCATGCGCGTGCGTCAGTGTTCGCTGGTCATCTCCTTAGTTTCTTGTGTTTCTCCCATTTTTGCAAGCTTCCTCTCCATTCTCTAAGCCATTCCTGCCCTATGAAGCTTGAAACACTTAACACATGGATCACGGCATCGAATGGTATAAAGGAGAATTAAAATATACTAATTAAAGATCTCTAGGAAGCAAGTTTTCAACCATAAAACAATATTAGGAAGGAATTATAAAATCATGCAATTAGTATGAATAAGTGGGTGAAGACTTGATGAAACCATTCAATTAAACACAATGTAAACCATAAAATAGTGGTTTATCAACCTCTCCACACTTAAACATTAGCATGTCCTCATGCTTAGCTTAAGGAGATAAAATAAATGAGTAGGGAAAAGTAAGACTCATGCAATGCAATGCAACCTATGTATATGAATGCAACTATATGATTCTGTCTACTTGGTTAAAATAAATAAGTTCGTTAAGACAAAAATAACTCATACTCCACTAATTTAAACTATACAGTAAAGACAAGTAAACTCGTAAGAAGACAGCTCATGAAAACAGGGAACATAGAATTAAGCGTTGAACCCTCACTGGTGGTGTATATGCACTCTAGTCTCTCTAGTGTATAGGGTAATCACTCTACTCTTCTCTAATCATGCTTTCTAAACCTTGTTCTTCACCTAACAAATCAACAAATATTTAATGTACCAATGCAAACATCATGAGGTCTTTTCAAGGTTGTAATGGGGCCAAGGTAAAGGTGAGGGTATATATATATATATATGGTTAAGTGAGCTATAAATTGAATCCTTGATTAACCTAAGCTCTTACCTATATACACTCTATATACTTTAAATTCATGCCTAGCTACCCAAAAGTCTCACTTTT
This sequence comes from Arachis ipaensis, assembly GCF_059453495.1. Lineage (NCBI taxonomy): Eukaryota > Viridiplantae > Streptophyta > Magnoliopsida > Fabales > Fabaceae > Arachis > Arachis ipaensis. The sequence goes on along the minus strand of NC_142442.1, from coordinate 74,983,432 downwards.
GCATTACATACTCATGCATCAACTTTTCTTTTAATTTTTATCACATATGCATTGATTTTTCATTAACTCAACATTGGGGTAATTTTGTCCCCTTTATTTAATTACTTGATTACTTGAGTATTTTTGGATTTTTTTTATAAAGCATAAAAATAAACATGACATTATCAGTGCACATGGATTTTCAATTTTTCTAGTTTCACATGAGTAGGTATCCAAATTCCCATTATTTTATCATGACACATTTCTTTATTAACCCATGTTCCCACAATCTTCCCAAACTCAATTGACACACAATTTCTATCTTAAGCTAACCAAAGATTCAATTGTGACATTTAATTGTTTTTCCGGTTAAGGCTAGCAATGTGGTAAAATATAGAACAAATGGGATTTAAAAGGCTTAAAGTGGCTAACAAAGGTAATTGAAAGGGTATGCTATTTTGGGATAAGTGAGTGGTACGCAAAATCATGATTGTTCGTCCTCGGCAACGACACCAAAAACTTAGTACGCAAAATCGTGATTGTTCGTCCCCCTACAATGGTACCAAAAACTTGGTGTGGGAGAACTTGATCTCACACTTTTCTCACAACTACGTGCAACTAACTAGCAAGTGCACTGGGTCGTCCAAGTAATAAACCTTACATGAGTAAGGGTCGATCCCACGGAGATTGTCAGCTTGAAGCAAGCTATGGTCATCCTTGTAAATCTCAGTCAGACGGATTCAAATGGTTATAAGGTTTTAATAATTAAAATATAAATAAATTATAAAATAAAATAGAGATACTTATGTAATTCATTGGTGGGAATTTCAGATAAGCGTCTGGAGATGCTTTGTTGCTTCTGAACTTCTACTTTCCTACTGCCTTCTTCCAACCATGCGTTACCTCCTTCCATGGCAAGTTGTATGATCCTCTTGGATGAAAACAAATCCATATGCGCTGTCACCGCACGACTAATCATCTATCGGTTCCCACTAGCATTGGAATAGGACCATTGTCCTTTTGCACACTGTCACTGTGCCCAACATTCGCAAGTTTGAAGCTCGTCACAGTCATCCCTTCCCAGATCTTACTCAGAATACCACAGATAAGGTTTAGACTTTTCGGATCTCAGGAATGCTGCCAATTGTTCTAGCCTATACTACAAAGATACTAATCCCGCGGACTCGGTCCGTGTATTAGATATCCAAGAGAGTATACTCCAGCTGTCGTCCAATGACTACGTTGAACATCATGTAGATCGCTTTGTGGTTGTCAGGCACGCGATCCTGGCTAAGCGAGTAACGAAGATTGGGTGATTGTCACGGGTCACCCCTTCATTCTGAATTATATGAATTAAGTACGAGAGTATATCTTGGAGAAGAAGTAGGCATGAATTAAATAGAAAAACAGTAGTAATTGCATTAATTCATGAAGAACAGCAGAGCTCCACACCTTAATCTATAGGGTGTAGAAACTCCACCGTAGAAAATACATAAGTGAAAAAGGTCTAGGCATGGCCGAATGGCCAGCCTCCAAACGTGTACAATAGCATAAGACAATAAGCTCGATCTAAGATCGCTCAATCCAAAGATACGAATACAATAGTAAAAAGTGCTATTTATACTAAACTAGTAACTTAGGTTTACAGAAAATGAATAACTGAGTGCAGATAGTGCAGAAATCCACTTCTGGGGCCCACTTGGTGTGTTCTTGGGCTGAACATTGAAGCTTTTTCATGCATAAGTTGTTCCTGGAGTTAAATGCCAGCTTTGGTGCCAGTTTGGGCGTTTAACTCTAATTCTGGTGCCAGTTTGGGCGTTTTACGCCAAGATGTTTTAGGCTGACTTTGAACGCCAGTTGGGGCCATGAAATCTCGGGCAAAGTATAAACTATTATATATTGCTGGAAAGCCCAGGATGTCTACTTTCCAACGCAATTGAGAGCGCGCTAATTGGGCCTCTGTAGCTCTATAAAATCCACTTCGAGTGCAGGAGGGTCAGAATCCAACAACATCTGCAGTCCTTTTTTAGCCTCTGAATAAGATTTTTGCTTAGGTCCCTCAATTTCAGCCAGAAAATATCTGAAATCACAGAAAAATACACAAACTCGTAGTAAAGTCCAGAAATGTGATTTTTGAATAAAAACTAATAAAAATATAATAAAAATTAATTAAAATATACTAAAAAACTATGTAAAAACAATGCCAAAAAGGGAATAAATTATCCGCTAATCAGTGAACTAAAACAATTAATGGCCTCAATCATATGCATGCATATAACACATTAAATATTGGACATATAGGATGGAACAAAATATAGATCACAATCATAGAGAAATAAACACACAAGAATAAAAATATTTATGGTTAAATAGTATAACCATGTAATTGGGCTCAAATCTCACAGGTTGTGTTCTTAGCTTTTTAAACTATGTTCCAAATACAACTTCTAACAATTTTAACACAAAAATTTTGATTCAAATTAGTGAAAATTTTCAAAAATAGGGTCTTAAAAAGAAACTTATTAATTTTTTTCAACCGAATAGAACATGCATGCAACTACCTATTTCTATGCAATTTATCCTATCCTAAATAAATAAATATCCTATTTTATTAGTGCTAAGAAAAAGAAATTATCTCCAGAAGTCAGGTACTGACCGACCACCCCACACTTAAAGCTTTGCACCGTCCTCGGTGCCATCTATCAGGAACAAAGGGGGGCTGGTAGCAGCATCTCCACCATCAGGACCGTCATGGCTCCCTGTGCTGGTAAATGAAGTGGAGTCCGGAGTGTCTGGGTTTTTTTCAGGTGGGTGGTTATCAATAATCAACTCCTTGAGGTATGTAAATCGGCGCTTGTTACGGTGCTCTCTTTACTTTCCTTTCCGCTCAAGCCGGTCTAACTTCTCAAGTATCTGATGGAGCAACTGATTTATTGTAGGTGCTTGTGATGTGGAAGGAGTAGGAATATCTTCGGCTGGTTTTGTGCTCCGGTTGATAGTGGCTGCTTGAGGTCTTATATATTTCTCGTTAGGGACGTACTGATCATCTCGTGGAATCATGGCTTTGGTGTCCCCAGCTCTGTAAAGACTCCAACTACTGAGACTAGATCTGAAACCAAGGCGGGGAAAGGTAAGTTGCTCGCAATTTGTACGTGTCCCATAGCATTTCGGATGTGTCTCGGTAAGTTTAGAGGCTGGTCTGTAAGGACACACCTGAGTAGAACAACCATGTCTGCAGTGAAGAAGGACTCATGAGTGCTCGGAAAAATGTAATGGGACATAATCTGTGCCCATACTCGAGCCTCCAAGGTGAGTGCTGAAGCCAATATGCTCTTAGGTCGAGACCGATGGTATCCATAGATCCATCTACTTCCAGGTTGTGCTATAACTCTGAGAACGACGTCCCAGTCAAATTGGTATGTCTAGCGCTTAAATGAGGCTTCTTGGAATGCGTCCAATCCTTCTGGAGCAGGGGGAAGATCTAAAGCTCGTTGAATGGCCTCTTCTGTTATGGGGACTTATTTTTGACGGACATAGATAGATTGCATGGTTGGCATGTGAAAATTGGAGTAGAATTCAACTACCCATGATAGAGTAACCTGCCATGGCTGTCTCTGTAGGAATCCCCATTGTCTTTTCTCAATGCTGGGCTCAACAAATTCAGCAATATTGGTCGGGAGGATAAGAAGGTACTCATTGTTATAATTCCTCTCAGCCAAGATGGGGAACATCTACTCACAGTAGAGATTAGTGAACCGCGCAGTGTCCTTTGCTGGAAAGGCTTTCTCTTTTTCATCGACCTTGATTATCCTCTTGATTCGCTTTATTGAGGGTTTCACCGCTGTTGAAGATGGCTCTGCCATTAGTGCTCTTTTTGTTCCTTTCCTTGCTAGTGGTTTGGGAGTAGCTTTCTCTTTACCTTTCTTGGCGGCAATCCCAAAAAGGGAAAAAGTAAGTAACTTTAAATCTTCAAGGGTTAGAGCAAGGAAGAGGATAGGATGCGTGATAATCAATGCACGGTAAAGAAGGATGTCGTTAACACATGGTTGCAACTACAATGGAAACATAGCAAGTGCAGGTGATGACAATTAAATGCAAGATGTTTATCGGCATGCCGGCAAAGGCATGAGTAGCATAGATCAAGCATTAAATGTCCAAGTTAGATTATCAACTCTTTCAAACTAACAACCTGTTTGTATTGACAATTATATTTAATCAATAAAATATAAAAGGGGTTTTGTGAAAAAAAAAAGGCATTCAGAGTAGTAGAATGAAATAAAAGTAATGCATGATGCCATACGGGCTTTTTCACAAACACATAGCGTGCATGGTGAATATGTTATTGAAAGTATTAAAGTGGACATGCAAGCAACCTTTTAAGAAGTAATATTAATTATCAAATAATTCCACAATAATTCACAAGCAAAATATAAAAGAAAATAATCACCCAAATAAATTTCTAACACCAATTAAAGGAATAAAAAGAAAAGAAAAAAAGAAAAAGGAAAATATAGATAGTGAAAGTAAAAGGAAAAGAAGAAGAAAACATAAATAAAAATAATAATAATAATAATGGAAAACTAAAATAGGAAGAAGAAAAGAAAAGAACCTTGATAATGGATGTGAAAAAGAAGGGGGAAGAAGGTAAAAAGTAAGAAAAAGTAAAGAAGGAAGAAGGAAGAAGAAATAAATAAGAAGGGAAAGAAAAGATTTAGATTTGGGGAAGAAAAGATAAGATATCAGGCGCTGATCTGGATAAGCTGTGTGTCGCATGTGATGCGGACGGGTGGGTCACACGGTCGCGTGGTGTGTAAGAAGTTCAGGTGACGCGGACGCGTGGCCTGATTTGTGCTATTGGCGCGAGTGCAGCCTCGCGTTCGCACAACTCTCTGTTTTGAATACATTTTGCAAAAAATCTGAGTGACACGTGCGCGTGGATGACACGGTCGCATGAATGGCCATATTTTGAAAAACAACGCGGACGCGTGGAACACGCGTTCGCGTGATAGGGCTTGTGCTTCTAGCATCATTCCATCCCAGCTCCATCATAACTCTCTGCCATACACCTCTTTACGTCGATTTTGCAGGGCCATGCGTTCGCGTGGGTGACGCGGTCACGTGGGAAGTTCTTTTTCAGAATGACGCGGACGCGTCATTGACGCGGTCGCATGGGCATGCTTGTGCCTAAGGCACGCCTCCAGCCACGCTCTCGCGTGACTTTCTGCTTTTTTTCTTCTCGTGTCCAAGGCACCTATGACGCGGACGCGTCGCGTGCCTCTCTTTTTTTTTTTTTATACAGTATGCAAATGCAAATGCAGGCTATATGCAGAGATTATGAGAGGTGTCATTAACAAAAATAAAAATAGAATAAAGGAAAATAAAACGAAGACTAAAACTGAACGATCATACCATGGTGGGTTGTCTCCCTCCTAGCACTTTGCTTTTTACGTCCTTAAGTTGGACGTTCTTCAGACTCATTCTACTTCTGTTGGTGGGTCTTCCAAGAAGAAAACCTCTAGTTCTTTGTGATCCTTAATCATTTCTCCATGATAAAGCTTTAGGCGATGTCCATTGACCTTTAGGAATTTGGAGCTAGAAGGATGACGCAGGTGAAAAATTCCGTATGGCTCTGCCTTTTTCTATTCTATAGGGACCTTCCCATCTTGATCTCAGTTTACCTGGCATGAGCCTCAGCCTGGAGTTATATAGAAGAACTAACTCTCCTGGTCTGAATTCTCTCCTTTTTATATGCTTGACATGGACAGCCTTCATCTTCTCTTTGTATCGCTTGGAATTGTCATATGCTTCTAGGCGAAGATTCTCCAATTCTGCTAGTTGCAGCTTCCTTTCAGCACCAGCTTCTTCAAAAATCATATTGCACTCCCTTACAGCCCAGAAAGCTTTGTGTTCCACCTCTACTGGAAGGTGGCAAGCCTTTCCATATACTAAGCGGAAGGGGGATCATCCCAATGGGTGTCTTGTACGCTGTTCTATATGCCCAGAGTGCATCTTGTAGCCTGGCACTCCAGTCTTTTCTATGAGGTTTTACTATTTTCTCCAGAATGCATTTAATCTCTCTGTTAGATACTTCTGCTTGTCCATTGGTTTGGGGATGATAAGTTGTTGCTACTTTATGAAAAATCTCATGCTTTTTTAGTAATCCTGTCAATCTCCTGTTACAAAAGTGAGTGCCTTGATCACTCACGATTGCTCGTGGTGACCCAAAGCGAAAAATAATATGGTTTCTAACAAAGAAAACAACAGTGTTAGCATCATCAGTACGGGTAGGAATTGCTTCCACCCATTTAGAAACATAATCTACAGCTAACAGTATATAAAGGTAACCATTAGAGTTTGGAAATGGACCCATGAAATCAATTCCCCAAACATAAAAAATTTCACAGAAAAGCATAATCTGTTGAGGTATCTCATCCCTCTTGGATATATTACCAAACCTTTGGCATGGGGAACAAGATTTACAAAATTTAGCAGCATCTCTAAAAATAGTAGGCCACCAGAATCCACAGTCTAAGATTTTTCTAGCTATTCTTTGAGGGCCAAAATATCCTCCACTCTCAGAAGAGTGGCAGGCCTCTAAAATGGACTGAAATTCTGATTGTGGTACACATCTTCTAATTACCTGGTCAGCACCACACCTCCACAAATATGGATTATCCAATATATAATACTTAGATTCGCTTTTCAGCTTGTCTCTTTGATGCTTAGTAAAATTGGGAGGGAAAGTATGGCTAACTAGATAATTAGCTACAGGTGCATACCAAGAAACTACTTCAGATACTGCATGCAAGTTATCAAATGGGAAAGTATCATTGATAGCGGTGGAGTCATGCTTAATGTGCTCAAGGCGACTCAAGTGGTCTGCCACTAAATTCTGGTTACCACTGCTATCCTTAATTTCTAAATCAAATTCTTGCAGCAACAGTATCCAGTGTGTATTAGCCTTGGTTTGGACTCTTTTTTTAGCTAATAAATATTTTAGAGCTGCATGGTCTGAGTATACTACTACCTTAGTAGCAAGTAAATAGGCTCGAAATTTATCCATAGCAAAAACAATAGCAAGAAGCTCTTTTTCAGTAGTTGTGTAATTAGACCGAGCATCATCTAAAGTCTTAGATGCATAAGCAATCACAAAAGGGTCTTTACCTTCGTGCTGAGCCAGCACCACTCCTACTGCATAGTTGGAGGCATCACACATAATTTCAAATGGCTGGCTCCAGTCTGGTCCTCTCACAATCGCGACTTGAGTTAGGGCGATCTTTAGTTTATCAAATGGCTGCATGCAATTCTCACTGAACTCGAACTCAATATCTTTCTGCAGCAATCTGGATAAAGGCAATGCTACCTTACTAAAGTCTTTAATGAATCTCCTGTAAAAACCTGCGTGGCCAAGGAACGAATGGACTTCCCTCACAGAGGAGGGGTAAGGTAAACTAGAAATGACATCTATCTTTGCTGGATCTACAGAAATACTAGTATTAGACACAACATGTCCTAGTACAATTCCTTGTTTTACCATAGAGTGACATTTTTCAAAATTCAATACAAGGTTTGTACTAACACATCTGTCTAATACTCTAGATAAACTATCCAAGCAAAGGCTAAATGAATCACCATATACGCTAAAATCATCCATAAAATCTTTTAGAAACTTTGTGTATTTAGGTACCTGCTGAATGACATCAAAAAGGGGAACAGTTACCTCAACCTTTTTGAATATTTCTACCATTTTGGGATCAAGTTCCATCTGCTTTTTGGATTTCTTTGCAAGGTGTGGAAATAGGATAGGGATGGCGCCACTTGTAGCCTCTGTATCTTTTGGTGGTCCATTCCTTTGCTGAGCTACTTCTTCTTCAACCTTGTTTTGTACTTTATCTTCCTCTTCAGCATCTTCCATTTCAGCATCTTCTACTTCTATTACATCCTCAGCTGGGGCATGTACTATTGGGCTTGGCTCCTCCTTATTCCTCTCTGGCAGTGTGGTTCCAGACCTCAAAGTAATGGCATTGATGCCATCCTTGGGATTAGATAAGGGTTGAGAAGGAATTTCACTGGAGCTTAAAGGTTGGTTAGTTGTAAAGTGGCATTCAGACCATTTAAAGTAGAGTTTAGCTGCGCTTGCATGTTTTGTTGTCCTTGTGCAAGAGAACGAAGTATCTCGTCATTTGATGACGAATTAGGATAGGTGATCTAAGGAACTTGTTGTTGGTTATGCTGGGATCCTTGAGATTGTCTTAGGTGAGGTGCTCTGTAAGGTTGGTTCTGATTCTGCTGTCTGTTGTTGTTATTCCACCTCTGGTTTCCATTGTTATCTCTGCCTCCTCTGTTATAGTTGTCCCTCCAGCCATGGTTGGAATTATCCCTCCAACCTTGGTTGGAGTTGTCTTGCCATCCTTGGTTATAGTTTTCACCTTGGTTGTAATTGCCGCCTTGTTAATTGTATCCTTGATTCGGGCGGTCATAGAAGTTATGAGTAGCTGTCATAGTGTTGTCTTCTTGTTGGAGCTGTGGACATTCATCAGTATAATGACTATAATCAGCACAGATTCCGCATACACTTTGTGGGACTAACTATTGGCTCTGTTGTGGTGGGTGAGGCTGAGCTTGTTGTTGTTGGTTCAACTGCATTTGCTTCAGTAGGTTAGTCATTTCACATATACTCTGTGTAAGAGCAGTAGTCTCAATGCTAGAAGAAACCTCTGCAACAGCTTTTGTGTGGCTGTGCCTGTGCCTGTGATTCCTAGTGGACTCAGCTAAGTCACTGATCAGTTGCCATGCTTCATCTGCGGTCTTGTACTTTTTCATAGAACCATTACTAGCACTATCTAGTGTAGTTTTATCCTGAGGCTTCATGCCTTGTGTGAAGTAGCTGATCAACACCAGTCTGTCAATCTTGTGATGGGGGCATGCATCTAGAAGGTTCTTAAAGCGCTCCCAGTACTCAGAAAGAGTCTCTGATTCTCCTTAAACAATACAGGAGATCTCTTTCCTCAGTCTATCTGTGACTTCAGCTGGAAAGTATTTTTCCAAAAATTTTCTCCTGGGCGTATCCCAGTTGGTAACAGTCACTTCAGGTTGGGAGTAGTACCACTCCCTCACCTTTCCCTCAAGAGAAAATGGGAAGGCAGTTAACAGAATAGAAGTTTCATCTACACCATTACGCCTAACAGTAGAACAGGCTGTTTGAAAATCCCTTAGGTGCTTGATAGGCTCCTGAGTAGGTAAGCCATGAAACTTGGGCATCAAGTTGATTAGTGTAGTTTTTAGTTCAAAATCCGCAGCCAGAGTTGGATGATGCACTTGATACGGCTGCAGTGTAAAATCTTGGGCTCCAGCTTCCTGGAGAGTAATCTTCCTAGGTTCTGCCATTCTATCTGCACGAGAATCAACTGAATCGGTAGTAAAGGAGCTTGTTTCGCTCTCAGATGGCGGTTCAGATTCGCCCTCAGATGAGACTGGTGAATTGATAACAATCACTTCACCACCCTCAGAGGCTATCCTACGCCGAGCTCGCCTAATACGTGAAAGAGTTCTTTCAATTTCAGGATCAAATGCAGCTAAGCTCGGATCAAGCAGTGAACGCGTCATTCAATGAAAGAAACGTATAGCTCATGGTAATAAAATAAAAATAAAATATGCAAATAAAATAAAAATATGTACACTAATTAATTATCTAGCACACTATTGCAACTCTCCGGCAACGGCGTCAAAAACTGACGGTGAGGCAGAGGTCGGCTAATTAAGAAATCAATATAGAGAATGCGTTGAGAGTATAACTCTTAACCAGCTAAGATCCGCCTTGTCAATTTAGAAAATTTGTCATGAAATTTAGAAATAAAAATACTGGGAGTATGAGTCCCAGGTCGTCTCCCAACGAGTTGCAGGAAAGGGTGCTGTTCATACCCTGGGTCGAGCTGTCTGACCCGGGATGTTCTACGGAACAGCGACCGACCTCTTCAGGTCAGACTATCTGACCTCTTCTCAAAGAGCTCGGCCAAATTGACAGGAAAGCCCAATGAAGGGCCCGGATAGAGGAACACGACCCAAATCCAAAGGCAGCCCAAGCCTATAGAGATAAGGGTGGCTCCCTTGAAGATAAGATGACCTCACTCAAATATAAGATAAGATAAGATAAGATAACTAACTTATCTTATCTAGGAAGGTCACTCTACACCATTATAAATACAGTGGAGCACCCAAGTATAACTCATACTCTGATTTTACTAAAAAAACCTGCTTAATACCCTTGCTAACTTAAGCATCGGAGTCCCTTGCAGGTACCACCACCCTCCGGTGACAAAGGATCAGCAGCATAGCCAATCCAACAAGTCAGACACGGCCGCTCCAGTCGCCATCCACCAGCTGGACACGTCAGCTCCGACTAGCATAGAAGATCTCGTCCGAGATCGACCTACAATTTTAGGTAACCTTCAAAACATTGGCGCCGATGCCGGGGAACCTGGAAGTCATCCCCTCACCATGGCAGACAATCTTGACAATGACCACAACTCTGATCTAGAAGACAGGACGCTACATAAAAAGGCGGATACTACACCAAACGATACTCCTCAACCTAACAAAGACAAAAATTCACCAAACGCGGAAGCCATGGAGGCACTTTAAAACCGCCTAAAACAACTCAAAAAAGAGATGGAGCATTAATGAGAAGCTGAGAGAGACCTACAAAGGGAAGTTAGGCGACGCCGCGAGTTAGAGGACAAATTCCTAAAACTCGAAGCAGATCTCAAGGCTAAAAATACTCGATCCAAGCACGAAGACGACTCCCGTAAGGACCAAGACCCATTCACCAAAGAGATCATGGGGACCAAAATCCCAAAGGACTTCAAACTTCCCGACATGACTTTATACGATGGCACAGCAGATCCCGGCCATCATCTCAGTAATTTCAGAAGTAAAATGTACCTCACCGACGCCTCAGATGCAGTTCACTGCAAAGCCTTCCCGACCACTTTAACAAAGACAGCAATTAGATGGTTCAACAATCTACCCCCTAGGTCTATTTCAAGCTTCGACGACTTAGCCAAGAAGTTTCTGGCCAGATTCTCCATCCAAAAAGACAAAGCTAAGCACGCCCCTAGTCATATTAGGAATCAAGCAAGGAGATCGGTAAAGTCTCCGCAGCTACATGGAAAGATTCAACAAAGCATGTCTGGACATACAAAGCCTACCAATAGAGGCCGCCATTATGGGTCTCATCAATGGCTTGCGAGAGGGACCTTTTAGCCAATCTATATCAAAAAAACATCCCACATCTCTGAACGAAGTGCAAGAACGAGCAGAGAAGTACATCAACATGGAGGAAAACTCTCGACTAGGAGAGACCTCAAAATCCAGATTCTCCTACTCCTCCCGAGATAAGGATAAAGAGTCCAAAAAGAAAGAAGACCAACATGGGAAAAAAATAAAAAAATACCACAATTACACCCCTCTTCGGGTGTCCCTTGTGGATATCTACAGAGAAGTTTGTCATACTGAAAAAATACCCCCAGCTCGACCACTCAAAAGCAAAAAAGGCAGAGGAAATCAGACTGAATATTGTGAATACCATCGAATCTATGGACATTCCACCAACGAATGCTTTGACTTAAAAAAATGTCATAGAAAAACTGGTAAGAGAAGGGAAATTAGATCGGTACCTAGCCAACCGAGTCGATGAGCAAAGAAAAAGAAGAAGGGACGAAGATGTCGGACGAACTGAGCGATCACCTCGTACACCAGAGAGACATGTCCACATGATACACGGAGGATTTGCGGGAGGAGGAATCTCCAAATCATCTCGCAAAAGATATCTTAAAGAAGTATATCATGTTGAGGGAAAAGAGGAAGCACCCGACATCCCCACAATTACTTTTACCAAAGAGGACGCATCCGGCATCATATCAGGGCACGACGATCCCATGGTCATCACTATCATACTGGAAAACACATATCTCCACCACACACTGGTAGACCAAGGAAGCTCCGCCGACATCCTGTTCAAAACTGCCTTCGACAAACTCGGCCTGGAAGAAAAAGAACTCAGAGCATATCCGAACAGCCTGTTCGGACTGGGGACACTCCAGTTCAGCCACTTGGATACATCTCACTACACACAACCTTCAAAAAAGGAAACCAGTCAAGAACACTCAAGATAGACTACATCATGGTCGACGTGAGTTCAGCCTACAATGCCTTAATAGGTCGGACAACATTAAATCAGCTCGGCGCAGTAGTCTCAACTCCACATCTATGCATGAAATTTCCAACTACAGAAGGGATAGCTACAATAAGAGCAGACCAGAAGACGGCGCGCCGTTGTTACAACGAAAGTCTAAACCTCAGAGGCAGAGGAGAAGAATTCCACACCATCGAACTCAGTGGAGTTCAGAGGCGGGAAGAACTCCGCCCACAACCCGAAGGTGAAGTAGAAAAAGTCTAAATCGGAGATATCCTGGACAAAACAACCAATATCGGTACAATCCTAAAAGGAGACACAAAAGAATCACTCGTACAGTTCTTACAAGATAACGTCGACCTCTTTGCATGAAAGGCTGTAGACATGCCAGGCATTGACCACAAGTTAATGTGCCACAAGCTAGCAGTCTACCCAGGATCTCGGCCAGTACAACAGAGATGTAGAAAGCTCATACCAGAACGATCCCAAGATGTGGAAGAACAGGTACAAGCTCTACTGGAGGCAGGATTCATAAGAGAAGTCAAGTACCCACTAATGCTAGCTAACGTCGTCTTGGTGAAAAAATCAAATGGGAAGTGGCGGATGTGCACCGACTACACTGATCTCAACAAAGCCTGCCCAAAAGATCCTTACCCACTCTCAAGTATCGACGCTCTAGTGGATGCCTCCTCCGGATATAAATACCTCTCGTTTATGGACGCATATTCAGGATACAGTCAAATCCCAATGTACCCACCCGACCAAGAAAAAACTTCATTCTTAACCCCAAAAGCAAACTAATGCTACATCGTCATGCCTTTTGGACTTAAAAACGCAGGAGCTACTTACCAGAGATTAATGAATAAGGTCTTTACGGATCACATCGGAAAAATCATGGAAGTCTATGTGGACGACATGTTAGTAAAGACACAAAGTGAAGAGACGTTATTGTCTGACCTCACCCAAGTATTCGACATTATAAGAAAGCATGGCATGCGACTTAATCCTGCAAAATGCACATTCGCAGTAGAAGCTGGCAAATTCTTGGGTTTTATGCTCACACAAAGAGGAATCGAGACAAATCCGGATAAATGCCGGGCCATCATCGATATGAAGAGCCCGACTAGTGTCAAAGAGGTACAACAACTCAATGGAAGATTGGCAGCCTTGTCCAGATTTCTAGCGGGATCAGCAGTAAGATCTCTTCCCTTCTATGCTACTCTAAGGAAGGGAAAGAGGTTCAAAGGGAAAGAGGTTCGCCTATGCTCTCATATTAACATCTCGATAACTTCGTCCATATTTCCAAGCCCACAGCATCAAGGTTCGGACCAGTCAGCCAATAAAAGGCATTCTGGAGAAAACAGATTTAGCAGGAAGAATCTTACAATGGGCAGTCGAGTTGTCTGAATTTGACCTTCAATACAAAGCTCGGACAGCCATCAAATCCCAATATTTGGCAGCCTTCATTGCAAAATTTACAGACACCCCGAAAATCCCTACAGAATGGAATCTCTATGTAGACGATTCCTGAAACAAAACTGGAAGCGGCGCGGGTGTGATAATTGAAAGTGATCAGGGAACCCAAATCAAACTTTCCCTCAAATTCGGGTTCCCTGCCTCAAACAACCAAGCTGAGTATGAGGCACTACTAGCTGGTTTGAAGCTGGCTAAAGAGGTTGGAGCTCAAAAGCTCATCATCTTCAGCGACTCACAGGTGGTCACTTCACAAATAGCAGGGAGCTACCAAGCCAAGGATCCCACCATGAAAAAGTACTTAGACAAAACCAGGGAACAGCTCGGACAACTCGGGGAATATGAGGTCCGCCACATACCCCGAGAACAAAATGCCCGAGCTGATGCACTCTCAAAACTAGCCAGCACTAAACCAAGGGGCAACAATAGAAGCCTCATCCAGGAAATACTGCAAAACCCGTCAATCTCGGAAGAAGAAAAAGTCCTAGCCATAACAGGTCTGGATCAAGGATGGATGACTCCCATAATTAACTACCTCAAAACAGAAATACTCCTCACAGATAAGAAGGAGGCAAAGAGGTTAAAAAGGGAGGCACAATACTACACTATCATAAACTATACTCTATACAAAAGAGGAATTTCAATACCATTGTTAAAATATGTACCGACTTCCAACATAAAGGAAGTTTTAGAAGAAGTACATAGTGGCATTGATAAACCACTATTTTATGGTTTATATTGTGTTTAATTATGTGGTTTTATCATGATCTTTACCCACTTATTCACTAAATAAGCATGCATTTATAATTTATTCCTAAAGTTATTGCATGATTGAATACTTGCTTCCTAGAGACTTTTAATTATGTATTTTGTTTCTCCTTTATTCTATTCGATGTCGTGATCTGTGTGTTAAGTGTTTCAGGCTTTATAAGGCATGAATGAGTTGGAGATTGGCAAGGAAGCTTGCAAAAATGGAAGGAACACAAGGAATTGAGGAGATGACCAGCGAGAAGTGACGCGGCCGCATGGATGACGCGACTGCGCAAAGAAGAGGAAATTGCAGTGACACGGCCGCATGGACGACGCGACCGCGCGGCATGGAATAGCACGAGTGACGCGGCCGCATGGACGACGCGTCCGCGTGGCAAAGCAAAATGCCGAATGACTCGGCCACATAGATGACGCGACCGCGTGACATGCGCGATCTGCATAATCTGCAGAATCGCTGGGGGCGATTTTGGGCCCTATTTTGACCCAGTTTTCGCCCCAGAAAAGCATACTAGAGCCAGAGAACATGCAGAAACCAACAACAACATTCATTCCGCATAGTTTTAATTTTCAGATCTAGTTTTCCTCTCCTCTAGGTTTTTCTCTGTACACATTCATAGTTTTTAGGATTTGTTATGTTCATTGTTTTTTGCATTGGGATATTGAGAAGAGTTATTGCCTCATTAAGACTTCGACATTCTAGTTCGTTTTCTTTACTTGTCTCTTACTCTTCCATGTTCCTTAATTTACTTAATACTATTGGATTATTTTAGCATTTATTAAATACAAAAATTACTCTTATTTTTAATTAATCTTTTGATCATTATTTATCATGTCTTTCTTTAATTCCCTTTCTTATGTTATGAATTTTGCATTTACAATGCGCGAGTAGTTCCCTAACTTGATGGGGAGTTGATTGAAAGGAACTCTTGAGTTGGAATGCTCAAGAGAAATATTGTAATTGAGTTTATTATTGGATTGCTCTCTAGTCACTAACACCAATCCTCCCAACAGCGGATTGGAACTTGTGGATAGAAATAGCATTCCAGCTTGTTTGACTTTCCCTTACTTAGTAAGGGACAACTAAACATAATAACCCTCAATAGTCAATTAATCTTAAGAGTACTCCAACAAGAATAGGGCTTCCAGCTAATCAACTCCTAGTCAAGGTTTTTATTTAAATTTATATAAATTCTCTAATTTAATTTTCTGCCATTCAACTCAAACCTTTTTGAAAATATCTGATTAATAAAATAGCACACTTTTCTGCAACTCGTTGGGAGACGACCTGGGATTCATACTCCCAGTATTTTAATTTTAATTTCTATGACACTCTTCTAAATTGATAAGCGGATTTCTGGTTGGTTGAGAACTATACTTGCAACACATATTTTATAATCATTCTTAACTCGCCAATTTCCGCTCGCATCAATTTTTGGCGCCGTTGCCGAGGAGTTGCAATAGCGTGCTAAAGTTATTAATTGGAATTTATTTATTTGCATTTTATTTTATTTTGCTACTATGATCTGCTTGTTTCTTTCGTTAGATGACACGTTCGCTTCCTGATCCAAGCTTGCTAGTATTCGATCCTGAGATTGAAAGAACTATTTCACGAATAAGGCAAGCTCGGAGTCGGTTAGTCCTCCCTGAGGGCGGATCTGAAACGTCACTTGAGAAAGAAATCAGCCCCCGTTCTACTGATTTGGTTGTTTTACGTGCAGGTAACATGGCAGCAGCCAGGAGAGTTACTATCCAAGAGGCTGAAGCCCCTGATTTTACAATGCAACCATTTCAAGCGCATCACCCAGCGGTGGCTACAGACTTTGAAATAAGGACCGCACTGCTCAATTTGATGCCCAAGTTTCATGGCTTACCTGCTCAAGAGCCTATCAAGCACCTGAGAGATTTTCAGGCAGCCTGTTCTACTGTCAAGCGTGATGGTGCAGATGAAATTTCAATTTTGCTGAAATCTTTCCCATTTTCTCTTTAGGGGAAGGCAAGAGAGTGGTACTACACTCAACCAGCAGCAACTGTATTCAAGTGGGATACACTGAGAAGAGAATTCTTGGAAAAGATCTTTCCAGCTGAAGTTACTGATAAACTGAGGAAAGATATTTCCATGATTGTTCAGGATGAATCCGAGACACTTTATGAATACTGGGAGCGCTTCAATAATCTTCTGGAAGCATGCCCCCACCATATGATTGACAAGATAGTGTTACTCGGTTATGTCACACAGGGAATGAGGCCCCAAGATAAGACCACATTGAAAAGTGCTAGCAATGGGTCTATAAAAAAGTACAAGACCACTGATGAGGTATGGCAATTGATCAGTGACTTAGCTGAATCTACTAGGAATCACAGGCAGAAACAAGGCCGTTCAAAAGCCGTTGCAGAAGTATCCTCTAGCAGAGAGACTGCTGCTCTAACTCAGAGTATCTATGAAATGACTAACTTGCTGAAGCAGATACAATTGAACCAACAACAAGTTCAGCAAGCTCAACCTTCTCCACCACAGCAAAACCAACAGTTAGTCCCATAGAGAGTTTGCAAAATCTGCGCTGATTATAACCACTATACTGATGAATGTCCGCAGCTCCAGCAGGAAGACAACACCATGGCAGCCACTCATAACTTCTATGATCGCCTCAACCAAGGGTATAATCAAGGTGGCAATTACAACCACGGATGGCAAGACAATTTCAACCAGAATTGGAGGGACAACAACAACAGAGGAGGCAGAGATAATTAGGGAAATCAGAGGTGGAATAACAACAACAACAGGCAGTAGAATCAGAATCAGCCTTACAGAGCACCTCACCTAAGGCAATCCCAAGGACCACAGAATACCCAACAGCAGACCTCTCAATTTACCTATCCTTCTTCATCTGCTAATGATGACTTACTACAATCTATTGATCGGAGACAGCAGACCACAGAAAATAACATTAATGCCACTCTAAATGGTCTGACCGCTACTTTGCAAGCTCTTGTCTCACAGATAGGATCGATGAATAACTCCAATAACCAACCTTTGAGCTCCAGTGGAATTTCCTCTCAACCATTACCCAATCCCAAGGGTGGTATTAATGCCATCACCCTAAGGTCCAGAACCACACTGCAGGAGAGGAATCAGGAGGAAACAAGCCCACCAGAACACGCCTCAGCTGAAGAGGTAGTGGAAATAGAAGATGTTGAAGAGGAAGAAGACATTCAGGACATGGCTGAAGAAGAAGAAGTGCAACCACAAGAAGAAGCATCAAAAGGCGCAGACACTACAAAAGACACCACTCCTATTCCATTTCCACAACTTGCAAGGAAGCCCAGGAAGCAGCTGGAACCTGATCCAAAAATAGTAGAGATATTCAAAAAGGTTGAGGTAACTGTTCCCCTTTTTGATGTTATTCAACAGGTACCTAAATATGCAAAGTTTCTAAAAGATTTATGTATACATAAAGACAAAATTAATGAATTAGAAACTATTCCTTTAGGAAGTTCCATATCTGCTTTAATGGGAGGTTTACCTGAAAAATGTAGTGACCCAGGTCCTTGTATAGTTAATTGTACTATTGGTGGTGTGATAATTTCTGACTGCATGTGTGATTTAGGAGCATGTGTAAGTATAATGCCTTTGTCTATATATGATATTTCGAGGCTCCCTCCCTTAAAAAGGTCGGCAGCTCGTTTTGTATTAGCAGATAAAAGCATTATTACAGTGGTTGGAGTTGCTGAAGATGTACTAGTAGGCATTAAGGGACTCACATTCCCCACTGATTTTTATATCCTGGAAATGCCCCAAAATGACTCAGACAAGCCATCATCAATTCTACTCGGAAGGCCATTCTTGAAGACCTCAAAGTTTAAATTAGATGCTTTCTCAGGAACATACTCTTTTGAAATAGATGGCCGAGTAGTGATCTTCAATCTGAATGGAGTTATGAAGCATCCTCCGGAGGATCACTCTATCCTCAAGTGTGACATTATAGATGAAACCATGGTTGAAGTCCACCAGGAGGAATTTGAAGAAAAGCACATAGGACAAGGCCCAAGTGTGGGGACATTCTCAGAGGACAATGACAGTGCCTTACCACTGTTACCAGCTCCAGACAATCCAGAGCCTGAACATGATCAGAAGTTAGAATTAAAACCCCTTCCTCCACACCTCAAATATGCTTACCTTGAAGACGGGCAGAAGTTTCCAGTTATCATTGCAAGGGAATTCACTTCTCAACAGGAAGAGCAGCTACTTGGTGTGCTGAGGAGGCACAAGAAGGCAATTGGTTGGAGTTTGGCAGACATAGTAGGCATCAATCCTCAAATCTGTGAGCATAGGATATTTTTAGAAGAGGGAGCATGACCTGTCCGTCAACCCCAGAGAAGACTGAACCCCACTATCCTAGAGTTTGTCAAAAAGGAAGTGACCAGACTACTAGAGGCAGATATCATCTATCCCATCTCTGACAGTGAATGGGTAAGCCCAGTACAAGTGGTGCCAAAGAAGTCTGGAGTCACTGCAGTGAAGAATGAGCATGGAGAGCTCCTGACAACCAGAGTTCAGAATGCCTGGAGGGTCTGAATTGACTACAGACGCCTTAACCAAGCAACCCGTAAGGATCACTATCCTCTTCCATTCATTGATCAAATGCTGGATTGCCTGTCAGGTAAATCGCATTATTGCTTTTTAGATGGTTACACAGGTTATTTCCAGATTCATATAGCTCCTGAGGATCAGGAAAAGACCACTTTTACATGTCCTTTTGGGACCTATGCTTACAAGAGAATGCCCTTTGGCTTGTGCAATGCACCAGCTACTTTCCAGAGGTGCATGATGAGTCTTTTCTCTGATCTTATTGAGGACTGTATGGAGGTTTTTATGGATGATTTTAGTGTTTATGGCGATTCCTTTAGCCTTTGCTTAGATGGATTATCTAGAGTATTAGATAGATGTGTCAGTACAAACTTGGTATTAAATTTTGAAAAATATCACTTTATGGTTAAACAAGGGACTGTACTAGGACATGTTGTGTCTAATACTGGCATTTCTGTAGATCCAGCAAAGGTGGATGTTATTTCTAGTTTACCTTATCCCTCTTCTGTGAGGGAGGTCCGTTCTTTCCTTGGCCATGCAGGTTTTTACAGTAGGTTCATTAAGGACTTTAGTAAGGTAGCACTTCCCTTATCCAGGCTACTGCAGAAAGATATTGAGTTCGAGTTTAGTGAAAATTGCAAACAGGCGTTTGATAAGCTGAAGACCGCACTGACTCAAGCTCCAATTGTAAGAGGACCAGACTGGAGCCAACCATTTGAAATAATGTGCGATGCTTCCAACCATGCAGTAGGAGCAGCACTGGCTCAGCGTGAAGGTAAGGATCCTTTTGTTATTGCTTACGCGTCTAAGACTTTAGATGCCGCTCAGTCGAATTACACTACTTCTGAAAAAGAGCTTCTGGCTATTGTTTTTGCTCTAGATAAATTCCGAGCCTATTTACCTGGTACTAAAGTAGTAGTGTATTCAGATCACGCAGCTCTAAAGTATTTATTATCTAAAAAGGAGTCCAAAGCAAGGCTTATACGTTGGATACTGTTATTACAAGAATTTGATTTAGAAATTAAGGATAGGAGTGGTAACCAGAATTTAGTGGCAGACCACTTGAGTCGCCTTGAACATATTACAGATGACTCCACTCCTATAGCCGATAATTTCCCATTTGATAACCTGCAAGCAGTATCTGAGATAGTCCCTTGGTATGCACCTGTAGCTAATTATCTAGTTAGCCGCACCTTCCCTCCGAACTTTTCTAAGCATCAAAGAGACAAGCTGAAAAGCGAGTCTAAATATTATATATGGGATGACCCATATTTATGGAGATATGGCGCTGACCAGATAATTAGATGGTGTGTGTCTCAATCAGAATTCCAGTCCATCTTAGAGGCCTGTTACTCATCTGAGAGTGGAGGACATTTTGGCCCTCAAAGAACTGCTAGAAAAATCTTAGACTGTGGATTCTGGTGGCCTACTCTTTTTAGAGACATTGCTGAATTTTGTAGATCTTGTTTCCCATGCCAGAAATTTGGTAATATATCCAGGAAGGATGAGATGCCTCAATAGATTATGCTTTTCTGTGAAATTTTTGATGTTTGGGGCATTGACTTCATGGGTCCATTTCCAAATTCTAATGGTTATTTCTATATATTGTTAGCTGTGGATTACATTTCCAAATGGGTGGAAGTAATTCCTACCCACAATGATGATGCTAACACTGTTGTTTCCTTTGTGAGAAACCATATTATTTGTCGCTTTGGATCACCACGAGAAATCGTGAGCAATCAAGGCACCCATTTTTGTAACAGGAGACTAACAGGACTAACGAAGAAGCATGGGATAATTCATAAAGTTGCAACAGCCTACCATCCTCAGACTAATGGGCAAGCCGAGGTGTTAAATAGAGAGATAAAGCGTATCTTGCAGAAGATAGTCAAACCTCATAGAAGAAACTGGAGCACCAGGCTACAAGATGCACTCTGGGCATACAGAACAGCATACAAAACACCCATTGGGATGAGTCCTTTCCGCTTAGTTTATGGAAAAGCTTGTCATCTCCCTGTTGAAATAGAGCATAAAGCCTTTTGGGCAGTAAAGAAATGCAACATGGGAATTGAGAGAGCCGGAGCTGAAAGGAAGTTGCAACTGCAGGAACTGGAAAGCCTTCGCCTAGAAGCTTATGAGAACTCAAGACTATACAAGGAGAAGATGAAGGCTGTACATGATCAGCACATCAAGAGGAAAGAGTTCCAACCTAGGGACTTAGTCCTCCTTTATAAGTCTCGACTGAGGCTCATGCCAGGCAAGTTGAGATCAAGATGGGAAGGTCCATACAGAGTAGAGAAGGCCGAACCGTACGGAGTCTATCACTTAAGCCATCCTTCAAGCACTGAACCTATCAAAGTTAATGGAAATCGTTTAAAGCTGTACCATGGTGAGAAGCTGAAGAAAAACAAGGAACGTGAAATCTTCCTCTTGGAAGATCCCCACATAGCTGAAGATTGAGCAAGTGGAGCATCAAACTTACGGACGTTAAAGCAAAGTGCTAGGTGGGAGACAACCCACTATGGTATGATCGTTCTTTTCCTTATTTTTAATTTTCTTATTCAATAACTCTTCTCTTCATTAGTACATTTCGTGCATCTGCATTTACATTCCTCTATAAAAAAAATCACGCGACGCGACCGCCTCATTGACGCGTCCGCGTTGCAAGGAGCTGGGAGACAATAATAATATGAACAGAGAGTTACGCAGGAGCAGGGCTGGAGGCGTGCCAATGGCACAAATCACCCCACGCGACCGTGTCGCCGACGTGACCGCGTCATATGGGAATAATGGCCTCCCACGCGACCGCGTGCCCATGCGGCCGCGTGACCAAGATTTTGACGTCAAAGTGGTGCACACCCGAAACTTGTGCTAGAGTGGTGCTGGACTGGCGCTGGTTGCGCAGTCCCTCTCACGCGATCGCATGCCCCACGCGACCGCGTCGTATCCCAATAATTTCCCACTCACGCGATTGCATTCCCCATGCGATCGCGTTACCCTAAATTTGGCACTAATATGATTTTGAACAGAGAGTTGTGCGAGTGAGAGGCTACCCTCGCGCCATTAGCCTAAAACGGGTCACGCGACTGCGTCACTTGCGCTGCACAATTTTCCCTAATTTGCCAATTATCATATCTTTTTCTCCCCAAATCCTATTTTCTCTTTTCCCTCCTTATTTCTTCTCCATCCCTTCCTCCCTTCTTCCTTATTTCTCACTTTTAACTCTCTCTCACCCCCATTAACAAGGTTTTTCTTTTTCCTTCCTTCCTTACTTTTCTATTTTTCTTCTTATTTTTATATGTCATCTTCTTTTCTTTTCTTTTTCCCTTCATTATTCATATTTTCTTTTTCTTTCTTTTTCCTTTTTTTTTCTTTTTACTTGGTGTTATCAATTTATGTGAGTCATTATTTATTATTATATGCTTGTGGATCGTTTGACAATTATATATTGCTTTTTAAGGGATTACTTGCATGTCCAAATTCTTATTTTCAAGAACTTCTTCTACATGCATGCTATGTGTTTGTGAAAACGCCCATATGGCATTATGAACTTCTCTACATTTTTCTACTCTAATATTCAATGCTTGCTTTTCACAAATTCCCTTTACTATTTTATTCATTGAATTTAATTGTCAATACAAACGTGATGGTTAGTTACGAGTGATAACATATTTCAATTGGACATTGAATGCTTGACATATGCTACTCATGCCTTTGCCTGCATGCCAATAAACCCCTTGCATTTACTTGTCCTTACATGCACTTGCTATATTTCCATTGATGAACTTTTCACATGTAATCCGGACCATGTGTCAACGTCATCCTTCTTTCTTGTGCATAAATTATCACTTACATCACCCTCTTCCTTGCTCTACCCCTTTAAATTTAATTTACTTTCTCTTCCCTTTTTCAGGATGGCCACCAAGAAAGGAAAAGAGAAAGCTACTCCCAAACAACCAGCAAGAAGAGGTACAAAGAGAGCATTAGTGGCAGAACCCTCTTCAACTGCGATAAAGCCCTCAACAAAAAAAATTACGAGGGTCATAAAGGTTGATGATAAAGAAAAAGCCTTCCCAGCAAAGGACACTGCGCGATTCTCTAATCGCTACTGTGAGCATATGTTCCCCATCCTGGCAGAAAGGAACTACAACAACAAATACCTTCTTCTCCTCCCGTCCAATATTGCTACCTTTGTTGAGCCGCAAATTGACCGAAGACAATGGGTTTCCTACAGAGACAGCCAAGGCAGGTCAATCTTTCTTGGGTAGTCGAGTTCTACTCCAACTTCCACCTGCCAACCCTGCAATCTGTCTATGTTCGTCAGAAACAAGTCCTCATTACAGAAGAAGCCATTCAAAATGTTCTAAGTCTTCCCCCTATTCCAGAAGGATTGGATACCTTTCAAGAAGCCGCACTCAAGTGCCAGATGTACCAATTTGACTGGGACGCCGTTCTCAGAGTTATCGCACTACCTAGTAGCCGATGGATCTACGGATACCATCGTACCCGCCCTAAGCGAATTTCGGCTTCAGCACTTACCCTAGAGGCTTGCGTATGGGCACAAATTATGTCCCATTACGTCTTTTCGAGCACTCACGAGTCCTCCTTCACTGCGGACATGGCCGTTCTACTATGGTGCATCCTTACAGACCAACCTCTGAATCTATCCAGACACATCCGGAATGCCATGGGACACGTACAAATCGCGGGCAACTTACCTTTCCCCGCCCTGGTCTCAGATCTTGTCTCAACAGTCGGAGTCTCCTACAGAGCTGGGGACACCAAAGCCATGCTTTCACGAGATGATCAGTATGTCCCCAACGGGAAGTACCTTAGACTTCCAGCAGCCACTACCAGCCAGCCCACTGAACCAGTTGAAGATATTCCTTCTTCAACACCACAAGCACCTACAACAGCCCAACTGCTCCATCAGATACTTGAAAACTTGGATCGGCAGGAACAGAAAGCTAAGATGAGAGAGTGCTATAACAAGCGCCGATTCACATACCTCAAGGAGCTGTTTATGGGAAAATTCAAGGACTCAGACACCCCGGACTCCACTTTCTTTACCAGCACAAGGAGCTATGATGGTCCTGACTGTGGAGATACTGCTACCAGCCCACCTTTGTTCTTGACAGATGGTACCGAGGACGGTGTAAAGCCTTAAGTGTGGGGAGGTCGGTCAGTACCTGACTTCCGGAGGTAATTTCTCTTCCCTAGCACCAATAAATTAGGATATTTAGTTAGATTTTTCTTTTGTAGAATAGGATAAATTGCATAGTAATAGGTTAGTTGCATGGATGTTCTGCTTGATTAAAAAGACAATAAGTTTCTTCTAAGATCCTATCTTTGGAACAAAATTTCACTAATTTTAATTAAAACTTTTATGTTAAATTTGCTTGAAGTTGTATTTGGAACATGATTTTTGAGCTAAAGAACACACAACCTGTGAGATTTGAGCCTTTATGAATGGTTATATTATTTAACCATAATTATTTTATTCTTGTGTGTCTACTTCTCTATGATTGTAATCTATATTTTGTTTCATCCTATATGTCCAATGTTTATTATATTTATATGTTTACATATGATTGAGGCCATTATTTGTTTAGCTCACTTATCCAAATAAAGCTTACCCTTTCAATTACCTTTGTTAGCCACTTTGAGCCTTTAAATCCCATTTGTTCTACATTTTACCACATTACTAGCCTTAAGCGGAAAAATAAGTATATACCCCAAATTGAATCTTTGGTTAGCTTAAGATAGAATTGTGTGTGTTATCCAAGTATGGGAAATTGTGGGAACAAAGGATAATAAGGGAATGAATCATGATAATATAATGGGAATTTGGATACCTACTCCTGTAAAACTATAAGAATTAAAACTCTATGTGCATTGATAAGCTATGTTTATGTTTATGTTTATGTCTAAAAAAAAATTCAAAAATATTCAACAAATAAATAAGGGGACAAAATTACCCCAATGCTAAGTCAAGCATTCAAAGATCAATGCATGTATGATAAAATTAAAATAAAAGGTTGATACATGAGTATGGAAGTGAAAGAGATTTCTGGGTAGCTAGGTATGAATTTTAAAAGTTATATAGAATATATATAGGTTATGTAAAAGCTTGGGTTAACTAAAGATTCAATTTATAAGCTTACTTAGCCATATATATATATATCCTTACCCTCACCTTAGCCCCATTACAACCTTGAAAAGACCTCATGATGTTTGCATTGGTGTATTAAATGTTGTTGATTGATTAGGAGCAGAACAAAAAAATTAGAGAGCATGATTAGAGAAGGATAGAGTGATGACCATATACACTAGAGAGACTAGAGTGTACATACATCATCAGTGAGGGTTCCATGCTTGAATTTCTATGTTCCCTGCTTTCATGAGCTATCTTCTTGCATTTTTATCTGTTCTTACTGTATAAGAATTGAGTTAGTGGAATTTGATTTGTAATTATTTTGAAGAGCTTATTTACTTTAGATCAAGTGGACAAGAATCATATAATTGCATTCATATATATAGGTTGCATTGCATTTCATAGGTTTTACATGTTCTTACTCATTCATTTTATCTCCTTCAACTAAGCATGAGGACATGCTAATGTTTTAAGTGTGGGGAGGTTGATAAACCACTATTTTATGGTTTATATTGTGTTTAATTATGTGGTTTTATCATGATCTTTACCCACTTATTCACTAAATAAGCATGCATTTATAATTCCTTCCTAAAGTTATTGCATGATTGAAAACTTGCTTCCTAGAGACTTTTAATTATGTATTTTGTTTCTCCTTTATTCCATTCGATGCCGTGATTTGTGTGTTAAGTGTTTCAGGCTTTATAAGGCATGAATGAGTTGGAGATTGGCAAGGAAGCTTGCAAAAATGGAAGGAACACAAGGAATTGAGGAGATGACCAACGAGAAGTGACGCGGCTGCATGGATAACGTGATCGCGCGAAGAAGAGGAAATCACAGTGACGCAGCCGCATGAACGACGCGACCGCACGGCATGGAATAGCACGAGTGACGCGGCCGCATGGACGACGCGTCCGCGTGGCAAAGCGAAATGCCGAATGATGCGGCCGCATGGATGACGCGACCGCGTGACATGCGCGATCTGCATAATCTGCAGAATCGCTGGGGGCGATTTCGGGCCCTATTTTGACCCAGTTTTCACCCCAGAAAAGCATACTAGAGCCAGAGAACATGCAGAAACCAACAACAACATTCATTCCGCATAGTTTTAGTTTTCAGATCTAGTTTTCCTCTCCTCTAGGTTTTTCTCTCTATACATTCATAGTTTTTAGGATTTGTTATGTTCATTGTTTTTTACATTGGGATATTGAGAAGAGTTATTGCCTCATCAAGACTTCGACATTCTAGTTCGTTTTCTTTACTTGTTTCTTACTCTTCCATGTTCCTTAATTTACTTAATTTTACTATTGGATTATTTTAGCATTTATTAAATACAAAAATTACTCTTATTTTTAATTAATCTTTTGATCATTATTTATCATGTCTTTCTTTAATTCCCTTTCTTATGTTATGAATTTTGCATTTACAATGCGCGAGTAGTTCCCTAACTTGATGGGAAGTTGATTGAAAGGAACCCTTGGGTTGGAATGCTTAAGAGAAAGATTGTAATTGGGTTTATTGTTGGATTGCTCTCTAGTCACTAACACCAATCCTTCCAACAGCAGATTGGAACTTGTGGATAGAAATAGCATTCCAGCTTGTTTGACTTTCCCTTACTTAGTAAGGGACAACTAAACATAATAACCCTCAATTTTCAATTAATCTTAAGAGTACTCCAACAGGAATAGGGCTTCCAGCTAATCAACTCCTAGTCAAGGCTTTTATTTAAATTTATATAAATTCTCTAATTTAATTTTCTTCCATTCAACTCAAACCTTTTTGAAAACATCTGATTAATAAAATAGAACACTTTTCTGCAACTCGTTGGGAGACGACCTGGGATTCATACTCCCAGTATTTTAATTTTAATTTATGTGACACCCTTCTAAATTGATAAGCGGATTTTTTGTTGGTTGAGAACTATACTTGCAACGCATATTTTATAATCATTCTTAACTCGCCAATTTCCGTTCGCATCAGGCATCTGTGGCAATCATCTCGGAGCATAGGGACTTGTCAAAAGAGTACTCCGGGCCAGATTCTATTGTCCAACTCTACAAAAAGAAGCCACAGGGTTCGTAAAGACGTGTCCACCATGTCAGAAACATGCCAACTTTCACATCGCCCCGCCAGAGGAGCTCATCAGCGTAACCTCACCCTGGCCATTCGAAAAATGGGGGCTCGACCTTCTCGGACCTTTCCCTCAGGGATCAGGACAAGTCAAATTCCTCATAGTAGGGGTAGACTACTTCACTAAATGGATCGAGGCAGAACCTCTAGCTAACGCCTGATGTGCGGAAAACGATCCAACACAAAACTCACCGGCAAGTGTACCGGGTCGCATCAAGTAATAATAACTCACATGAGTGAGGTCGATCCCACAGGGATTGAAGGATTGAGCAATTTTAGTTTAGTGGTTGATTTAGTCAAGCGAATCAAGATTTGGTTGAGTGATTTGAGTGATTTGTAATTGACAGAAACTAAATTGCTTGAAATGTAAAGGGAGAGGGGTAAATTGCAGTAAATGAAAGAGCAGGAAAGTAAATGTGCTGAATCTTAAAGAACAAGTAAAGTAAATTGAAGAAACTTAGATTGCAAGAAATATAAATGACTGAATCTTAAAGTGCAAGAAATGTAAATTGTTTGAATTGTAAAAGGGATTGGGAGTTGGAATTGCAGAAATTAAACAAGCAGAATTAAATTGCATCAAACAGCAAAGTAAAAGATGAATTAAATTGGAATGGATCTCAAACAGAAGAGTAAAAGTGCTTTGAGAATTATAAAGACAGAGAAAGCAGTGCTTAATTTGCAGCAAAGTAAAAGAGGTCGAAGATCTCAGGGTGGAAGAGACTAGATAACAAGTCTAGATCTCAAATCCTTCCTTGATCCAACGAGAATGATTGCAAAAGAAGTAAAGAAAAGTGAATTGCAGAAGTAAATTAAAGATGAAGCAGTGAAGTAATCAGAAATGGAAATTAAATTATGCATAGAAAGTAAACAAGATCTCAAGGTAAGATTGAAACAGAAGTTCTTCAATTCTTCACCCAAGATCCAAAGCAAGAAAAAATAAAAGAGTGCTCAAGCAAGAACCAAGAAGAAGAGAGAGCAATTCTCCTTCCAAGTTCTCAGAAATCCAAAGTTCAAAAGTTCAAAAGCTCAAAAATCAAAATGACCATTCAAAAGGAAAAATTCAAAGTAAAATCTAGCTCCCCTAATTACATCAAACTAACTCCTATTTATACACTTTCTATTCTTGGATTTTGGAATTTGGATGGGCTTTTGATTTGGTGAAGAAATGAATTAAATTGGATTTTTAATCCAATTCCTAGCCCAATTTGCACCTCCAGGGGAAAGCTCAGTTGGAAAATCCAACTTAGCTTTCAAGCATGCTCCATCCGTGTCAAGTGTGGTGTGCATGGCAAGCTTGGTGCGCTTCAATTGTTGCTGGGCCGTGTCATGATGCCTTGGTGTGCTAGGATTGTGCGCCAAAGTGTGGAGGCTTGGGGGAGAGGCAATGCTCAGTTGGAATTTCCAACTTAGCTTTCCTTGTAGCGCCTTTGCTTGAGACTTCAAGGTCCCAGGTTCAACACTTGGTGGAGGAAGTGGAGGAAATCTTTGGAGCTAATTTCCTTGGATGAGTGGGCAATCCTCCTTATGTTTCCTAGAGTTCCCAAGTTCGAAACTTGGAGGAAGCATTTAAGCTATTTTCCTTGTATTTCCTTGCAAGCTTGGTGGCACTCCTTCCTTATGTTTCAAAGAATACCCAAGTTCAAGTCCTGGAGGAAGCATTCTAGCTATTTATTCTCAAATTCCCTTGCAAGGAGTAGCGTGTGGTTCCAAGTTCGAACCATGGAGGATTCATTTTGGCTATTTCTTCTTGAATTCTTTTGTGAGGAGCGTTCCTTGCCTTCTCCTTGGTCCTTGGTTCGAATCTTGGTGGCTTCACTCATGGAATTTCATCTTGAATTAATTTGAAGAGGTCCCCGATAAAGTTAACTTAGTTAACTTAGCTTTGCACCCATTCCTTGCTTTCTTTAGTGCTAAGTTAACTATTTGAACTTAGCTTTGTAGCTTGCCTTCTCCTTCCATCCCTTGTGAAGCTCAGTTAGCTTTTTCAACTTAGCTTCCCTTTCTCCCTCAATATGGTTATGCTTTTTCTTCCTTTTGGCACGCTTCTTGTTCCTTTGGGCACACTTCTTGTGCCACGCTTTTCTTCTTTTCTTTCTTTCTTCACCTGCAAGTAATCAAAACAACCAATCAAAGTATCACTAAATTCACAAGGTTTATAATTCATTAAAATTCAATTAAATTTAGCTTAAACCTCATGATTTAGCATCAATTACATGGTGGTTATTTGATTCAAAGAAGTCTTGCATTTTCATTCCAAATCACTTACTTAGAGTGCAAGAAAGTGCATAAAACCTAATAAAAACTAAGAAAAATGCTAGTGAAACTAGGCTAAGATGACTTGTCATCAACGCCACTGCTCAAAGAAGTCAAAAATTCCTATATAGAAACATTGTCACAAGGTTCGGGGTTCCATACTCCATTACCACAAACAATGGCACCCAATTCATAGATGCAGGCTTCAGAAAGTTAGTGGCTGACTTGAACATAAAACACCAATTCACTTTCGTAGAACATCTCCAGGCCAATGGACAAGCCAAAGCTGCCAACAAAGTCATATTGGCTGGGCTAAAATGGAGATTACAAGACGCAAAGGGAGCCTGGGCCGAATAGCTCCCACATGTCTTATGGACATACCGAACAACGCCACATTCCACCACAAAGAAATCACCCTTCTGATTAGTTTATGGAATGGAGGCAATGATCTCAGTAGAGATTGAATAAGGGTCGCCCAGAGTGATCCACTATAATGAAGAAGCCAACTCCCAACTTCAAAGGGAAGAACTCGACCTACTTCCAGAAATCCGAGAAAGAGCTCGGATCAGGGAAGAGGCATTGAAACGTCGAATGGCTTCGAGATACAATCAAAAGGTAGTGCCGTGAAGTTTTGCTGAGAATGACCTCATCCTAATCCGAAATGATATCGGAACAACTCGACCTGGAGAAGAAAAGCTGGCAGCAAATTGGAAAAGACCCTACCGAGTCATAGAAGTACTTGGAAAAGGCTACTACTGACTGTCCGAACTC
This sequence comes from Arachis ipaensis, assembly GCF_059453495.1. Lineage (NCBI taxonomy): Eukaryota > Viridiplantae > Streptophyta > Magnoliopsida > Fabales > Fabaceae > Arachis > Arachis ipaensis. Next base: position 74,953,126 of record NC_142442.1, on the reverse strand, counting down.
GAAGGACGAGAGCTTCCTAGGTCATGGCACGCCTGCAACCAAAGAAGGTACTATAGTTAGGGGTGATAAAGGATCTTAGGCGCACTCTTTTTTCTGAAAGGGTTTTTTAATGAGGTGTCAAGGCAAGACCTACAAATTGCCCAACTTAGAGGGATAAAACCCCCACATGTATATATCTGCATTTTCTTTTGAATAAAAATTGTTTAGATCTTCTACAATTTCTCAAGACGCATTAATCTGAAACACTAAAAATTCATCGCCCGATTATAAAGCTACAGATCACGATCACGATAAAGACCAACAAAGATGAAAACCAAATTCATCAAAAGGTCGACCAAACAGGGATTAAACCCAATTTCTACAAAATCGGCAAAGGTGAAAACAGAATAATACAAGAAGTTATCGAAAGTGATCCATAGAAAGGACCTGACGAGGTCTTAATAAAATGGATTGCTAAAAATAACTTAAAGACCAGCCGACGTAAAGAAGTCGAACCAGTCGACCACAATAACCAAAGTTATAAAAGAGGATTACTAAAATAACATAGAAGGGCCCGACATGATGAAGTCGGCCCAAGACATAAAGTTATAAAATTAATCCGTGAAAGAGACCTGAACAAGGTCCAAAAAAGAGAATTACTAAAATAACTTAGAAGGGCCCGACATGATGAAGTCGGCCCAGAACATAAAGTTATAAAAGTAATCCCTAAAAGTGACCTGAACAAGGTCCAAAAAAGAGGATTATTAAAATAACTTAGAAGGGCCCAACATGATGAAGTCGGCCCAGAACTTAAAGTTATAAAAGTAATCCCTAAAAGAGACCTGAACAAGGTCCAGAAAAGAGGATTATTAAAATAACTTAGAAGGGCTCGACATGATGAAGTAGGCCCAAAACATAAAGTTATAAAAGTAATCCCTAAAAGAGACCTGAACAAGGTCCAGAAAAGAGTATTATTAAAATAACTTCGAAAGGCCCGACATGATGAAGTCGGCCCGGAACATAAAGTTATAAAGTAATCCCTAAAAGAGACCTATCAAAGGTCCAAAAAGAGGATTTCTAGAAATAACTTAGTAGAGACCGACATGATGAAATCAAACTCCCACAAACGTTATAAAAGTAATCCTTAAAAGAGACCTAACAAGGGTCCAAACAAAACGGATTACTAGAAATAACTTCAAACCGAAGTGGGGAAGTCGGCATACAAGTTGAACCCAAACATCCAAAACCTCAAAAGAATCAAGCCACAAGCATGAAAATACAAAGGCAAACACAAGAGGTCGGCCAACACGGCTCCAACACTCCCAAAAACCTAAAAAGGTATCAGACAGATGCAGACAAACATGTTATGCAAAACACAAGTTATAATAATAACAAACTCAAGAGGCTACCAAAAGTCACCCCCAAGAGCTTGAGAAACTACTTTGATTTTCAAAATAAAGTTGCTAAACAAGCAACTAAAAGAGTATCAAAAAGTCAGAACCAATTACAAAATATAAAAAGTTCAAAGCCCACAAGTCGGTCTATATACACAAACATCCAGAATAATCATTAAGGATCTGAAGACTTCTCAGCTGCATCAGCACGGGGTGAAGGAGGGCGAGTTTGAAGAGGCACCGCATCCACTGTCCCATCATCCCGGTTCAAGAGTTGGCAATCAGGATCCGAATGACCAACCTCAAATGAAAGAATTGAAGAAGTTGGCGCAACAGAAGTTTTGGCGGCAGGCACAGGAGGAGGTTCGACATCATCATCATCATCAGGGTCATCAGGGACAATCTTACCGTCCTTCACAACGTTGTCCAAACTGAAGAGAGTAAGGTCAAGCTCGGGTGCAAGAACCCGAACTTGCTCCTTTAGGTTCTCATAAGCAGCAGTTACGTTGCCTACAAGGTGACCCTAGAGCTCAGCATAATTAGCCCGGGCAGACTCCAAATCATCCATGAGACGCATCATCTCTCTATAAGTCGTGACATAACTCTCCTTGCGCCTCAACACTGTGTCTTCAGCTAACTTCACAGAAGCCACCAAGGCAACAGAACTAGCCTCTTCACCCTCCAACTCTTTCTCTAACTTGGTCACCTTCACCTCGAGCTCTTCCTTCAAACCCTTCATTCGATCGAACTCCAACTTGGCCTCCTCCATAAAGGCCTTTGTAGCGTGAAGAGGAAAATCTTGGGCAGTCCGATATAAAGCCGCCCCCATATGTGCCATTTTGACGCTGCTCCGAGTAATAAAGTCCAAATGGCGAAGGAGAGAAATATCGTCAGTAGGGATGGTGCCATAACGACCAATTTGCTGGTCCACAAACTCGACGGCATTAAAATCAGGGGCATCAACGTTAAAGGGCTCAGCTGTCTTCTACTTTTTTGGTGGAGGAGTGCCAGAGGTAGCGACAGAAGCCTGTGGAGGATCAACCAAACGAACCCGAGGAGTAGGGATCATCCTCCTCGGTCCAGGAGAGGTCGGTACGGATGGCTTCGACTGAATTTGAGAGGACCCTTCCCCGGCCATCTTGGCTGAGATGTTTTGAGCTGCAGTAGCTTTCCTCGCCTTCTTAAAGGCCTTCATAGATTCATTATTTTTCACCATCTCTGGAAAAAAAACACAAAGATTATTACTGAATCACAAGTACTGTTAATTTCATGTTATTTATTTTCATAAATATAGTCACTATTATCATTAATCTCTAGACTAAGATTTACAAAATAACTATAGCTTTCTTCAAGCCAACAATCTCCGTGGGATCGACCCTTACTCACGTAAGGTATTACTTGGACGACCCAGTACACTTGCTAGTTAGTTGTGCGGAGTTGTGAAAAGTGTAATCACAATTTCGTGCACCAAGCATGAATGCTCAAGTAGGGCCAAGATCATATAACGATTCATGAATCCTACTAATTCAAATATCAAAATAAAGTTCAAGTAGACTTGCAAGAAGAATGCTCATGAAAGCCGGGAATCAAGGAATTGAGCATCAAACCCTCACCGGAAGTGTTTGCACTCTAGTCGCTCAAGTGTATAGGGTCGATTCTCTCAATTCTCTCCTAATCTTGCATTCCAAGATTTGTTTTTCATCTAACAATCAACATTTATTTCATGCATCCATACAACTATCATGAGGTCTTTTCATAGGTTGTAATGGGGCTAGGGTCAAGGTAAGGATGCATATTTGGTCAAGTGGACTTGAAATTTGAATCTTTGATTACTTAAACTTTTCCACCTAACCTATATAACCTATACAATTAAGTGCTAACCTAACTACCCATTCTTTACTTTTTTCACATACTCATGCATTTTCTTTTTCATTTCACAACACTTATGCATTGATTCTTTTATTGAACTTTACTTTGGGGCATTTTGTCCCCTTTTTATTGTTTTTCTTCTTTTTCTTTTTTTCTTTTCTTTTCTTTTTCATATTTATTATTATTTTTTTTCTTTCTTTCAAGCTACATACAAGAACATCAATGCATAAGGTCTATACATTTAATCAATACATGAGTATGCACCCAATTCCCAATATTTACAACAAAAGTACAAAACTACCCTTTTATTCACCCAATGTCCCAAGATTTCCCACACTTGAATGATACACACTCACTAGCCTAAGCTAATCAAAGATCCAAATTAAGGACATTTATTGTTTTCCGCTTCAAGGCTTGTAATATGCTAAAATTATGAACAAGTGGGTTAATCATAGGCTCAAATTAGCTAACAATGGATGATAAAGGTAAGGCTATTTGGGTTAGTGAGCTGATGAAACAATGGCCTCAATCATATAAGTGCATGAATACACAAAATAATGGACATAAAGAATCCAACAAATCAAAGATTACAATCATAGAAAGAGAACAAAGTACACAAGAAGGAAAATAAGTGGTTATAAGATGTAACCACGTCATTAGGCTCAAATCTCACAAGCTTGTGTTCTTAGCTCAAAAACCACGTTCCAAAATAAGTTCTTTCAAGTTAGTTCGACAAAAAGTTTTCAAATTGGTAGGGTGCCCTAAAAACAGCTTCTTGGAAAAGAAATCATCACCCTAACCAAGTAGTCCTAATAAGAAAGAAGTGGTAAAAATATGTCAAAATTCTAACTAACATGCAACCTATCATGCAATGCAATAACTAATCTAATAAAGAAAACTGAGAATTGGTGTTGGACAAGAAAATTGTTACCCATGGAGATCGGTCGGACGACCTCCCCACACTTGAAGATTGCACCGTCCTCGGTGCATGCAAAGAAGAGCAAGGTGGACGGGTGATGAGAGAACTTTTGCATGGTCTAGAAAATTGCGGATAAATCCTCGTTGCAAGTATAGTTTCTAAACCTTCAAAAGTCCCTTCATACAAACGTTTTGGGTGTCACAAGTAACAAACCCCTTTAGAAATTGTTAACCGAGTATTCAAACCTCGGGTCGTCTTCTCAAGGAACTGGAGGAAGTATGTTCTTATTATTGGTTATAAAGGTTGTAATCGGGGTTTAGAAGGTGAGAAGCAAGTAATTTAAATGACAAGTGAATTAAATGGCAATTAAAAATAAATAATAACTGTAAAGCAACCTTTAGTAAGGTAGAGAAATTAGAGGTCCAACTTAGTTATCTCTCTCAACAATAATGAAAGTTGAATCTAAACTCCACTTGGTCAACCTTTACCAGGGCAAAGGAAAGTCAAGGGACTAATTAAATTGACTTTTGAATCCTAATTATTTCCTCAGAAAAGGTTGGGATTATTTAAGTTCAGCTCAATTAGCAAGATAACGATTATCAATTATGTTGAGTTTAATAACTGTTGAGTTACTAAATTCTTAACCAGAACCAAAAGGGGAAAAAGTAAAATTTCTGGAATAATAAAGAGGTCCTTAGATGGGAAGCAATGGTAACTTAAATCAAAGAGAACAATCATAAACTGAAAATACCTCAATTATCATTAATTCAATTAACAGTCTGTAACATGAGAGAATTCATAAATCAAATCATAATAATCAATTCAAATGTTGGAATAAATAAATAGAAGTAATACTAAAAGAACATTAAACCTGGGATCCAGAGTTACTCTTAAAACAAGAAGAAATCCTAAATCCTAAAAGAGAGAGAGAAGATCTCCCTCTCAACTAAATCTAAATCATTGAAAGGTAAAAATATGCGAGCTCCCTTTGAATGGAAGCATTCCCACACTTTATAACCTCTGGTCTATACTGTCTGTACTTGGATCTGGACCAAAAAGGGCTTCAGAATTCGCTGGGGGCGTATTCTGTAATTTCTGGTGCGTGGTCTCTGTCACGCGTCCGCGCGGGTCACGCGGTCGCGTCATTCAGAGCTTTTCCTTGCCACGCGGTCGTGTCAGTCATGCGACCGCGTCATATGCGTTCTGCTTAAGGCACGCGGTCGCATCAGTCATGCGGCCGCGTCGCTGCTGATTCGTGATTGGCACGCGATCGCATCGTCCATACGATCGCGTGGATACCAGTTTCCTTAAAGCTCTGTTTTGCTTTCTCCTTCCATTTTTGTATATTCCCTTTTCCATCCTTTAAGTCATTCTGCCTTAGAAAATCTGAAACTACTCAACACACTAATCACAGCATCGAATGGAAATAAAGGTAATTAAATTATTTAATTTTAAAGCTTAGGAAACATGTTTTTCACAATATGACATAATAAGGAAGGGAAAGTAAAACCATGCAATTAATGTGAATAAGTAGGTGAAGAGTTGAATAAATCACTCTAGTTAAGCACAAAAGAACTCATGAAATATGGGTTTATCAACCTCCCCACACTTAAACACTAGCATGTCCTCATGCTAAATCCAAGGTAAATAATTAAGGTTAAAGTGATGGAATGTTATGAAATGCAACCTATGCTAAATGTATCTACCTAATGAGTCACGCAATTCTACTTCATCCACTCATATATAAAGCTTACATGTCGCTAAGTCAATTCACATTCTCAAGGAGTTATGTATATATATATAGCCAACCCTTAAATAATAAAGCATTTTAGCAAATGAGATGGGAAAGAAAACATTGTACAAGCTTGCAGAACAATTAGTAAATATAAGCACAGATATATGTTGATGAGTTATAGAACCCTCACTGGATTTTGTGTTTACTCTCTAGTCACTCAGTGTTTATTGGGTTTATTCACTCTATTTTTCTTTTTATTCTTACTTTCTATAACTTTGTTTTTCATCTAACCAATCAACAATTATAGAATATAGTCATACCAAAAAGTCATGAGGTTTTTATTGAGGTTGTAATGGGGCCAAGGTAAAGGTAAGGATTTATGTATATGGTTAAGTGAGCTAATAAGTGAATCCTTAATTAGACTAAGATCTCACCTAACATACATATTTAGTAAAATAAAATCTCTTTACCTATTTTTCCATATTTCCCACTTATTGTTGCATGTTCATGTTTCACTTTTTATTTTTATTCCATGTGCATTGTTTTCATTGGGGAATTTCTTTTTGTATCCCTTTTTATTTAGATGCTGAAAAATAAATTTTTTTTTAATGCACATGATAATTGAATCACTTAGATTTTCTCATGAGCATGCTTCCCAAATTTTATTCCTTTTTACTTCTCTACCTTTTGTTTCTATCATCCATGTTCCCAAAAGGTTTCCCACATTATACTCTATTCATGATTTTCTATCTTAAGCTGACTAAGGATTCACTTGGGATTTTCTTTTGTTTTTCTGCTTAAGGCTAGTAATTTGGCTAAATAGAATAAAGGGGTTTTAATAGGCTCAAGGGGGCTAACAAGGGTGATGTAAAAGGTAGGCTAATTTGGGGTGAGTGAGCTAAAATCAAATGATGGCCTCAATCATTCTCTTGGTATGTATCTATTCTATATTCTATAATTGGACATATAGATTAAAGCAAAGGAAAGAACATCAGAATAAAAAGAAATGTAACACACAGAAATGAAATTATGGTTTGAATGCAACCATACAATTTAAGCTCAAGACTCACAGGCTGTGTGTTCTCTAACTCAAGCATCATATATCATTTATATATATTGTATGCAGGTTTAGTTAAAAATTCCCATTATTCTCTTGAAAAAATTATTTAGGGTAGCTTTTAAAGTTTTAATGTTCCTCCTTGATGAAATGTTGTCAACTAACATGTAATGCTATATATACAAGGTGTGGGTTATTTTGATTCTGTTAAGGTTTCTAGTTTACTTCCTTTTTATATTTTTCTATTTAAACTATACTATCTTATGCTAAAAAGGGTAAACTATGCTAACTAATCCACTAATAAATCAGAATTGCAAACTAAACTAAATGACTAAAATGAGCTAAATAACAAAAAATGCAAAATGCAGAAAATAGAGTAAAATACACAAGTAGCAATATATAAGTACTCAGAAAATAACAATAAAAGAAAAAGAGAAAAATACAGAAAAATATCCAAAATAAAAGAAAAAGTATGTAGTAGTTCACCAAAATAAATGCCAGAGATGGCAACCTCCCCACACTTAAAATGAAGCATCGTCCTCGATGCTCAATCAAGCCGGGTGAGAAGGAGTGTCATCACTGGTAGGGATGGTAGCTAGGGTCTCTGTGGCGGTGGTGGGCTGAGAGTCTGGCTGCTGTAGAGGGGGGACTGACTGGATCGGGATCTCCGGATCTGCAGTCTCTATCTGGGGCATAACCTCCTGATGTGGGGCAGCCTGCTCTGTGGCTGCCTGCTGATGAGTCTCTGCCTGGGAATGAGTCTCCTCCTCGTGCTCATCCTCCTCCTCCTCTGATGGCTCTGAAGGGGTGTCGGGCTCGGAGGGGATGTCGGCGCCCTGTCTGATCATCAGCTTCAGATGGGAATAGCGTCGCCTGCTGTGGCACTCCAATCTCTCATACCGGCGCCTGTTACGGCGCTCCATCTGATCAAGCTGGTGGAAAAGACGATGCACGAGGCGATAAACTGGCTCAGAGGCGGGTGGAGGTGCAGTGGTGGCAGCAGGGGCAGCTGGGGCAGCTGTGGATGAAGAGGGTCCAGCAGACGGAGGGGCTGTCTCATCAGTAATAGTGACAGGTGGTGGTCTGTAGCCCAAGGCAAGGAAGTTCCTGCTGTGCGGGATGATCTTCCTACAGTCCGCTGCTGGTGGTCGCTCATCGGCATCCTCCCAAGGCACATCAGCCTGACGGCCTAGCCGTGTAACCAGGTAAGGAAAGGGGAGGGCACCTCGGACGTGGGCCCTGGCCATATAATGCCAGATAAAATGAGGCAAGTACAGGTCCTTACCCTCCAGAACACACCAGAGGAGGGTGATCATGGCAACCGGGATCTCAGTCTCATGAGTACTCGGCTTCACATAATTGCTAAAGATCTGATGCCATAGCCGAGCCTCATCATTTAAGTACACTCTCTTGATCCCTCGAGGCATAGTGGTGTTCTGACCCATCTCCCAAGGAACAGCAGGGTCGAGAGCAATCCGTGCCTTCACAGCATCCCAATCAAACTGCATCTGGCCCATGTCCTCCTCAGCCTGTGCATAACCATCTGGCTGATCGGATTTGGCTGGGAGCTGGAGAATGGTCTCTATGGCCTCCTCAGTGACCAGAATTTGCTTTCCCCTCAGGTTCACTGCATCAAGGGTAGTAAGGTAGTAGTTGCAATAGAATTCCCGTACCCAAGATGTATTGACCTCTGTCAGTGATCTCTCCAAGAAGAACCAGCCCCTTTGCTTGATTTGCTCAGTAGTGTATTGCTGGAGGGCTTCTGGAATCTTCAAGGTACGTTCCAGGTATAGATTTCTGGAGTCTGCAAAAGTCGGGTACTTCAGCTCACAGTACCAGTTTGCAAATTTTATAAGATCAGTCGAAGGGAGCAGCTGGTCAGCTTTTTCCTGCTGTGTGAAGTTCTTCTCCCGCCATGATGAATCGTGCATTAGAGCAATGATGGACTGGGAGGAATCTCCTCTCTTGCACTTGCCAGTGGCCTTGCCTTTGCCTTTCCTCTGTGAGGCAGACATCCTGAAAAACAGAAAATCAGGAATGGATAAAAAAATAGGAAAGCAAATAGGCAATTAAATAAAGAAAATCCAAGCGGCAAAGGAGAAATAAAATAAGGAAAATGAGTATATGAAATGTGATTGAATTAATGTTAAATGGAAAAAAATTAAGCAATATGCCATGGTTAGGAAGTTAGAGGAAAGTGAAAATAATCAGAAAAGAGATCAAAAGGGTTAGAATGGTTAGGATTTGAAAAAGAAATTAGTAAATTAAGATCAGTGAGTTAGGAAAGTAAGTGGCATAGAAAAAATTCCATATAACAAGGATTCACAGGTAAGAATAGAAGTACTCATAATCAAATAAAGAAAACAGGGTGATGCTGATTCAAATAGAAATAAAGAAATCAGAAATTGGAATCAGTGAATCACAAATGCATGTTATGAACCAGGAAATCAAAAGAGGATAAGAAAGTGGCCCTAGCATTCATGAAATGGTTTGGGGAAGGCAGAATAAAATAGAGTTGCCAAACCAAAACAAGAATGAAAATAATTTTTAAAAAAATTTGGGCAGCATTCCGGCTAAAAATGGATTGTCTCGGAAAATAAACAGCAATCAAATCAGTTCATATGAATTAAAAGAAAGCAAGCTGCATGTACATAGATATGAAATAAACATAAAAACACAATGTAAACAGCAGCAACATACAAGAAAGCAGCATATGAATCATGATTATAGCAGCAACAGAGTTGCACATAGGATAAAACAGAAGTAAGAACAGTGCAAGTAAACAGACCTAGATCCACTAACCACAGCCTAAGCTACCTAACAACCTAAAAATCCACTACAACATGCAAGTCTAGCTATCCTATTCATGAACATAAACGGAATAAAAAATACAGAAAAGTGACGAACGGATAAAAAGGGTTGCGGGTTGCGGAACCTAGTAAGCGGAAGGGGTGGAACAGGGAAGAAGGTGGCTGAGGCGGCGTCCAGTGCGGTGGTGGTGCACGGCGACACAGTGGTGGCTGAGGGGGTAGTGGCGGCGAGGGTTTTGGGTTGGTGATAGAAGAAGGGGGGTGTGGTTGGGTGGCGGAGAGGGAGGGGGCGCGGCTGGGTGGTGGTGGTGGGGGGGCAGTGGTCGCGGAGGCTGTGGCGGAGAGGGGAGGGGAGAAGAGGAAGGGAAAAGAAGGGAGGGGAGGGGGTTGGGACGGCGGCGTACGGGGTGGCGGCGGCGTCTGGGTGGCCGGCGGTGGCGGCTGGGTGGTGCTGGGTGGTGTTGGAGGGAGAGGGAGCAGAGAGGAAGAAGAGGGTTGGGGGTGGGGGGCTCGCGACTGATAGGGTTCGCGGACTGGGGGGTTATATTTTCGAATCCACGCGGCCGCGTGGGGAACGCGGTCGCATGGTTGGGACGAGAATGGGAGTGACGCGATCGCGTGGGGTGCGCGATCACGTGAGAGGGGGGAAAGAAGGGTGACGCGATCGCATGGGTCGCGCGATCGCGTCGCTGGAAGTTGTTCTAAACGCACGACTCCAGCGCCGTTTTAGCGCAACTCTCTGTCTCCTTTTGGGGTGATGTGCAATCCATGTGACGCGATCGCGTCGCTCACGCGGTCGCGTGGGATTGGTATTGGATAAGTGACGCGATCGCATGGGGCATGCGATCGCGTGGGCTAATTTATGCGAAACGCACAAGGGCCGCACGATTCCAGCCCAACTTTCTGTTCGTTGGATCCTTACGCCGATATATATATCACGCGGCCGCGTGGGTCACGCGGTCGCATGGGTGGTGTTTTTCACGATATGACGCGATCGCATGGGGCATGCGGTCGCGTCGTGCAACCCTTTTTTTTATATGCATGAAAAATGTAGAATGCAATGACTATCATGAATGCTTATGCATGATTCCAGGTTTAATAAATTAAAATGAAAAAGGAAAAATGAAAACAATTAACAAGAAATAAGTTGAAAAAGAAGTGACCATACCATGGTGGGTTGTCTCCCACCTAGCACTTTTAGTTAAAGTCCTTAAGTTGGACATTGGAAGAGTATCCTGTTATGGTGGTTTGTGTTTAAACTCGTCCAAAAATTTCCACCAGTGCTTGGAATGCCAATAGCCTCCGGGGTCCCAAACTAGGCATGTAAAGCTTCTGAGCTGCTTCAAATAAATTTTTAGGCTCCTGGGGTAACAAATGTCAGAATAAACCTCAGGATTCCAAGCCTTGCGTTTAAATCCGCCTCCGTCTTAGTCTACATGTCTCCATCCGGGCGGCTTAAAAAGTAGAATCTCACCGTGGTGACCAAACGTCTCTGTGATCCATGAAATTGAGCATGATACCAATCCGTGTACTTCGAGGTGAAGCGTGGAACCTTATTGAACCTGGTGCACCAGCTCTGAATACGAGCCATTTCCCTCTTACTCTTAAAGCTGCAGAGAGCTCTAAGTTGGCCATCTGTTTCAAGCAAACCATATTCAAGTGAATAAGTAAAATTATAAGTTAAGGATTGTACCCACTTGAAGCTTGTATTGGGTGGTAATGGCTTTGGGATAGGTGTTTTTGGTGGTTCTGCAAGTTCCATTTTCTTGTGTTCTTCTGTGAATTCTTCCACTTCCTTGCAAAGATCCTCAATTGTATATGTATCCTGGTCAAAGTCTTCTATGTCTTCCTCATCACTCGAGTCATAGATTGGAGGTTGAGAGAAATCTACCTCCGCATCATCTTCATATTCACTTGGGGAAGATTCTTCGATCTCAGAGAATTCACTTGCGGACGCAAGTTCATCACTAGGAGAACTAGACTTGTGACTATCATCATCAAGGAAATTTGCTTCTTCGATTATTCCGTCTGATTCTTCGTAAACGACTTGCCTTGGAGATTGTACGGTATCCTCCTTAGCATTAACTGTGGCATCTTGGACGGAGTTTTCCTCAATTTTGGATTCCCAAGGAAGTTCAGCATCGCCTAGATCTTCAACCAATTCTTCTTCTTGAACAATGACAGCTTCTTTCACTTGTTCTAGTACGAATTCATTTTCTGTCTTGTTCACTGGAGTCTCTAGTATTTCTTTCATGCTACGCTCTTCATTGGGTTGTCTACATGGAGCTGTTGATCCTTGTATATTTGAGCGCCTGGTGGCCCATTGAATTAGTGCTTGCTCCAGTTGTTGAACGGTTCTTTGAAATTTAATTACTGTTTCTTTCAGGCGATCCTTTGCTTCGCGGTTTGCCAGACTTGGACATGATACAAAGGAAGGTGGTGATGATTGGGAACGATTGGATTGGTATTGGGGTAAGGAAGGATCATATGATGGTGAATGGTGAAGAAAAGCTTGTGAGTGTGGTGGTTCGAGGTTATGTTGAAAGGATGGTTCATATGCACGGGGTGGGGCTTGTTGGTAGTTACAAGGTTGCCCACCATGTCTTTCAGCTGGGTATGCACGGTAGAATGGTCTGTGTCCATGATATCTCGGAGGGTGTTGCTGCCAAAAGGGTTGATTAGATCCTCTTGGTACCATCCATCCTTGATTGGTCTGACCTTGATGCACATTCCTGCTGTAACGTCTATTTCTTTTAACCATATTAGAACCAAACTCAAAGCGAGAGGGGTGAGAGTTCATAATAGCAAATAAAGATAAAAAGGAAAAGCAAAAATAGATAAACAAGCAAAAGAAAAATATTTACAATAACCAATAATAAGGCACACGTTAGCAGTTCCCCGGCAACGGCGCCATTTTGATGAGAGAACTTTTGCGTGGTCTAGAAAATTGCGGATAAATCCTCGTTGCAAGTATAGTTTCTAAACCTTCAAAAGTCCCTTCATACAAACGTTTTGGGTGTCACAAGTAACAAACCCCTTTATAAATTGTTAACCGAGTATTCAAACCTCGGGTCGTCTTCTCAAGGAACTGCGAGGAAGTATGTTCTTATTATTGGTTATAAAGGTTGTAATCGGGGTTTAGAAGGTGAGAAGCAAGTAATTTAAATGACAAGTGAATTAAATGGCAATTAAAAATAAATAATAACTGTAAAGCAACCTTTAGTAAGGTAGAGAAATTAGAGGTCCAACTTAGTTATCTCTCTCAACAATAATGAAAGTTGAATCTAAACTCCACTTGGTCAACCTTTACCAGGGCAAAGGAAAGTCAAGGGACTAATTAAATTGACTTTTGAATCCTAATTATTTTCTCAGAAAAGGTTGGGATTATTTAAGTTCAGCTCAATTAGCAAGATAACGATTATCAATTATGTTGAATTTAATAACTGTTGAGTTACTAAATTCTTAACCAGAACCAAAAGGAGAAAAAGTAAAATTGCTGGAATAATAAAGAGGTCCTTAGATGGGAAGCAATGGTAACTTAAATCAAAGAGAACAATCATAAACTGAAAATACCTCAATTATCATTAATTCAATTAACAGTCTGTAACATGAGAGAATTCATAAATCAAATCATAATAATCAATTCAAATGTTGGAATAAATAAATAGAAGTAATACTAAAAGAACATTAAACCTGGGATCCAGAGTTACTCTTAAAACAAGAAGAAATCCTAAATCCTAAAAGAGAGAGAGAAGATCTCCCTCTCAATTAAATCTAAATCATTGAAAGGTAAAAATATGTGAGCTCCCTTTGAATGGAAGCATTCCCGCACTTTATAACCTCTGGTCTATGCTGTCTGTACTTGGATCTGGGCCAAAAAGGGCTTCAGAATTCGCTGGGGGCGTATTTTGTAATTTTTGGTGCGTGGTCTCTGTCACGCGTCCGCGTGGGTCACGCGGTCGTGTCATTCGGAGCTTTTCCTTGCCACGCGGTCGCATCAGTCATGCGACCGCGTCATATGCGTTCTGCTTAAGGCGCGCAGTCGCGTCAGTCATGCAGCCGCGTCGCTGCTGATTCGTGCTTGGCACGCGATCGCGTCGTCCATGCGATCGCGTGGATACCAGTTTCCTTAAAGCTCCGTTTTGCTTTCTCCTTCCATTTTTGTATGTTTCCTTTTCCATCCTTTAAGTCATTCTGCCTTAGAAAATCTGAAACTACTCAACACACTAATCACGGCATCGAATGGAAATAAAGGTAATTAAATTAATTAATTTTAAAGCTTAGGAAACATGTTTTTCACAATATGACATAATAAGGAAGGGAAAGTAAAACCATGCAATTAATGTGAATAAGTAGGTGAAGAGTTGAATAAATCACTCTAGTTAAGCACAAAAGAACTCATGAAATATGGGTTTATCAACGGGCTGCTACAATTGATGAGCTTCTTCAAAGGGTTGTGCGGGTGGACTTGTTTGTTGCCCTATTTAAAAGCTTTTCCTTTTTCCTTCTTTCTTGGTGGCCAACCTAAAAGGAGAGAAAAAGAAAGAAAACTAAGCCTATAACAAAGATATCAAAGCAAATAGAACATAGGCGGGGGCCAATGCCAAATAAAAGTAGGGTTCTCACTACATGGTAGCTACAACATGTGAGTGAGAAAATAATGTAAGCTAAGGCATATCATTAAGCTTGATGCAAGAGTAAAGTCAAAGCATGAAGAGCATATTGAGCATCAAGATCAAATAAAAAAAGTGGATCATGAAAAATAAAATGAGCTCATATCAATGCACAAGGGATACAAGAGTCATAAAAGATGAAGCATTGATTTAAAAGTTTCATCACCTATCAATATCAAACAAGTCAAAAGGCACCAAGATAAGGCAGGAATTCTCAACAATTGAGTAGGAAGATGCAACACCATTATTAAAATAAGAAACTCGAAAAAAATAAAGTAAAAACAGGCTATAGAAACAAAATGAAAATGCAAAGAATAAAAGTATGCGAATGCAATGGACAAAAGAAAACGGAAGATGAGAAAAAAACTCTTTTTTTATCGACGCGGACGCGTCATGCATGCTTATGCGTGGATGCGCAGATTAGTAGAGGGGCGCGGGCGAGCCATGCACGCTCACGCATCGATTTGTAGTATTGACCAAAGGATGCATACGTGCCAGGTGCGCGCACACGTGGGCTAGGCGCAGGGCATAGTGTCAGCTCAGGGTTGGCCCAACTCTCTGGAAAATGTACCAGGAGGGCAGGTTGCGCTATCGACATACGTGCGCACAGCGTGCGTACGCGTGCATTGTGCAATTAGAAAAGGACGCGGACGTGCCAGGTGCGCGCACACGCGGGTTGGTTTGTGCCTTAGGCCTAATGTTCGCACAGTGCAGGCCTAACTCTCGGGTTTTTGGCTGGGGATGGAATTTTTTTGCATCCACATGTACGCGCCATGTACGCGTGTGCGTGGATTGTCAAAAATGATTGGGTCACGTGTACGCGCCAGGTGCGTGCACGCATGAGTTGGTGCTCTGTTTTTCAAAATTTTTCAAGTTCTTGCACCAAACCAAGCCTTCCAAACCCCCAAACAGCTTCCAAAACACCCTAAAACCTTATTTAATATATTATACTACCAAATATACTCAACTAACAAAACTAAACATGAAATTAAACTAATTTTACTAATATGTACAAAAGGGAGAATGAAAAGATATTACCATGGTGAGGTGTCTCCCACCTAGCACTTTTGTTTATTGTCCTTAAGTTGGACTTATGGGGAGCTCCTCTCAAGGTGGCTTGTGCTTGAACTCATCTTGGAACATCCACCAATGCTTGAGTCTCCAATAAGCTCCATTCTTCAAGTTCAATTTTCCCAAGCTTTGATGAAGTTCTTCATAAATTATGGGCTCCCAAAATTGATCCTTATGTATTCCCGGATCCCATATATTGTTGCCACACCCACTTTCAAGTTGATCATCATTATTCCATCCGGGTGACAAGTAAGGTGAATTCTCAATAAAGTGACCAACAATCATTCTAGATCCTTCTATTTGAGCACTACTCCAACCTTTATATTTCATGTTTGGTGTCTCAACCTTAATGAGCCTTGATTTGCAACGCCAACCACAAAACCTTTTTCGCTTACGCTTCATCCCACAAAGTTCCTTAAGTTGGCCATATGTTTCAAGCAAACCATATTCAAGTGGGATAATTAAGGTAATAGAAATGAATTTTACCCACTCAAATGAAGGAGTAGATGGCAACCTAGGCAAAGGCAATTCCAAGGGTCTTGGCAAAGCGTATCCAACACCCGTCCTTCTCCTTCTAAGGACTTCCACCTCTTCACAAGTTTTCTCAAATGTAATCCTTTGTTCAACAATTTTATCTAAGCCTTTTTCCTTACTCAAGTCATAATTGGGAGGGTGAGAAAAATTTACCTCCACAATGCTTTCAAATCCAACGGGAGAAGGTTCTTCATGCTCAAAGGATTCTTCACCACTAAGACTTGATACTTGATCTTCATCACCAAGGGAACTCAATTCTTGCTCTATCCCATCTAATTATTCATATGGAATATGCTTCGGAGGTTGTGCACATTCCTCCTCAACATCAACTTCAATCTTCTTGGAGGGGTTTTCTTCAACTCTATGTTACCAAGGAGGTTCCGCATCTCCTAAGTCTTCAACCACTTCTTCCTTTTCTTCGACAATTATAGCTTCTTCCAATTGTTCCAATACAAGGTAACTTCCCTCATTCTCCACTAATCTCTCATTCATGTTATGCTCTTCATTTGATTCTCCATATGTAGCCATGGGAGTTCCTTGAGTATTCAAGCATTGGGATGCTAACCGGTTTACCACCTCGTCCAAGGCGGCCGTGAATTGTTGCACATCCCTTTTCATCTCCTCTTGTCCTTGAACAAGAACATTAAGGATGTCATCCATTGGAGGTTGGGGTGGATGAAAGGGTTCATGATCTTGGGGGAAGGGTTCATAGTAGGAAGGTGGTTCTTCTTGGTAGAGTTGTGATGGTTCAATATTTTCCATTCTTTCCACTTGTTGCACAACACACTCCATGGTTGCTTGAAATTGATCCAAAGCTTCCTTGAGAAGATCCCTTGACTCTTGTTCCTCTTGGATATCATGAGTAGGATCATATGGCTCTTGGATCAATGGACATGAGTATTCTTCCATGGGAGGTTGTGGTGGAATGTAGTATTCATCTTGTGGTTGAAAATTTGTGTACATTGGAGGTGGTTTATCTTGATAATAGCATGGAGGGGGTGGCTCTTAAGAATCTTGATGTTGGAATGGTGGTGGCTCATATGGCTCATATGGTTGTTGTAATAGTAGATATGGATGAGGGTCATATGAAGGTGGTTGGTGAAAAATGGCTTGTGAGTATGGTTGAGGGTTATGTTATGGATATGGCTCATAGGTGTATGGTGGTGGTTCTTGGAAGTCACAAAGAGATTCACCATAGCTATTGGATTGATATGCATCATAGAATGAGTCTTGTTCATAGTGCATTGGTGGAGGTTGTTACCATGAAGATTGATCATATGCATATGGCTCCTCCCACCTTTGATTGTCCCATCCTTGATACACATCCTCATTGTAGCTCCCATTTCCTACAACATAGTTAGGACCAAACTCATAGCCAAAGTGAGAATTCATAATGAAAAGAGAAAATAGGAGCAAAAGCTAATAAGGAATAATGAAACAAAGTCCTAACAATAGCAAAAAAAAAAAACTAACAAGTAATCCAAAAATCAAGCTATTCACAATATTCACATATATACAATAACCAATAACATAACACCATTACAACTCCTTGGCAACGGCGCCATTTTGATGAATAGATTTTTTGATGGTTTAGAATTTCACTAATGAAATCTCGTTGTAAAGTATAGTTTCTAAACCAACAATAATCCTTCCATACAAAAATTTGTTTGTCACAAGTACAAACCCCTAATATTATAAACTGAAGTATTTAAACCTCGGGTCGTTCTCCCTAGGAATTACAATAAAGTGTTCTTGTTATTGGTTGAGGTATGTTTTGGGGTTTTGGGAATAAGGAACAAGAAATATAAATGGCAATCAAAATAAACTAACAACTAACAAAGCTCTTGACAAGGTATGAGAACTAGAAGTCCTATCCTAGCTATCCTCCTCAATTGTGATGAGAATTGTCCATTGCTACCACTTAGTTAACCTTTAACCATGGAGGAAAGTAAAGTGGATGAATTAACTTGATTCCACAAGTCCTTGCCAATTCCCAAAGGAAAGACTAGCTTTAGTGGTATCCAAATCAATTAGCAACTTCTAATTATCAATCAACAAAGGAATTAGATAACTCAAGCGTCACTAATTACTCCACCTAGGCCAAGAGGACAAAATCTACACTAAAATCCAACCAACCATTTTATCAAACACTTGGAAGGCATAAAAAGAAGCATAGTAAAATTGCAAGGAATGTAAATCTACACTACTCAATTTCAAGGAAATAACAATAAAGCAAATCAACAATAAAGGAATCATAAATTGCATTGAAAGAGAAATAGAAGAAACAAAAGTGAATCAACATAAAAGTAGAGAATTACATGAATTAAAAGCAAAACTAGAGAGAGGAAAGGTAGAAGAAGAAGAATGGATAAAGTAAAAGTAAATCAAATTATGAAATTAACCTAGATCTAATAAATCGTAATCTAGATCTAACCTAATCCTAATTCTAGAGAGAAGTGAGAGCTTCTCTCTCTAAAACTAACTTTTCCTCCAAAAATTAAACTAAAACTACACTAGTGTCTAAAGTGTGTCATCCCTCTTCAATCCTTGGGTTAAATAACATCAGAAATTAGCTGGATTGGGCCCACAAGGCTTCTAAAATCGCTGGCCACAAGTTGCATTAAGTGAATCATGTGCAACCATCGGTGCGTACACGTACAGTGCATGTACACATACATATACGCGATACAACTATAGTAAATCTTATATCATTTCGAAGCCCCAGATGTTAGCTTTCCAACGCAACTGAAACTGCCTCATTTGGACCTCTGTAGCTCAAGTTATGGTCGATTAAGTGCGAAGAGGTTAGCTTGACAACTTTGCGATTCCTTCATTTCTTCATGAGTTCTCCATTTCTACATGCTTTTTCTCCATTCCCTCAATCCAATATTTGCCTCCTAAATCTGAAATCACTTAACAAATATATCAAGGCATCTAATGGAATCAAGGTGAATTAAATTTAGCTATTTTAAGACCTAAAAAGCATGTTTTCACTCTTAAACACAATTAAAGGAGAATTTACAAAACCATGCTATCTTAATGAATAAATGGGAGAAAAGTTAACAAAACCCTCTAAATTCAACACAAGATAAACCCTAAAAATGGGGTTTATCAGAAATCGATGGAGGTTTATGTAGACGATATGCTGGTAAAAACACAAAATGAGGAATCTTTATTACCCGACCTCGCCAAAGTGTTCGACACCATCAGAAAGCATGCAATGTGACTTAATCCCGCAAAATGCACCTTTACAGTAGAAGCTGGCAAATTCTTGGGCTTCATGCTCTCACAAAGAGGAATTGAGGCGAACCCAGATAAATGTCAGGCCATTCTCAATATGAAAAGTCCAACCTGCGTTAAAGAAGTACAACAGCTCAACAGAAGGCTCGCAGCCTTATCCAGGTTCCTAGCCGGGTCGGCTATCAGATCTCTCCCCTTTTATGCCACATTAAGGAAAGGAAAGAGATTTAAATGGACCACAGAATGCGAGCAAGCCTTCCAAGATTCCAAAAAATTCTTGGGGCAACCACCAATTCTCACCCGACCACGGGAAGGAGAAGCACTCATATTATACCTCGCAGTAGGAAATCGGGCAATAGCCTCTGCACTTGTCAGAGAAGACGAGAGTGGGCAACAACCCATCTACTTCATTAGCAAAGCCTTACAAGGGGCCGAACTGAACTATCAAAAGATAGAAAAGTTCGCCTATGCACTTATACTTACTTCTCGCCGACTTCGCCCGTACTTTCAAGTGCACACTATCAAGATTCGGACCAACCAGCCCATAAAAAGCATCCTACAGAAGACAAACTTAGCTGGAAGAATCCTACAGTGGGCAGTCGAGTTGTCTGAATTCGATCTTCTATATGAAGCTCGGACAGCCATCAAGTCACAGTATCTGGCCGACTTCATTGCTGAGTATACAGATACCCCAGGAAATCCCACAAAATGGAAACTTTACGTGGACGGCTCTTCGAACAAAACTAGGAGTGGCGCGGGCGTGATAATAGAAAGTGATCATGGAACCCAAGTCAAACTCTTATTAAAATTTGACTTTCCCGCTTCCAATAATCAAGCCAAATACGAAGCATTACTGGCTGGTTTGAGGCTAGCTAAAGAGGTAGGAGTTCAAAAGCTCACCATCTTCAGTGATTCACAAATAGTTACCTCGCAAATACAGGGGAATTACCAGGCCAAGGATCCCACCATGAAAAATATCTGGACAAGACCAAAGAACAGCTCGGACAACTCAGGGAATATGAGATCCAACATATACCTCGGGAACAGAATGCTCGAGCTGATACACTCTCTAAACTAGCCAGCACCAAACCAGGGGGCAATAATAGAAGCCTCATCCAGGAAACATTACAAAGCCCATCAATCTTAGAGGAAGAAAAGGTCCTAACCATATCAGGTCAGGATCAGGGGTGGATGACCCCCATAATCAACTACCTCAAGACAGAGGCACTCCCCACAGATAAAAAAGAGGCAAAGAGGTTGATACGAGAAGCACAGCACTACACCATAGTAGGCAACATCTTATATAGAAGAGGGATCTCAACACCCCTCCTAAAATGCATACCAACCTCCGATACGAGGAAAGTCCTGGAAGAAGTACACAGTGGCATGTGTGGCAACCACTTGGGGGCGCGAGCTCTTTCCAAAAAGGTACTCCGAGCTGGATTTTTCTGGCCAACCCTACAGAAAGAAGCAACAGAGTTCGTCAAGACATGCCCACCATGTCAGAAGCATACAAACTTCCACGTCGCCCCACCAGAAGAGCTCATCAGTGTGACGTCACCCTGGCCATTCGCAAAATGCGAGCTAGACCTCCTTGGACCCTTTCCCCAAGGATCGGGACAAGTCAAATTTCTCATTGTAGAGGTGGACTATTTCACAAAATAGATTGAGGCAGAGCCCATAGCCAATGCCACTACTCAAAGAAGTCAAAAATTTCTATACATGAATATTATTACAAGGTTTGGAGTCCCTTACCCCATCACCACAAATAATGGTACTCAATTTACCGATACAGGTTTTAGGAACTTGGTAGCGGAGTTAAAAATAAAGCACCAATTCACATCCGTAGAAGACCCACAAGCTAACGGACAGGCAGAAGCTGCCAACAAAGTCATACTAGCCAGATTAAAACGGAGACTACAGGACGCAAAGTGAGCTTGGGCCGAAGAGCTCCCACAAGTCCTATGGGCATATCGGACAACTCCGCCCTCCACCACAGGAGAATCACCCTTCCGACTCGCTTATGGAATGGACGCAATGATCCCAGTGGAAATAGAGGAAAGATCCCCCAGAATAATCCTCTACAATGAAGAAGCCAACTCCCAAAACCAAAGGAAAGAGCTCGACCTACTAGCCGAGGTCTGAGAAAGAGCTCGGATAAGAGAGGAAGCGCTAAAGCATCAAATGACTTCAAGGTATAATCAGAGGGTAATCCAGTGAAGCTTCGCCAACAACGACCTCATCCTAATCCGAAATGACATCGGAGCAGGTCGATCAGGAGAGGGGAAGCTATCAGCTAACTGGAAATTACCGAGTTGTAGAGGTTCTGGGAAAAGGCTACTATAAGGTATCCGACCTCGAGGGACGAGAACTACCAAGGTCATGGCATGCTTGTAACCTAAGAAGGTACTATAGTTAGAAAGTAATAAAGATCTTAGGCTAAGAAGCACTATTTTTCCTGAAAAGGTTTTTTAATGAGGCGCTGATGGTCACCCAAGGGTGTATTAGTAAAGATTTTCTTTAATAAAATCGCGTTGCAAGTATAGCTCTACCAAAAACAATCCTCGGGTGTCAAATTTAGAAGAGGAATTTGGTTGTCACAAGTTCAACCCCAATAGAAATAACCGAAGTATTCAAACCTCGGGTTGTCTCACAAGGAATGGGCAAACATGTGCTTCAACATTGGTTAGAAATCCGAGGTTGTGAGTTATGAGCATGAAAATAAATGGGAGTCTTAACAAGAAAGTAATCTTAAATTGCAACAAACTAATTCAATTTACTAAGCAAACATGAGCAATTCCAATGAACAAGCAATATTCCACTTAATTCTATTATAAACCAAACAAGTAACTATAACTAAGGAAAATAGTTGAGAAATTTGGTTTTCAAATATGAATAATAAAAGCAACTCTTGGCTAGGCATGGGAATTGGGGTCACCATCCTTGTCTAACAACCATATCTTGACAATTATGAGGAACCATATCTTGTCTTAAGTACGTAATATCTACTCCTAGACTTGAAGTACGTCAAATGGCTTTGATCACATCAACCCATAAGTCCCAACCTACCTACTAATTAGATTAGTAGTGGGTTGGCATCAATGAGTATCAAATTGACCACTAAGGGCTCCCAAATCATCAAATCCATTAGACCCAATGACTCAAGTTTACCCAATTCCCTTTACCTAGGCCAAGAGTGAAGAAGACTACTCCATAATCAAAGTAAACAATTCATCAAACACATGGTAAGCATTAACAAAAGTCATGTTCAAAATAGCAATTAAATTAAAATATACAAGTACAAACTAACAATTATCAACATACAATCATCCAAACAACAAAACTAAATATAGAAATCATCAATGTAATATCAACAAGTCAAGATTCACAACATTCATGAAATGGGTATAAAATGACAATTAACAAGGATTCATAAAACTATCACTAGATATAAGCAAAATTGTAACAAGGAATTCAAATTGAACAATTAAAACTAGTAATTAACAAGATCTAATTCACAATCCAACAAGGGAAGATCAAATTAAAACTAGATCTAGAGAGGAACAAGGGTTTCTCTCTCTAGAATAACAAAAAAACCAAAAAAACTCTCTAGAATTGTGTCTTAGTGTAAAATGATTGATCCCCCATTTTTCTCTTAGCATCCTTGGGTCTTTTCCATACAGAAACAGCTTGAAATTGGGTCTCATGAGCCTCAGAAATCGCCAGGCAGGATTTCCTTTAATGAGGTCACGTGTAGCTTCCCACGCATGCGTGCCATGCGTGCGCACCAAATGCGCGTGCGCGTTGATAGGAATCTCTTGATCCGCGTGAATGCGTCCATCCTTGCGCGCTGCTTCCAGCCACGTACGCGCGTGGAGTGCACGGGCGCGCCACTGCTGCTCCTCCCAAGATTTCAATTCTTCATGTTCCTCCCTTTTTGTACATGCTTTCCTCCTCTCTTCTAGGTCATTGCTACCCTATAATTCCTGAAATCACTCAACAAATACATCACGGCATCGAATGGCAATAGAAGAGGATTAAAATATGGCAATTTTAAGGCAAAATAAGCATGTTTTCCATCATGGAGCAATATTGGGGAGTGAACACAAAACCATGCATTTTTTGCAAATAAGTGTGAGAAATATTGATAAAATCCCCCAAAATAAACACAAGATAAACTACAAAATCGAGGTTTATCAAATCTTCCCACACTTAAACCAAGCATGTCCTCATGCTTAAAATAAAAAGACCAAAGATCATGATGAAAAAGGGTTTATGAAATGCAAACTACCTAAGTGGATGCATGCAACTAATGTAAAATCTTCTACCTACTTGGTCAAGAGTAAATCTATCCTCCAAGAATACATGTGAGCATATAGGGTGAAAATAGTATGTAATTTATGAATCCTACCAAATTGAACATCACCATGGAGTTCATATAACTTGCTAAACAAACGCTTGTGAAAGCCGGGAACAAGCATTGAGCATCGAACCCTCACCGGAAGTGTATCTGCTCTATTCGCTCAAGTGTATAGGGTTTATCACTCAATCTTCTCCTAATCATGCTTTCCAAGATTTGT
Source organism: Arachis ipaensis (assembly GCF_059453495.1). Lineage (NCBI taxonomy): Eukaryota > Viridiplantae > Streptophyta > Magnoliopsida > Fabales > Fabaceae > Arachis > Arachis ipaensis. The sequence goes on along the minus strand of NC_142442.1, from coordinate 74,929,265 downwards.
CTTTCATCTAACAATCAACAATTACTTAATGCATGCTTACAAGTATCATGAGGTCTTATTCATGGGTTGTAACGGGGCTAGGGTGAAGGTAAGGATGTATATGGCCAAGTGGGCTTAAAATTTGAGTCCTTGATCAACCTAGGATCCACTAGACACATAGAACAACCTATACAACTACAATACATTACCTAGCTACCCTTGACTTTTACTCTTTTTGCATACTATGCATTCTTTTCAATTCACACCCATATGCATTGTTTTCTTCTTTACTAGTCTTGGGGTTTCTTTGTCCCCTTTTGCTGTTCATTATTATATATTATTTTTCTCTCTTTTTTTCTTTTTTTTATCCCCTTTTCTTGGGGTTTCTTTGTGAACAAAAGTTTCAATGCATACAGTTTAATCATTCAACACATGAGTATGTTCCCAAATCCAATAATTTTCAATTACACTACAATTACACACCTATATATCTACCCAAATTTCCCAAGTATACCCTCCTATTTGAATGATACACATCCTAACTTACCTAAGCTAATCAAGGATTCAAATTTAGGGACATTCATGGTTTTTCACTTAGGGTTGTTGATGTGCCCTTTTCAAGAACAAAGAGGGTTTATCATAGGCTCAAAATTGGTTAGCAATGGTAGATAAAAGGGTTAAGGCCATTTGGAAAAAGTGATTATTGAAATGATGGCCTCAATCATGTAAATGCATTCATACACAAAGCAATGGACATATAGAATCAGACGAAGCAAGGATTGCAATCATAGAGAGAGATATGCACACAAGAATGAAAATAATGGTTAGAAGATGTAACCATGCAATAGGTTCAATTAGCTCAATCACTATGTTCCAAAATACATTCTTAAAGCAAGTTTACTGCAAAAAAAAAAAATTTCAGAATTTTGGTAGGTCACCAAAACACAATTTCATGGAAAGGGAGTTATTGTTTTGACCAAGTAACTCTATAGAAACTAACTATCATGCAAAGGGTATTTACAAGCAAAACTAACTACACATGCAATATACTAACTTCTAAGCAAAAGATAAATCCATGGGTATTGAAGGGAAGAGAATGTTACCCATGGAGATCGGTCGAACGACCTCTCCACACTTAGAAATTAGCACGGTCCTCCGTGCTACGAACAATATGCAAGGGATGGTCAGGACCAGAACCTTCACTATCCCCTTCATCAGAGCTCCCATCACTTGGGTTTGAGGTGGATGTGAATATTTCGGGTTCCTCCATGCTAGGGGTAACACAACCTAGAAGCTTCTTGATGTAAGTGTATCGGCGGTGGTTGCGCCGCTCATATCTATCAAGCTTCCGGTGAAGATCTTCTATCCTTTGATGTGTGGATCTCAGTGGTGGTGATGATGAGCTAGAAGGAAAAAGAAATGACGGGGCCATGTTGAGGCTTGGTTTGTTCATGGGAAGGTGCAGGTATTTTCCGCTTGGGACCACATCGCCCTTAGCTGGAACTATAATCTTTTTGTCCTTGGCTTCCCAAGAAACACCCACAGCAGCAACTAAGTCAGACATCAATGCTGAAAATGGTAAATTACCCCGGTCGTGAACTTGACTCATCGCTTTCTTGACAAGAAGCGGAATGTTCACCGGCTTCTCTGTGAGAACACACCAAACAAGCAAGGCGAGATCTGCCATGAAGGACGACTTGTGGGTGCTAGGTAGCACATACTGAGATAGGATCTGGGCCCAAGCTCTACCTTCCACAGTGAGGAAGCGAGCGTCAATGCTCTTGGGCTTCATCCGGAGTCGACCTTGGATCCAAAATGCCTCTGGTTCAGCAATGACTCGAAGGATCGAGTCCCAATCAAATCCAAACTTCTCTTGCTGATGTAAGACTTCTTGGTAGCCATCCATGTCACTTGGCACCGGTAGGACATTAAGCACTTGCTGAATAGCCTCTTCTGAAACCGAGACTTGCTTGCGGTGCATGTATACCGATTGAAGGGAGGAGAGATGGTAGTTAGTGTAGAATTCTTGCACCCAAGAGAGGTTGATTTCCCTTGGTTTCCTCAAAAGAAACTCCCATCCTCGCTGTTCAATGCGGGGCAAAATATAAGGAGCAACCTTGTCCGGCGGAGCGAGTAGATGCTCAGGATGATAGTTCCTTACAGCTATGGAGGGGAACATAAGTTCATAGAAGCAGTTGGGGAACCTTGAAGAATCTTTTCCCGGTTTGCCCTTTTCATTCTCATTAATAGGAGCAGGTGTCTTCCCTTTCTTAGATAGGGGTTTGGCTCCTAATGAAGAGTGCGCCTTAGAGTTTGACCTTTTGGGTGTCCTTTTTGCGGCCGGTTTTCTCGAAGCTATCTCCTTGCCTTTCTTGGTGGCCATCCTAAAAAGGAAGGGAAGGAAGGAAAACATTAAACCCAAGAATCAATTTGACAAGAACATGCAAGTGGATTGTAGTGCCCATGGTTAATGTAGAAGCAAGGGTCATAACACTTGGCATGGGATGTAAGAGGAAGTAAAGCATGCAATGGCATGAGAAGAGTAGTCTCAAGCATCCATAATAAAGAGCAAGTCATGTTCAATTAATATCTAATTGGCAAGTATAAAATTTAAGCAAGCAAAGTAGACTCAATGCATTTAAAAGAAAGCAAGTGAATGAGGAGGGAGCACCAATTTGAAAGTGTATGACTAAAATGAGCCAAAATGGTATATGTGTATTTCCTTGAACACTTGGCGTGCAATAATCAAGCAATGAGCAATTATGAGATACTAAACCAATTCAAAGCCCAAAATAGAACATCAATCATCACATAAACATCACATAATGGCAAAGATAAGAAAAAGAATGACAAAAGATCTATTAACGCAAATTAAACTCAAATTCAACATCCATGGAGAAATAAGGAAAAAGGAAAAGTAAGCAAACAAAAAGCAAGAAACATCATCATGCAAGTAAAAGAGAAACTAAGTAAAGCAATAAGAAGCATCTAATTAGAAGAAATAATGCAAGGGAAAATAGAAGAAGAGAAGTAGAAGAAGTGAAACCTTGAAAAGTATGAAGGAAGAAGGTTGAATCTTCTTTTGTGAAGATGAGGAAGAAAATAGGGGAAGTGTAGTGCCACCACAAAAGGTGGTTGTCGCCGGTGAGTGGCCGGAGACAGTGGTGGTGGATTAGGGAAGAAGAAGAAGAGGAGGGAGATGGTGGAGGAAGAAGGAAAAGAAACTAAGAAAGAAAAGGGGTTGAGAGAAAGAAAACAGAACAAGGCGCGAAGTTATAAAACTGACTCGCGCAACCGGCGCACGCGCGCAAGGTGCGCTGGTGCGTCGGTGAGGGTGCTAGCAGAGGACGTGTGTGGGTCAGTGGTGCGTGCGCGCGAGGGAAGTTGTGCCTCTGGCGCAGAAGTGGCACAAAGTTAGCTCAAGTCTCTGGTTTTTGTACCAGGGTGTATTAGTGAGGCAGGCGCACGGACGCACACCTTGCGCGGACGCGTGCTTGAGAGATTTTGCAGCCGGCGCGGACGCGCACAACGCACGGACATGTCAGTTTTGGCACAAGGTTAGCCCAATAGTGGCACAACACTCTGGTTTTTGTACTAGAGAAGCCACATATCTCCATCGGCGCGCGCGCGCACTGTTTGCTTGCACGTCGATGGTTGAATTACAATGGTGCGCGCAGGCGGGAAGTACACGAACGCGTGGTTGCCTGGCGTGAGTTGGGCACAAAGTGGGCATGACTCTCAGGTATTTGGCCCAAGAGATGGAATCGCGCCACCGCCGTGCGCGCGCATTGTGCGCCGGCGTGTCGGTGCCCTTCTTCAAAGAATTTTTTTGTTTTCTTTATCTTTTTTCACATCCTATATATATGAACATCCTATCTATCCAACAAAATCAACAAAGCTAGATTTCCTATGCACTCAATCAATCATCAAGAGATCACAAAATTCACAAGAAATTAAGGATACAAACAAGATGGTATAAACAAGGAAGATCTTACCACGGTGGGGTGCCTCCCACCAAGTACTTTTCTTTAACGTCCTTAAGTTGGACGGTCCTTTTCTTAAGCTTCCTCTCTCCTTGGTGCATCCTCCAATATGTACACCTCTAGCTCTTTTGGGGGCTTGCAACCATGATACTTCTTCACTCTATGTCCATTCACTTCGAAAGTTGCTTCACTCTTGGGATCAAACAATTCCACCACTCCGTAGGGCTTTATCTCCTTCACCTTGAAAGGTCCTTCCCATCTAGAGTGGAGCTTGCCAGGCATAAATCGGAGCCTTGAGTTGTAGACGCGGACCTCATCACCTTCTTGAAAGTCCTTCTTCCGGATGTGATGGTCATGGAATGCTTTAGTCTTTTCCTTGTAGATTCGGGTATTCTCATATGACTCGTTCCTCAAACACTCAAGCTCCTCTAGTTGTAACTTCCTAGCTTCACCCGCCTTGGCTAAATCCATGTTGCACTGCTTTACCGCCCAATAGGCTCGATGCTCAATCTCCACCGGAAGGTGGCATGCCTTACCATAGACGATCCGGAAGGGACTCATCCCTATCGGAGTCTTGTAGGCCGTTCTATACGCCCATAATGCATCTCCTAACCAGAGGCTCCAATCCTTTCTTTGTGGATTGACCACTTTTTCCAAGATTCTCTTGATTTCCCGGTTTGACACTTCCGCTTGTCCATTTGTTTGCGGATGATAAGCAGTAGCAACCTTATGCGACACTTCATAGTGCTTGAGCAATGCTTCTACCTTGCTATTACAAAAGTGGGATCCTTGGTCGCTCACGATTGCTCGTGGCGACCCATAACGACATACAATGTGATTCCTAATGAAAGACACAACGGCATTGGCGTCGTCAAGGCGGGTAGGTATAGCCTCTACCCACTTTGACACGTAGTCAACCGCTAACAGAATATACAGATACCCACTAGAGTTGGGAAATAGTCCCATAAAGTCAATGCCCCATACATCAAATACCTCACAGAATAACATAGGTTGCTGAGGTATTTTATCCCTTTGGGATGCGTTTCCTGACCTCTGACACCGATGGCAAGACACACATAACCGGTTAGCATCCTTAAATAAATTTGGCCACCAGAATCCGCAATCCAACACTTTTTTAGCGGTCCTTTGTTGGCCAAAGTGGCCACCACATTCGAACGAATGACAAGCTTCAAGAATTGGTTGGAATTCAGACTCCGGGACACATCTTCGAATTACTTGGTCCATGCTCCTCTTCCACATGTGAGGTTCATCCCAAATATAGTATTTGGAATCACTCCTCAACTTGACCCTCTGGTTTTTCAAAAAGTTGGGAGGGAAGACTTTCGCAACCAAGTAGTTCGCCATTGGGGCAAACCAAGGAGAGCTATCCAACACAGCATGCAAACTATCCAATGGGAATGAGTCATTGATCAGAAATGGATCAATTTTTAAATTCTCAATGCAGCTTAAATGATCCGCAACCAGGTTTTGAGATCCACTCCGGTCCCTAATCTCAATGTCGAATTCTTGCAAAAGCAAGATCCAACGTATGAGTCTAGGCTTTGACTCATTCTTTGTCAATAAGTACTTTAAAGATGCATGATCCGTATATACCACTATCTTTGAACCTAGCAAATAAGATCTGAATTTATCTAAAGCATGAACAATAGCTAGGAGTTTTTTTTCAGTAGTGGTATAGTTGGATTGTGCTGCATCTAGTGTCTTAGAAGAGTAAGCAATGACATAAGGGAGTTTACCATCGCGCTGTGCAAGTGCGGCACCTACAGCGTGGTTTGACGCATCGCAGATTATCTCAAATGGCAACATCCAGTTGGGGCCTCACACAATTGGTGCCGTGGTAAGAACTCTCCTTAGCTCTTCAAAAGCTTTTACACATTCACTATCAAACTCAAAATCCACATCTTTTTGGAGTAGGCGCGACAATGGCAAAGCAATCTTGCTGAAGACCTTGATAAAGCGCCTATAGAATCCTGCATGTCCCAAAAATGAGCAGACCTCCCTCACGGATGAGGAGTGAGGAAAAGTGGTGATAACATCGACCTTGTCCGGATCTACAAAAATGTCTTCATGAGATACTACATGTCCTAACACTATACCTTGTTGAACCATAAAGTGACATTTTTCAAAATTTAAGACAAGGTTAGTGTCAACACATCTAGCTAGGACCTTGGCCAAGTTCTCTAAACAACAATCGAATGAAGTACCATAAATGCTGAAGTCATCCATAAAGACTTCCAGACAATTCTTCATTAGATCGGAGAAGACACTCGTCATGCACCGCTGGAAAGTAGTGGGTGCACTACATAGTCCAAATGGCATCCTTTTCTAGGCAAAGGTGCAAAATAGACAAGTAAACGTGGTCTTCTCCTGATCTTCAGGAGCAATATGTATCTGGAAGTAGCCAGTAAATCCATCAAGAAAGAAGTAGTGAGATTTACCTGCCAAGCGGTTGACGTTGGGATTTTTGCTAGTAAAGAATTTATAAAAATAGTCGTGTTGTAGATATAGTTTCTAAACCAACAGAAATCCCTTCGTACAAATGTTTTGGTTGTCACAAGTAACAAACCCCTAAATAAATTGATAACTGAAGTATTCAAACCTTGGGTCGTCTTCTCAAGGAACTGCAGGGAAGTATGTTCTTATTATTGGTTATGGAGATTGTAAATTGGGGTTTTTAGAATAAGGAGAAAATAGTTTAATTAGCAAATAAAGTAAATGAAGAACAAGCAATTTAAATGGCAAGTAAGATAAATAAATGACTGTAAATAAACTTTTGGCAAGGTATGAGAAATTAGAGGTCCTATCCTAGTTATCCTTATCAATAATGATGAGAATTGAATCTTAATTCCACTTTGTTAACCTTTACTAAGATAAAGGAAGGTCAAGGGATTAATTAGTTTGATCTTCGGATCCTATTTATTTCCTAAGAAAAGATTGGGATTATTGAAGTTCAATTTAATTAACAAAGATAACAATTATCAATCATGTTTGAGTTTGATAACTCTTGAGTTACTGGTTTCTTAACCAAGACCAAAAGGAGAAAAGTAAATCTACTTGAATAAAAATGTCTTCAGATGGGGATAACAATAATGTAAATAAAAGAAAGCAATATTAAAATGAAATACCTCAAATAACATTAATTCAAAAGAGTAATCTGTAACATGGAAGAATTCATAAATTAAATTGCAAAAGTAAATAAAAAGGAATATTGAACCTGATAGAGAGATAATCCTGAAAGCAAATAAAATCCTAAATCTAAATCCTAATCCTAAAGAGAGAGGAGAGAATCTCCCTCTCAAAACTAAATCTAAATTATGAAAACTAACTAAAGTGGAGAATCTTCCTTAATGGATGCATTCCCCCACTTCATAACCTCTGGTCTATGCCTTCTGGACTTGGATTTGGGCCAAAAATGGATTTAGAATTCACTATGAGCGTTTTCTGCGATTTCTGGTGCGTGGCCTCTGTCACGCGGTCGCGTGATTCGGAGTTTTCCTTGTCACACGGTCGCGTCAGTCATGTGACCGCGTCATATGTGTTTCGCTCGAGGTGCGCGGTCGCGTCAGTCATGCGGCCGCGTCATTGCCTTTTCGCGCTGGCATGCGGCCGCGTCGCCCATGAGATCGCGTGGCTACTAGTTTCTTCAAAAACTCTGTTTTGTACTTTCCTTTCATTTTTGTATGTTTGCTTTCCATCCTTTAAGTCATTCTTGCCTTAGAAGATCTGAAACTACTCAACACACAAATCACGGCATCGAATGGAAATAAAGGTGATTAAAATAATTAATTTTAAAGCATAGGAAACATGTTTTTCACATACATCACATAATAAGGAAGGGAAAGTAAAACAATGCAATTAATATGAATAAGTGGGTGAAGGATTGAATAAATCACTCAGATTAAGCACAAAATATGTCATAAAATATGGGTTTATCAACTTCCCCACACTTAAACAATAGCATGTCCTCATGCTAAGTCCAAGAGTAATGTTAGGTTAAAGTGGTGGAATGCCATGAAATGCAATCTAATCTAAATGCAACTACCTAGATGCATCATGCAATTCTTAATTTTTTATTCACTTGTATATAAAGCTTGCATGTAGTTGAATTAATTCACATTCTCAAGGAGTCATATATATATATATATATATATATATATATATATATATATATATATAGCCAAACCTTAGATAGTTGATAAAGTGCCTTTACAATTGAAATGGGAGAGAAAAACATTTTATAAACTTGCAAGACAATTAATAATTTCAGCAGAGATATATGTTAATGAGCTATTGAACCCTCACTGGATTTTGTGTTTACTCTCTAGTCACTCAGTGTTTATTGGGTTAATCACTGTATTCTTCTCTTTATTCTTACTTTCTATAACTTTGTTCTTCATCTAACCAATTAACAATTATAGAATATAGACATACCAAAAATCATGAGGTCTTTAGTTAAGGTTGTAATGGGGTCAAGGTAAAGGTAAGGGTATATGTATAAGGCTAAGTGAGCTAATAAGTGAATCCTTAATTAGTCTAAGATCTCACCTAACATACATACTTTGTAAAGCAAAGCTTCTTTACCTATTTTCCTATATTTTCCCACTTTTGATGTTACATGCTCATGTTTCAATGTTTATTATTTTTTATCCCATGTGCATTGCTTTATTTCACATTTGGGGAATTCTTTTGTGTCCCCTTTATTCAACCACTGAAAAATAACACTTTTTTTTTAATGCACATGGTAATTCAATTATTTTGATTTCACATGAGCATGCTTCCCAAAACTTTTATTTTGAATTATTTTATTCTTTTCAACTTTTCTACCTTTTATTTTTATCATCCATGTTCCCAATGGGGTTTTCCACATTTAAACCATACATACTTCCTATCTTAAGCTAACCAAAGATCCAACTTGGGATTTTTATTTTGTTTTTCTGCTTAAGGCTAGTATTGTGGCTTATAGAATAAGAGGGGATTTAAAGGCTCAAGGGAGCTAACAAGGGTGATGTAAAAGGTAGGCTATTTTGGGATAAGTGAGCTAAAATCAAATAATGACCTCAATCACTCTCTTGGTATGTATTTCTATTCTATAATCGGATATATAGATTAAATTAAAGTAAAGAACATCAGAAAAAAAGAAAGGTGGAACACACAGGAATAAAAATTATAGTTTGAATGTAACCATACAATTAAGCTCAAAACTCACAGGATGTGTACTCTCTAGCTCAAAAATCATTTATCAGTTATATATGTCATGCAAGTAAAATCAAAAGTTCCCATTATTCTCAATGTATATTTTGAATGGCTTTAAAGTTTGTGTTTCTCCTTGATGAAATGTTGTTAACTGACTAACATATAATGCTATATATACAAGGTGTGGGTTGTTTCTATTATGTTCAAGTCTCTAGTTTACTTCCTTTTTATATTTTACAATTTAAACTAAGCTATCTTATGCTAAAAAGTGTAAACTATACTAATTATAATCCACGATTTCTATAACTAATAAGTTAGAATTGCAACTAAACTAAATGGCTAAAATATGAACTGAAAATGCGAAATGCAGAAAATAGAGTATAAATACATGGAAATAGCAATGTATAATGGGAGAATAAAAATAAAAATAAAGAGAAAAATACAGAAAAATAGTAAAATAAAATGAAAGAGTCTGTAGTGGTTCACCAAAAAAAAAATACGCCAGAGATGGCGACCTCCCCACACTTAAAATGAAGCATCGTCCCTGATGCTCACTCAAGCAGGGTGTGAAGGGGTGTCATCACTGGAAGGACGGGTAGCTAGAGTCTCTGTGGTGGTGGTCTGAGGATCTGGCTGCTGCAGAGGAGGTGCTAACTGGATAGGAATCTCGGAGTCTACATCCTGAATCTGAGGCGGAGCCTCCTGATGTGATGTGGCCTGCTCTGTGTCTGCCTGTGCAGCCTCGCTCTGTGGATGGGTCTCTGCCTCGTGAGCATTCGCCTCCTCTTCAGATGCCTCGAATGGTGTGTCAGGCTCAAAGGGGATGTCGCCAGAACGTATCATCAGCTTCAGGTGCTCATAGTGTCGCTTGTTGCGACGCTCTATCTGGTCAGCCGTCGAAATAGGCAGTGCACTAGATGATAGACGGGCTCTGGGGCAGGTGGAGGTGTAGTGGTGGTGGCAGGGGTAGCTGTAGAGGAAGGAAGAAGAAGGAAGAAGAAGAAAGAGGGGGGAAAGAAGGGGGTGGGTGGCGGCGGTGTCTGGGTGGTCGGCGGGGTGGCGGTCGTTCGGTGATGGTGGCTGGGTGGTGGTGGTGTGATCGGAGAAGAAGAGAGGGAGGAGAGGGGTTTGGGGGGGAGGGAAGACGCGAATGGTAGGGTTCGCGTGACTAGGGGTTATAAATTTGAATCCACGCGATCGCGTGGGGCACGCGGTCGTGTGGCTAGAGTGAAATAGGGGTCGACGCGATCGCGTGAGTGGCGTGATCAGATGGGATAGCTAAAAGAGTGAATGACGTGATCGCCTGGGGGATGCGATCGCGTCGTTGGAAATTGTGCTAAACGCACGAATCTAGCATCGTTTCAGCGCAACTCTTTGTCTCCTTTTGGGGTGTTGTGTAATCCATGCGACGCGATTGTGTCGCTCACGCTGTCGCGTGGGATTGATGTTGTGCAAGTGACGCGATCGCATCAGGGACGCGATCACATGGGCATTTTGTGAAAAACACACAATGGACGCACGATTCCAGCCTAACTTTCTGGATGTTGGATCTTTACGCCGATCTCCAGATCACGCGGCCGGGTGAATGACGCGGTCACGTGGGAAGTGTTTTTCGCAACTTGACGTGATCGATGAATGATGCGGTCGCGTCGCACACCCTTTTTTTGTGTGTAAAATGCAGAATGCAATGCTAATATGAATGTTATGCATGATTCCAGGTTCAATGAAGTAAAAATAAAATAAAACTCAAAAATAAACAAAATGAAATAAAATTAAAAAAGAACGATCATACCATGGTGGGTTGTCTCCCACCTAGCACTTTTAGTTAAAGTCCTTAAGTTGGACATTGGATGAGCTTCCTGTTATGGTGGCTTGTGCTTAAATTCATCCAGAAATCTCCACCAACGCTTGGAATGCCAATAGCCTCCGGGGTCCCAAACTAGGCATGTGAAGCTTCTGAGCAGCTTCAGACAGATTATCAGGCTCCCGGGGTGATGATTGTCAGCATAGATTCTAGGATCCCAAACTTTGCTTTTAAATCCGCCTTCGTCTTGATCTATACTTCTCCATCTGGGCGGTTTAGAAATTAGATTCTCACCAGGATAACCAAACGTTTTCCGAGATCCATCCGATTGATCATGATGCTAATCCGTGCACTTCGAGTTGAAGCGTGGAACCTTATTAAACCTTGTGCACCAGCTCTGAGTACGAGCCATTTCCCACTTACTCTTAAAACCGCAGAGAGCTCTAAGCTGGCCATCTGTTTCAAGCAAACCATATTCAAGTGGAAAAACACATTTAAAGGTTAAGGATTGTACCCACTTGAAACTTGTATTGGGTGGTAATGGCCTTGGGATAGGTGGTTCCAGTGGTTCTGTGACTTCTACTCTCTTGTGCTCTTCTGTGAATTTCTCCACTTCTTTGCAAGATTCTTCAAATGTATCTATGTCCTGATCAAAGCCATCTATGTCTTCCTCATCACTTAAGTCATAGACTGGAGGTTGAGAGAAATCTACCTCCGTATCATCTTCGTATTCACTTGGGGAAGATTCTTCGATCTCAGAGAATTCACTCGCGGATGCAAGTTCATTACGTGGGGGTTGGGCACTGTCCTCCTTAGCATCAATTGTAACGTCCTTGACAGAATTTTCCACAACTCTGGATTCCCATGGAAGTTCAGCGTCTCCTAAGTCTTCAACCAACTCTTCTTCGTTAATAATGACAGCTTCCTCTACTTGTTCCAGGACGAAGCCATGCTCTGTCTTGTCCACTGGAGTTTCTAGTATCTCCTTCATGCTACGCTCTTCGTTAGATTGTCCACATGGGGCTGTGGGAGGTCCTTGAATGTTCGAACGTCTAGAAGATAATAGACTTACTGCTTGCTCCAGTTGATGAAGGGTTGTTTGAAGTTGATCTACTGTTTCCTTGAGGCGAACCTCTGATTCTCGGAGTGATAGATTTGGATATGGTACATGGGGAAGTGGTGATGTTTGGGAGTAGTTAGACTGAAATCGGGGTAGATGAGGATCATACGGTGGTGAATGGTGAAAAGGAGCTTGTGAGTGTGGTGGTTCAAAGTTATGTTGAGAGGATGGTCTATAAGCACATGGTGGGGCTTGTTGGTGACTACGAGGTTGTCCACCATGTCTATTGGCTTGGTATGCATTGTAGAATGGTCTTTGTCCATGATATCTTGGAGGGTGTTATTGCCTAAAGGGTTGATCAGATCCTCTTGGCTCCATCCATCTTTGATTGTTCTGACCTTAATGCATGTTCCTGTGATAACTTCCATTCCTTTCAATAACATTAGAACCAAACTCAAAGCGAAAGGGGTGAGAATTCATAGTAGCTAATAGAAATAAAAAAAGGGAAAATAAAGACAAATAAACAAGTAAAAGAAAAATATTTACAATAACCAATAATAAGGCACACGATTGCAGTTCCCCGGCAACGGCGCCATTTTGACGTTGGGATTTTTGCTAGTAAAGAATTTATAAAAATAGTCGCGTTGTAGATATAGTTTCTAAACCAACAGAAATCCCTTTCGTACAAACGTTTTGGTTGTCACAAGTAACAAACCCCTAAATAAATTGATAACCGAAGTATTCAAACCTCGGGTCGTCTTCTCAAGGAACTGCAGGGAAGTATGTTCTTATTATTGGTTATGGAGATTGTAAATTGGGGTTTTTAGAATGAGGAGCGAATGGTTTAATTAGCAAATAAAGTAAATGAAGAATAAGCAATTTAAATGGCAAGTAAAATAAATAAATGACTGTAAATAAACTTTTGGCAAGGTATGAGAAATTGGAGGTCCTATCCTAGTTATCCTTATCAATGATGATGAGAATTGAATCTTAATTCCACTTTGTTAACCTTTACTAAGATAAAGGAAGGTCAAGGGATTAATTGGTTTGATCTTCGGATCATATTTATTTCCTAAGAAAAGATTGGGATTATTGAAGTTCAATTTAATTAACAAAGAGAACAATTATCAATCATGTTTGAGTTTGATAACTCCTGAGTTACTGATTTCTTAACCAAGACCAAAAGGAGAAAAGTAAATCTACTGGAATAAAAATGTCTTCAGATGGGAATAACAATAATGTAAATAAAAGAAAGGAATATTAAACTGAAATACCTCAAATAACATTAATTCAAAAGAGTAATCTGTAACATGGAAGAATTCATAAATTAAATTGTAAAAGTAAATAAAAGGGAATATTGAACCTGATAGAGAGATAATCCTAAAGGCGAATAAAATCCTAAATCTAAATCCTAATCCTAAAGAGAGAGGAGAGAATCTCCCTCTCAAAACAAAATCTAAATCATGAAAACTAACTAAAGGGGGAGAATCTTCCTGAATGGATGCATTCCCCCACTTCATAACCTCTAGTCTATGCCTTCTGGACATGGATTTGGGCCAAAAAGGGCTTCAGAATTTGCTATGAGCATTTTCTTTAATTTCTGGTGCGTGGCCTCTGTCACACGTCCGCGTGGGTCACGCGGTCGCGTCATTCGGAGTTTTTCTTATCACGCGGTCGCGTCAGTCATGCGGCCGCGTCAATGCCTTTTCCCACTGGCATGCGGCCGCGTCGCCCATGCGATCGTGTGGCTACCAATTTCTTCAAAAACTCTGTTTTGTGCTTTCCTTCCATTTTTGTATGTTTCCTTTCCATCCTTTAAGTCATTCCTGCCTTAGAAGATCTGAAACTACTCAACACACGAATCACGGCATCGAATAGAAATAAAGGTGATTAAAATAATTAATTTTAAAGCATAGGAAACATATTTTTCACATACATCACATAATAAGGAAGGGAAAGTAAAACCATGCAATTAATATGAATAAGTAGGTGAAGGATTGAATAAATCACTCAGATTAAGCACAAAATATATCATAAAATATGGGTTTATCAGCGGTCTAGCATCTGATCGATGAAGGGTAAGGGGTAATGGTCCTTCCGTGTGGTGGCGTTTAATCTTCTGTAGTCAATACATACTCGCCACACATTTTGTACTCTTTTTTAGTGACCATTTCACCGTCGTCCTTCTTGACCGTTGTGATGCCCGACTTCTTGGGGACAACCTGGACCGGGCTTACCCACTCACTGTCCGAGATTGGGTATATGATATCCGCATCTAGTAATCGGGTGACCTCTTTCTTCACTACATCGAGGATGGTTGGGTTGAGCCTCCTTTGCAGTTGCCTAACCGGCTTAGCTCCATCTTGGAGAAATATCTTATGCATGCACTTGCGGGGCTCAATTCCCACAATATCCGCTAGGCTCCATCCTATTGCTTTCTTGTACTTTCTTAGAACATCTAGGAGCTTTCCCTCTTCTTCACTTGAGAGCTCACTAGCAATAATGACCGGAAACCTTTGGTTATCCTCTAAGAAAGCATACTTCAAATGAGATAGAAGGGTCTTTAGTTCACTTTTTGTTTCAAGATGAGGTTCCTTTTCATCAAGCTCATGGGACTCATTCTTGACAACTTCCTCATGTTCATCCTCTTGGTCATCCGTCTCCTCAACAATGGGGTAGCACAACTTGTCATGGTCTTCTTATTGTACTTCCGCTACCACTTCATCAATCACATCACATTGGAGCACGGAATGTTCTTCGGGAGGATGTTTCATGGCTTCCTCTAAATTGAACTTGATAATCTTGTCTCCAACCCCAATGGAATATATGCCGGTAAAGGCATCCAACTTGAATTTGGAGGTTTTGAGGAAGGGTCTACCAAGTAGAACGGAGGATGAGCTTCCATTTTCTGCTGGAAGCATTTCAAGGATGTAAAAGTCAACCGGAAAAACCAAATCTTAATCGCCACGAGTACATCTTCCGCTATCCCCATCACTGTGATCACACTTTTATCAGCTAAGGCAAACCTCGCCGCCGACTTCTTCAACGGAGCTAAATTCAACCGCACATAGATAGAAAGTGGCATGATGCTTACACAAGCTCCCAAGTCATACATACAATCATGAAAAGTGTTTCCACCAATACAACAAGACACTAAGCACGGTCCAGGGTCACCACATTTTCTTGGAATAGGTTCTATCAAGGAAGAAATTGAACTACCCAAAGATAATGTCTCCAATTCTCCTATCCTATCCTTGTGTGTACACAAGTCTTTCAAAAATTTTGCATACTTTGGAATTTGTTGAATAGCATCAAGAAGTGGTATGGTTACCTCAACCTTTTTGAACACTTGAAGCATGTTCAAATCAAATTCCGGTATTTTCTTTTCCTTCTTCACCATGGAAGGGAATAGAATAGGAATGAACTCATCGACTATAGCTTTTCTCTTGGGTTCCTTGAGGTTTACTCCTTCTTCCTCATGCCTTTTGTCTACTACCTCTTCTTCATGTGAAGCTTCAACAACTACCTCTTCCTCATGAATTTCTCCCATGACCCTTGGAGGTATCTCCTCTAATGTAGTCCCCAACCGTAGAGTGATGGTGTTGAGACCGCCTCTTGGGTTTGGTTGGGGTTGGGATGGAAGGTTAGAGAAACTTGAGGGTTAGTTGGTGTTGTTATTGGGAGTTGGTGGTTGGCTTGACATGTTCATCTTTCAAAGCATGTTGGTAAGGTTGGCCAATTGAGTATTTAAGGCATCGAATTGAGCCTTGTTGCTCTCATCTCATTTTTCCATGGCGATTCTAAGCTCATCAACTTGATTGTTGGAAGATAGAGGAGTTTGGTTTTGGTTTTGTTGTCTATGGTGTGGTGCTTGGTACTTGGTGTAGTTGTTTTGGTTTTGGTTGGAGTGGCCTTAGTTGGCTTGGTAGTTGGTGTTGTTATGGTGGTATTGGGATGAAGATTGGTTGTTGTTGAGATGAGAAGGAGAGTTGTTCCACCTTTGGTTTTGATTGCTTCCTTGTGCATTATCCCTCTACCCTTGATGTTGATTACCACCTTGATGGTAATTGTTTTGGCCTTGAGGAGGGTAGGGTGGATGGTTGTTGTAATTCACATTGGCTACCACAAGAGCATGTTCCTCTTGAATTTGATGGCATTGGTCGGTGTAATGTGTGGTGCTAGAACACAAACCACAAATCATAGGAGGGCCTTCAAGTTGAGCAACCGGAGGTGGGGCTTGGATGGCTTGGATGGAGTAGTATTCCTTTTGATTATTTTGGATTTGTGTAAGGATGGTGGTCATATCCCCAAGTGCTTTGGTTAGACTTGATTCAGAAGGGGATGGTTCTACCACACCCTTGAGAGGATTACTTCTCACCC
Source organism: Arachis ipaensis (assembly GCF_059453495.1). NCBI lineage: Eukaryota > Viridiplantae > Streptophyta > Magnoliopsida > Fabales > Fabaceae > Arachis > Arachis ipaensis. Next base: position 74,912,845 of record NC_142442.1, on the reverse strand, counting down.
TTGTGTGTTGTGTAGCTTCGGCAACATCCTTTATCAAATTCCAAGCTTCTCTCTCCGTCTTGTTTTTCAAAAGGGAACCACCACTAGAAACGGTGAGCAATCTTCTATCTTCCGCACAAAGACCTCCGGTAAAGTAGCTAATGAGCAAGTGAGTGGTCATTCCGTGGTGTGGACATGACTCCAATAGCCTCTTGAACCGAGACCAATACTCGTATAAACTCTCTTGGTCTCTTTGCATTATACCCAAAATCTCTTTCCGAATGTAGTCGGTCTTCTCCGGTGGGAAGAACTTATCAAGAAACTCTCTTCTCAAGAAATCCCAATTAGTCACAATCTCATCTGGTAGCGAATAAAACCATGTTTTTGCTTGCGCTTCAAAAGAGAAAGGGAAGGCAAAAACCATGATAGCCACCTCATCGGCTCCATGCCTTCGAGCCGTAGAAAAAGCAATTTGAAAATCCTTCAAATGTCGGATGGGGTCTTGACCCGGCAACCCATGATACTTAAGAAGTAGATTTATCAAGCTACTCTTCAACTCAAAGTTTGGATCAAGGTTAGGATATCTTGCTTGCAACGGTTGAAGTATGATATCCGGAGCTCCTTGCTCATGCAAAGTGATCCGGCGTGGCTCCGCTATGTGTGGCTCACCTGTAGGATGCAAAGATGTATTAGTAGTGCCAACAAAAGAATAGGAAGTAGCAGACTCCAAGTCACTCTCGGTGACGTCTAGTGATTCGGTATTTTCCTCAAGAGAGGCCGAAGTACTAGGCGTATAGTCCAACCGCCGTCTAGCTTGCCGAGTGTGTAACAAAGTTCTTTCAATCTTGGGATCAAAATTGGCTAAGCTAGAATTCGGTTGAGACCGAGTCATCAAACTTGAGAGTCATAGCACAAATGTAAGATAAATCTAAATTATAGCTAAGTATTGAAAGAAGTAAAATATCTACAATATTCACATATTCACATATCAAGGCATATGTTGCAACCATTCCCCGGCAATGGCGCCAAAAATTTGACGGTCACCCAAGGGTGTATTGGTAAAGATTTTCTTCAATAAAATCGCGTTGCAAGTATAGATCTACCAATAACAATCCTTGGGTGTCAAATTTAGAAGAGGGATTTGGTTGTCACAAGTTCAACCCCAATAGAAATAACCGAAGTATTCAAACCTCGGGTCGTCTCACAAGGAATGGGCAAACATGTGCTTCAACATTGGTTAGAAATCCGGGGTTGTGAGTTATGAGCATGAAAATAAATGAGAGTCTTAACAAGCAAGTAATCTTAAATTACAACAAACTAATTCAATTAACTAAGCAAACATAAGCAATTCTAATGAACAAGCAACATTCCACTTAATTCCATTATAAACCAAACAAGTAACTATAACTAAGGCAAATAGTTGAGAAATTTGGTTTTCAAATATGAATAATAAAACCAACTTTTGGCTAGGAATGAGAATTGGGGTCACCATGCTTGTCTAGCAACCATATCTTGACAATTATGAGGAACCAAGCTCATTAAGTCTACTTCCCAAAAGTCTTAAGTGCGTAATATCTACTCCTAGAGTTGAAGTACGTCAAATGGCTTTGATCACATCAACCCATAAGTCCCAACCTACCTACTAATTAGATTAGTAGTGGGTTGGCGTCAATGAGTATCAAATTGACCACTAAGGGCTCCCAAATCATCGAATCCATTAGACCCAATGACTCAAGTTTACCCAATTCCCTTTACCTAGGCCAAGAGTGAAGAAGACTACTCCATAATCAAAGTAAACAATTCATCAAACACATGGTAAGCATTAACAAAAGTCATGTTCAAAATAGCAATTAAATTGAAATCTACAAGTACCTACTAACAATTATCAACATACAATCATCCAAACAACAAAACTAAACATAGAAATCATCAATGTAATATCAACAAGTCAAGATTCACAACATTCATGAAATGGGTATAAAATGACAATTAACAAGGATTCAAAAAACTATCACTAGATATAAGCAATATTGTAACAAGGAATTCAAATTGAACAATTAAAACTAGTAATTAACAAGATCTAATTCACAATCCAACAAGGGAAGATCAAATTAAAACTAGATCTAGAGAGGAACAAGGGTTTCTCTCTCTAGAATAACAAAAGAACCAAAAAAACTCTCTAGAATTGTGTCTTAGTGTAAAATGATTGATCCCCCCTTTCCCCCTAGAATCCTTGGGTCTTTTCCATGCAGAAACAGCTTGAAATTGGGCCTCATGAGCCTCAGAAATTGCCAGGCACGATTTTCTTTAATGAGGTCACGTGCAGCTTCCCACGCGTGCGCGCCATGCGTGCGTGCGTGCCGATTGCTTTTGCGATCCGCGCGTGCGCACTAAATGCGCGTGCGCATCGATAGGAATCTCCTGATCCGCGCGAATGCGTCCATCCTTGCGCGCCGCTTCCAGCCACCTCATCCACGTGTGCGCGTGGAGTGCGCGGGCGCGCCACTGTTGCTCCTCCCAAGATTTCAATTCTTCATGTTCCTCCCTTTTTGTACATGCTTTCCTCCTCTCTTCTAGGTCATTCCTACCCTATAATTCCTGAAATCACTCAACAAATACATCACGGCATCAAATGGCAATAGAAGAGGATTAAAATATGGAAATTTTAAGGCAAAATAAGCATGTTTTCCATCATGGAGCAATATTGGGGAGTGAACACAAAATCATGCATTTCTTGCGAATAAGTGAGAAATATTGATAAAATCCCCCAAAATAAGCACAAGATAAACCACAAAATCGGGGTTTATCAGGTGCCAAGCCAAGATCTACAAAATTACCCGATTTAGAAGGGTAAACACTCATATGTATATATTCTTGTCTATATGCCTATTTTCTTCTTGAATAAAGTTTTTTCAGATTTCCTAAAAAGTTTCCTAACAAGACTTATTAATCTGAGCGCAAAAATTCACCACCCGATCACGGCAAGGTCGACAAAGGAAAACCAAATTCACCGCTTGATTACGACAAGGTTGACAAGGTGAAAACCAAATTTACCACCCGATCACGGCAAGGTCGACAAAGTGAAAACCAAATTCACCGCTCGATTACGACAAGGTCGGCAAGGTGAAAGCAATCAAAATAGATCAATGTAAGAAGTTATAAAAAGTAATCCATAGAAAGAGGCCTGACGAGGCCTGACGAGGTCTCATTAAAAATAGACTACTAAAAATAACTTAAGAAGGACCGACAAGAAGAAGTCAGACCAAAACAATCAAAGCGACAAAGTTATAAAAAGTAATCCATAGAAAGAGGCCTGACGAGGTCTGATTAAAAATGGACTACTAAAAATAACTTAAGAAGATTTGACAAGAAGAAGTCGGATCAAACCAAAGTGACAAAGTTATAAAAAGTAATTCATAGAAAGAGGCCTGACGAGGTCTGATTATTAATGGATTACTAAAATTAACTTAAGAAGAATCAACAAAGAGAAGTCGGACCAACGAAAAACGTGCGCTAAAAGGTACACAACTTTGCCCAAAAAGTCACGACTCCACAATAAGGCTATCAAAATTGTTCAAAGACTAACTAAAAAGGTTCTGCCAGACCACTAAAAAGTTGTCGAACAAGTTAGCCCCAAGGGTCATCTCGCCCAACCAGAAGATAGATAAAAGATCTAATCAAAAAGAGGTTGGACGGTAGAGTACCAATACTCTATAGAGATCTACACAAAAGTTTCAAAGGCATGAACAAGTATGTCAAAAGAAATTTACTCATCAAAATAAAAAAAATTTAAAGGACTCAAAAGGCTACCTGAGAAGTAGCCTTTGAGTTTAAAAGTGTTTTGTTTTCAAAATAAAGTTGCATAGAAGCAACTGAAAGTCAGAGAGCCAAATCATAAACAAACTACAAAAAGAGAGTTCTAAAAGCCCACAAATCAGGTTGTACATATGGTGCACGGAATTGTGATCACACTTTTCACAACTCCGGTGCAACTAACCAGCAAGTGCACTGGGTCGTCCAAGTAATACCTTACGTGAGTAACGGTCGATCCAACGGAGATTGCCGGCTTGAAGCAAGCTATGGTTATCTTATAAATCTTAGTCGGGAGATTAGTGATAAAAATGATTTTGTTTATGAAAAGTAAATAACATGAAATGAATGATACTTGTGATTTAGTAATGAGGAACAGGTTGAGGTTCCGGAGATGCTCTGTCGTCTGAATCTCTGCTTTTCTACTGTCTTCTTCTCCAAACATGCATGGTTTCCTTCCATGGCAAGCTGTATGTTGGTGGATCACCGTTGTCAATGGCTACCATCCTTCCCCTCAGTGAAAATGGTCCAGGTACGGTTTCTGTATGGCTAATCAACTGTTGGATCTCTCGTCTCAGATGAAAAATACCAAGCACAGCTACCGCACGGGTAATAATCTGTCGGTTCTCACTTGTGTCGGAATAGGATCTCTCTATCCTTTTGCACACTGTCACTGCGCCTAACATTCATGAGTTTAAAGCTCGTCACAGTCATCCCATCCCAGATCCTACTCGGAATACCACAGATAAGGTTTAGACTTTCCGGATCTCAGGAATGCTGCCAATTGGTTCTAGCCTCTACCATGAAGGTTCTAATCTCACGGATTTGAATGCTCTGTTGTCAGGAGAGGCAAGTCAAATCCATGGATCAAAGACCCAAGAGATACGCACTCAAGCTGTCGCCCAATGACTACGCTGAGCTCAGATAGAACGGGAGTGGGTGTCAAGCACGCGTTCATAATGTTGAGAATGATGATGAGTGTCACGGATCATCATATTTTTTACATTAAAGTACGAGTGAGTATCTTAGAACAGAATCAAGCGTGATCGAAAAGAAAACAATAGTAATTGCATTAATCCATTGAGACACAGCAGAGCTCCTCACCCCCACCTATGGGGTTTAGAGACTGATGCTATAGAAGATACAATATGAGATGTAAAATGTCACGAGTTGCTAAATGAATCTCTAAAAGTAGTTTTTATACTAAACTAGTAACTTAGGTTTACAGAAAATGAGTAACTAGGTGTAGATAGTGCAGAATTCTACTTTCGGGACCCACTTGGTGAGTGTTTTGACTGAGCTTTCAAGCTTCCACGTGCATATGCCTCAAATTGGAGTTAAATGCCACCCTGGGTGCCAAAGTGGGTGTTTAACGCCAAGAAGTGTGCCAGTTCTGGCGTTTTACGCCAGAAAAGGGTCTCTAGCTGGCATTTAACGCCAGTTTGGGCTATCAAATATCGGGCAATGTATGGACTATCATATATTGATGGAAAGCCCAAGATGTCTAATTTCCAATGCAATTGAGAGCGCACCAATTGGGCTTCTATAGCTCCAGAAAATGCACTTCGAGTGCAGGAGTGTCAGAATCCAACAACATATGCAGTCCTTTCTCAGCCTCTGAATCAGATTTTTGCTTAGGTCCCTCAATTTCAGCCAGAAAATATCTGAAATTACAGAAAAACATACAAACTCATAGTAAAGTCCAGAAATGTGATTTTTGCATAAAAACTAATAAAAATATAATAAAAAGTAACTAAAATATACTAAAAACTACCTAAAAATAATGCCAAAAAGTGTATAAATTATCCGCTCATCACAACACCAAACTTAAATTGTTGCTTGTCCCCAAGCAACCAAAAGCAAAATAGGATAAAAAGAAGAGAATATACAATAAATTTCAAAATATCAATGAAGCTTAGTTTCAATTAGATGAGCGGGACTAGTAGCTTTTTGCTTCTGAACAGTTTTGGCATCTCACTTTATCCTTTGAAGTTCATAATGATTGGCACCTATAGGAACTCAGAATTCAGATAGTGTTATTGATTCTCCTAGTTTAGTATGTTGATTCTTGAACACAGCTACTTTATGAGTCTTGGCTGTGACCCTAAGCATCTTGTTTTCCAATATTACCACCGGATACATAAATGCCATAGATACATAACTGGGTGAACCTTTTCAGATTGTGATTTAGGTTTGCTAGAGTCCCCAATTAGAGGTGTCCAGAGTTCTTAAGCACACTCTTTTTGCTTTGGATCACGACTTTAACCACTCAGTCTCAAGCTTTTCACTTGGACCTTCATGACACAAGCACATGGTTAGGGACAGCTTGATTTAGCCGCTTAGGCCAGGATTTTATTCCTTTGGGCCCTCCTATCCATTAATGCTCAAAGCCTTGGATCCTTTTTACCCTTGCCTTTTAGTTTAAAGAGCTATTGGCTTTTTCTGCTTGCGTTTTCTTTTTCTTTCTTTTTCTTTATTTTTTGCCCTTTTTTTCGCAAGCTTTGTGTTTTTCACTGCTTTTTCTTGCTTCAAGAATCAAGTTTATGATTTTTCAGATTATCAATAACATTTCTCTTTTTTCATTATTCTTTCAACAGCCAACAATTTTAACATTCATAAACTTCACTATAAAAAATATGCATTGTTCAAGTATTCATTCAGAAAACAAAAAGTATTGCTGCCACATCAAAATAATTAAACTATTTTCAAGATAGAATTCAAAATTCATGTACTTCTTTTTCTTTTTCAGAAAACATTTTTCATTTAAGAAAGGTGAAAGATTCATGGAACATTCATAGCTTTAAGAAATAGACACTAAACACTAATGATCATGTAATGAAGACACAAACATAGTCAAAATATAACATAAAAACCGAAAACAGAAAAGAAAATAAACAAGGAGATTAAGGAACGGGTCCACCTTAGTGATGGTGGCTTCTTCTTCCTCTTGAAGAACCAATGGAGTGCTCCTCTATGTCTCTTCCTTGCCTTTGTTGCTCCTCTTCCTAGAGGTTTCTCCGGCCTTGGGTGCCATTAATGGTTATGGAAAGCAAAAAGCTGAGCTTTTCCATACCAAACTTAAAAGCTTTGCTTGTCCTCGAGCAAAATAAGATAAAAGGGAGTAGAAGAAGAATGATGCAATTAATTATGAAAACTTATTACTGTATACAAGAAAAATTAAAAAGAGTTGAAAAAGAATTTGAAAAGATATGTAAGTTTTGAAAATGTTTTGCAAGAAATTGAAAAGAATTGAAAAAGAATTAAAACAAATTGGAAAGATTATTAATTTTTGAAAATAGAAATTAAAAGATGAACGTTTAAAATATGTTTGATGCAAAAAATTTTTGAATTAAAACATGAAAAATTGAAAAAAATCGAATTGGAAACAAAATTACCTCCCTTGTGTTATCCTGGCGTTAAACGCCCAGAATGCTATCCATTCTGGCATTTAACGCCCATTTGACTGCCTCTTCGGGCATTTAACGCCCAGCCAGATACCCTGGCTGGCGTTAAACGCCAGGAATCCTTCTTTACTGGGCATTTTTCTAAACACCCAGAATGCTGCCATTTCTGGCGTTAAATGCCCAGAATGCTGCCCATTCTGGCATTTAACGCCTAGAATGCTGCCTGCATGGGCGTTAAACTCCCATTCTTCTATCCTTACTGGCGTTTAAACGCGAGTAAGCCTGTACTCCAAGGTGTGCTATTTTTGCTGCTGTTTTTGATTCCGCTTTAATTCTGCAGTTGTTTTTGTGACTCCACATGATCATCAACCTAAAGAAAACATAAACTAACAATGGAAAATGAAATGAAAAAGTAATTAACATAGATAAATAAGATTGGGTTGCCTCCCAATAAGCGCTTATTTACTCTCTTTAGCTGGACTTTTACTGAGCTTTTAATTTAGTCTCAGTTTTGAGCACTCTTGCTCAACATTGCCTTCAAGATAATGTTTGACTCTCTATCCATTAACAATAAATTTTTTGTCAGAGGCAATATCCTAAAGCTCTACATAACCATATGGTGACACACTTGTAATCACATGTGGTCCCTTCTACCGGGATTTTAGTTTCCCAGGGAACAATCTGAGCCTAGAGTTAAACAGCAGAACCTTCTGTCCTGGCTCAAAGACTCTAGATGATAGCTTTCTGTCATGCCATCTTTTTGCTTTCTCCTTGTAAATTTTAGCATTTTCAAAAGCATTGAGTCTGAACTCTTCCAGCTCATTCAACTAGAGTAATCTTTTCTCTCCAGCTACCTTAGCATCAAGGTTTAAGAACCTGGTTGCCCAGTAGGCCTTGTGCTCCAGTTCCACTGGCAGATGACAGGCTTTTCCATACACAAGCTGGTTTGGAGAAGTCCTTATAGGAGTCTTGAATGCGGTTCTGTATGCCCACAGAGCATTATCCAGACTTCTTGCCCAATCCCTTCTACAAGTACTTACAGTCTGTTCCAGGATTTGTATTAGTTCTTTATTTGAGACTTCAGCCTGCCCATTTGTCTGTGGATGATATGGAGTTGCCACTCTGTGGTTAATTCCATATCGGATCAGAGCAGAGTCAAGCTGTTTATTGCAGAAATGAGTGCCTCCATCACTGATCAGTACCCTAGGGACACCAAACCTGCTAAAGATATGCTTCTGGAGGAACTTCATCACTGTCTTAGTATCATTAGGGGGTGTTGTAATTGCCTCTACCCATTTAGATACATAGTCTACTGCCACCAGAATATAAGTGTTTGAATATGATGGTGGGAAAGGCCCCATGAAGTCAATACCCCATACATCAAACAACTCAATCTCTAAGATCCCTTGCTGAGGCATGGCATAATTATGAGGCAGATTACCAGCTCTCTGCCAACTGTCACAGTTACGTACAAACTCTCGGGAGTCTCTATGGAGAGTAGGCCAGTAGAAGCCACATTGGAGAACCTTTGTGGCTGTTCGCTCACCTCCGAAATGTCCTCCGTATTGTGATCCATGGCAATGCCATAGGATCTTCTGTGCTTCTTCTCTAGGCACACATCTATGGATTATTCCATCTGCACATCTCTTAAAGAGATATGGTTCATCCCACAGGTAGTACTTTACATCAGAAACCAATTTTTTCGTTTGCTGCTTACTGTACTCTTTGGGTATGAATCTCATAGCTTTATAGTTTGCAATGTCTGCAAACCATGGTACTTCCTGAATGGCAAAGAGTTGCTCATCCGAAAATGTTTTAGAGATCTCAGTAGGAGGGAGGGACGCTCCTGCTACTGGTTCCATCCGGGACAGGTGATCAGCTACTTGGTTCTCTGTTTTTTTTTCTGTCTCTTATTTCTATATCAAACTCTTGCAGAAGCAACACCCATCTTATGAGTCTGGGTTTTGAATCCTACTTTGTGAGGAGATATTTTAGAGTAGCATGGTCAGTGTACACAATCACTTTTGATCCTACTAAATAAGATCTGAACTTGTCAATGGCATAAACCACTACAAGGAACTCTTTTTCTGTGGTTGTCTAATTCTTCCGCGCGTCATTTAAAACACGGCTAGCATAATAAATGACATGCAGAAGCTTGTCATGCCTCTATCCCAATACTGCACCAATGGCATGGTCACTGGCATCACACATTAGTTCAAATGGTAATGTCCAGTCTGGTGCAGAAATGACTGGTGCTGTGACCAGCTTAGCTTTCAGAGTCTCAAACGCTTACAGACACTCTGTGTCAAAGACAAATGGTGTATCAGCAGCTAGTAGATTGCTCAGAGGTTTTGTAATTTTTGAAAAATTCTTTATAAACCTCCTATAGAATCTTGCATGTCCTAGAAAGCTTCTGATTTCCTTAAAATTGGCAGGTGGTGGTAATTTTTCAATTACCTCTACCTTAGCTTGATCCACCTCTATTCCCTTGTTCAAAATTTTGTGCCCAAGGACAATTCCTTCAGTCACCATAAAGTGACACTTCTCCCAGTTTAAAATCATGTTAGTCTCTTGGTACCTTTTCAAAACAAGTGCTGGATGGTCAAGACAGGAGCTGAATGAGTCTCCAAATACTGAGAAGTCATCCATGAAGACTTCCAGAAATTTATCTACCATATCAGAGAAGATAGAGAGCATGCACCTCTAAAAGGTTGCAAGTGCATTGCACAGACCAAATGGCATCCTTCTGTAGGAAAATACTCCAGATGGACATGTGAATGCTGTTTTCTCTTGGTCCTGAGGATCTACTGCAATTTGGTTGTAACCTGAATAGCCATCCAAAAAGCAGTAGTATTCATGGCCTGCTAGTCTCTCTAGCATCTGGTCTATGAATGGTAAAGGAAAATGATCCTTCCTAGTGGCTGTATTGAGCGTTTTGTAGTCAATACACATACGCTACCCTGTAACTATTCTTGTAGGAACCAGTTCATTCTTTTCATTATGAACCACTATCATGCCTCCCTTTTTGGGGATAACTTGGACAGGGCTCACCCAGGGGCTATCAGAAATAGGATAAATAATCCTAGCCTCTAGTAACTTAGTGACCTCTTTTTGCACCACCTCCTTCATGGCTGGATTTAGCTGCCTCTGTGGTTGAACCACTGGCTTAGCATCATCCTCCAATAGGATCTTGTGCATGCATCTGGCTGGGCTAATGCCCTTAAGATCACTTATGGACCACCCAAGAGCTGTCTTGTATGTCTTTAGCACCTGAATTAGTGCTTTCTCTTCCTGTGGCTCTAAAGCAGAGCTTATGATTACTGGGAAAGTGTCATCTTCTCCCAGAAATACATATTTCAGGGATGGTGGTAGTGGTTTGAGCTCGGGTTTAGGAGGCTTCTCCTCTTCCTGAGGAGTCTTAAGAGTTCTTTTGTTTTCTCTGGTTCCTCCAGATCAGGCTGAACATCTTTAAAAATGTCCTCTAGCTCTGATTCGAGACTCTCAGTTATATTGACTTCTTCCACCAAAAAGTCAATAATATCAACGCTCATGCAGTCTTTTGAGGTGTCTGGATGTTGCATAGCTTTGACAGCATTCAACTTAAACTCATCCTTATTGACTCTCAAGGTCACCTCCCCTTTTTGGACATCAATGAGGGTTCGTCCAGTCGCTAGGAAAGGTCTTCCTAGAATGAGAGTTGCACTCTTGTGCTCCTCCATTTCCAGCACCACAAAGTCAGTTGGAAAGGCAAATGGCCCAACCTTGACAATCATGTCCTCAATTATGCCTGATGGAATTTTAATGGAGCCATCAGCAAGTTAGAGGCATATCTGGGTTGGTTTAACTTCATCAGCCAAACCAAGCTTTCTGATAGTGGATGCAGGTATCAGGTTGATACTTGCCCCAAGATCACATAAACCTGTCTTGGTACAAGCACTCTCTAATGTGCATGGTATCATAAAGCTTTCCGGATCTTTAAACTTCTCTGGTAAGCTTTTTAAAATGACTGCACTGCATTTTTCAGTGAGAAAAACTTTTCAGTTTCTCTCCAATCCTTCTTATGACTTAAGATCTCTTTCATGAACTTAGCATAAGAGGGTATTTGCTCAAGTGCCTCTGCAAACGGAATCTTTATTTCAAGAGTCCTGAGATAGTCTGCAAAGCGGGTAAATTGTTTATCCTGTTCCACTTGGCAGAGTTTCTGAGGATAAGTCATCTTGGCTTTATATTCTTCAACCTTAGTTGCTGCAGGTTTATTTCCTACAGAAGTGGTTGGAGAAGCCTGCTTAAGGGGTTGTTATCAGCACTTGCATCTGTCTGATCCCTCATTGGCGTTTGAACGCCAGAATTGGGTGCTTTTGGGTGTTTAATGCCAGATTGCCACCCTTTTCTGGCATTTAAACGCCAGAATTGACCATCCATTGGGCGTTTAATGCCAACTTCTGACCCTTTTCTGGCGTTTGAACGCCATAATCATTCTTCTCTGGGCTCTTATTATCCTCAGAGGGATTTTGGGCAGTGGTTTGGTCATCCTCTGTCAGATGTTCCTTTCTTGGCTTCCTACTGCTTTGAGTTGAGATATTCAATGTCTTTCCACTCCTTAAATGAACAGCTTGGCATTCTTCTGTTATCTCTTTAGATAATTGCTGTCTTGTCTGATTCAGTTGTTTTTTCATATTCTGGTTACCATCTTTGGTTTCTTGTAGTATCTCTTTAAATTCTGCTAACTGTTTTGTTATAGAAAATAGTTGTTGATTGGGTTCAACAATTTGTTTTGGAGGGCTAAGTTCAGTGGATGCTGCCTCAGCCTTTTCTTTCATGGAGGTCTCACCACTTGAGTATAGGTGCTGATTTCTGGCAATTGTATCAATGAGCTCTTGAGCCTCTTCAATTGTCTTTCTCATATGTATAGATCCACCAGCTGAGTGGTCTAGAGATATCTGGGCCTTTTTTGTAAGCCCATAGTAAAAGAAGTCTAACAGCACCCATTCTGAAAACATTTCAGAGGGGCATTTCCTTAGCATCTCTCTGTACCTCTCCCAGGCATTATAAAGAGATTCATTATCCTCTTGTTTAAAGCCTTGGATGTCCAACCTTAGCTGTGTCATCCTTTTTGGAGGAAAATATTGATTCAGAAATATGTCTAATAACTGTTTCCATGTTCTTATACTTGCTGTGGGTTGGTTATTCAACCACCTCTTAGCTTGATCTTTTACAGAAAATGGAAACAATAATAATATGTGGATATCCTGATCTACTTTCTTATCATGTACTATGTCAGTAATTTGTAAGAATTATGCCAGAAACTCAGTAGGTTCCTCCTGTGGAAGACCGGAATACTGGCAATTTTGCTGCACCATGATAATTGACGACTGCGCATCATGTACCCTTTTTTCTTATCTAAAAGGACCATAAAAAGAGCATAATCTCATTTATCAATGCAATTTCATGAACCAAATGATTTACATTACGGTACATTGCTTTGAAATGGGTTTGTGCTGAATTTTAGGTGAAAAGAGCAAAAAAAAAAAAGGCGAAGAAAATAACATATAAAGCTAGGCGTGTGAAGTTGGACGTGCCACTTGAAACTCTGGGCGTAGCACGCCAAGCTTTTGAACCAACTCTCAACAATGGGCATGCCACTTGAAGCTCTGGGCGTGGCACGCCAGGCCAACATTCCAGCAAAGAAGGTTGAAGAATTTTACATGGGCGTGCCACTTGGAGCTCCGGGCATGGCACACCAAGTTTGTGAAGCCAAGATCTCAAAGAGGGTGCGCCACTTGATGTTTTGGGCATTGCACGCCAGCTTAAGTTCCAGAGGAGTGATTTTGAGCCCCACTATGGGCATGGCATGCCAAGAAGTAGGCGTGGCACGCCAGGGCATATGCCAGCCTGACCTCCTCTCATTCAAATGAGGATATCTTGAGTTACACAACTCCGAATTAGATGATTTCAGTGCCATTAGAAAGTAGACATCTAGGGCTTTCCATCCATATATAACACTTTATGATGGACGTCGGAATTAAGGAAGATATTGACCCCGAAAACACAAGGAGCAAAACACGTCACTGCAGAGTTACCAGCCTGACCTCTTCATCTTCAAAGAAATATAACTTGAGTTGTAGAGGTCTAAATGATGTGATCTTGGTGGCGTTGGAAAGCTGACATCAAGAGCTTTCCAACAATATATAACACTCTAGGGTGGACGTTAAAAATGGAGGTGAAAAATGCCATTATTTCAGCGTTGCAAAATCTAGGTGTGCCACTTGACATCGAAGGCGTGGCACGCCAGGCTACCTGACAGACTGACCTATTCACCTTCAAATGAGCATAACTTGAGCTACAGAGGTCCAAATGAGTTAATTTCAAAGGCGTTGGAAAGCTAACATCCAGGGCTTTCCAACAATATATAATACTTTATAGTGGACATTTAATTTGAGCCCAAACAACTCCATCAATTCAGCATTGCAAAGTGGATCATACTCCAAAGGGCAAAATCAAGTGGGAGTGGCACTTGAAACCACACGCCAACTTCTTCCTGCAGCCCCCAACCTTCTATCAAGCCCTCTCCAACTCTCATTATTCAAGCCACAATTATCAACCAATCAAGGCCACAAGAAGCATCTAGAATAGTTCATTTTCATTTCATTGTAATTTGCTTTCAATTTCATTTAAGTTTGTAATTTAGGAGAGCCTATATAAAGGCCTTAGTTTCATAGAATTAGTCATGGCTGGATTGGGGGAAGTCTTTAGACCCTCTCTATTCACCATCAATTTCTTCTCTTTTCTTTCTTACTTTATAAATAATTTAGTTATGAATTACAAACTCTTTCCATTGGGAAAGAGAGCTCTATTATTTTTTAATGGATTGATTGTTTTTATTCTTCTTCTTCTCTTCATCTCTCTTTGATTTACTAGAAAAAATTTCGTTCTTCATGATAGCATTCAATTATCTTGGAAAAGAGATTGAATGTAATTGGGTTTTATGGGAACCTTGGAAGAGGAATGATGCGTGAGCATCTTATCTATCTTTTCCTTGTGAATTTGCACTTGAATTGCTAAGTTTAATCAAAATTTAAATATCTTTTGGCCACTATGGATGCTACTTTGATTTGGGTATAATTTTATTTATTTCAGGTAATATTTGGATGGATTTGACAGAGTTTTGTAGTACAAAAGGGAGAAAGCAAATGATGCTATCAATCCTGACCTCCTTTCACTCAAACAGAAATAACTTGAGCTACAAAGATCCAATTGATGTGATTCCACCAACATTGGAAAGCAAACTTCTAGGGCTTTCCAACGATATAAAATAGTGCATAGTTCTTCTCCAGAAACCTCTGCCTCCTCCACGGTGAACTTGGCCCCTGCCAAGTTCAGCGTGGAACTTGAAAGCTCCCAGGGAAGCACGCACCACATCCCACGCTGAACTTAGAAAAAGCCAAGTTCAGCGTGGACTAAAAGGGAAACAAGCAAAATGCTGCTGTCTCCTCCACGCTGAACTTGAGAATTTCCAAGTTCAGCGTGGATCCTTAATATCAAAGTGGTCCCCAGGCTTCCATACAAGCTGCGCATGAAGACAAATTAATTTTGATTAAATTTGTATTTTATTTTAAAATAAGAAAAAATATTATTTTAGTTTTAGAAAATATATTTTACATTAATTAGGATTAGATATAAAAAGGAAAAGAATAACCCTTTTGGGCTCTCTTATCTTCTACCTCATTCCACAATTTACAGTTTTTCAGAATCCTTATTTTCTCTCTGAACCATGAGCAACTAAACCTCCACTGTTAAGGTTAGGAGCTCTATCTATTGTATGGATTGATACTATTATTTTTCTATTTTAATTCATGTATTGATTTCTATTTCAAGAATTGTTTTGGTTCTTTATCTTATGAATTTGGGTGGAACAGAAGTATGACCCTTGTTCTAATTGAGTTCTTGTATAACTTGGAAAAGCTCTTTACTTGAACAACAGCTTGAAAATAATTTCTCCTAAACTTCTAAGTATCTGGACTTAACGGGATACTGATGCACGGTAACTTGTCTCTCAAAAAATTTTCCTCGGCAAGTATACCGAATTGTCGTCAAGTAAAAACTCACAATAGAGTGAGGTCGAATCCCACAGGGATTGATTGGTCAAGCAACTTTAATCAGAGGAATGTTCTAGTTGAGCTAAGCAGAAATTGAGTTGAGATTTAAAGAAAAGTAAATGGCGGAAAAGTAAATAACAGGAAATAAAATTGCTGGAAGTAAATGGCATAATGTAAATGACGGAAAGTAAATTGCAAAATCTTAAATGTGAGTTTGGGGAAATGAACATAAAAGTAAAAAGCAGAAAGTAAAGAGAATGGGTAAGATCAGAAATGGGGGATTCATTGGGCTCAAGAGATGTTGTATTCTCTGGATCAAGTTCATTCTCATCTCTTCCTCAATCAATGCATTCATTGATCTCCTTGGCAATCTTAAGTGATTGGATTCCAATTCCTTGGTAATTCAATCTCTCAAATCTTGATCAATAGCCAATTCCTTGGTCTAATTACTCATGAGAAGAGATGAAGTATGGTCACTGATTATACCACATGTATTCCCAAATTAAAGTGTCGGTAGGATTATATGTCACTATATCCATCCAAACCCCAATTTGGTCCAACATGAGAAAGCATTTCTAGCATGATCTCTTGATTCCTCTTCCAAGGTTCCGAAGAGATCCAAGTATGAATAGCTTCTTTTCCAAGACAACTACCCAATTGGATGAAGATTGAAAGCTTTCTAGTAAAATTAAGAGAAAAGAAAGAAGAAGAATAATGAAAACTATTATTGATCCATCAAATTACAACAGAGCTCCCTAACCTAATGAAAAGGGGTTTAGTTGTTCATAGCTCTGGAAATGGAAGGAGATAAAGAAGAATGCATTGTCAAATTAACTAGAAATTACAGAGAAAGTAAAGTATACAGAGTGTAGTTCTCCAAAATGCCAAAAAGCTCTCCTACTAGTTCAAAACTACTCCTATATATACTACTCTTCTGATCTTCTAGTTGGCTCTTCAAGTCTTGGATATGGGCCTTTGATCTTGAGTTGAAGCAGTTATAGTCTTTAGTGGGCTCAGCTTTTGCTTGCAGAAAAAGTGTGAGTTAGGCATGGACGTTAGTTAGGACGTTAGTGGTGTTAACGTTAAGTGAAAATGTGGGTTCGAGAACGTTAGTGACGATCACCTTTTTCACTAACGTTCCAAGCCAAAAATGATCCACGTTAACTTCAACGTTAATGGCACTAACGTGACCACTAATGTTGCCTCTTGGTCCTTCGTAACATTATTGGCATTCACCTTTTCCAATAACGTTGCTTATTGCCTCTTTTCCCCACCTTAGAGTTCACGTTAGTATAACTAACGTGACCCTAAACGTGGGCATGCCTAAGCTTTGAGAGCGTTAGTGACACTTACCTTTGTCACTAACGCTCCAAACGCCCCTTTTTCCCACATTAGAGTTCACGTTAATTAGATTAACGTAGTGGTAATTGCCATCTCCAACGTTAGTGACAAAGGTGAGTGTCACTAACGTTGGCCTATTACTCCTTGCACCACGTTACCCTTCACGTTAGTGGTCTTAACGTGACCACTAACATGGGCAATCTTGGCCTGTTCCAACGTTAGTGACAAAGGTGAGTGTCACTAACATTGGCAATCTCCTCTAATCTCCACGTTAGAGTTCACATTAATTAGATTAACGTGGCTCTTAACGTGGCTTATGTATGGCCTTTTAGAACGTTAGTGGTGTTCACTTTTACCACTAACGTTGGAGCTCCTCTTTTCTTTCCACGTTAGCTCCCACGTTAATGTAACTAACGTGGCAACTAACGTGGGTTATGATGGCTTCGAAGGCGTTATTGGCAATCACTTTTCTCATTAACGCTACAAGCTTATGCCCATTCCACGTTAGTGGTCACATTAATTAGACTAACGTGGCTACTAACGTGGCTCTTCCTTGCTTCGTTTGTCCTGAAATCAAGCAAATAAAGTGCATCAAAGCTCTCTTCCAAGTCATGAGATCATGCATTATCCAATTTGTCATTCAATTCATGCATAATTCTCATGAAATCATGTAAAGTTCACAATCTTTGCTTGAATCAAGATGTAAGTTTATTTCTACCCAAAACTTGCTTATTTACTAAGAAAATGCATGAAACTACCCTAAAATAGTAAAGAAAAGGTCAGTGAAGCTGGCCAAAATGCCCTGGCATCATAATACCAAACTTAAAGCTTGCTTGTCCCTAAGCAAGTATTGAAACATAAGAATGATGAATGAAAGAACAAGAGAAATAAGTTCTTATTATAGAAGTAAAGTTCTTGGTTTATGGGGTTTCATGCATAGCAACTTAGGTTCATTCCCTTACGGGTCTCCAGGTCCTTATCATGCTCTTGAATACTTGCTTGATTGCATCCTATGAGATCCTTATTCCTTGATCCTCCCTTTTTTTTTCTCAGGGTTTATTGCATCCTTAGGCTAAGTGCTCTGTGAGGGGGCGACTATTTAAAATAAGCTTTCAGCCAACACCCCCAAACCAGTTGGTTCAAGGTGCTAGGTGTTGAAACACCCCTAAGGACTTACTCACTCAAGTCTCTCTCCCCCATACATGCACACCACATGCACATGGTTTGTTATTTTCTTTCCTTGAGGCTTTGGTGTCCAGCACCTCTTTGGGTTACTAAGTGTTCTGTAGCAAAGATTGCTCTTGATAGTGGAGTTTCAGCTGATAATCCCGGGTTAGTTAGCCCAAGAGATAAGGCACCCCTGAGAGCTTAGTCATCCAAGCATATCCTTTGTACAGGAGCACCACAGACATATGCCTCAGTATTCAAACCCTTGGTGCCTAGCCTTATTTCTTATTATTTTTCTTTCTTTTTCAAACTCTTATTGTTCTTTCTCTTTTTCTTATTAGGATCTTGTTGTTTGGCTAATCTCATAGGATATGTTTCAAGCATGTAATTCAATACTCATGAGTGCCCTTATACCTTATAGGTGATCTAACTTAGCTAATCTATTATCCCACCACAAACCTTGAGGACTTACTTCACCATATGAACCCTACTCTAGTTTCTTTCATAACATTCTCTTTCATTAAATTCAAAGGGCAAGCATACAAGTAAGTAGGATGAAAATAAAAATAGGTAACTTGGACCAGCACACATAGACTTAATAACTGAAAATGCTAAAGACAGAATTGAAAATTCCTAAGCTACTATGGAAGCATGTTCTATTTCATACATGATTTTCCTTATTTAGACTTGAAAAAGATAAAATGAAGAGGTAATTCCACCACCTTTTACTCATGGGGATGCCCATGCTCTCTCTCTTGTTTGTCCTCTTTGTGTCCACTTGTGTTTCCTTGTATCTGTGTCATTCTGGCTCTTTTCCAATCCTCAAGTGCTTTCCTTACTGATTCATGACTCCTTTTGACTTTTCTCTTTCTTCTCGCGCTAATTCATCCTTCACTTCTTCATATTTTGTAATTCCCGGATGCAATATAGGCAGTTGTCCGACTAAGTATCCGAGCCTGAATTGAGTGTTCACATGATGTCCAGTCTCACTCATGTAAACTCCTTCTGAGAATGCCCTGAGTTCTGCCTGTTCTATTTGTTTCCGATGCATCTCATGTATGTGTGCACCTTGATGTGCTTGGATGTTGATTAACTTTTGGATGGCTTCTTGTTGTTGATCTTGCTTTTGATTTATCCTTTGGAAAGATTCATTCCATTGTCTCCCTTGTTCCAGTTGCTGCTCCATCAATTGCTTTTGCCACTCCTCTTGTTGATTCATCCATCTGGAGAATGATTCTTCTTGGCGGTTCATCATTTGTAGTTGAAGCTCTTTCTGTGCCCATTGATTCTCCACGTATTGTCTAGATAAGCCATCAATGGCTTTCTGTAATTGGTGCATGTCCAAAGTGGCTGGGGCTTGCTCTTTTGGGTCTTGTTCTTCTACAACTTCATGGGCTGTCCTCTTTCTTATCCTTCGTTGAGGTAGGGGAGATGCAACAACATGCATCCATCAAACAGTAATTGGGATGCCCACTTTTATCCACTCGGGGTCCCCGTCTTCGAATACCACCCCAGCCCTATCACACAGACGGAAAATAGTGCTGGGGTAGCCTAACTTTCCTCTAGAATCGCTTTTCTCAGCCATCTTCCTAATGCCTTGGGCTATGAGTTCGTGAACCTTGATCTCTCCTCCTTTGAGTATACATTGCACCATGGTTGCTCTCTTAAGGTTCACCTCTGAATTGTTTCCGGTGGGTAGGATAGATCTCCTTACAATTTCGAACACCCCTTTGCTTCAGGAGTGAAATCCCCTCTCTTAATGAATTTGGGCTTCCCATGGGGATTTCGTACCCAATCAGCTCCTTGTATGCAGATATCTTGCACAATCTGGTCGTAATTGGGACTGCTATCTATTTTGGACTGATAGCTCTCTTCTGCAAATGGTATGGTTCGTAGCTTTAACGCCCTCATGATACTCATGGAATTAAAATCCACGGTCACCCCTCTTACAAAGCTTATATAGGACTCACCTGCCTTATCATACCTGACTGTATTTGCATAAAATTCTCTTACAAGAGTTGCATTTACTTTTGTTACCGGATCAGTGATGAGCTCCCATCTTCTCTTTTCCACCTTCTCTGCAATTTCGGGGCACTCAGTTTTCTTGACTTGAAAGCCTAGCTCATATATGATCTCCTTATCAGCCATCCACCCAAATTGTAATGCATGGTGAAAGGTTCTGAACTTCTTCTCATCAAAAGGGCGTTGCTCCATAGGCTCCTTCTCTTTTCTTCATTTAGAGCTAGACGAGGCCATGAGTGACTTTTAAATTTGAATTTGTCGATGTATGATTGATTGGTGAGAGTGCTTTCGATGGAATAAGAGGTGTTGAAGGTGTGTTCCGAGAATAAGAAGTATGAAGAATTCAGAATTGGAATGTGAAGGGGTACGGACTAGGAACTACTTATATAGAAAAGTGGTAAGTAAATGAAAGGTGTGGATTGATGGTGTAGGCGTATGATGAACGGATGGGGTTTAGCATGGGATGGGCACAAGGATCATCACTTTTATGATAGGGTTGGTTCGGTCTCCAAGGGTATTATTCTTCCAATGTTGCATGGCAACATTTCCCAATGTATTCCCTTTGAAGACATGTGTATAGTCCCCCTTTGTGAAGTGGTCGAACCCTTCTTCTTCAATTGTCCTATCAATTCCTTCCAATCTTCCCTTCATTTCTCCTACAAGATAAAATGAATGTAACTAATAAATTTTGGATAGTGGCGGTAACTACTTTTTAAAATTTTTGTTTTTAACTAACTAAGTGCTATTCATGAATGCAAACAAACTGACTATTTAACCTTCCATGTATGCAACATTAGTGATACCAAACTTAGTTTATGGCCATGTGGTGTAAAAAAGATTTGTTCAAGGTTCTAAGAGTGACATGATATGAGTTGCATTTATGTTCTCTTAGTGTGCCTTGAACATCAAATTTGTTCTTCACTATATGTTGCATACAAGGATTCATTTAAGTGTATGTCAAAGTTGATTTGGAATTCATGAACCTTGCATTATTAACTACTTTAAAAACATATAAAACATGGGTTGCCTCCCATGAAGCGCTTTTTTAGCGTCACTAGCTTGACGTTATGCCTTTGTCAGGGTGGTTGGTAATGCTTCAAATCTTCCCCCCTCGTAGTGAATCTATCTCCATTGGCTTCATTAAGGATCTCCACATGTTCTAAGGAGAGAATTCTGCTGATGGTGAAGACTTTAGGCAGCTGAGATGGGATGGTGGGGAGATGAGGTGGGATAGTTGGGAGATAAGCTGAGATCACTTTATCCCCTAGAGAGAAATCCTCTGTAGGGATCTTCGTGTTCCTCCATCCCCTTGGTGCCTTCTTCCTTGTTTCTTTTAATGCTACCCTGCTCCTTGTGGCCTCTTTTTCCAAGGAAATTTTGTTGTTGGTCTCATATGACTCTGGTGGTTTTAGCTTTTCTTGGGTTTCCTCTAGCTGTGACACCTTCTGACTGTTTTGCTTACCAACCAAAGGGATTCCCAGGTGTACAGTTTGTGCTTCAGTGCTTGTTTCTTCCAGCAGTGCCTTGTCGTGATCTTCCTTTGGTTCCTTGTTTTCTTGATCTGCTTCTTGTGAGGGTTTGAAGACATTGAAGGTAAGTTGTTCAACATGTATCGTCAGTATTAGCTCTCCTCGCTCCACATCTATAAGCGCTCTGGCTGTAGCTAGGAATGGTCTTCCCAATATGATTGGATGGAGGTAACTCTCTTCCATTTCCAATATGATAAAGTCTGTTGGAAGGAAGTAGTTCCCAACCTTCACCAACACGTTTTCAACCACTCCTACTGCTTATTTTTGAGATTTGTCAGCCAGCCTAATGACTACGTCTGTGGGCGTTAGCTCATTGATCTACAGCTTCTTCATGAGAGATAGAGGCATTAAATTAATGCTTGCTCCCAGATCATAGAGTCCCTTATCAATCAGTGTTTATCCTATGGAACAGGGGATGTGAAAACTCTTTGAGTCCTTCCTTTTTGTGGGCAACTCTGGTTGAATGAGAGCACTGCACTCCTTATTCATTACTATTGTTTGCCCTCCTTTGAGTGAGCTTTTCCTGGTCAGCAGCTCCTTTATACACTTAATGTATGAGGGCATTTGTTAGAGAACCTTGATGAATGGTATATTTACATGGAGGGATGCAAACATGTCGAGGAACTTTGAGTATATTCTCTTTTCTACACCACCCTTGAGTCTTTGGGGAAAAGGTGCATAGAGGTTCAGAATCTCCTTCTTTATAGTTTTGGTTTCTTGGTGACCCTCTTCTTGCTTCTATTCTAGGTTATTCTAAGGGTTTATTTATCTCTTCCTCAGTCCCCCTATCACATTTAGTGACTATCTTGCATTATTCCCATCTTACTTTCTTTGCTTCACCCCTCGGGTTTTTCTCTGTGTCACTTGGGAAGCTGTCAGTAGGTTTGGAAATCTTCTCAGAAAGGTATCCCACTTGAAATTCTAGCCTCTTGATGGTGTCTCCCTGGTTTTTGATATTGGCTCGCACCTCCTTCTTGAACACCTTGTTATCTTGGATTTCCTTACATATGCCTTCAAGTAGAGTCTCAATCCTTGAGAGTCTATCTTCGGATGATGGTGAGTTGAGATTGGAGGGATGAGAAGGGCCATTTTGGTTTTGATATGGATATTGAGAGGTATTGTTAGGTGGGTGCTGATATGATCTCTGTGTGGAATGTTGGTGAGCTGCATTGTTGTTGGGGTTGTGATGTCTCTGATCATGGCCTTGATCTTGTTGATTTCCCCACCCAAAGTTTGGGTGGTTCCTCCAACCAGGATTATAAGTTTTGGAGTATGGATCATGAGTCTGCCTAGGTAAATTCCCAATATAGTTGGCTTGTTCCTGATCACCCTTTGCCTCTGCATTCACTCCTTCTTGAGCTGCTGATGAGGTGGTGATTGCTGCTACTTGGTTCCTTTTCATCTTCTTGGTAAGGTCAGCCAACTGTTTGGTGATCAACTTGTTTTGAGCCAGCAGTGTATCCACGTTGTTCAGCTCCATCACTCCTCTAGTATTGCCTCTTTCAGAAGCATAGAAGTAGTCATTCTCGGCTACAGTCTCAATGACATCTATGGCTTCTTATAATGGTCTTCTTCTTGTTCAGAGATCTCCGGATGAGTGGTCTACTGCCTTCTTTGATTCATAAGAAAGACCCTCATAGAAAATATGTAACTGCACCCACTCATTAAACATATCTGGCGGGCACCTTCTTGTCAAGTCCTTAAACCTCTCCCATGCTTCATAGAGAGTTTCACCATCTTGTTGCCTGAAGGTTTGTACCTCAGCTCTCAACCTATTGATTCTTTGAGGAGGATAGAATCTCGCCAAGAATTTGTTCACCACATCTTTCCAGGTTGTTAAACTCTTCTTCGGGAAAGATTCCAGCCACTTAGATGCTTTGTCCTTGAGTGAAAAGGGGAACAGAAGCAGTCTATAGGTGTCAGGATGAACACCATTAGACTTCACAGTATCACATATCCTCAGGAAGGTGGTTAGATGTTGATTGGGGTCTTCTTGGACACTTTCTCCGACTGAACAATTGTTCTGAACAAGGGTGATGAGCTGGGGTTTTAGTTCAAAGTTATTGGCATGTATGGTTGGCTTTTGGATGCTACTTCCACAGTTTCCTGAGTTTGGGTTAATATAAGATCCTAGAACTCTTCTCTCTTGCCCAGCATGATGCACTGGACCTTCTCTGCCATGGTTGTGAGCCTCTTCTTCATGACGGTTCTCCATATTCTCATCCATGTTTGGTTCAAAGTACTCTTCCTCCTCCTCAACACCAATGACTCTCTTTCCACTTGCTTCCCTCCTTAATCTAAGGAGGGTCCTCTCAGGTTCAGAATCAAAGGGAGTTAAAGCCCCGCTTCTTCTACCTGTCATACAACCAACAAAGCAAAAAAAAGGCAAGAGAGAAATTGAATGGAGTTTACTCTTGTTAGGAATGTTGTTAGGGTGAGTGATGCAATATATGAAACAGTTAGTGGGTTAGTGAACTGAATTGTAAAAAGAATGAAGATAACACCACAAACGGGTAAGGGGTAAAGGGAAGAAAATAGCTAGAACTGAAAATAAATCACTCAAATTAAATTAAATCAAACAAAAGAAAAATGCTCAATCTAGTTATCCACCAATTTAATCATTGTTGATACAAAATCAATACCCGGCAACGGCGCCATAAACTTGATGCACGGAAACTTGTCTCTCAACAAATTTCCCTCGGCAAGTATACCGAAACGTCGTCAAGTAAAAATTCACAATAGAGTGAGGTCGAATCCCACAGGGATTGATTGGTCAAGCAACTTTAATCAGAGGAATGTTCTAGTTGAACTAAGCAGAAATTGAGTTGAGATTTGCAGAAAAGTAAATGGCAGAAAAGTAAATAACATGAAATGTAATTGCTGGAAGTAAATGGCAGAATGTAAATAACGGAAAATAAATTGCAGAATCTTAAATGGAAGTTTGGGGAAATGAACATAAAAGTAAATGGCAGAAAGTAAAGAGAATGGGTAAGATCAGAAATGGGGGATTCATTGGGCTCAGGAGATGTTGTATTCTCTGGATCAAGTTCATTCTCATCTCTTCCTCAATCAATGCATTCATTGATCTCCTTGGCAATCTTAAGTGATTGGATTCCAATTCCTTGGTAATTCAATCTCTCAAATCTTGATCAATAGCCAATTCCTTGGTCTAATTGCTCATGAGAAGAGATGAAGTATGGTCACTGATTATAACACATGTATTCCCAAATCAAAGTGTCGGTAGGATTATATGTCACTATATCCATCCAAACCCCAATTTGGTCCAACATGAGAAAGTATTTTGTTCCGAGGGTTACCTAAAACTGTAGGTCGATCTCGGACTATATCTTCTATACTGATCGGAGATGACGTGTCCGGCTGGCGGGTGGCGGCTGGAGCTGTCGTGTCCGACTTGTTGGACTGATAGCGTTGCTGATTCTTCGTCATCGGAGGGTGGGGGGTACCTGCAAGAGACTCCGATGCTTAATTTAGCATGGGTATTAAGCAGGTTTTTAGTAGAATTAGAGTATGAGTTATACCTGGGTGCTCCAGTGTATTTATAATAGTGTGGGATGACCTTCTTAGATAAGATAAGTTAGTTATCTTATCTTATCTTATCTTTTGGCGAGGTCAGCTTATCTTCAATGGAACCGTCCTTATCTCTATAGGCTTGGGCTACCTTTGGATCAGGGTCGTATTCCTTGAGTTGGCCCTTTTTTGGGCTTTCCTGTCGATTTGGCCGAGCTCTTTTAGGAAGAGGTCGGATAGTCTGACCTGAAGAGGTCGGTCGCTTTGTCGCCAATCATCCCGGGTCGGATAGCTCAACTCAGGGTATGAACAGTGCCCCTGCTTGAGCTCGGTCTTCTTTTTTGAGATCGAGTCCTTGACTTCGGTCCTTCTCTAGTGAAGCCGATCTCAAGCATTTAGTCGATTCCTTTCTTTGTAGAACCTTTTTGAATGTGGAACGTTTTCCTCTAAAAGCGCGCGCTTTTATATCAGCACTTTGTTCTTGGGAACATGCGAGGGTTTAATACCTTCATTAATTGGTATTGATTGCCCCGTTTCCCTTGGCTTTATTTTGAATTTTTCAATTTAGAAACGGTTTCTCTTCTTCGTAACCTCCCTTACTTTTCTCTCTTTCTGTTTTTAGAGTTCATAGTTTCTCCTTGCGACACCTGCTTACTACTGCTTTCTGTGGAAGAGGGGTGATTCTGGATTTCACCTTCCGTTTTATACTTTTGGTGAGTTTTTTCGTTCGAGGGGTGGCTCTTTCGCCTGCCGCTTCTGCTCTTCAGCTTTCTTTTGAGATTTTCTCCTATTTTTCCAGGTTTGATTTTTCTTCCTTTCTCTTTTCCGCGTCACTTTTTCATGCCTGATTTTGAGAAAGTTTTGATTTTGCTTGGAGAAAGTTTGGATCTTTCTGCTTTTGCTATGCCTGATTGCTGTTGTAATGTGTG
The DNA here is from genome assembly GCF_059453495.1 of Arachis ipaensis. Taxonomy (NCBI): domain Eukaryota; kingdom Viridiplantae; phylum Streptophyta; class Magnoliopsida; order Fabales; family Fabaceae; genus Arachis; species Arachis ipaensis. Next base: position 74,887,040 of record NC_142442.1, on the reverse strand, counting down.
TTCTGGGAGTTTCTTCGCCTTTTTGCATGAACCTTTTCGCCTTTCCTGTTGTTTGATGATTTTAGGGCTTTTGCATGTTATTACCGTTTCTGTTTGTGCTTTTGATTTTGAATCTTTGGAATGATGGCTTTGTTTGATTCTGAAAAAAGGTTGTGTTTTTGACGATTTCCGTTTGGCATGTTTGATGTTGGCGATGCTTTTTGCTGATAGACTGTAAAAAGATAGTGGCTTTGATGACTTTTTGTGTTTTGACTTTCTTTTTTGAAATGTTTGTTATTTGAAATCTTCTTTTCTTGTTTGAGAGATGTCGGAACGTAAGCTGTAGATTTTTCCTGAAACCTTGCTTTGTTACTGCCTCCAAAGGATGCCCCAGGACTTTGGTTTGAGTCATAGGGTTTTCCTTTTCTGTATGTTCTCCTGTATCTTATTAGTCGAGTTGTTTTGCCCCTCGTCTGAGATGTTTTTTAGTAATCCACTCTTCTTTTCTTATTGTAGGATTAGTTGGCCTCATGTCTTCTCGCAATAACATTATAGAGATGTCTTCTAAAGTTCCCGAGGGGATGTCTGATTGGCTGGACTCCCTTGTCTTAATGTGTGTCTCTGTGGTGGACGCTGAGTTTTATGTAGAGCTGAGGAAACGTCATAGGATTTGTGGTAGCAGTGTCCGTGAGAGGGATTATGAGCTTGTAGCGCCCGACTCTGACGAGAGGGTTTGTTTTCCTACTTCGGTCGAGGGGGAGTGTCCTTTCTTCTATGCCTATCAATATTTCTTCAGCCAGTTGGACATTACTTTTCCATTTACTGCTTTTGAGACAGACTTGTTGTGGTCGTGTAACATTGCCCCATCCCAGCTTCATCCGAATTCCTGGGGTTTTATCAAAATCTTTCAGCTGCTTTGCCAAGAGTTAGGCGTAACACCTTCTCAAACTCTTTTCCTTTATCTTTTTATTTCTGCCTAGCCTGGTGCCTCTTCCAAAAAGAAAGCTTCCCGGGTTTCTTTCAGGTCTACCCAGGGTCATAAAGTTTTTGCCATGTACGATGAGTCTTTTAAGGACTTTAAGAATTATTTCTTTAGAGTCCGTGCTGTTGAGGGGGTCTGCCCGTTTTTTCTTGATGAGAATGATGAGCCTGCTTTCCCTCTAGAGTGACAGAAGGATGTGAGAGTGTCTCGTTATACATGGGAGATGCTTGACGAGGTTGAGCAGGCTTTTGTTATTGTTCTTGAAGATTTATGGGGGGAACCACCCCATCTTGATACAAAAAGGTTTTTGAATGACCAGTCCCTGGTTCGAACTATTTTGGGTACTGTCTGACTTGTTTCTGTACTTGTTTCTTAGTTTTGCTTCCTCTTTCTATGATTGTGACCTTTTACTGTGGTTGGTTCTGTATTTTCAGAGATGTCAAAAAACAATGTTTCCGTGAAGGCTTTCAAAAAGGCAAGGAAGGCTGATGCTGCTCAAAATATCTTGGCCAAGGCGACGGGAGAGGGATCTTCTCAAGTTCAGGTGAAGCCGCCCGTGCCGAGTTCTCTTGGGCCGAGGAAGGTGATTCCCACTCCTCGGGTTTGCCTGGCCGACCCTCCACAGTCTTCCGCTGCTACTTCTGGTGCTCCTTTTAACAAGAAACAAAAAACAATTGAGTCCTTTCAACCTTGATGCCCCTGATTTTGACGCAGTCAAGTTCGTAGATCAGCAGATCGGTCCCTACGGTGTCCTCCCTATGGATGATGTATCACTCCTTTGTCATTTGGATTTTATAACTCGGAATAGTGTAAAAATGGCACATATGGGAGCTGTCCTGTACCGAACTGCTCAAAATCTTTCTCTCTATGCCACCAAAGTTTTTATGGAGGAGGCAAAATAGGAGTTCGATCGGATGAAGAGCTTGAAGGAGGAGCTTGAGGTGAAGGTGGCCAAACTGGAGAAGGATCTGAAGAATGAGAAGGCGAGTTCCCTTGCTCTGGCGGCTTCTGTGCGGTTGGCCGAGGACACGGCATTGAGGCATAAAGATGGCTACGTCACATTCTATCGAGAGGGAATGCGTTTGAAGGAGGAGTTGGAGAACGCCCGAGCTGATTACTCCGAGCTCCAGGGTCATCTTGTTGGCAGTGTGAATGCTGCTTACGAGAACCTGAAGGAGCAGGTTCGAATTATTTCTCCCGAGGCTGACCTTACTCTTTTTAGCCTGGACAATGTTGTGAAGGATGGTAAGATTGTCCCTGATGACCAGGATGATGACGATGTCGATCCTCCCCCTGTGCCTTCTGCCAAAATGTCAACTTCTACAGTTCCTCTGGTTGAGGTCGGTCATTCCGTTTCTGATCCGGACTGTCAGATCTTGAACCGGGATAATGGTACCGTGGATGCTGTGCCTATTCAGACTCGCCCTCCTTCTCCCCGTACTGATGCTGCCGAGAAGGCTCCCGATCTTAGCTGATTTTTCTTGGATGTTTGTGTGGATAGCCCGGCTTGTGGAATTTTAAACTCTTTATTTTGTAGTTTTGATTATTTTGCTGACTGTTGATACTCCTTCTGGTTGCTTGTTTAGCAACTTTTTATTTTGAAAAAACAACAAGTAGCTTTCAAGCTTTTGGGCCTGACCCTGAAGCTTGTTATAATATTATATTTTATATCATGCTTGTTTGCATTTGTCTTGGCACCTTTCTGGGTTTTGAGAATGCTGGAACCTTGCTGCTCGGCCTCTTTGGATTGCTTTGTACTTATTGCTTGTAGCTTGGATCCTTTGAGGTCGTGGATGTGTGGATCCAACTTGTATTTCGGTTTTCTCGCTCTTACTTGTATTTATTTCTAGCAATTCATAACCGATTTTTTTACGTTGGTCCTCTTTCCAGTTATTTTTGTAGTCCTCTTTTTTGGACCTTTGTCAGGTCTCTTTCAGGGACTACTTTTATAACTTGTTTGTGGGAGACCGACTTCTTTGCGTCGCCCTTTTCCAAGTTATTTTTGTAATCCTCTTTCTTGGACCCTTGTCAGGTCTCTTTCAGGGATTACTTTTATAGTTTGTTTTTTTGTAGGAGACCGACTTCGTCATGTCGATCTCTTCTAAGTTATTTTGTAATCCTCTTTCTTGGACCTTTGTCAGGTCTCTTTCAGGAATTACTTTTATAACTTGTTTTTCGTAGGAGACCGACTTCGTCATGTCGATCTCTTCTAAGTTATTTTGTAATCCTCTTTCTTGGACCTTTGTCAGGTCTCTTTTAGGGATTACTTTTATAACTTATTTTTCGTACGAGACCAACTTTATCATGTCAATCTCTTCTAAGTTATTTTATAATCCTCTTTCTTGGACCTTTGTCAGGTCTCTTTCAGGGATTACTTTTAGAACTTGTTTTTCGTGGGAGACCGACTTCGTCATGTCGATCTCTTCTAAGTTATAACAATTCCTCTTTTATAGGGTTGGCCAGACCTCTTTCCAGGGATTTACTGATAACTTGGGTTGACTCGGTCCGACTTTTTTAATGTCGGCCAGTCTTTAAGTTATTATTTAGCATTCCATTAAGACCTCGTCAGGTCCTTTCTCCGGATCACTTTTGATAACTTCTTGCATTATTCTGTTTTCATCTTTGCCGATTTGTACAAAGTGGATTACATCCTCGTTTAGTCGACCTTTAGATGAATTTGGTTTTCATCTCTCTTGGTCTTTATCGTGATTGGGCAGTGAATTTGTTTTTCACTTTTTGCCAATCTGTTGCTTTATAATCGGACGATGAATGTTTCAGATTAATGCATCTTGAAAACTTGTAGAGTCGTCTAATATATTTTATTTAAAAGACAATGAAAATATGTACATATAGATTTTTTATCCTTTTGAATTGGATAATTTCTGGATCTCAACATGGTGCCTCATTAAAAAACCTTTTCAAGAAAAAGAGTGCATCTTATGCTGGTATCCTTTATTTCTAACTATAGTACCTTCTTAAGTTGCAGGCGTGCCACGATCTGGGGAACTCTCGCCCATCGAGTTCGGATAATCTGTAGTAGCCCTTCCAAGTACTTCTATGACTCGGTAAGGTCCTTTCCAGTTTGCCGCCAGCTTTCCTTCTTCGGGTCGAGTTATTCCAATATCATTTCGGATTAGGATGAGATCATTTTCAGCGAAACCTCTTGGCACTACTTTTTGATTATATCTTGAAGCCATTCGGCGCTTTAGCGCTTCTTCCCTGATCCGAGCTCTTTCTTGGATTTTCGGAAGTAGGTCGAGCTCTTCTCTTTGAAGTTGAGAGTTGGCTTCTTCATTGTAGTGGACTACTCTAGGCGACCCTTCCTCGACCTCCACTGGGATCATTACCTCCACTCCGTACGCTAATCGAAATGGTGATTCGTTCGTGGTGGAATGTGGCGTTGTTCGATATGCCCATAGGACTTGTGGAAGTTCTTCGGCCCAAGCTCCCTTTGCATCTTGTAGTCTCCATTTCAGCCCAGCCAATATGACTTTGTTGGCCGCTTCGGCTTGTCCATTGGCTTGGGGATGTTCGATGGAGGTAAACTGGTGTTTTATGTTCAAGTCGGCTACTAATTTTCTGAAGCCAACATATGTGAATTGGGTGCCATTGTCTGTGGTGATGGAGTATGAAACCCCAAACCTTGTGACAATGTTCCTATATAGGAATTTCCGGCTCCTTTGAGCAGTATTGGCTAGGGGCTCTGCCTCGATCCACTTTGTGAAATAGTCTACCCCGACTATTAGGAATTTAACTTGTCCCGATCCCTGGGGAAAGGGTTTGAGAAGATCGAGTCCCCATTTTGCAAATGGCCAAGGCAAAGTTACGCTGATGAGCTCTTCTGGCGAGGCGATGTGAAAGTTGGCATGTTTCTGGCATGGTGGACATGTCTTTACAAATTCTGTAGCTTCTTTTTATAGAGTTGGCCAATAAAATTCTGCCCGGAGTACCTTTTTGGTGAGAGCTTGTGCTCCGGGATGGTTGCCACAAATGCCGCTGTGTACTTCCTCTAAAACTTCCCTTGTGTTGGAGGTCGGCACACATTTTAACAATGGTATTGAAATCCCTCTTTTGTATAGGGTGTTGTTTATGATAGTGTAGTATTGTGCCTCCCGCTTTAACCTCTTTGCCTCCTTTTCATCTGTGGGGAGTGTTTCTATTTTGAGGTAGTTAATTATGGGGGTCATCCATCCTTGATCCTGTCCTGTTATGGCTAGGATTTTTTCCTCTTCCGAGACTGACGGGTTCTGCAGCATTTCCTGGATGAGGCTTCTATTGTTGCCCCCTGGTTTCGTGCTGGCTAGCTTTGAGAGTGCGTTAGCTCGGGCATTTTGTTCGCGGGGTATGTGGTGGATCTTATATTCCCCGAGTTGTCTGAGCTGTTCCCTGGTTTTATCCAAATACTTTCTCATGGTGGGGTCTTTGGCTTGGTAGCTCCCTGTTATTTGTGAGGTGACTACTTGTGAATCGCTGAAGATGTTGAGTTTTTGAGCTCCCACCTCCTTAGCCAGCTTCAAACCAGCTAGTAACGCTTCATATTCCGCTTGGTTGTTTGAGGCCGGGAACCCAAATTTGAGGGAAAGCTCCACTTGGGTTCCTTGGTTTCTTTCTATTATCACACCCGCACCGCTTCCAGTTTTATTTGAGGAACCGTCCAAGTAGAGGTTCTATTCTGTGGGGGTTTCTAGGGTGTCTGTGAATTCTACAATGAAGTCGGCTAAGTACTGTGATTTGATGGCTGTCCGAGCTTCATATTGGAGGTCGAACTCGGATAACTCGACTGCCCATTGTAAAATTTTGCCTGCTAGATCTGTTTTCTGCAATGTCTCTTTTATGGGTTGGTTGGTCCGAACCTTAATGGTGTGAGCCTGGAAGTACGGGCGAAGTCATCGGATGTCAGTATGAGAGCGTAGGCAAACTTTTCTATTTTTTGGTAATTCAGCTCAGATCCCTGCAGTGCTTTACTAATGAAGTATACAGGTTGTCGCCCTTTGTCGTCCTCTCGAACCAATGCTGAGGCTACTGCCCGACTTCCTACCGCAAGGTATAATACGAGTGGCTCTTCTTCTCGTGGTCGAGTTAGGATAGGTGGTCGGCCCAGGAAACTTTTGAAATCCTGGAAGGCTTGCTCGCACTCCATTGTCCATTCGAACTTCTTTCCTTTCCTTAAAGTAGCATAGAAGGGGAGAGATCTTATTGCTGATCCTGCTAAGAATCTGGAAAAGGATGCCAATCTCCCGTTGAGTTGTTACACCTCTTTGACACAAGTTGGGCTCTTCATGTTGAGTATGGCCTGGCATTTATCTGGATTCGCCTCAATTCCTCTTTGTGTGAGCATAAAACCTAAGAATTTGCTTGCTTCTACTGCAAAAGTGTATTTTGCAGGATTGAGTCGCATACCATGCTTCCTTATAGTGTCGAACACTTGGGCCAAGTCGGACAATAATGTCTCTTCACTTTTTATCTTTATTAACATGTCGTCCACATAGACTTCCATGATTTTTCCGATATGATCTGAAAAGACTTTATTCATTAGCCTTTGATAAGTAGCTCCCGCATTCTTGAGACCAAAAGGCATCACAATGTAGCAGTAATTTGCTTTTAGTGTTAAAAACGAGGTCTTTTCTTGATCTGGTGGATACATGGGGATTTGATTGTATCCGGAATATGCATCCATAAATGAGAGGTATTTATATCCGGATGAAGCATCCACCAGAGCGTCGATTTGGGAGTGGATAAGGATCTTTTGGGTAGGCTTTGTTGAGATCGGTGTAGTCGGTGCACATTCGTCACTTCCCATTTGATTTTTTCACCAAGACGACGTTAGCTAGCCATAGTGGGTACTTGACTTCTCTTATGAATCCTACCTCCAGTAGTGCCTGTACCTGTTCTTCCACAGCTTGGGATCCTTCTGGCCCAAGTTTTCTTCGTCTCTGCTGTACTGGCCGAGATCCTGGATAGACCGCCAACTTGTGGCACATTAGTTTTGGGTCTATGCCTGGCATGTCTGCCGCTTTCCATGTGAAGAGGTCGACATTATCTCGTAAGAACTCTACTAGTGATTCTTTTGCGTCTCCTTTTAGGATTGTGCCAATATTAGTTGTTTTGTCCGAGGTGTCTCCGATCTGGACTTTCTCTACTTCACCTTCGGGTTGTGGACGGAGTTCCTCTCGTCTCTGAACTCCTCCAAGCTCAATTGTATGGAATTCTTCTCCTCTTCCTCTGAGGTTTAGACTTTCATTATAGCAGCGGCGCGCCATCTTTTGATCTGCTTTTATTGTAGCTATCCCTTCTGCAATTGGGAATTTCATGCACAGATGTGGAGTTGAGACTATTGCGCCGAGTTAATTCAATGTTGTCCGACCTATTAAAGCATTGTAAACTGAACTCACGTCGACCACGATGTAGTCTATTTTGAGTGTTCGAGATTGGTTTCCTCTTCCGAATATTGTGTGTAGTGAGATGTAACCAAGTGGTTGCACTGGGGTGTCACCCAGTCCGAACAGGCTGTTTGGGTATGCTCTAAGCTCCTTTTCTTCTAAACCAAGCTTGTCGAAGGCCGTTTTAAATAAGATGTCGGCGGAGCTCCCTTGGTCTATCAGCGTGTGGTGGAGATTTGCGTTTGCCAGTATGATGGTGATAACCATGGGATCGTCGTGTCCCGAGATGATACCGGATGCATCTTCTTTGGTGAACGTAATTGCAGGGATGTCGGGTTCTCCTTCCTTCCCCTCGATATGATATACTTCTTTGAGATACCTTTTGCGAGATGATTTGGAGATTCCTCCTCCTGCAAATCCGCCGTGTATCATGTGGACGTGTCTTTCTAGTGTCCGAGGTGATCGCTCAATTCGTCCGATATCTTCATCCCTTCTTCTCTTTCTTTGCTCATCATCTCGGGTGGCCAGAAACCGATCTGGTTTTCCTTCTCTCACTAATTTTTCTATGACGTTTTTTAAGTCGAAGCATTCGTTGGTGGAATGTCCTCGGACTCGATGATATTCACAGTATTCGTTCCGATTTCCTCCTCCTCTTTTGCCTTTGAGTGGTCGAGCTGGGGGTATCTTTTCTGTGTTACAGACTTCTATGTAAATATCCACAAGGGACACCCGAAGAGGGGTGTAATTATGATACTTTTTGATTTTCTTCCCCGTTCGATCTTCCTTTCTCTTGGATTCTTTATCTTTATCTCGGTAGGTGAAACCGGATCTCGAGGCTTCTCCAAGCCGGGAATTTTCTTCCATGTTGATGTACTTTTCCGCCCGCTCTTGCACCTCATCCAGAGATGTGGGGTATTTCTTTGATATAGATTGGCTAAAAGGTCCCTCCCATAGGCCGTTGATGAGGCCCATGATAGCGGCCTCTGTTGGTAGGCTTTGTATGTCTAGGCATGTTTTGTTGAATCTTTCCATGTAGTTGCGAAGGCTTTCCCGATCTCCTTGCTTGATTCCTAAGAGACTGGGGGCGTGCTTAGCCTTATCTTTTTGGATTGAAAATCTGGCCGGGAACTCTTTGGCTAAATTGTCAAAGCTTGAGATAGATTTCGGAGGTAGGTTGTCGAACCATCTGATGGCAGTTTTGGTAAGGGTTGTTGGAAAAGCTTTGCAACGAACTGCATCTGAGGTGATGGTTGGGGTCTGTGGTGCCATTGTACAAAGTCATATCCGGAAGTTTGAAGTCTTTCGGGATTTTGGTCTTCATGATCTACCTAGTGAATGGATCTTGATCCTTGCGAGAGTTGTCCTCAGGGGCGGATCGAGTAGTTTTGGCTTTGAGATCGGCTTCAATTTTTAGAAGTTTATCCTCTAATTCCTGGCGTCGCCTTATCTCTCTTTGTAGATCCTTTCCTGCTTCTCGCTTGTGTTGGGCTTCTTTCTCAAGTTGCTTTAAACGATCTTGAAGCGCCTCTAACGGATTTGATGAGTTTTTGTCCCCGTTAGGGTCCAGAGTGTCTTTTGGTGTAGCGTCCACATTTTTGTGCAGCGTTCTATCCTCTAGATCTGAATCATGGTAGTTGTCATGGTCGTCCGCCATGGTGATGGGATGACTTCCAGGTTCCCCGACAACGGCGCCAATGTTCCGAGGGTTACATGAAACTGTAGGTCGATCTCGGACGAGATCTTCTGTACTGATCGGAGATGACGTGTCCGGCTGGCGGGTGGCGGCCGGAGCTATCGTGTCTGACTTGTTGGACTGATAGCCCTGCTGATCCTTCGTCACCGGAGGGTGGGGGGTACCTGCAAGAGACTCCGATGCTTAAGTTAGCATGGGTATTAAGCAGGTTTTTAGTAGAATCAGAGTATGAGTTATACCTGCGTGCTCCAGTGTATTTATAATAGTGTGGGATGACCTTCTTAGATAAGATAAGTTAGTTATCTTATCTTATCTTATCTTTTGGTGAGGTCAGCATATCTTCAATGGAACCGCCCTAATCTCTATAGGCTTGGGCTGCCTTTGGATCAGGGTCGTATTCCTTGAGTTGGGCCCTTTTTTGGGCTTTCCTGTCGATTTGGCCGAGCTCTTTTAGGAAGAGGTCGGATAGTCTGACTTGAAGAAGTCGGTCGCTTTGTCGCCAATCATCCCGGGTTGGATAGCTCGACTCAGGGTATGAACACATTTCTAGCATGATCTCTTCATTCCTCTTCCAAGGTTCCGAAGAGATCCAAGTATGAATAGCTTATTTTCCAAGACAACTACCCAATTGGATGAAGATTGAAAGCTTTCTAGTAAAATTAAGAGAAAAGAAAGAAGAAGAATAATGAAAACTATTATTGATCCAGCAAATTACAACAGAGCTCCCTAACCCAATGAAAAGGGGTTTAGTTGTTCATAGCTCTGGAAATGGAAGGAGATAAAGAAGAATGCATTATCAAATTAACTAGAAATTACAGAGAAAGTAAAGTATACAGAGTGTAGTTCTCCAAAATGCCAAAAAACTCTCCTACTAGTTCAAAACTACTCCTATATATACTACTCTTCTGATCTTCTAGTTGGCTCTTCAAGTCTTGGATATGGGCCTTTGTTCTTGAGTTGAAGCAGTTATAGTCTTCAGTGGGCTCAGCTGTTGCTTGCAGAAAAAGTGTGAGTTAGGCATGGACGTTAGTTAGGACGTTAGTGGTGTTAATGTTAAGTGAAAATGTGGGTTCAAGAACGTTAGTGACGATCACCTTTTTCGCTAACGTTCCAAGCCAAAAATGATCCACGTTAACTTCAACGTTAGTGGCACTAACGTGACCACTAGCATTGCCTCTTGGTCCTTCGCAAACCTTATTGGCATTCACCTTTTCCAATAACGTTGCTTATTGTCTCTTTTCCCCATGTTAGAGTTCACGTTAGTATAACTAACGTGACCCTTAACGTGGGCATGCCTAAGCTTCGAGAGCGTTAGTGACACTTACCTTTGTCACTAACGCTCCAAACACCCCTCCTTCCCACGTTAGAGTTCACGTTAATTAGATTAACATGGCCACTAACGTGGTGGTAATTGCCATCTCCAACGTTAGTGACAAAGGTGAGTGTCACTAACGTTGGCCTATTATTCCTTGCTCCACGTTACCCTTCACGTTAGTGGTCTTAACGTGACCACTAATGTGGGCAATCTTGGCCTGTTCCAATGTTAGTGACAAAGGTGAGTGTCACTAACGTTGGCGATCTCCTCTAATCTCCACGTTAGAGTTCACGTTAATTAGATTAACGTGGCTCTTAACGTGGCTTATGTATGGCCTTTTAGAACATTGGTGGTGTTCACTTTTACCACTAACGTTGGAGCTCCTCTTTTCTTTCCACGTTAGCTCCCACGTTAATGTAACTAACTTGGCAACTAACGTGGGTTATGATGGCTTCAAAGGCGTTATTGGCGATCACTTTTCTCATTAACGCTACAATCTTATGCCCATTCTATGTTAGTGGTCACGTTAATTAGACTAACGTGGCTACTAACGTGGCTCTTCCTTGTCCTTTGTCCTGAAATCAAGCAAATAAAGTGCATCAAAGCTTTATTCCAAGTCATGAGATCATGCATTATCCAATTTGTCATTCAATTCATGTATAATTCTCATGAAATCATGTAAAGTTCACAATCTTTTCTTAAATCAAGATGTAAGTGTATTTCTACCCAAAACTTGCTTATTTACTAAGAAAATGCATGAAACTACCCAAAAACAGTAAAGAAAAGGTCAGTGAAGCTGGCCAAAATGCCTTGGCATTAGATACGTGACTTATAATCCTCATATATTTGGGTAATTAGGATTTTTGTGGCATATAAACTAGAGTTAAACTTCATTCTCTAATTGGAATTAAGTGACCAAGGAATTGGCAGTTGATGAAAGTTAGAGTAGACTAAGAAGGTCTAAGAAATTAGGGCTTAGTCATATATAGTTTGCCATGAATTGAATCTTGCATGATTAAAATAGTTAGTAAGAAAAGTCAATCTGGAAGATAGATATCTCTGAAACCTTAACTGTTTTCTCCATTTATATTTCACCTCAATTTACTGCTTGCTTTCTGAATTTCTGAATTTACTGTTTATGCTTTTGAACTCTTAAAACATCATTCTCTGCTTGTCTAACTAAGTAAATTAATCAACCATTGTTGCTTGGTCCATCAATCCTCGTGGGATCGACCCTCACTCACCTGAGGTATTACTTGGTACGACCCGGTGCACTTGCCGGTTAGTTTGTGGTTATAAATTCCGCACCAAGTTTTTGGCGCCGTTGCCGGGGACTGATTGTGATTGACAACTATTTGTTGTTTGATTGCTTAGATTAGATCATTTTTCTTTTAATTAATTTTATTTTACTATTATTAATTTTGTTTTTCATTTTTTTATTTTTCTTCCTATTTGTTCATCAAGCGCTGTTTTGTTTTATTTATTTATTTTTTTTTACGTTAACTTCAGTTGTGATTTTTTTTCTACCTTCCTTCATTTTTCTTTTCTTTATTATTAGTTTATTTTTTTGTTTTGTCTTCTTTATTTTCTTTTAATATTTTTATTTTTCTTATTTCATTAGTCTCATTTAAATTTTAAGCGTTGTTATTTTCAGAAAAAAAATTAAATAAATAAATAAATAGCACTAATATTTTTTCTTAATTTCTGAAATTACGTTTGGTGTCCTCTATTTATTTTTATTTTAAGTTTTTCTGTTTATTTTTTTTGGTTAATTTCGAATTTTTCTGTTTTAATTCTACCTATTATTTTCAAAAATTATTTATTTATTTACTTAGTATTTTTATTTTATTATTTTACACAGGTTACCTCACAGGGACTTTTCTGCACTCTGACGTAGAGAGTCCCATCTTTTTTTGTTTTCTTTTTGTTTATGCGCAGGAACAGAGACAAAGAACATCTCTTAGACTTTGATCCTGAACCTGAAAGAACTTTCAGGCGGCGTTTGCAACAAGCAAGACTTTACAAGGCTGCAGAGTCCACTATGAATAATAATAATATTGTTAATGCTAATGTGGCAAATCCGAATGGGGATGAACAACAAAGGAGAGTGCTTGGCTCTTATTCTGCCCCTACTGCGGATCTTTATGGAAAAAGTATTGTGGTGCCTCCTATAGCTGCAAATAACTTTGAGTTGAAGCCACAATTGGTCACCTTGGTGCAACAAAACTGCCAGTATCATGGACTTCCTCATGAAGATCCAAATCAATTTATTTCTGATTTTCTGCAGATATGTGATACTGTGAAGACAAATGGAGTGAATCCTGAGGTGTACAGACTCATGCTTTTCCTGTTTGTTCTGAGGGATAAAGCAAAGCTATGGCTATATTCTCAACCAAAGAAAAGTTTGAATACTTGGGAAAAGGTTGTTACAGAGTTTCTCACAAAATTTTTCCCACCAAAGAAGCTGACTAAGCTTAGGTTGGAAGTTCAGACCTTCAGGCAGAAGGAGGGTGAAACTCTTTATGAAGCCTGGGAGAGGTACAAGTTACTGACTAGGCAATGCCCTCTGGACATGTTCTCCAAATGGACCCAACTAGACATCTTTATGAAGGCTTGGGTGAGATGTCCAAGATGAGCTTAGATACCTCTGCAGGTGGTTCACTACACAAGAAGAAGACACCAGAGGAGACTATTGAACTGATTGAATTAGTTGCTAGCAACCAATATTTATACTCATCTAACAGGAATCCTGTGAACTCTGAGACCTCTCAGAAGATAGGCGTGTTGGAAGTGGAAGCTGTTAATGCTCTTGCTCAGAACAAGCTTATGTCTCAGCAAATAAATCTACTTACTCAGCAGATGGGTGGCATGCAAGTCTCAGCTATCAACACCCAAAATCCACCTCAAGAGGCCTCCTATGACATGGCAGGTAATTTTGTGCAAAATAATAATTATGATTATACTCAATCCCCTTCTGAACAGGTCAATTACATGGGAAGTGCTCCTAGAAATCCCAATAATGATCCCTATTCTCACACCTACAATAAAGGGTGGAGAAATCACCCAAATTTTGGGTGGAGAGACCAACCTCAGAGACCTCAGAACTTCAACAATAATTCTCAGGGCGGCTTCCAACAGAACAATCACAATAACCGCCAATTTCAGTCTCAGCAACAACAATCACCTCAGCAGGCAAACTCTAAATCCCAAGAAGATGCTAATTGGGAGATGATGAAGAGTTTTGTGCAGGAAACCAGAGCATCAATCAAGAATTTGGATATTCAAATGGGTCAAATAGCCACAAGAGTTAATGAAATTGATCAGAGGACCACTAATAGCCTTTCTGGTAACACAATTCCAAATCCAAAAGAGGAATGCAAGGCTATCACCTTGATAGATGGACAAGTGGCGAGTATGGAATCACAAGTTAGTGAGGAACCCGTTGAAAAAGAATCTCCAGAGGAGAAGAAGGAAGAAGTAGAGCATGTCCCTCCAAAGCGTGCAGACAACCCATTCCCAGACTCTCTTGACACTTATCCTACATTGCCAAAGGCTCCTGAGTACAAGCCTAAAATGCTATATCCTCAGAGACTTCAAAAGGAGACCAAGGACAAGCAGTTTTCAAAGTTCTTGGAAGTCTTCAGAAAGTTTCAAATCAATATTCCTTTTGCTGAGGTTTTAGAGCAAATGCCTATTTATGTCAAGTTCATGAAGGAGTTGTTGTCAAAGAAGAAGCCTTTAAAGGGAGATGAGACAGTGGTCTTGACTAAAGAATGCAGTGCCATCATTCAGAATCACTTACCAAAGAAGATACCAGATCCAAGGAGCTTTCAAATTCCATGCACCATTGGGAGCACAACCTTTGAGAAAGCGTTATGTGATCTGGGAGCAAGCATCAATTTAATGCCCGTGTCTGTGATGAAGAAGCTGCGAATCCAAGAGGCACAACCCACGAAGATAGCATTACAGATGGCAGACAAATCTATTAAGCCTGCATACGGATTAGTGGAGAATATCTTAGTCAAAGTGCGTAAGTTCTTCCTCCCAGCAGATTTTGTGGTTCTTAATACAAGGGAGGATGAGAACGCCTCTATAATTCTAGGAAGACCATTCCTAGCCATTGGAAGAGCTCTGATTGATGTAGAAGTGGGTGAATTAGTGCTTAGAGTGCATAATGAGCAACTGTTCTTTCATGTCTTCAAGGATATACATTCAATAGGTGAAGAAGAAAAGTGCATGCAGACTGAGCTTATTGATCTAAACCTTCAACAACCCTCTCAAGACGGACAGCAGAATCTGCAACTCAACCCTCCTTTGGTGACAATCAATAAAATTCCTCCTGACATCAAATCTAAGTTTGGTGTTGGGAATGCATCATCCACCAAGGAGGAGGTTCCCAAAAAGAAGAAAATACCCAGGGGATGGAGAAACAAAAAGATCCCCACTGAAGGTTTCTTCCCAGGAATGAAGGTGGTGTTGACTAGCAATCCAGTGCGAACTTATACAGTAAACAGAATCCTCTCTCTAGGGCATATTGAGCTACTTTATGGAGACACAGGAAAGAAATTCAAAGTAAGGGGTGAAGAACTGAGCCCCTATGATCCTCCTCCTTAGAGGAGCTGGCCGTCAAGCTAGTGACGGTAAAGAAGCGCTTGTCGGGAGGCAGCCCGATGATTTTGTATCCTTAATCTATTTTTTGTAGTAGTAGTTTTATTATTTATTTGATTTTTTTATTTAGTTTTAACTATTTTTCCGTTGTTTTACTTGTGTTTTGATCATGCAGAAATTTTAAAACAGGAACCGGACACTTAGAAGAATTTTTGAACACTCTAGAGAAGGTCAATTCTGCTAGCTCCACGCTGAACTTGGAATTTTCCAAGTTCAACATGGAATATGCGTGCAATTTGGAAAGGAGCCTCTGCCAAGTCCACGCTGAACTTGGAAAATTCCAAGTTCAGCGTGGCATACGACGTAAAGTGGGTGAAATTGTTAGAAGGTCTACACTGAACTTCGTGTACACCAAATTCAGCGTGGAGAAGGCATCTCACACGTGAACTTGAAGACGCTGAACTTACCCTTTTACAAGTTCAGCGTGGACCACGCTATTTTGGCCTCCAATCAAGCAAATCCCACGCCAAATCATGCCAAATCAACCAAATCTCCTGACTTGGTTCCCATATATATATATATATATATATATATATATATATATATATATATATATATATATACATATACACCCCCCACCCTTATATTTATATATATACGTTCCCCCCCCCCTTTATATATATAAATAAATAAATAAATCCATAAATAAATCTTTCTATATATATAAATAAAAAAATAAAGAAACTATATAAAATAAAATAAAATAAACTAAAAACTATATATATCTATATATATTTTAATTATTTTAATCTCTCTTGTTTTTTTTTATCATTTGATTTTTTACACTAATATTTATTTTTACTCCTCCGTCTGTCTTTTTATGTCACTCTCTGTTTTTAGTTCTTCTTTGCTTGAGGACAAGCAAACTTTTAAGTTTGGTGTTGTCACTTCGCTTGTGGATTTTCTATTTAATGACACCAAAGGGAGGCGAATCATCTCCACGAAGGAGCACAGCCAGAAGAATGAGATGGTCACTAGGATAACTGAGGTGGTTAAGTTCCTTTCATTCTATATTTCCTCCCGTTCTTATTATGTTATATTCCGGTTTTCTGCTGTTTTGTTTTTGTTATTGCATGATCAATTGTTATTTCAATTTCTAAGTTCTAGTTTAATTTACTGTTTATTTTGCTATTTGATTTTTATTCTGAAAGGGTGTCTCATGTATTACTCACTAAGCTTGAAATCAAGAAGAAAAGAAAAGAAGTGATGTATTGCATGAGAAACTGAGTTTATATTAAAGAATAGTCTTATTTACTTAAATGTGGTGGTATTATTTATGATTATGAATGAATGAGATGAACAGTGCATATTTGAATTTGAATCAAAGGATGTTGATGTATAAGGAACAAGAATTTAGAGAACTATTATGACTTCTCTGAAATTAGTAAAAGCTTAATCCTTGAAGCAAAAGAAACAGCAAAAGAAAAATAAAAGCAAGGTCCAAGGCTCTGAGCATCAATGACTAAGGAGGTCAGACATTATTAAAAGCTCAAAGAGTTGTTTCCTTAGTCATATGTTTGTGGTGTTCTTGTGTCAAGTAATCTTTGAGACAGAATATTTAGAGTCGAGACCAAATGCATTTGGCAAAGTATGCCCAAGGCTTTGAGCACCACTGTCTGGGAGTAACTAAAAGAAAAATCAAAACTTAAAGAGAGTTCCCCAGTTAAGTGCTTGTGGTGTTTTTATGTCAAGTGAAGCTTGAGACAAAACATTTAAAGTCACGGCTAGGCTCAAGGTGCAAAGCACCAAAGAAAAGAGAAATAAAGGAAATTTGCTGTGTTCAAGGATTAAACTGAAGTATAAATATCAGAGAATTCATAATATAATCCGGATTCTAATTCCGAATAACACTGACATTCCTCTGATTCAAGGGAGAGTGAGATGCCAAAACTGTTCAGAATTGCAAGAGATAAACCCCACTTTAAGAATATACTTGAGCATAACTGAACTCTCACTTCTCATGCAAATTCACATCTTAATCATGCACTTATTTTGGTTGCTTGAGGACAAGCAATAATTCAAGTTTGGTGTTGTGATGCGTGAGCATCTTATCTATCTTTTCCTTGTGAATTTGCACTTGAATTGCTAAGTTTAATCAAAATTTAAATATCTTTTGGCCACTATGGATGCTATTTTGAGTTGTGCACAATTCTATTTATTTCAGGTAGCATTTGGATGGATTTGACAGAGTTTTGTAGTAGAAAAGGGAGAAAGCGAATGATGCTGTCAATCCTGAGCTCCTTGCACTCAAACAAGAATAACTTGAGCTACAGAGGTCCAATTGACGTGATTCTAGCGGCATTGGAAAGCTAACTTCCAGGGCTTTCCAACTATATATAATAGTGCATACTTATTCTCTAGCAACCTCTGTCTCCTCCACATTGAACTTGGCCCCTGCCAAGCTCAGCGTGGAATTTGAAAGCTCCCAGGGAAGCACGCACCACATCCCACGCTGAACTTGGAAAAAGCCAAGTTCAGCGTGGACTTAAAGGGAAACAAGCAAAACGCTGCTGCCTCCTCCACGCTGAACTTGAGAATTTCCAAGTTCAACGTGGATCCTCAATATCAAAGTGGTCCCCAGGCTTCCATACAAGCTGCGCATGAAGACAAATTAATTTTGATTAAATTTGTATTTTATTTTAAAATAGGAAAAAATATTATTTTAGTTTTAGGAAATATATTTTACATTAATTAGGATTAGATATATAAGGGAAAAGAATAACCCTTTCGGGCTCTCTTCTCTTCTACCTCATTCCACAATTTACAGTTTTTCAGAATCCTTATTTTCTCTCGAAACCATGAGCAACTAAACCTCCACTGTTAAGGTTAGGAGCTTTATCTATTGTATGGATTGATACTATTATATTTCTATTTTAATTCATGTATTGATTTCTATTTCAAGAATTGTTTTCGTTGTTTATCTTATGAATTTGGGTGGAACGGAAGTATGACCCTTGTTCTAATTGAGTTCTTGTATAACTTGGAAAAGCTCTTTACTTGAACAACAGCTTGAAAACAATTTCTCCTAAACTTCTAATTATCTGGACTTAACGGGATACGTGACATATAATCCTCTTATATTTGGTTAATTAGGATTTTTGTGGCATATAAACTAGAATTGAACTTCATCCTCTAATTGGAATTAAGTGACCAAGGAATTGGCAGTTGATGAAAGTTAGAGTAGACTAAGAAGGTATAAGGAATTAGGGCTTAGTCATATATATTTTGCCATGAATTGAATCTTGCATGATTAAAATAGTTAGTAAGAAAAGTCAATCCGGAAGATAGATATCTCTGAAACCTTAACTATTTTCTCCATTTATATTTCACCTCAATTTACTGCTTGCTTTATGAATTTCTGAATTTACTGTTTATGCTTTTGAACTCTTAAAACATTATTCTCTGCTTGTCTAACTAAGTAAATTAATCAACCATTGTTGCTTGGTCCATCAATCCTCGTGGGATCGATCCTCACTCACCTGAGGTATTACTTGGTACGACCCGGTGCACTTGCCAGTTAGTTTGTGGTTATAAATTCCGCACCAAGGAAACATAAAACCATGCTTGAAAATCCTTCTCACACTTGAATAGGATTT
The DNA here is from genome assembly GCF_059453495.1 of Arachis ipaensis. Taxonomy (NCBI): domain Eukaryota; kingdom Viridiplantae; phylum Streptophyta; class Magnoliopsida; order Fabales; family Fabaceae; genus Arachis; species Arachis ipaensis. The sequence goes on along the minus strand of NC_142442.1, from coordinate 74,868,427 downwards.
GGGTTTTGGTGTTTGGATATGGTGACATATAATTCTCCCTCTACTTGAACCTAGTAAAGTGTGTGGTATAATCAGGGAACAAGCTTCATCCCTTCTCATGAGCAATTAGACCAAGGAATTGGCTATTGATCAAGATTTGAGAGATTGAGTCACCAAGGGATTAGGGCTCAATCAATCATGATTGCCAAGAGGTCAATGAGTTGCATGATTGAAGATGAGATGAAATCAATTAATCCGGAGAATGCAATATCTCTTGATCCCAATGCTTATTTTATCTTTCTTTCTTTTATTTACTTTATGGTTATTTACATTTTCTACACTTTACATTCCTAGCACTTTACTTTCTTGTACTTTACCTTCCTTGCCATTTACTTTCTTGCACTTTATTGCTTTCTTTTACTTTCATGTCATTTACATTTTCTTGTTTGCTTATCTCTCCTTAATGAATAGTCTAACTAGAATAATCAACTAACTATTGTTTGCTTTAATCCATTAATCTCTGTGGGATTCGACCCCACTCCTAGTGGGTTATTACTTGACGATATTTGGTGCGCTTGCCAAAGAACGGATTCATCATTTTTATATGAGGAGTGAATTCGGCTCATCAAGTTTTATGGCGCCGTTGCCGGGAATTAATTGTGATTAACAAACTACCGGTTGGTTGATTACATAGATTAGACACTTTCTTTCTTTCTTTCTTTTTGTTTTTGTCATTTAATTTCTTTTTATTTTCTCTTGCTACTAAGGTGTTTGTGTTATTGCCTCACTAAGAATCTCTCATCTATGACAATGGGGATTCCAATTTCTTTTGGTGATTATTGTTTGAGACAGAGCATTTTGCAAGTAAGAATGGAGTCTACCTGATCTTTTGATCAATCATGTCATATGGAATATTGCCCACCACCATAAAATGATTCTAGTCATTTTTCTAATGGTGGCTGGAAATATAACCAAAGAATGATAGAGTATAAGCAATCAAATAAAATAGAGTACCTCCCAAAGCCACAAAATAGTTCATATTGTTATGACACCTATAGAAATTTTGGCTTTGGAAGGGATTTTAATGCTGCATACCCCATTCTTCAAGGACTATCATCCCGTAATTTTCCAACCTATGAACCTCCACAAAATCTTCTAGAATTTGCAATGGAAGAACTCTCCAAGAGATATCTCTTCATTGTCCAACTCAGTGAGTTTTTAAGGCAAAATGTAAAAGAGGTGATTGAAGATATGAAAATCTCAAGGAGAAATCAAGAAGAGTAAATGCGACAATTGGCACAATATTTTGTTGATGAACCAACCAATGACTTCCCTTGGCCAGGGGAAGAATGTCATGCCATCAGTCTAAGGAGTGGAGAAGTGCTTAATAAGGGTGAAAATGAGGAATTGGTAGAGCAAGAGAAAGAGATCCTTGTACCAAGTGAGCCACCATTCCAAGATGTTCTTGATAAGGAGGATACTCTAACCATCTCACAACACCCAAGTTCTAAAAACAAAGAAGTGAAAGCAATCAACCAAAACATTAGAATGAGGATTGTGACTAAGATACAAAGGACAACATTCATAAAGAAGAAAAGGTCAACTACAAACAATCCAACCCCTGCCCCAACAAGCAAAGTAAATCAAGTAAATAACAAAAGAAAGCTTGTTGGGAAGAGGCCTACACAGGGGACATCAACTTGCTCTTCTCTCACCTTGAGGTCATTCCTCTTGAAAAATTGGAAGAAGAGGAAGAAAGTTGAGAACAACATGTCAAGCTAATGATACTAAAAAAGCGCTTGTTGGGAGGCAACCTAACTGTAGGTAAAATTTCCTTTCTTTGCTTAGTTTACTTTCAATAATTTGGCATATGATTGCATTCTAAGTTTGGTGTTGCCGTGCAACAATTTAATTTTCAATCTTCACTGGGTACTTGCATCATGCTAAAATGAAAGTGTCACACTAAGTTTAGTGTTGCCACTTATCTTTCATGCTATGTACCATGCACACCACTTATTAATGCAATCATATTGCCTCTATTTCTTTCTTATGCCTTTATTGTAATTCTTAATTTTGCTTGCTTAAACACATGTACTACTAACACTCTATTGTTTAAGACATTCATGAACTATCATAAACCCCATCACCACTGTTTTATTTATTGCTTGAGGACAAGCAATTATTCTAAGTTTGGTGTGGGAAGGGGAAGAATAGGAGGAAAGTGACAACAACAATGAAGATGAACTACAAGGTGGTAAAGTTTCTTTTCCTCTTATTTGTTTCCAGTACATTTAAATTGCATGATTGTCTTCTATTTCCTTTGTATACATATGTGTTGTGAATAAGCATAGCTTGATTGTTGAATTGGAACATGTTTCTATGACATTATGACTACCATCTTGAGTTTTGTGAGTTCCAAGTAATTAAGCATCATGATCATAAACAAACAAGGTAGTTAAAGAAGAACCTAGCATGGGCATGTAAGTATTAGAAGGCTAGCATGACTATTGTTGCTCAATTACATTTTAATTTGTTTAATTGAAGTTTTCATCTAGGACATTTTATGAAATTTTTTTGAAATATTGAAACCTTTGAATAAGCAAATCAATTAAAAGATTAAGAAAAAGGGAAAAATGAGAAAGTTAAAGGCTCTGAGTACCAATGACAATTGATTAGTCAAGTACTTGTGGTGTTTATGTATCAAGCAAAAAGCTTGAAAACAAAACACTTAGAGTCAAGGCTAGGCTCAAGTGCAAAAGCACTCCCTCAAAGCTCAAGGCTCTGAGCATCAATGATTAGAGAGTAAAGAAAAGAAACAAATGAGCTTAAAGAGTCCTCTAATTAAATGCTTGTGGTGCTTATGTATCAAGTGGTAATACTTGAAAACAAAGCATTTAGAGTCATAGCTTTCAACACATGGTGCAAAGCACCCAAGAAGCTAAGATAAGAAAAGAATTAAAAGCTTGCTTCAAGGAAGGAACATAAAGAAAAAGATTTCATAAAATGAGCTAGATAGAAGCATCAATCATTTGAATCTCTTTTGTGATTGTAGCATGTATAAGAAACTATCCAACCATGAGCATAAAAATTGATACTCTTCACACCTTGGTTTGTCAAACTTTATTGCATGATTCTTTATTTGCTTGAGGACAAGCAAAGTTTAAGTTTGGTGTTGTGATGACTGCGCATCATGTACCCTTTTTTCTTATCTAAAAAGACCATAAAAAGAGCATAATCTCATTTATCAATGCAATTTCATGAACCAAATGATATATATTATGGTACATTACTTTGAAATGGGTTTGTGCTGAATTTTAGGTGAAAAGAGCAAAAAAAAAGGGAAAGAAAATAACATATAAAGCTAAGCGTGTGAAGTTGGGCGTGCCACTTGAAACTCTGAGCATGGCACGCCAAGCTTTTGAACCAACTCTCAACAATGGGCGTGCTACTTGAAGCTTAGGGCGTGGCACGCCAGGCCAACATTCCAGCAAAGAAGGTTGAAGAATTTTACATGGGCGTGCCACTTGGAGCTCCGGGCGTGGCACGCCATGTTTATGAAGCCAAGATCTCAAAAAGGGCATGCCACTTGGTATTTTTGGCGTGGCACCACAGGCTTAAGTTCTAGAGGAGTGATTTTGAGCCCCACTATGGGCGTGACACGCCAAGAAGTGGGCGTGGCACGCCAGGGCATATGCCAGCCTGACCTCCTCTCATTCAAATGAATATATCTTCAGCTACACAACTCCAAATGAGATGATTCCAGTGCCATTAGAATGTAGACATCCAGGGCTTTCCAACCATATATAACACTTTATGATGGACACTGGAATTTAGGAAGATATTGACCCCAAAAACACAGGGAGCAAAACACGTCACTGCAGAGTTACCAGCCTGACCTCTTCATCTTCAAAGGAAAATAACTTGCGTTGTAGAGGTCCAAATGATGTGATCTTGGTGGCGTTAGAAAGCTGACATCAAGAGATTTCCAAGGATATATAACACTCTAGGGTGAATGTTAAAAATGGAGGTAAAAAATGCCATTATTTCAGCGTTGCAAAATCTGGGTGTGCCATTTAACATCGAAGGCGTGGCACGCCAGCTTTATTTTCATCATGGGCGTGCCACTTGGGGTTCTGGGCATGGCACACCAGTTCTAATGGCCAGAGAGCATCATTGAAGGCGTGGCACGCCAGAGAGTGGGCGTGGCACGCCGGGCTACTTAACAGACTGACCTATTCACCTTCAAATGGGCATAACTTGAGCTACAGAAGTCTAAATGAGTTGATTTCAAAGGCGTTGAAAAGCTAACGTCCAGGGCTTTCCAACAATATATAATACTTTATAGTGGACATTCAATTTAAGGCCTAAAAAACTCCATCAATTCAGCATTGCAAAGTGGATCATACTCCAAATGGCAAAATCAAGTGGGAGTGGCACTTGAAACCACACGCCAACTTCTTCCTGCAGCCCCCAACCTTCAATCAAGCCCACTCCAACTCTCATTATTCAAGCCACAATTATCAACCAATCAAGGCCACAAGAAGCATCTAGAGTAGTTCATTTTCATTTCATTGTAATTTGCTTTCAATTTCATTTAAGTTTGTAATTTAGGAGAGCCTATATAAAGGCCTTAGTTTCATAGAATTAGTCATGGCTGGATTGGGGGAAGTCTTCGGACCCTCTCTATTCACCGTCAATTTCTTCTCTTTTCTTTCTTACTTTGTAAATAATTTAGTTATGAATTACTAATTCTTTCCATTGGGAAAGAGAGCTCTATTGTTTTTCAATGGATTGATTGTTTTTATTCTTCTTCTTCTCTTCATCTCTCTTTGATTTACTAGAAAGAATTTCGTTCTTCATGATAGCATTCAATTATCTTGAAAAAGAGATTGAATGTAATTGGGTTTTATGGGAACCTTGGAAGAGGAAACATAAAACCATGCTTGAAAATCCTTCTCACACTTGAATAGGATTTGGGTTTTGGTGTTTGGATATGGTGACATATAATCATTTCCTTTACTTTTATGTCATTTACATTTTCTTGTTTGCTTATCTCTCCTTAATGAATAGTCTAACTAGAATAATCAACTAACTATTGTTTGCTTTAATCCGTTAATCTCTGTGGGATTCGACCCCACTCCTAGTGGGGTTAGCATATGACCCTAGAGTCCTTTTGGACTGTTCATTTCTACTTAGGTTCATAATGGAGAAAGGGAGATGATGTGGATTGTAAATAAAAATTTTATTCCCCTTTTTTTTAAATTAAAGAAATTAAAATAAAGTAAATAAATAAAAAAAATTGATGCAAGTTTCGAAAATTAAGAAGAGAAAAAGAAATAAAAGAAATTAGAAAACTAAATTAATTAATTAATTAAAAAGATTTGAAAAATTATGGGTGAGGATTTTCAAAAAATGAAGAGAGAGAAAGTGGTTAGGAAGTTTTGAAAAAGATGTCTTAAAATTAAAGATACTTGTAAGAAAGTAAGTAAAAGAAAAGATTTGAAAAATATTTGGTTTTAAGATTTGAGATTAGAAAAGATAAGATAAGTTAGGTAAGAGAAGATAAGGAATTTTAAGAGAAGATAAGTTTTTAAATGAAAAAGTTTTGAAATTTAAAATTTGAATTTTAAATTTTGAATTTTGAATTTTGAAAAAGTCAACAATATAAGATAAAGATTTGAAAAATATTTAAATTTTGAAAAGGTTTGATTTTTAAAATTTTAAATTTAATTTTTGAAATTTGAATTTTAAATTTTGGAATTTAATTGAAATTTGAAAATTGAATTTGAAATAAGATAAGATAAGATTTTGAAAAAGATATGATTTTTGAAAAAGATTTGAATTTTGAAATTTAAAACTAAGATAAGATAAGATAAAAATTTTAAAATAAAAATCTGAATTTTTTTAATGTAAATTACGAAAATTCAATTAAAATAAAGAGAAAAGAGATATTTTTATTTTTTTGAATTTAATGAGGAAAGAGAAAAACAATAAAATGACACCAAACTTAGAATTTTTAGATCAAAATAAAGAAAACAAATAAGAAAACTTTGAACGTCAAGATGAACACCAAGAACACTTTGAAGATCAAGATGAACACCAAGAACAAATTTTTGGAAATCTTTAGGAAAATAAAAACACAAAGGACACCAAACTTGAAAATTTGTATACTTTAGACACTAATAATTCGAAAATGCACAAGAAAAACAAGGAAAGACACAAAGCAAGAAAAACTAAAGATCAAACAAGGAAACTAAACAAGAACAACTTGAAGATCAAGAAAGAACAAGGAACATAAAACTCGAAAATATGAAGAATAAAAAGAACATATAATTCGAAAAATTTGTAGGAAAATAAAAACATGCAATTGACACTAAACTTAAAACATGAAACTAAACTCAAATAGAAGACTCAAAGGAAAATTAAAGATTAATAAAGAAAAATAAGATTTTTGAAAAGAAAATAAAAGACTCAAATTTCGTGACTCTAAACAAAAAAGATAAATTTTTCCTAATCTAAGCAACAAGATGAACCGTCAGTTGTCCAAACTCGAACAATCCCCGGCAACGGCGCCAAAAACTTGGTGCACAGAATTGTGATCATACTTTTCACAACTCTGGTGCAACTAACCAGCAAGTGCACTGGGTCATCCAAGTAATACCTTATGTGAGTAAGGGTCGATCCCACGGAGATTGTCGGCTTGAAGCAAGCTATGGTTATCTTGTAAATCTTAGTCAGGAGATTAGTGATAAAAATGATTTTGTTTATGAAAAGTAAATAACATGAAATAAATGATACTTGTGATTTAGTAATGAGGAACAGGTTGAGGTTCCAGAGATGCTCTGTCGTCTGAATCTCTGCTTTTCTAATGTCTTCTTCTCCAAACACGCATGGTTTCCTTCCATGGCAAGCTGTATGTTGGTGGATCACCGTTTTCAATGGATACCATCTGTCCTCTTAGTGAAAATGGTCCAGATACGGTTTCTGTACGGCTAATCAACTGTCGGATCTCTCGTCTCGGATGAAAAATACCAGGCACGGCTAATCATCTGTCGGTTTTCACTTGTGTCGGAATAGGATATCTCTATCCTTTTGCACACTGTCACTGCACCCAACATTCGTGAGTTTGAAGCTCGTCACAGTCATCCCATCCCAGATCCTACTCGGAATACCACAGACAAGGTTTAGACTTTCCGGATCTCAAGAATGCTGCCAATTGGTTCTAGCCTCTACCACGAAGGTTCTAATCTCACGGATTTGAATGCTCTGTTGTCAGGAGAGGCAAGTCAAATTCGTGGATCAGAGACCCAAGAGATACGCACTCAAGCTGTCGCCCTATGACTACGTTGAGCTCAGATAGAACGGGAGTGGTTGTCAAGGACGCCTTCATAAAGTTGAGAATGATGATGAGTGTCACAGATCATCATATTCTTTATATTGAAGTACGAGTGAGTATCTTAGAACAGAATCAAGCATGATGGAAAAGAAGAAACAATAGTAATTGCATTAATCTATTGAGACACAGCAGAGCTCCTCACCCCCACCTATGGGGTTTAGAGACTCATGCTATGGAAGATACAATATGAGATGTAAAATGTCATACGTTTCAAAATGAATCTCTAAAAGTAGTTTTTATACTAAACTAGTAACTTAGGTTTACAGAAAATGAGTAACTAAGTGCAGAAAGTGCAGAAATCCACTTCTGGGGCCCACTTGGTGTGTGCTTGGGTTGAGCATTGAGCTTTACACGTGCATAGGCCTTTTCTGGAGCTAAACGCCAACTTGGATGCCAGTTTGGGCATTTAACTCCAGTTCTGGTGCCAGTTCTGGCGTTTTACGCCAGAAAAGGGTCTCTGGCTGGCGTTGAACGCCAGTTTCGGCCATCAAATCTCGGGAAAAGTATGGACTATTATATATTTCTGGAAAGCCCAAGATGTCTACTTTCCAATGCAATTGAGAGCATGCCAATTGGGCTTCTGTATCTCAGCCTCTAAATCAGATTTTTGCTCAGGTCCCTCAATTTCAACCAGAAAATACCTAAAATTACAGAGAAATACAAAAACTCATAGTAAAGTCCAGAAATGTGATTTTTGCATAAAAACTAAAAAAAATATAATAAAAAGTAAATAAAATATACTAAAAACTACCTAAAAAATGCCAAAAAGCGTATAAATTATCCGCTCATCAACAGATAAAACAGAGATATCATAAAAGGTTCAAAGTTTCCCCAGTGGTAGCATCAGTGGCCGAAGGAGGAGGAACAATATTCACAGGAACAATGTCCACAGTTCCATCAGCACGATTGAGAATTTGGCGGTCAGGATCAAGTTGGGAGTGGTCGACCTCAGCAGAGGGATTTAAAGAAGTTGTGGCAACAAAAGTTTTGGCTGGCAGTGCAGGAGGAGGCCCATCATCTTCATCATCTAGGGCAGGGACTATCTTGCCCTCCTCCACCACATTGTCCAGGCTAAAGAGATTCAGGAGCAAGAACTCGGACCTGCGCCTTTAGATTTTCATATGCACCCACCACATTATCTACCAGATGACTCTGGAGATCAGCGTAATCTATTTGGGCAGTCTCAAGCCTCCTCCTCAGCCCAACACCTCGGCATAAGTACGAATATAACTCTCTTTGTGCTTTTTAGCCGTCTCCTCCGCCAAATTTGCAGCTGCCTCAGCCCTGATAGACCGCGACTTCTCCTTCTCTAAGTCCAACTCCAGCTTAATCACCCTGGCATCCAGCTCATCTTTCAAACCTTTAACCCTGTCAAACTCTGACTTGGCATCCTCCTGGAAAGCCTTAGTTGCATGAACTGGGGAACCTTGGACAGTACGAAACAAAGCCGCTCCCATATGGGCCATCCGGATACTGTTATTAGTAATAAAATTTAAGTGATGTAGGATGGACACATCATCCATTAGAAGTCGACCAAAGGGGGCAATTTGATTATCAACAAATCCCACAGCATCGAAATCTGGGGCATCGAAGTCATAAGGTTTAACAGTTTTTAGGTTTTTAGGAGGAGGGCCAATAGTAGGAGAAGAGGCAGTACCAGTAGATGGTCGAACTGGGTCAGAAGGAATAATTCGGACCTGAGGGGTTGGAATAATCTTCCTCGGCCTAGAAGCACCCAATGTTGGTTTCTTTGGAGGAACCTGAGAAGACTCTCCCTTTGCAGTCTTGGCCGAGATGTTGGAGGCAGCTGTCGCCTTCTTAGCCCGACGATAGGCCTTCATGAAATCTACAGACTTCACCATTTCTGAAATAGGAAAGCAGGGAAAATCAAGTTGTAATTAAGAAAGGGATAGATTGGCAAACAAACAAACAAACAAACAAATAAACAAAGAAAAGCTACAAATAAAATCAGCGACTACCCAATTCAGGTCAAAGAAGGGAAGGATCTCCTAAAAACTTCTTCGTGTCAAGATGGGGAGGCTCTCCCCAAATTTCCTCCAACACATTCACAAAGCCCTGCTCAACCTCATCAAGACTCTCCCAGGAATACCTAGCTATTATTACATTCTTTTGCAAACAGAAAGGGAAGGTAGGCTCATCATTTTCATCCAAAAAGAAGGGCCAAGCTCCCTCAACAGCTCGGACCTTAAAATAATAGTTTTTAAAGTCCCTAAAGGACTCGTCATACATAGAAAAAACCTTTTTGCCTTGAGTAGCTCGGAAAGAAACCCAGAAGGCTTTCTTCTTCGCTTCCCCAGGCTTCGTCAGCACAAAAACTGGAAGATTTTGATGAAACTCCAAGAGTTCAGGTGGAGCTGGGAAGGAACTACATTGCAGGACCACAACAACTCGGTCTCAAAGGGGGTGAAAGGAATGGTAATATTCAATTGACTAAAGAAATAGTCATAAGCGTAGAAGAAGGGTCGTTCTCCTTGAGTTAAAGAAGGAAAGCTAACCCTCTCCTCAGGGTCAGTTGACACTAACTCATAGTTTTTCTCCTTATCCCTATCACTACAAATCCTATGGTGCCTCCTAAGCCGCACACAATACTCAGAGTCAGCAACTGTAACACACATCAGAACAATGGAATCCAGCCAATCTAACATGCCGTCTGGGATCTTAGTAGACATCTCAACAATATTTTTTCGAGAAGACACGAGTCAATTATTCCTACAGTAAGAGAAAGTAAAAATGGATTACTACCAGACAACTCGAGCAAATAAGGAAACAACTTGGACAATAACATATGAACATCAAGAAGTTAGTTACGGCAGTAAAAGGGAAACCCCAGGACTCACACCAAAGTCCAGGAGCACCCTTTAGAGGCAATAACAAGGCAAGCACCAGGAAAAAAGGAAATCGACGGTCTATGCCCTAAACATCTCGCAAACAAGAATCAACACTCCACAACGTGAAAGTCATCACCACCAACAAAAAAAACATCAAAGTTACAACTTTCTCTACTGACAGTTTATCATCGAAAGATTGTTAAGCTAGAACAAAAAGAGGCCAGACAATGATGAAAAGAAACAAGAACAGCAACAAAAACCCTAAGCAAGATCACCAGAAGGCACACATTCTTCTCAAAAAGCGAGCAACAAGAAAAAATCACAAGGTGTGGATCAAGACACAAAAAGACACAATCTTTCGATGGAAGAATTAAAGTTTTTGAAAGCAAAAACCAAATACAAGTCAAAGCCTTACATCAAAAGCATGGACAGTTGTCGAAAGCAAAAAAGAGAAAAGAAAGAAAACACTAACCTGCAGAGGAGAAGGTAATAGCGAAGAACGGTGCAAGTCCACACCAAATAGTCGTTTCAAGGCAAGGAAAATAGAAGGCTTGGAGACTCGAAAATACGAAGACAAAGCGCTACAGCAAGCAATGAATTAGGGGCAAGTCAAGGAAATCACAGCATTAATAAAAAATGCAACCTTTAGCACAAAGGATCAAGCCTTTCAAAGCGGATTTGGCCAAAGTTTTTGCAGACATGAAACACCAAGACAAGTCATCAAAATGAAAAAATGAAGGAAGAGATACCAACCTGCAAAGAAAGAGGAAAAAAGTGCAACGATCGAACACTCCCGAGCTAAAGAAGGCAGAGAAAACTACGAAGCGCAAGAGAAGCAGAGGGGACGAAGCACTTCAGTGAAGCGACGAAGAGTAAAGGGTAAAGAAAAAGGAGAAGAAGAAGAAACTGAAAGATGGGGCTTTAAAATTCAAAATGAAATGAAAAGAGGGAAAGAAGGAAACAGAAAAAGAGGAGTTAATGAGCATTTAACCTTCGCACGTTCCCAAGGAAGCACAATGCGCGTGGTAATTAACAAAGGAAAAAAGAAAAATGCTCCGCACTCAAAGGAGTCCAGAAGGAGTTATATAAAGATCCACCCAAGGCGAAATGCTCGAGCTCGATTTTCTCAAAAGGATCGAAGTCCAAAGGACATGACTCTAAGGGAAAAGTTGAGCTCAAGCAGGGGCACTATTCATACCATAGGTCGAACTCTCCAACCCGGACTGATCGAAGATAAAGTGACCGACCTCTTCAGGTCAGGACCCCTGACCTCTTCCTTAAAAAGAGTTCGGCCAAATCGACATAAGAAGCCCAAGAAGGCCCAAATGATAGGACACAGCCCAAATCTAAAGGCACCTAAAAGCCTAGGAAGATAAAGGCGGTCCCCCTTAAAGATAAGATGACTTCACTCAAAGATAAGATAAGATAACTATCTTATCTCCAGAAAGGTCACTCCATACTACTATAAATACACTGGAGCACCCAGGTATCACTCATACTCTGATTCTACAAAAAAAAAAACCTGCTTAAAGCCCATGCTAACTTAAACATCGGAGTCTCTTGCAGGTACCACCACCCTCCGGTGACGAAGGATCAGCAGCATCTCCAGCTCCACTAGTTCCACTAGGTCGGACACGACAGCTCCGGCCACCAGATCCAACAAGTCGGACACGACAGCTCTAGCCACCAGATCCAACAAGTCAGACACGATAGCTACAGCCACCACAGCAGATCTCATCCGAGATCGACCTTCAGTTTCAGATAACCTTCGGAACACTAACCAAAGTGTTCGACACCATCAGAAAGCATGAAGTGCTACTTAATCCCGCAAAATGCACCTTTGTGGTAAAAGCTGGCAAATTCTTGGGCTTCATGCTCACGCAAAGAGGAATCGAGGCAAACTTAGATAAATGTCAGGCTATACTTGACATGAAAAGCCCGACCTGCGTCAAAGAAGTACAGCAGCTCAACAGAAGACTTGCAGCCCTGTCCAGGTTTCTAGCCAGCTCAGCCATCAAATCTCTTCCCTTTTACGCCACATTAAGAAAAGAAAAGAGGTTTGAGTAGACAACAGAGTGTGAGCAAGTCTTCTAAGATTTCAAAAAATTGTTGGGGCAACCACCAGTTCTTACCCGACCATGGGAAGGAGAAGTACTCATATTATACCTCGCAGTAGGAAATTGGGTGATTGCTTTAGCACTTGTCAAAGAAAACAAGGGTGAGCAGCAACCCATCTACTTCATCAGCAAAGCTTTACAAGGGGCCGAAATGAACTATCAAAAGATAGAAAAGTTTTTCTATGCACTCATACTCACTTCTTGATGACTTCGCCCGTACTTTCAAGTGCACACTATCAAGGTTCGGACCAACCAGCCCATAAAAGGCATCCTACAGAAGACAGACTTAGCGCGAAGAATCCTGTAATGGGCGATCGAGTTGTCCGAATTCGATCTTCAATATGAAGCCCGGACAGCCATCAAATCACAGTACCTGGCCGACTTCATTGCCGAGTATACTAATACCCCGGGAACTCCCACAAGATGGAATCTCTACGTGGACAGCTCTTCAAGCAAAATCGGGAGTGGTGCAGGTGTGATAATAGAAAGTGATCAGGGAACCCAAATTGTACTCTCACTAAAGTTCGAATTCCCTACTTCAAATAATCAAGCTGAATATGAGGCATTACTGGCTGGTTTGAGGCTGGCTAAGGAGGTAGGAGTTCAAAAGCTCACCATCTTCAGTGATTCACAAGTAGTTACCTCATAAATAGAAGGGAGCTACCAAGTTAAGGACCCTAACATGAAGAAATATCTCGACAAAATTGGAGAACAACTAGGACAGATCGGGGAATATGAGGTCCAACATATACCTCAAGAACAAATTGCTTGGGCGGATGCACTCTCAAAACTAGCCAGCACCAAACCAGGGAGCAATAACAGAAGCCTCATCCAGGAAACATTGCAAAGCCCATCAATCACAGAGGAAGAAAAGGTCCTAACCATATCTGGTCAAGATCAAGGGTGGATGACTCTCATTATCAACTACATCAAGACAGAGACACTTCCCACAGATAAGAAAGAGGTAAAGAGGTTAATACGAGAAGCACAGTACTACACTATGGTGGGCGACATCTTATATAGGAGAGGGATCTCAACACCCCTCCTAAAATGCGTACTGCCTTCCAATACAAGGGAAGTCCTGGAAGAAGTACACAGTGGCATATGTGGCAACCACTTAGGGGCATGAGCTCTTTCCAAAAAGGTACTCCGAGCTGGATTCTTCTGGCCAACCTTACACAAAGAAGTGATAGAGTTCGTCAAGGCATGCCCACCATGTCAGAAGTATGCTAACTTTCACATCACTCCACTAGAAGAGCTCATCAGTGTAACGTCACCCTAGCCGTTCGCAAAATGGGGTCTAGACCTCCTCGGACCGTTTTCCCAAGGATCGGGACAAGTCAAGTTCCTCATTGTAGGGGTAGACTATTTCACAAAATGGATTAAGGCAGAACCCCTAGCCAATGCCACCACTCAAAGAAGTCGGAAATTTCTATACAAGAACATTATTACAAGGTTTGGGGTCCCTTACTCCATCACCACAGATAATGGCACTAAATTTACTGATACAGGTTTCAGGAACTTGGTAGCTGACTTGAAAATAAAGCACTAATTCACATCCGTAGAACACCCACAAGCTAACGGATAGGCAGAAGCTGCCAACAAAGTCATACTAGACCGGGTTAAAATGGAGACTACAGGGTGCAAAGGGAGCTTGGGCTGAAGAGCTCCCACAAGTTCTATGGGCATATCGGACAACTCCACACTCCACCACAAGAGAATCACCCTTCCGACTTGCTTACGGAATGGAGGCAATGATCCCAGTAGAGATAGAGGAAGGATCCCCCAGAATGATCTTCTACAATGAAGAGATCAACTCCTAAAATCAAAGGGAAGAGCTCGACCTACTTCCAGAAGTCCGAGAAAGAGCTCGGATTAGAGAGGAAGTGTGAAAGCGTCGAATGACTTCAAGGTATAATTAGAGGGTAATTCGGCGAAGCTTCGCCAACGACGAGCTCATCCTAATCCAAAATGACATCGGAATAGGTCGATCAGGAGAAGGGAGGCTAGCAGGTAACTGGAAAGGACCTTACCGAGTAGTTGAGGTATTGGGAAAAGCTACTACAAGGTGGCCGACCTCGAGGGACGAGAGCTACCAAGGTCATGGCATGCCTATAACCTAAGAAGGTACTATAGTTAGAAAGTAATAAAGATCTTAGGTCAAGGTGCACTCTTTTTCCTGAAAAAGTTTTTTAATGAGGCGCCAAGCCAAGATCTACAAAATTGCCTGATTTAGAAGGGTAAGCACTCATATGTATACATTCTTGTCTGTGTGCCTATTTTCTACTTGAATAAACTTTTTCAGATTCCCTAAAAATTTTCCTACCAAGACGCATTAATCTGAGCGCAAAAATTCATCGCCCGATTATGACGAGGTCGGCAAGGTGAAAACCAAATTCATTGCCCAATTACAACAAGGTCGGCAAGGTGAAAGAGATAAAAATAAATTAATGCAAGAAGTTATAAAAAGTAATCCATAAAAAGCGTCCTGACAAGGTCTGACTAAAAATGGACTACTAAAAATAACTTAGCTTAGACTGACAAGAAAAGTCAGACCAACGAAAGCTACAGCTTGGACCGACAAGAGAAGTCAGACCAACAAAGGCTATAGCTCGGACCGACAAGAGAAGTTGGACCAACGAAAGCTACAGCTCGGACCGACAAGAGAAGCAAGACCAACGAAAGCTACAGCTTGGACCAACAAGAGAAGTCGGACCGACAAAAGCTACAGCTTGGACCGACAAGAGAAGTCGGACCAACGAAAAGCGTGCGCTAAAAGGGACATAGCTTTGTCCAAAAAGCCACGGCTCCACGACAAGGCTATCAAAATTGTTCAAACTAACTACAAAGGTTCTACCAGAACACTAAAAAGTTGTCAGGACAAGTTAGCCCCCAAGGGTCATCTCGCCTAAACAGAAGACAGACAAAACAAGATCTGATCAAAAAGAGGTCGAACAGCAGAGTACCAACACTCTATAAAGATCTACAAAAGTTGAAAATCATGAACAACATATCAAAGAAATATATCCATCAAAATAAAACATTAAAAGGCTGCCTACGTGACAACCTCAGAGCTTAAAAGTGTTTTGTTTGGAGAAATAAAGTTGCATAAAAGCAACTAAAGTCAAGAGAAGTCAACCACATCCAAAATTACAAAAAACCAGAGTTTAAAAACCCACAAGCCGGGTTATAGAAATAAACAAAAAATCATAAAGGGTCCAAAGTCTCTCCAACAGTAGCATCTGTGGCTGAAGGAGGAGGGATGATCCTCATGGGGGTGGCATCCACGGTTCCATCCTCTCGATTGAGAATTTGAACATCAGGATCAGATTCGGGATGGTCGACCTCGGCCATAGGATGAGTTGAAGAAGTTGTGGTAGCAGAAGCTTTGGCTGGTGGTGCAGGGGGAGGTCCGTCATCTTCATCGTCTGGAGCAGGCACTATCTTGCCATCCTCCACCACATTGTCCAATCTGAGGAGAGTTAGGTCGAGTTCAGGAGAGAGAACTCGGACCTGTGCGTTTCAATTTTCATAAGCACCCGTCACAGTATCTACCAGATGACCCTGGAGATCGGCGTAATCCGCATGGGCAGAAGCAAGCCTCTCCCTCAACTCCAACAGTTCGGCATAAGTGCGGGTATAACTTTCCTTGTGTTTCTTCGCCATTTCCTCCGCCAAGTTTGCAGCCACCTCAGCCCTGGTAGCTTGGGACTTTTCCATCTCCAGGTCCAACTCCAGCTTAATTACCCTAGCATCAAGCTCATCCTTCACCCCCTTGATTCTATCAAAATCCAATTTAGCATCCTCCAGAAAGGCCTTAGTCGCATGTACTGGGGAACCCTGGACAGTACGGAAAAGGGTTGCACCCATATGGGCCATCCAGACACTATTACTGCTGATGAAATTCAAATGATGAAGGATGGATGCATCATCCATAGGAAGATGGCCATAATGAGCAATCTGATTGTCAACAAACCCCACAGCGTCAAAATCTGAGGCATTCAAATCATAGGCACTAACAGTCTTTTGCTTTTTTGGAGGAGGACCAGTAGCAGGGGAGGAGGCAGCACCAGAAGTTAGCTGGAGAGGGTCGGAAGGAACTACACGAACTTGGGGAGTCAGAATAATCTTCATGGGCCCAAAAGTGTCCGAGGTCGGCTTCTTAGGAGGAACTTGAGTAGATCCTTCCCTAGAAGCCTTCGCTGAGATGTTTTGAGCAGTTGTCACTTTTTTATCCCTACAGAAGTGCTTCATAGAATCCGTAGACTTCACCATCTCTGAAAAAGGAAAACAACGAAATCAGTTACAAATAAGAAAGGGATAGATCGACAACACAAACAAACAAACAAAAGCTGAAAAGAAATCAGCCACTACCCAGTTTAGCAAGAAGAAGGGAAGGATCTCTGATAAACCCCAATTTTGTGATTTATATTATGTAGAATTTGAGGAGTTTTGTTAATATTTTTCACACTTATTCACAAGAATTGCATGGTTTTGTATTCTCTTCCTAATATTGATTCATGATGGAAAACATGCTTCTTTTGCCTTAGAATTGCTATGATTTGATCCTCTTTTATTACCATTCGATGTTGTGACATGTTTGTTGAATGATTTCAGAATTTATAGGGCAACAATGTCCTAGAAGAGAGAAAGAAAGCATGCACAAGTGGAAGGAACATGAAGATTTAGATTTTGGGAATCTTAACATGGGCACGCATGCGTACCTCGCGCGCACGCGTGGGTGCGGATAGCTGGAAGCGGCACGCAAAGATCAGCGCATCCATACGGATTAGAGAAATCCACACCGATGCACACGCGTACATGGCGTGCACGCGTGGATCGCAAAATCAATCGGTGCGTGGTGCGCAGAAATTGTGATTACACTTTGATTATGTAAAATTCATCGCTCTTTCTTTCCCTGGTAATGGCGCCAAAAACATGATGCCAATACCATGGTTCACAACTTCGCACAACTAACCAGCAAGTGCACTAGGTCGTCTATGTAATACCTTACGTGAGTAAGGGTCGAATCCCACGGAGATTGTTGGTATGAAGCAAGCTATGGTCACCTTGTAAATCTCAGTCAGGCGGATATAAAATAGTAATGGAGTTTTCGAAATTAATTAATATAATAGAGATAGAAATACTTATGTAATTCATTGGTGAGAATTTCAGATAAGCGAATAGAGATGCTTTCGATCCTCTGAACCTCTACTTTCCTGCTATCTTCATCCAATCAGTCTTACTCCTTTCCATGGCTGGCTTTATGTGATACATCACCACTGTCAATGGCTACTTTCGGTCTTCTCTCGGGAAAATGATCCAAATGCCCTGTCACGGCACGGCTAATCGTCTGGAGGCATCACCCTTGTCAATGGTTTCATCTTATCCTCTCAGTGAAAATGGTCAACGCACCCTGTCACGGCACGAGTATTCATCTGTCGGTTCTCGATCCTGCTGGAATAGGATTTACTATCCTTTTGCGTCTGTCACTACGCCCAGAAATCGCAAGTTTGGAGCTCGTCACAATCATTCAATCATTGAATCCTACTCGGAATACCACAGACAAGGTTTAGACCTTCCAGATTCTCTTGAATGCCGCCATCATTCTAGCTTACACCACGAAGATTCCGATTAAGAGATCTAAGAGATACTCATTCAATTCTAATGTAGAACGGAAGTGGTTGTCAGGCACGCGTTCATAGGGAATGATGATGATTGTCACGTTCATCACATTCAGGTTGAAGTGCGAATGAATATCTTAGAAGCGAAATAAGATGAATTGAATAGAAAACAGTAGTACTTTGCATTAATCTTTGAGGAACAGCAGAGCTCCACACCTTAATCTATGGAGTGTAGAAACTCTACCGTTAAAATTACATAAGTGAAAGGTCCAGGCATGGCCGGTATGGCCAGCCCTTCTGATCTAAGAACCAGGCGTCCAAAGATGTCCAATACAATAGAGAAAGGTCCTATTTATAATAAACTAGTCACTAGGGTTTACAGAAATAAGTAATTGATGCATAAATCCACTTACGGGGCCCACTTGGTATGTGCTTGGGCGGAGCTTGAGTGTTACACGTGTAGAGGTCCTTCTTGGAGTTGAACGCCAGTATTTGTGCCAGTTTGGGCGTTCATCTCTGGTTTTGGATCCTTTTCTGGCGCTGAACGCTAGAATTGGGCAGAGATCTGGCGTTGAACGCCAGTTTGCGTCATCTATTCTTGGCCAAAGTATGGACTATTATATATTACTGGAAAGACCTGGATGTCTACTTTCCAACGCAATTGGAAGCGTACCATTTCGAGTTCTGTAGCTCCAGAAAATCCACTTTGAGTGCAGGGAGGTCAGAATCCAACAGCATCAGCAGTCCTTCTTCAACCTCTGAATCTGATTTTTGCTCAAGTCCGTCAATTTCAGCCAGAAAATACCTGAAATCACAGAAAAATACACAAACTCATAGTAAAGTCCAGAAATGTGAATTTAACATAAAAACTAATGAAAACATCCCTAAAAGTAACTAGATCCTACTAAAAACATACTAAAAACAATGCCAAAAAGCGTATAAATTATCCGCTCATCAGTGCGCACACGTGCATGGCGCGTACGCGTGACAAGCTGCACGTGACCTCATTAAAGGAAATTGTGCCTAGCAATTTCTGAGGCTCAAGAGGCCCAAATTCAAGATGGTTCTGCATGGAAAAGACCCAAGGATGCTAGGGGAAAGGGGGGGATCATTCATTTACACTAAGACACAATTTTTAGCTAGTTTTTGGTTTTTGTTCTTTTAGAGAGAGAAACCCTTGCTCCTTTCTAGATCTAGTTGATTTGATCTTCCCTTGTTGAATTCTGAATTGGATCTTGTTAATTACTAGTTTTGATTGCTTAATTTGAATTCCTTAGTATAATTTTGTTTAAATCTTGTGTTAGACTTATGTTTTCTTGTCACTTGTCATTTTCTACCTATTTTGTGAATCTTATGGATCTTGAATTGTTAATGTTACATTGATGATCTTCATGATTAATTGTGTTGTTTGAGTGAATTTACATTGATAATTGTTAGTGGGTACTTGTTAATTTTAATTTAATTGCAATTTGAGTATGTCTTTAGTAATGCTTACCATGTGTTTGATGGAATGTTTCCTTTGATCATGGAGTAGTTCTCTTTACTCTTGGCCTAGGCTAAGGGGATTGGGTAAACTTGAGTCATTGGGTCTAATGGATTTGATGATTTGGGAACCCTTAGTGGTCAATTTGATAACCATTGACACTAGCCTACTACTAAGTCAATTAGTAGCTAGGTTGGACCTTATGGGTTGATGTTGACTAAACCATTTAATATACTTCCAGTATAGAAGTAAACTTAATGAGTTTGGTTCCTCATAATTGTCAAGATATGGTTATTAGACAAGGATGGTGACCCCAATTCCCATGTCTAGCCAAGAGTTGCTTTTATTATTCATATTTGAAAACCCAAAAATCCTAATTGCTTTGTCTTAGTTATAGTTATTTGTTTAGTTTTAGAGTGGAATTATATTGGATGTTATCTTATTAGTTTAGAATTTCTCACATCTTGCTTTAGTCACTTGAATTAGTTTCTTGCACTTCAAGATTACTTGCTTGTTAGGATTCTTAGTTTAATTTCTTGCTCATGACTTGCAACCCCAGAATTCTAATCAATGTTGATGCACATGTTTGCCCATTCCTTGTGAGACGACCTGAGGTTTGAATACTTCGGTTACTTTTATTGGGGTTGAACTTGTGACAACCAATTCTTTTGAAATTTGATCGAGAGTTATTAGTTGGTTTGGAATTATGCTTACAACGAAGTTCTATTTCTATTAAGAGAAATTCTAGACCGACAATAACCCTCGCCTATCAAATTTTTGGCGCCGTTGTCGGGGAGTGGTTGCAACATATGCCTTGATAATTGGTTATGTGAATATGTGAATATTGTAGATAGTTTACTTGCTTCCAATACTTAGTTATAGTTTAGATTTCTTTTGTGCATGTGCTATGACTCCCAAGTTTGATGACTCGGTCTCAACCGAATTCTAGCTTAGCCGAGTTTGACCCTGAGATTGAAAGAACTTTGTTACACACTCGGCAAGCTAGACGGCGGTTGGACTATACAGCTAGTACTTCGGCCTCTCTTGAGGAACATGCCGAATCACTAGACGATACCGAGGGTGACTTGGAGTCCGCTATTTCCTAATCTTCTGTTGGCACTACTAATACATCTTTGCATCCTACAGGTGAACCATACATGGCAGAACTGCGACGGATCACTTTGCATGAGCAAGGGGCTCCGGATATCATACTTCAACCTTTGCAAGCAAGGTATCCCAACCTTGATCCAAACTTTGAGTTGAAGAGTATCTTGATACATCTACTTCCTAAGTATCATGGGTTGCCGAGTCAAGACCCCATTCGACATCTAAGAGATTTTCAAGTTTCTTGTTCTACGGCTCGAAGGCATGGAGCCGATGAGTTGGCTATTATGGTTTTTGCCTTTCCTTTCTCTCTTGAAGGGCAAGCAAAGACATGGTTTTATTCGCAACCGGATGAGATTGTGACCAATTGGGATTTCTTGAAAAGAGAGTTTCTAGATAAATTCTTTCCGCCGGAGAAGACCGACTACATCCGGAAGGAGATATTGGGTATAATGCAAAAGGATCAAGAGAGTTTGTATGAGTCTTGGACTCGGTTCAAGAGGCTATTGGAATGTTGTCGGCTATTGGAATGTTGTCCACACCATGGATTGAACACTCACTTGCTCATTAGTTACTTCACCGGAGGTCTTTGTGCGGAAGATAGAAGATTGCTCACCGCTTCTAGTGGTGGTTCCCTTTCAAGAAACAAGACGGAGGGAGAAGCTTGGAAATTGATAAATGATGTTGCCGAGGATACACAACACGTAAGGGTGAGAAGTAATCCTCTCAAGGGTGTGGTAGAACCATCCCCTTCCGAAGCAAGATTAACCAAAGCACTTGGGGATATGACCACTATCCTCACCCAAATACAAAATGATCAAAAGGAATACTACTCCATCCAAGCCATCCAAACCCCACCCCAAGTTGCTCAACTTGAAGACCCTCCTAGAATTTGTGGTTTATGCTCTAGCACCACACATTACACCGATCAATGTCATCAAATTCAAGAGGAGCATGCCCTTGCCGTGGCCAATGTGAATTACAACAACCATCCGTCCTATCCTTCTTAAGGCCAAAAAAACTACTCTCATAGTAGTAATCAAAATCAAGGGTGGAGGGATAACACACAAGGGAGTAATCAAAACCAAAGATGGAACAACTCTTCTTCTCACTACAACAATAACCAATCTCCATCTCAATACCACCATAACAACAACAACCACCAAGCCAACCAAAATCACCACAACCAAAACCAAAATAACTACACCAAATACCAAGCACCACACCATAGACAACAATCCAACCAAACCTCTTCATCTTCCACCAATCAAGTTGATGAGCTTAGGACCGCTATGGAGAAAAGGGACGAGAGCAACAAGGCTCAATTTGATGCCTTGGGCGCTCAATTGGCCAATCTTACCGACATGATTTCAAAGATGTCCATGTCCTCCTCCAACAACAACACCAACCAACCCTCAAGCTCTTCTAACCTTCCATCCCAACCCCTTCCAAATCCCAAGGGCGGTCTCAATGCCATCACTCTATAGTCGGGAACTACATTGGAGGAGATACCTCCTAGGGTCATGGAAGATATTCATGAGGAAGAAGTGGTTGTCGAAGCTCCGCATGAAGAAGGGGAGGTAGACAAAAGGCATGAGGAAGAAGGAGTAAGCCTTAAGGAACCCAAGAGGAAAGCTATAGTGGATGAGTCCGTTCTTATCCCATTCCCTTCCATGGTGAAGAAAGCAAAGAAGACCCCAGAATTCGATTTAAACATGCTTCAAGTGTTCAAGAAAGTTGAGGTAACCATACCACTTCTTGATGCTATCCAACAAATTCTGAAGTATGCAAAATTTTTGAAAGACTTGTGTACACACAATGATAGGATAGGAGAGTTGGAGACATTATCCTTGGTATTTCAATTTCTTCCTTGATGGAGCCTATTCCGAAAAAAATGTAGTGACCCTGGGCCTTGTTTGGTGACTTGTCGTATTGGTGGGCGTACTTTTCATGACTATATGTGTGATCTAGGGGCTTGCGTAAGCCTCATTCCGCTTTCTATCTTCATGCGATTGTATTTAGCTCCATTAAAGAAGTCGGCGGCGAAGTTTGCCTTAGCCGATAAAAGATTGATCACTGTGATGGGAATAGCAGAAGATGTACTTGTGGCGATCAAAGACTTGGTCTTTCCGGTTGACTTTTACATCCTTGAAATGCCCCCAACAGAGAATAGAAGCTCCTCCTCCGTTCTACTTGGTAGACCCTTCCTTAAGTCCTGTAAATTCAAGCTAGATGCCTTCACCGACACATATTCCTTTGAGGTCAGAGACAAGACTATCAAGTTCAATTTGGTAGAAGCCATGAAGCATCCTCCCGAAGAGCATTCCGTTCTCCGATGTGATGTAATCGATGAAGTGGTAGTGGAAGTGCGAAAAGAAGAATACAACAAGTTATGCTACCCTATTGTTGAAGGAACGGATGACCAAGAGGGTGAACAAGAGAAAGTTGTTGAGGATGAACTCCGTGAACCTGATGAAAAGAAACCTTAGCTTGAGGCAAAGAGTGAACTGAAGCTTCTTCCATCTCATTTAAAGTATGCTTTCTTAGAGGACAACCAAAGGTTTCCGGTCATTATCGCTAGTGAGCTTTCTAGTGAAGAGGAAGGAAAGCTCCTAGATGTTCTAAGAAAGTACAAGAAGGCAATTGGTTGGAGCCTAGCCGATATTGTGGGATTGACCCCCGCAAGTGCATGCATCGTATCTTTCTCCAAGAGGGAGCTCGGCCGGTTAGGCAACCACAAAGAAGACTCAACCCAACCATCCTTGATGTGGTAAAGAAGGAGGTCACTAGGCTACTTGATGCGGGTATCATATACCCAATTTCTGACAGTGAGTGGGTGAGCCCGGTCCAGGTTATTCCCAAGAAATTGGGCATCATTGTAGTAAAAAAGGATGATGGTAAAGTGGTCACCAAGAGAGTACAAAATGCTTGGCGAGTGTGCATCGATTATAGAAGATTGAACGCCGCTACAAGGAAGGACCACTACCCTTTGCCCTTTATCGATCAGATGTTGGACCGGTTGGCGGGTAAATCCCATTATTGCTTTCTTGATGGATTCACTGGTTACTTCCAGATTCACATTGCCCCTGAGGATCAGGAAAAGACCACATTCACTTGCCCTTTTGGCACCTTTGCTTACAAAAGGATGCCATTTGGACTATGAAATGCACTTGCTACTTTTCAGCGGTGCATGACGAGTGTCTTTTCCAATCTAATGGAGAATTGTCTGGAAGTCTTTATGGATGACTTCAGTGTTTATGGAACTTCAGTTGATTGTTTCTTAGAGAACTTGGCCAAAGTCTTAGCTAGATGTGTTGACGCTAACCTTGTCTTGAATTTTAAAAAATGTCACTTTATGGTAAAACAAGGTATAGTGCTAGGACATGTAGTATCTCATGAAGGCATTTCTGTAGATCTGGCCAAGGTCGATGTTATCACCACTTTACCTCACCCCTCATCTGTGAGGGAGGTCCGCTTGTTTTTGGGACATGCAGGATTTTATAGGCACTTTATTAAGGATTTCAGCAAGATTGCTTTGCCATTGTCGCGCCTCCTCCAAAAAGATGTGGACTTTGAGTTTGACAGTGCATGTGTGAGTGCATTTGAAGAGCTAAGGAGAGTTCTTACCACATCACCGATTGTGCGAGGCCCCAACTGGATGCTACCATTCGAGATAATGTGCGATGCATTAAACCATGTTGTAGGTGCCACGCTTGCATAGCGCGATGGTAAACTTCCTTATGTCATTGCTTACTCTTCTAAAACATTGGATGCAGCACAATCCAACTATACCACTACTGAAAAAGAACTCCTAGCTATTGTTCATGCTTTAGATAAATTCAGATCTTATTTGCTAGGGTCCAAGATAGTGGTATACACGGATCATGCAGCTTTGAATTACTTATTGACAAAGAATGAGTGAAAACCTAGACTCATACGTTGGATCTTTGATGAGAGGGCAGAAGTCGGCTAATTAAGAAATCAATATAGAGAATGCGTTGAGAGTATAGTTCTTAACTAGCTAAGATCCGCCTTGTCAATCTAGAAAAGTTGTCATGAATTTTAGAAATAAAAATACTAGGAGTATGAGTCCCAGGTCATCTCCCAACAAGTTGCAAGAAAGGGTGCTTACTTATTAATCAGGAATTTTCAAGAGAATTTGAGTTTGGATAATGAGCAATTAAATAGTTATAAATTAAAGCAATAAAACTAAGAATGATTATTAATATTTTAATAAAAAGCCTTGACTGGGGGAATGATTAATTGGAAGTTCTATCCTTGTTGGGATCTCTTGAGTGTAGTATCAAAAAGGTTGTTGTTTTCACTTAGTTAACCCTTACTATATAAAGGAAAGTCAAGTGATTGAGCTAATCCTTACTCGCAAATCCTAGTCCTCTCCCTTGGGAAGGTCTAGTGTTAGTAAATACAAAACTAGCCAACAACTTCCAATTTAACCAACACTTAAGCCTTCCAACTCAAGTGTTTCCTCTTAATCAACCCCCATGTCAAGTTTGGGAATCTACTCCATTGACATTATTATAATACTCAGAAAAATATAAAAAGAAGACATAATAAATTAAATAAAATAAAATAGAGATTGAAAATTAATTAAAAGTAAAAGTAATCCTCTTTATCAACAATCCATGAAAATAATCCAATTGTAACTCTAAATAAAGTAAATAAGGATATGGAAGAGTAAGGGACAAAGTAAATAAACTAGAATAATTTCTTCAATGGAGGTAATGACTCTTCAATATTTGAAAGCAAAAGCAACGAATGTAAAGTGAACTTAGAGGAAAAGTAATCATCTCTAAATTCAGATCTCAAAACCTAAAAACTATCCTAATGTATCTAAAACTGTATGTCTATTATGTCTAAGATGTGTGTTGAGTCTTTGCATGTTCCCTGGCTTTATTCTGTATTTCTGGGCCGAAAATAGGGTTAAAACGCGGCACGAAATTGCCCCTAGCGTTTTCTGTTAATTTTGCAGATCGCGATGGTCACGCGTACGTGTCAGTCATGCGTTCACGTCATTCAGCGATTTTCCTTGTCATGCGTACGCGTCGTCCACACGTTCGCGTCATTCGTGCAGACTCCAATCCACGCGTACACGTCAAGCACGCGCACGCGTCACTGTGATTTTCTCTATTCTGCGCGCTCGCGTGAGCCATGCGCGCGCGTCAGTGTTCGCTAGTCATCTCCTTAGTTTCTTGTGTTCCTTCCATTTTTGCAAGCTTTCTCTCCATTCTCTAAGCCATTCCTACCCTATAAAGCCTGAAACACTTAACACACGGATCACGGCATCGAATGGTATAAAGGAGAATTAAAATATACTAATTAAAGATCTCTAGGAAGCAAGTTTTCAACCATAAAACAATACTAGGAAGGAATTATAAAATCATACAATTAGTATAAATAAGTGGGTGAAGACTTGATGAAACCATTCAATTAAACACAAGATTAACCATAAAATAGTGGTTTATCAATCTTGCTTTTGCAAGAATTCGACATTGAGATTAGGGACCGGAGTGGGTCTCAAAACTTGGTTGTGGATCATTTAAGCCGCCTTGAGAATTTAAAATTTGACCCATTTCCGATCGATGACTCATTCCCATTGGATAGTTTGCATGATGTGTCGGGTAGCTTTCCTTGGTTTGCACCAATGGCGAACTACTTGGTTGCAAAAATCTTCCCTCCTAACTTTTCTAAACACCAAAGAGACAAGTTGAAGCGTGATTTCAAATACTACATTTGGGATGACCCTCACTTGTGGAAGAGGGGAATGGACCTAGTAATTCGAAGATGCGTCCCGGAATCTGAAATCCAACCTATTCTTGAAGTTTGCCAATCGTCCGAATGTGGTGGCCACTTTGGCCCACAATGGACAGCTAAAAAGGTGTTGGATTGTGGATTCTGGTAGCCAACCTTATTCAAGGATGCTAACCGGTTCTGTGTGTCGTGCCACCAATGCCAGAAGTCGGGAAATACATCCCAAAGGGATGAGATGCCTCAGCAACCTATGTTGTTCTGTGAGATATTTGATGTATGGGGCATTGACTTTATGGGACTGTTCCCCAACTCAAGTGGGTATCAATATATATTCTGTTAGCGGTTGACTACGTGTCAAAGTGGGTAGAAGCAATACCTTCCCGCCTTGATGATGCCAATACCGTCATTTCTTTTATTAGAAATAACATTGTATGCCGTTATGGGTCGCCACGAGCAATCGTGAGCGATCAAGGATTCCACTTTTGTAACGGGAAAGTAGAGGCACTGCTCAAGCGCTATGGGGTATTGCATAAGGTTGCCACTGCTTATCACCCACAAACTAATGGACAAGCGGAAGTGTCCAACCGAGAGATTAAGAGAATTTTAGAGAAAGTGGTAAATCCACAGAGAAAGGATTGGAGCCTCCAGTTAGGAGATGCACTTTGGGCGTATAGGACGGCCTACAAGACTCCGTTGGGGATGAGTCCCTTCCGGATCATCTATGGTAAGGCATGCCACCTTCCGGTGGAGATTGAGCATAAAGCCTATTGGGCGGTGAAGCAGTGCAACATGGATTTCACCAAGGCGGGTGTGGCTAGGAATTTACAGCTAGAGGAGCTCGAGTGTTTGAGGAACGAAGCATATGAGAATGCCTGGATCTACAAGGAAAAGACTAAAGCATTTCATGACCATCACATCTGGAAGAAGGATTTTCAAGAAGGTGATGAGGTTCTCCTCTACAACTCGGGGCTTAGATTCATGCCTGGCAAGCTCTGTTCTAGATGGGAAGGACCTTTCAGGGTGAAAGAGATAAAGCCCTATGGGGTGGTGGAATTGTTTGATCCTAAAAGTGAAGCAACTTTCAAGGTGAATGGACATAGAGTGAAGAAGTACCATGGCTACAAGATTCCAAAAGAGCTAGAGGTGTTTCTACTAACGGATGCACCTAGAGGAGGAGAAGCTTGAGTGACTGACCGTCCAACTTAAGGACGTTAAAGAAAAGTGCTTGGTGGGAGGCACCCCACTGTGGTAAGATCTTCCTTGTGTATACCTTCTTGCTTCTAGCTTTAGATTCTTGTGAATTTTGTGATTTCTTAATGTTGTTAATTGCTTAGCAATGCTAGTTTTGTTAATCTTGTTGGATAACTAGGATGTTCATATAGATTTCATCATTTTGGTATGGATGAATTATTGAAATAGAGAGAATGCTTTGTTTCGAATAGGTCATGAATTTGTGAGTGTTTTCTTGACTACCTAGCTTAAACACCTGCCAAGAATGTGTTAGAATAGCCCTTTCTAGGTTGTTTAAAAAAAAAGGGGGGGGGGGGAATCCACGTGCGCGCCGGTGGTGCATTTCACACTCCTGGTACAAAAACCCGAGAGTTATGCCCACCTTGTGCCCATCTCATTCTTCTACATCTCATTCTCTTACTCTCTTTTGATAATCTCTTCTTCTAGTTGCATATTTCTTTATGTTGATTCTCGTAATTTCTCTTTTAGTTGCATGCTTATACTACTTGCTTTTTGCTTGTTTACTTTTTCTTCTCTTGATTTTCCATGGACGTTGGACTTGAGTTTTAATTTTCTTTGATAGATCTTCTTGTTGTCTTTCATTATCTTTGTAAGTAGGTGATGTTGTATGATGATTGATATTTCATTTTGGGCCTCTAATTGGTTGAGTATCTCATTGTTGCTCATTGCTTGATAACTGCACGCCAAGGTTTGAGGAAATGCACGAATGCCATTTTGGTTTATTTTAATCATATACCTTCAATTTGGTGCTTTCTTCCTCATTCACTTGCTCTCTTCTAAGTGCATTGAGTCCACTTTGCTTTATGCATGCTAATTAGATACTTATTAAACATGACTTGCTCTTTGTTATGGATGCTTGATATTACTCTTCTCATGCCACCTTGCATGCTTTACTCGCTCTTGCATCCCATGCTAAGTGTTGTGACCCATGCCTCTATAATCATTTTGTTGCACAATTTCTTTTGGGCACTACCTCTCACTTGCATGCGTTTGTTGAGATGATTCTTTGGGTTTAATGTTTTCCATTTTTCCCTCCCTTTTTCAGGATGGCCACCAAGAAAGGCAAGGAGAAAGCTTCAAGGAAACCGGCCACAAAGAGGGCACCCTAAAAGTCAACCTCCAAGGCTCACCCTTCATTAGGAGCCAAACCCCTATCTAAGAAGGCGAAGGCATCCGTTCCTATTGATGAAAAAGAGAAGAGCAAATCGGTAAAGGATTCTTCAAGGTTCCCCAACCGCTTCTGTGAACCTGTGTTCCCCGCCATGGTTGAGAGGAACTATCATGCCGAGCATCTACTCGCCCCTCCGGACAAGGTTGCTCATGGTATCCTACCCCGCATTGAGCGGCAAGGATGGGAGTTTCTTCTGAGAAAACCACAAGAGGCCAACCTCTCGTGGGTGGTAGAGTTCTACACTAACTACCATCTCTCCTCTCTTCAATCGGTATACGTGTGCCGGAAGCAAGTCCCAGTTTCAGAAGAGGCTATACAGCAAGTGCTTATTGTCCTACCGGTACCAAGTGAAATGGATGGCTACTAAGAGGTCTTACATCAGCGAGATGAGTTTGGGTTTGATTGGAACTCGATTCTTCAAGTCATTACTGAACTAGAGACATTTTGGACCCAAGGTCGACTCTGGATGCGGCCCAAGTGCATTGACGCACGTTCCCTCACTGTAGAAGCTAGAGCTTGGGCCTAGATCCTATCCCACTATATGCTACCTAGCACCCACAAGTCGTCATTAATGGCGGATCTCGCCTTGCTTGTTTGGTGTGTTCTCACAGAGAGACCGGTGAACATTCCGCTTCTTATCAAGCAAGCGATGGGTCAAGTCTACGCCTGGGGTAATTTTCCATTTCCAGTATTGGTATCTGATTTAGTTGCTACTGCGGGTATTCCTTGGGAAGCCATGGACACGAAGGCTATAATTCCGGCTAAGGGCGATGTTGTCCCAAGCGAAAAATACTTACAGCTTCTTATGAACAACCCAAGCCTTGACATAGCCCATCAGCCTACTATTCCTTCTACCTCATCGTCACCACCACCACAAAGATCCACCCATCAACGGATTGAAGATCTACACCAGAAGATTGATAGATATGAGCGGCGCAACCAACGTCGATATACTTACATCAAGAAGCTCTTGCGTTGTGTTACCCCTAGCATGGAGGAACCTGAAATATTCACGTCCACCTCGAACCCAAGTGACGGGAGCTTTGATGAAGGGGACAGTGAAGCTTCCGGTCCCGACCGCCCTTTGCGCATTGTTGGTAGTACAGAGGACC
Organism: Arachis ipaensis; assembly: GCF_059453495.1. NCBI lineage: Eukaryota > Viridiplantae > Streptophyta > Magnoliopsida > Fabales > Fabaceae > Arachis > Arachis ipaensis. The sequence continues at coordinate 74,838,572 of NC_142442.1, read as the reverse complement.
GTGCTAAATTCTAAGTGTGGGGAGGTCGTTCGAACGATCTCCATGGGTAACAATCTCTTCCTTTCAACACCCATGGATTTATCTTTTGCTTAGTAGTTAGTACATTGCATGTGTAGTTAGTCTTGCTTGTAAATATCCTTTGCATGATAGTCAGTCCCTATAGAGTTACTTGGTCAAAATAATGACTTCTTCCCCAAGAAGCTGTATTTTGGGTACCCTACCAATTTTGAAAAATTTTTTGCGGTAAACTTGCTTCAAGAATGTATTTTGGAACATAGTGATTGAGCTAAGAATACAAGCATGTAAGTTTTGAGCCTACTGTGTGGTTATATCTTCTAACCACTATTTCCCATTTTTGTGCGCATTATTCTCTCTCTATAATTTTAATCCTTGCTTTGTCTGATTCTATATGTCCATTACTTTGTGTATGAATGCATTTATATGATTGATGCCATCATTTCAATAGTCACTTTTCCCAAATAGCCTTAACCCTTTTATCTACCATTGCTAACCAATTTTGAGCCCATGATAAATCCTTTTTGTTCTTAAATAGAACACATCAACAACCCTAAGTGAAAAATAATGAATGACCCTAGATTTGGATCCTTGATTAGCTTAGGTAAGTGAGGGTGTGTGTCATTCAAATAGGAGGGTGTACTTGGGAACTTGGGTAGATGTAAAGGTGTGTATTTGTAATTGTAATTGGAAATTCTGGGAGTTGGGAATATACTCATGTATTGAATGATTGAACCATATGCATTAAAACTTTTGTATATGGAACCCCACGAAAAAAGGGATCAAAAAGAAAAAAAATTTATATGTGTATATATGAAAATGTAAGAAATAGAGGTAGAAAAAATAGAAGAAACAAAAATATGAAAAAAAAAAGAGAAAGCAATGAAAGGGGACAAAAAGGCCCCAAGACAAAGTAATAATAACAATGCATATGGGATGTGAATTGAAAAGAATGCATGAGTATGCGAAAAAGTGAAATCCATGGGTAGCTAGGTATTGTATTAGAGTTGTATAGGTTGTTCTATGTGTTTAGTGAGATCTTAGGTTAATCAAAGATTCAAATTTTAAGCTCACTTGACCATATACATCCTCACCTTAACTCTAGCCCCATTACAACCCATGAATAAGACCTCATGACACTTGTATGCATGCATTAAGTGATTGTTGATTGTTAGATGAAAGACAAATCTTGGAAAGCATGATTAGGAGAGGATTGAGTGACGAACCCTATACACTTGAGCGAATAGAGAGGATACACTTCCGGTGAGGGTTCGATGCTCAACTCCTTGTTCCAGGCTTTCACAAGCGTTAATCTAGCAAGTTATATGCACTTCATAGTGATGTTCAAATTGGTAGAATTTATGAACTACATATCATTTTCGCCCCGTATGCTCATATGTGATCTTGGAGGATAGATTTACCCTTGACCAAGTAGATAGATGCTTTTACATTAGTTGCATGCATTTATTTAGGTAATTTGCACCTCATGAACCCTTTCTTACCATGATCTTTGGTCTTTTAATTTTTAGCATGAGGACATACTTGGTTTAAGTGTGGGGAGATTTGATAAACTCCAATTTTGTGGTTTATATTGTGTAGAATTTAAGGGATTTTGTCAATATTTTTCACACTTATTCACAAGAATTGCATGGTTTTATATTCTCTTCCTAATATTGCTTCATGATGGAAAACATGCTTCTTTTCCCTTAGAATTGCTATATTTTGATCCTCTTTTATTACCATTCGATTCCGTGATGTTTTTGTTCAGTGATTTCAGAATTTATAGGGCAACAATGGCCTAGAAGAGAGAAAGAAAGCATACACAAGTGGAAGAAACATGAAGATTTAGATTTTGGGAATCTTAACATGGGGGCGCATGCGCACCTCGCGCACACGCATGGGTGCAGTCAGTTGGAAGCAGCACGCGAAGATCGGCGCATCTGCGCGGATTAGAGAAATCCACACCGATGCACACGCATACATGGCGCGCACGCGTGGATCGCAAAATCAATCGGTGCGCACGTGTGCATGGCGCGTACGCGCGACAAGCTGCACGTGACCTCATTAAAGAAAATTGTGCCTGGCAATTTCTGAGGCTCAAGAGGCCCAAATTCAAGCTGGTTCTGCATAGAAAAGACCCAAGGATGCTAGGGGAAAGGGGGGATCATTCATTCACACTAAGACACAATTTTTAGCTAGTTTTTGGTTTTTGTTCTTCTAGAGAGAGAACCTTTGTTCCTCTCTAGATCTAATTGATTTGATCTTCCCTTGTTGAATTCTGAATTGGATCTTGTTTATTACTAGTTTTGATTGCTTAATTTGAATTCCTTAGTATAATTTTGTTTAAATCTTGTGTTAAATTTATGTTTTCTTGTCACTTGTCATTTTCTACCCATTTTGTGAATCTTATGGATCTTGAATTGTTAATGTTACATTGATGATCTTCATGATTAATTGTATTGTTTGAGTGAATTTACATTGATAAAATTATTAGTGGGTACTTGTTAATTTTAATTTAATTGCAATTTGAGTGTGTGTTTAGTAATGCTTACCATGTGTTTGATGGAATGTTTCCTTTGATCATGGAGTAGTTCTCTTTACTCTTGGCCTAGGCTAAGGAGATTGGGTAAACTTGAGTCATTGGGTCTAATGGATTTGATGATTTGGGAACCCTTAGTGGTCAATTTGATAACCATTGACACTAGCCTACTACTAAGTCAATTAGTAGCTAGGTTGGACTTTATGGGTTCATGTTGACTAAACCATTTAATATACTTCAAGTATAGAAGTAAACTTAATGAGTTTGGTTCCTCATAATTGTCAAGATATAGTTATTAGACAAGGATGGTGACCCTAATTCTCATGTCTAGCAAAGAGTTGCTTTTATTATTCATATTTGAAAACCCAAAAATCCTAATTGCCTTGTCTCAGTTATAGTTATTTGTTTAGTTTTAGAGTGGAATTATATTGGATGTTATCTTATTAGTTTGGAATTGCTCACATCTTTCTTTAGTCACTTGAATTAGTTTCTTGCACTTCAAGATTACTTGCTTGTTAGGATTCTTAGTTTAATTTCTTGCTCATGACTTGCAACCCCGGAATTCTAACCAATGTTGATGCACATGTTTGCCCATTCCTTGTGAGACGACCCGAGATTTGAATACTTCGGTTACTTTTATTGGGGTTGAACTTGTGACAACCAATTCCTTTGAAATTTGATCGAGAGTTATTAGTTGGTTTGGAACTATGCTTACAACGAAGTTCTATTTCTATTAAGAGAAATTCTAGATCGACAATAACCCTCGCCTATCAAATTTTTTCCCAGAAACCTCTTCATGTCAAGATGAGGAGGTTCTCCCTAATTCTTCTCTAACACGTGCACAAAGGCCTGCTCGACCTCATCCAGACTTTTCCAGGAGTACCTAGTCACCACTACATCCTTTTGCTAGCACAAAGGGAAAGTGGGCTCGCTATTCTCATCCAAGAAGAAAGGGTGGACACCATCAACAGCTCGGACCTTGAAATAGTAATTCTTAAAATCCCTAAAAGACTCGTCATACATAGAGAACACTTTCTTTCCTTGGGTAGCTCAGAAAGAAATCCAAGAGGCTTTCTTCTTAGCTACCCCAGGCTTCGTCAACAAAAAAAGGTAAAGGAAGATAGTTTGGGTAGGTCTGATATCCAACTCTTGACACAATAACTGAAAGATTTTTATGAAACCCCATGAGTTTGGATGGAGCTGGGAAGGGGCTACATTGCAGGACCACAACATATCGGTCTCAAAAGGGGTAAAAGGAATGGTAATATTCAATTTACTGAAGAAGTAGTCATAAGCATAGAAAAAAGGACGTTTCCCTTAAGTCAAAGGAGGAAAACTAACCTTTTCCTCAGGGTCAAGTGACACCAACTCATAATTTTTCTCCTGGTCCCTATTATTACAAATTCTATGGTGCCTCCTAAGTCGCACGCAGTACTCAGGGTCAACCACAGTAACACACATTAAAACGATGGAATCCATCCAGTCAGACCTGCCGTCCGGAATCTTAGTAGACATCTCAAAAATGTTTTTGCAGGAAGACATAGGTCAACTATTCCTACAGTAAGAAAAAGAAAAATGGGTTACTACCAAACAACTCGAGAAAAAATGGAAACAACTCGAATAATAACATATAAACAACAAGACTCAGACATGACAGTAAAAGGGAAACCCCAGGACTCACACTAAAGTCCAGGGGCATTGTTCAAACCCTGGGTTAAGCTATCCGACCCGGGATGTTTAGCGACAAGGCGACCGACCTCTTCAGGACAGACTATCTGACTTCTTCTCAAAGAGCTCGGCCAAATTTCCAGGAAAGCCCAGTAAAGGGCCCAGATAGAGGAACACGACCCAAATCTAAAGGCAGCCCAAGCCTATAGAGATAAGGGTGGTTCCCTTGAAGATAAGATGACCTCACTCAAAGATAAAGATAAGATAAGATAACTAACTTATCTTATCTAAAAAGGTCAATCGACACCATTATAAATACACTGGAGCACCTAGGTATAACTCATACTCTGATTCTACTAAAAACCTGCTTAATACCTTGTTAACTTAAGCATCGGAGTCCCTTGCAGGTACCCCCACCCTCTGATGACGAAGGATCAGCAGTGCAGCCAAGCTCAACAAGTCAGATACGATAGCTCCGGCCTCCGCTCAAAGCAGGACACGTCATCTCCGATCAACACAGAAGATCTCGTCCGAGATCGACCTACATTTTCAGGTAACCCTCGAAATATTGGCGCTATTGCCGGAGAACCTGGAAGTCATCCCCCATCACCATGGCGGATGACCATGACAACGACCATGATTTAGATCTAGAAGATAGAACGCCGCACAAAAATGCGGATACTACACCAAAAGATACCCCAAAATCTAACAGGGACAAAAACTCGCCAAACCCGGGAGCTCTAGAGACGCTTCAAGATCGTTTAAAACAACTTGAAAAAGAAGCCCAACATCAGCGAGAAGCTGGGAAGGATCCACAAAGGGAGATAAAGCGGCGCCGGGAATTAGAAGATAAACTTCTAAAACTCGAAGCCGATCTCAAAGCCAAAGCTACTCGATCCACCCATGAGGACAGCTCTCGCAAGGATCAAGATCCATTCACTAGAGAGATCATAAAGACCAAAATCCCTAAGGACTTTAAACTCCCGGTTATGCCTTTATATGATGGCACGGCAGATCCCAGCCATCACCTCAGTAATTTCAGAAGTTGAATGTACCTCACCGACGCCTCGAACACAGTTCGCTGCAAAACCTTCCCGACTACCTTAACCAAAATGGCAATTAGGTGGTTCGACAATCTACCCCCTAGGTCCATCTTAAGCTTTGACAACTTGGCCAAAAAGTTTCTAGCCAGATTCTCTATCCAGAAAGACAAAACCAAGCACGCCCCAAGTTTACTAGGAATCAAACAAGGAGATTGGGAAAGTTTACGCAGCTACATGGAAAGATTCAACAAAGAATGCCTGGATATACACAGTCTACCAACAGAGGCCGCCATTATGGGCCTCATCCATGGCCTGCGAGAGGGACCTTTTAGCCAATCTATATCAAAAAAACACCCCTCATCTCTGAATGAAGTGCAAGAACGAGCAGAAACGTACATCAACATGGAGGAAAACTCCCGACTAGGAGAGACCTCAAAATCCGGATTCACCTACCCTTCCCGGGATAAGGACAAAGAGTCCAAAAAGAAGGAAGATCGACATGGAGAGAAAATAAAAAAATACCATAATTACACCCCTCTTCGGGTGTCCCTTGTGGATGTCTACAGGGAAGTTTGCCACACTGAAAAAATACCCCCAACTCGACCACTCAAAGGAAAAAAAGGAGGAGGAAATCAGACTGAATATTGTGAATACCATCGAATCATCGGGTATTCTACCAATGAATGTTTTGACTTAAAGAATGTCATAGAAAAACCAGTAAGAGAAGGGAAATTGGATCGGTATCTGGCCACCCGAGACGATGAGCAAAGAAAAAGAAGAAGGGACGAAGATGTCGGACGAACCGAGCAATCACCCCGAACACCAGAAAGACACGTCCATATGATACACGGTGGATTTGCGGGAGGAGGAATCTCCAAATCATCTCGCAAAAGATATCTTAAAGAAGTATACCATGTCGAGGGAAGGGAGGAAGCACCCGACCTCCCTGCAATCACTTTCACCAAAGAAGACGCATCCGGTATAATCTCAGAACACGACGATCCCATGGTCATCACTATTATACTGACAAACGCAAATCTCCACCGCACACTGATAGACCAGGGGAGCTCTGTCGACATCTTATTTAAAACTGCTTTCGACAAGCTCGGCTTGGAAGAAAAAGAATTCAGAGCCTATCCGAACAGCCTGTTCGGACTGGAAGACACCCCAGTTCAACCACTCGGATACGTCTCACTAAACACAACCTTCGGAAAAGGAAGCCAGTCAAGAACACTCAAGGTAGATGACATTGTGGTCGACGTAAGTTCGGCCTACAATGCCTTAATAGGTCAGACAAAGTTAAATCAGCTCGGTGCAATAGTCTCAACTCCACATCTATGCATGAAATTCCCAACTGAAGAAGTGATAGCTACAATAAAAGCAAACCAGAAGACGGCGGGCCGCTGCTACAACGAAAATCTAAACCTCAGAGGCAGAGGAGAAGAGTTCCACACAATCGAACTCGGGGGAGTTCAGAGGCGGGAAGAACTCTGCCCACAGCCCGAAGGTGAAGTAGAAAAAGTCCAGATCGGAGACATCCCGGACAAAACAACCAATATTGGAACAATCCTGAAGGTAGACATAAAAGAAACACTCATACAGTTCCTATGAGATAATGTCGACCTCTTCGCATGGAAGGTAGCAGACATGCCAGGCATAGACTCCAAATTAATGTGCCACAAGCTGGCGGTCTACCCAGGATCTCGGCCAGTACAACAGAGACGAAGAAAGCTCGGGCCAGAACAATCCCAAGCTGTGGAAGAGCAGGTACAAGCTCTGCTGGAGGCAGGATTCATAAGAAAAGTCAAGTACCCACTATGGCTAGCTAACGTCGTCTTGGTGAAAAAATCAAATGGGAAGTGGCGAATGTGCACGGACTACAATGATCTCAACAAAGCTTGCCTAAAAGATCCTTATCCATTCCCAAGTATCGACGCTCTGGTAGATGCCTCCTCCGGATATAAATATCTCTCATTTATGGACGCATATTCGGGATACAATCAAATCCCAATGTATCCACCCGACCAAGAAAAAACTTCATTCTTAACCCCAAAAGCAAACTATTGCTACATCGTCATGCCTTTTGGTCTTAAAAACACGGGAGCTACTTATCAGATATTAATGAATAAGGTCTTTACTGATCACATAGGAAAAATCAAGGAAGTCTATGTGGACGACATGTTAATAAAGACACAAAGTGAAGAGATGCTATTGTCCGACCTGACCCAAGTATTCGACACTATAAGAAGGCATGGCATGCGACTTAATGCTGCGAAATGCACCTTCGCAGTAGAAGCTGGCAAATTCTTGGGTTTTATGCTCACACAAAGAGGAATCGAGGTAAATCTGGATAAATGCCAGGCCATACTCGACATGAAGAGCCCAACTTGTGTCAAAGAGGTACAACAACTCAACGGGAGGTTGGCAGCCTTGTCCAGATTTCTAGCCGGATCGGCAATAAGATCTCTCCCCTTCTACGCCACACTATGGAAGGGAAAGAAGTTTGAATGGTCCACGGAGTGCGAGCAAGCCTTCCAAGATTTCAAAAGATTCCTGGGATAACCACCCATCCTAACTCGGCCACGGGAGGGAGAACCACTCATATTGTACCTCGCGGTAGGAAGTCGGGCAGTAGCCTCAGCATTAGTTCGAGAAGACGACAGTGGGCAACAACCCGTATACTTCATCAGTAAAGCATTACAGGGATCCGAGCTGAACTACCAAAAAATAGAAAAATTTGCCTATGCTCTCATACTTACATCTCGACGACTTTGTCCATACTTCCAAGCTCACACCATTAGGGTTCGGACCAACCAACCCATAAAAGAGATTTTGCAAAAAATAGTCCTAGCAGGCAGAATCCTGTAATGGACAGTCGAGTTGTCCGAATTCGACCTTAAGTATGAAGCTCGGACAGCCATCAAATCGCAATACCTGGCCAACTTCATTACAGAATTTACAGACACCCCGGAAACACCTATGGAGTGGAATCTCTACGTAGACGGTTCCTCAAATAAAACTGGAAGCGGCGCGGGTGTGATAATTGAAAGTGACCATGGAACCCAAATCGAACTTTCCCTCAAATTCGGGTTTCCTGCCTCAAATAATCAAGCTGAATATGAGGCACTACTAGTTGGTTTGAAACTGGCTAGAGAGGTTGGAGCTCAAAAGCTTACCATCTTCAGTGACTCACAAGTGGTCACCTCACAAATAACAGGGAGCTACCAAGCCAAGGACCCCACCATGAAAAGGTACTTGGATAAAACCAGGGAACAGCTCGCACAACTCGAGGAGTATGAGGTCCGTCACATACCCCGCGAACAAAATGCCCGAGCTGATGCACTCTCAAAACTAGCCAGCACCAAACCAGGGGGCAACAATAGAAGCCTCATCCAGGAAATACTACAGAACCCGTCAATCTCGGAAGAGGAAAAAGTCCTAGCCATAACAGGTCTAGATCAAGGATGGATGACTCCTATAATTAACTACCTCAAAACAGAAACACTTCCTACAGATGAGAAGGAGGCAAAAAGGTTAAAACGGAAAGCACAATACTACACTATCATAAACAATACTCTATACAAAAGAGGATTTTTAATACCATTGTTAAAATGTATACCGACTTCCAACACGAAGGAAGTTCTAGAAGAAGTACACTGTGGCATCTGTGGCAATCATCTCGGAGCACAAGCACTCACCAAAAAAGTACTCCGAGCAGGATTTTATTGGCCAACTCTACAAAAAGAAGCCACAGAGTTTGTAAAGACTTGTCCACCATGTCTGAAACATGCCAACTTTTACATCGCCCCGCCAGAGGAACTCATCAGCATGACCTCACCTTGGCCATTCGCAAAATGGGGACTAGACCTTCGCGGACCCTTTCCTCAGGGATCGGGACAAGTTAAATTCCTCATAGTAGGGGTAGACTATTTCACAAAATGGATCGAGGCAGAACCTCTAGCTAACGCCACTGCTCAAAGAAGTCGAAAATTCCTATATAGGAACATTGTCACAAGGTTCGGGGTTCCATACTCCATCACCACAGACAATGGCACCCAATTCACAGATGCAGGCTTTAGAAAATTAGTAGCCGACTTGAACATAAAACAACAGTTCACTTCCGTAGAACAAGCCAATGGACAAGCCGAAGCTGCCAACAAAGTCATATTGGCTGGGATAAAATGGAGATTACAAGACGCAAAGGGAGCTTGGGCTGAAGAGCTTCCACAAGTTCTACGGGCATATCGAACAACGCCACATTCCACCACAAAGGAATCACCCTTCCGATTAACGTACGGAATGGAGGCAATGATCCCAGTAGAGATTGAAGAAGGGTCGCCTAGAGTGATCCACTATAATGAAGAAGCCAACTCCCAACTTCAAAAGGAAGAACTCGACCTACTTCCAAAAGTCCAAGAAAGAGCTCGGATCAGGGAAGAGGCATTAAAACGTCGAATGGCTTCGAGATACAATCAAAAGGTAGTGCCGCGAGGTTTCGACAAGAACAACCTCATCCTAATCTGAAATAATATCGGAACAACCCGACCTGGAGAAGAAAAACTGGCAGCAAACCGGAAAGGATCCTACCGAGTCATAGAAGTACTTGGAAAGGGCTACTACAGACTGTCTGAACTCGATGGGCGAGAGCTTCCTAGGTCATGGCACGCCTGCAACCTAAGAAGGTACTATAGTTAGGGATGATAAAGGATCTTAGGATAAGGCGCACTCTTTTTCCTGAAAAGGTTTTTTAATGAGGCGCCAAGCCAAGACCTACAAATTGCCCGACTTAGAGGGATAAAACTCTCGCATGTATATATTTGCATTTTCTTTTGAATAAAATCTGTTTAGATCTTCTACAAATTCTCAAGCCGCATTAATCTGAAATATTCATCATCCGATTATAAAGCTACAGATCGGCAGAAAGTGAAAATCAAATTCACTGCACGATCACGATAAAGACCAACAGAGATGAAAACCAAATTCATTAAAAGGTTGACAAAACGAGGATTTAACCCAATTTCCATAAAATCGGCAAAGATGAAAATAGAGTAATGCAAGAAGTTATCGAAAGTGATCCATAGAAAGGACCTGACGAGGTCTTAATAAAATGGATTGCTAAAAAATAACTTAAAGACTGACCGACGTAAAGAAGTCAGACCAGTCACAATAACCAAAGTTATAAGCAAATCCTTGCAAAGAGGTCTAGCCAACCCTATAAAAGAGGATTACTATAACTTAGAAGGGCCCGACGTGATGAAGTCGGCCGAAAACATAAGAGTTATAAAAGTAATCCCTGAAAGAGACCTGACAGAGGTCCAATAAAGAGGATTACTAAAAATAACTTAGAAGGGCCCGACATAATGAAGTCGGCCCAAAACATAAAAGTTATAAAAGTAATCCCTGAAAGAGACCTGACAGAGGTCCAATAAAGAGGATTAATAAAAATAACTTAGAAGGGCCCGACATGATGAAGTCGGCCCAAAACATAAAAGTTATAAAAGTAATCCCTGAAAGAGACCTGAACAAGGTCCAAGAAAGAGGATTACAAAAATAACTTAGAAGGGTGCGACATGATGAAGTCGGCCCAAAACATAAAAGTTATAAAAGTAATCCCTGAAAGAGACCTGACAGAGGTCCAATAAAGAGGATTACTAAAAATAACTTAGAAGGGTCCGACATGATGAAGTTGGCCCAATACATAAAAGTTATAAAAGTAATCCATGAAAGAGACCTGAATAAGGTCCAAAAAAGAGGATTACAAAAATAACTTAGAAGGGCCCGACACGATGAAGTCGGCCCAAAACAAGAGACCAAAAAAAGTAATCCCTGAAAGAGACCTAAACAAGGTCCAAAAAAGAGGATTACTAACAACAACCTGGACAAAAACTGACATGAAGAAATCGGCCTCCCGAAAACCTTAGTGTTATACAAGTTAATTCCTAATAAAGACCTGAACAAGGTCCAAACAAAGCGAATTACTAGAAATAACTTCAAGGCAAGGCTCAAAGGAATCAAGCCAGTCCAAAGAAGTCAGACAAAGTTCCAACACTCCCAAAACCTAGAAAGGTACCAAGACGAGTGCAGACAGATATGTTACGAAAAACACAAGTTATAATAATAACAAACTCAAGAGGCTACCAAAATTAGCCCCAAGAGCTTGGAAATTACTTTCTTTTACAAAATAAAGTTGCTAAACAAGCAACTCGGAATGTAGCAAAAGTCAGAACCACCATTTACCAAATATAAAGAGTTTAAAATAGTCCACAAGCCGGGCTATCCACACAAATATCCAGAAAATTCATTAAGGATCCAAAGACTTCTTAGCAGCATCAACACGGGGCGAAGGAGGACGAGTCTGAAGAGGAACTGCATCCACAGTCCCATCATTCCGATTCAAGATTCGACAGTCAGGTTCTGACTCGGGATGATCGGCCTCAACTGAAGGAACTGAAGAAGTCGGCACCACAGAGGCTTTGGCAGTAGGCACAGAGAGAGGTTCAACATCATCGTCATCAGGGTTGTCAGGGACAATCTTGCCATCCTTTACAACATTGTCCAGGCTGAAGAGAGTAAGGTCGACCTCGGGGGCAAGAACTCGAACCTGCTCCTTTAGGTTCTCATAAGCAGCATTTACGCTGCCTACAAGATGACCCTAGAGCTTGGCATAATCAACCCGGGCAGACTCCAACTCCTCCCTAAGACGCATCACTTCCCTGTAGGAAGTGACATAGCTATCCTTGTGCCTCAATGCTGTGTCTTTAGCCAACCTCACATAAGCCGTCAAAGCAACAGAACTAGCCTTTTCGCCCTCCAACTCCTTCTCTATTTTGGTCACTTTCACTTGAAGCTCCTCTTTCAAACCCTTCATACGGTCGAACTCTTGCTTTGCCTCCTCCATGAAGGCTTTGGTGGCATGAAGAGGAAGATCTTGGGCAGTTCAGTACAGGACAGCTCCCATATGTGCCATCTTAATGCTACTCCGGATTATAAAATCTAAATGGCGAAGGAGAGATACATCATCCATAGGGAAGGCTGAAAGGACCGATCTGCTGGTCGACAAACCCAACAGCGCCGAAATCAGGCGCATCCAGATTGAAGGGTTCAACAGTTCGAGGTCTTTTGGAAGGAGGAACGACCGAAGGAAAAGAAACAGCGGCAGAAGACTGCGGAGGATCAACTACACGGACTCGAGGAGTAGGGATCACTCTCCTCGGTCCAGGCGAGTGATGCGCATAAACTTGTTATGCTACGATTTAGGAAATTGCACGATCGGCAAAATTCCTTCCGGCAAGTGCACCGGTTATCGTCAAGTAAAAACTCACAATAGAGTGAGGTCGAATCCCACAAGGATTGGTTGAGTGAGCAATTCGGATTAGAAGTGTGTTCTAGTTGAGCGGAATCAAGATTGAGATGAGAATTGCGGAATGTAAAATTGGCGGGAAAAGTAAATGACAAGAAATTGAAATGGCGGAATCTTAAATTGCATGAATTAAAGAGCAGAAACTAAATTGCTGAAATTAAAAGGGAATGGGGGTGATTGCATGAATTGAGTTGCAGAATGTAAAGAGAAGATGGAAATCAGAATTGGGGAATTCATTGGGTTATAGGAGATATTGAGATCTCCGAATCAAAACATGTTTATCTCTTCCTCAAGCAATGCGTTCATTGAATTTTGCTTGGCAATCTTATATGATTGGATCCCAATCCCTTGGCTCACCAATTCTCTCTAAAAATGAACAAATTCCCAATCCCTTGGTTTAAATGTTCATAAGAAGAGATGATGCTCGATCACTGATTATACCACACAGTTTCATGAACCACAATTTGGTAGGATTACATGTCACAATATCCATCCAAATCCCAATCCAATTCATTGTGAGAAAGCTTCTCTAGCATGAATCCTCCATTCCTTTCCCAAGGTTCCGAAGGATTCCAATTATGGGTAGTTTCTTTCCCAAGACAACTACCCAATGGAATTAGATCGAGAAGCTTTCTAACAAAATCCAAGAGAAAAGATTGAAGAAGAAGATAAACTCTTATTGATTCATTGAATTACAATAGAGCTCCCTAACCCAATGAAAGGGGGTTTAGTGAGTCATAGCTCTGAATTCAATTACAAAGATATGAAAACTAGCTAAAAGTGAAGGTAAAAGTCCTCCCTAACTTAAATTCTATCCTATTTATACACTTTCTATATTGAGCTTCTGTTGTGTTTCTTGGGCTTTGAGGCCTCTCCCTGCTTTCCTTTTGCTTTGGGTTTATGATCCATAATCTTGATGAGGCTGCTGATCCAAATTCTGTAACATTCATTGAGCCATCTTAGTGATAATCAAATAATAATACATGACTCAACAAATTGAAATTTCAGACTCATCAATTCTTCAGGCCCAATCCCATAAACCATGATATTCAATTGGGTTTCATGCCAGAGTAAGTTTAAGTTAATGTTTGTGCTCAAAGACTAACTTAAACCGCAATATTTTTGGCCCAGAAACCTTTTCCAAGAGTGGCGTTTAAGTTGCAGTTTAAGCTTAAACTGCAGCTTAAACGCCAGACACTTCCAGTGAAGCCTTTTGTAGAAGCACGTTTAAGCTTCAGTTTAAGGTTAAACTGAAGCTTAAACGTGGAAATGGAAGAAGGCAGCCCTGGAGAGTCATGTAGTCGAACACGTTTAAGCTTCAGTTTAAGGTTAAACTGAAGCTTAAACGTGGAGATAGGAAGGGCAGCCCTGGAGGTCGAACACGTTTAAGCTCTAGTTTAAGGTTAAACTGGAGCTTAAACGTGGAAGAGGAGGAAGCCATCCTGGAGGTCGAACACGTTTAAGCTCCAGTTTAAGGTTAAACTGGAGCTTAAACGTGGAAGCTGAGAAAGGTAGCCCTGGAGGTGTCGAACACGTTTAAGCTCCAGTTTAAGGTTAAACTGGAGCTTAAACGTGGAAGGGGGGAAAGGCAGCCCTGGAGGAGAGTTCTTGGTCGAACACGTTTAAGCTCCAGTTTAAGGTCAAACTGGAGCTTAAACGTGGAATGGCTCCCTGGTGCACTTCCCACTTCTGGCGTTTAACCTCCAGTTTAAGGTTAAACTGGAGGTTAAACGTGGAACTGCCCCCCTTGGTATCCTTCTCACTTCTGGCATTTAACCTCCAGTTTAAGGTTAAACTGGAGGTTAAACTTCAATTCCAGCATTTCTTAGCCTTCATGATTCTGGCGTTTAAGCTCCAGTTTAGGCTTAAACTGGAACTTAAACTCCACATGTGATATTCAAGCTTCCTTTATTGATTTTGTTGCTTCCTTGCTTAGCCTCTTCTTCCCTGAAATCATCCAAACAATTGCATCAAAGTCTTGCAAAATTTCATGAGAAATCTTCCATTCATAGTATTCAAGTAATATAACTAAAAACTCATGGAATTTGCATCAAAATCATATTGTTTGGATGGTTCATTGCTTTGTTATTCTTTTAACCATTCTTGGTTACTTTAAGCTCAAGAAAATGCATAAAACCACTAAAACTTAACAGAAAAATACTAGTGAAACTAGCCTAAGATGCCTTGGCATCACAACACCAAACTTAATACTTGCTTGTCCCTAAGCAAGTCCTGAGTTATTTAAGAAGAAAGTATGAAACAGAAAGCAATTACATTGGCTATATAAGCAAGCATTTGAAGTTCCTCAGAAGGGTTTTATGCAGAAAGTTGCAGCATCACTTTTTCATTCTTATCAGGTAAGATTATCACTTTTTCATTGCATCCATCAAACACTGCTATGGCCTCTTGTTATTCTTATGTCCTTGGCACTTTTCTCTTCTTTGTTTTTCTTTTCTTTTTCTTAGAGCTCCTTTGCTCCTTGTTTGCTTAGTGTCATGTGTTGCACAAGCCTTTGGCATTTTCTTTTTCTTATCAGTGCACTACACATATCCACTTTAGGCATTTTAGTTCACATTTCTTCTTGAGACATTGGTGCCCAGCACCTCTTTGTGTGACTAAATGTTTTGTATTTAGGTTGCTCTTGATAATGGACTTTTGGTTGATAATCCCGGGTTAGTTAACCCAAGTTACCAAGTGTTGAAACACTCCTCAGAACCTATTCATCCAAGCATATCCTTAATACATAAACACCACAGGCATTTGTCTCAGAAGTTCGAACCATTGGTGCCTAGCTTATTTTCTCAATTTTCTTGCTTTTTGGTTGCCCTTATTTTAGTGGCTTTTTCTTCTTCTTTTTCTTTCTTTTTCATGGCCAAAGACATTTATTCATCAAGATCCATAGACAGTTTTCAATTTCTACACAAAAAATGATAATTTTACACTCTAATTCCAGTGATCTGACTAAACAATCAAGCATGCATACCACCACTTAATTCTACTTGATTTGTCACTAATTTAGCCAAGTTACTTTTGTTCAAACTTTTCTTTTATTTTTGGAAACAGAACAAGCATGGCAAGCACTTGTTTAAGAAGGTGAAGTTATATCCAAACATCTAGGCATTCACTTTATTCAAAGCAATAAACAGACACTCATACTAAAAACTTCTCATTCCAGAAAGATTCAACATTCACAGATTAAACCAGAACAAGCATGCTTTTGTTTGCTCTTTTTAAAGAATTATCACGGAACAATACCACCTTGTGAAATTCCTTGTTTTCTCTTTGTTGCCAAGAAACAATTTGCTTTCTCCTTCTTTTCCTAATTGTTGCTTCATGCTTTAAGATCCTTGTTTCCTTTCCTACAAAGAGTGATGAAGTTGCTTGCTTCTCAAGCACTTGAGTGGTTAGCTCAACTATGTGTGGGTACGTATCTGAGTCTTAAGTTGGTGTGTGAACACCAAACTTAGTCTCCCACTTACTTCTCTGTTCTTTGGATCCTTGAGTTCTCTTTGGAATGAAGTTGCTGCTAAGGGTTTTAAGCATTTCTGTGACTGCTTAGAATTGTTGTTTCATTCACATAATTCAAAGGTTGTTGTGTTCAGTTGATCTTTATGGTGGAACACCAAACTTAGAGTCACACATTCTCCTTTGAATTATTGATCTACGAATCCATTGTTTGGTGTGAAAACACCAAACTTATTTCTTTGCAATGCACAGAACTACTTCACCCTTTTTATTGAAACACATAAAAGAAACAGCAAAAGGTATTACCTCAGGTTGGGTTGCCTCCCAACAAGCGCTTCTTTAACGTCATTAGCTTGACGGTCACCTTCCTCAGTTGAGGTGATATTTAACCTTGTCCTTCTCCTCCACATCTCCCAAGTAATGTTTGAGTCTTTGACCATTCACAATGAAGGTTCGTTGTGACTTTTCTTCCATGATTTCTACTTGTCCATATTTGGAGACCTTGGTGACAAGGAATGGTCCAGACCACCTTGATTTTAGCTTCCCTGGAAATAGCTTCAGCTTAGAATTGTAGAGCAATACTTTTTGTCCTTCTTTAAATTTCCTTGGGGCTATGTTGCTGTCATGCTTCTTCTTTGCTCTTTCTTTGTAAATTTTGGCATTCTCATAAGCTTCAGCTCTGAATTCTTCCAACTCTTGAATTTGCAACATCCTTCTTTCTCCAGCAGCTTTGCTGTCCAAGTTCAAAAGTTTCAAGGCCCAGTATGCCTTGTGCTCCAACTCCAGTGGCAAATGGCAAGCTTTTCCGTATACTAGTTGGTAAGGAGACATTCCAATTGGTGTTTTGAAAGCTGTCCTATATGCCCAAAGAGCATCATCTAGCTTAATCGACCAGTCCTTCCTTGAAGTTCCCACAGTCTTTTCCAGGATCCTTTTGAGTTCTCTGTTAGATATTTCGGCTTGCCCACTTGTTTGTGGATGGTATGGTGTGGCTACCTTGTGTTTGACTCCATATTTTAGAAGCAATGCCTCTAATGGTTTGTTGCAGAAGTGGCTTCCTCCATCACTGATGATTGCTCTTGGAACTCCAACACGGCAAAAAATGTGTTTTCTGAGGAAGTTCATGACTACCTTATTATCATTGGTTGGAGTTGCTATTGCTTCAACCCATTTGGAGACATAGTCTACTGCCACAAGAATGTAATTATTTGAGTATGAGGAGGGAAAAGGTCCCATGAAATCTATCCCCCATACATCAAACAATTCAAGTTCCAGAATGAATTGTTGTGGCATTTCATTTCTTCTTGGCAGGTTCCCCGCTTTCTGGCATTCATGGCAGTGCTTCACTAGTTCCTTTGCATCTTTGAAGATAGTGGGCCAATAAAAACCACACTGCAACACCTTAGCTGCTGTTCTTTCTCCTGCAAAATGTCCTCCATAAGTGGAGCCATGGCAGTCCCATAAGACTTCCCTTCCTTCTTCCTCTGATATGCATCTTCTGAGTATGCCATCGGAACATTTTTTGAACAAGTATGGTTCGTCCCAGATGAAGTATTTGGCATCATTTACCAATTTCTTCCTTTGATGCTTGTTAAATTCCAACGGCCAACTCCCAGTGGCCTTGAAGTTTGCTATGTCTGCAAACCAGGGTGCTTTGTGAATTACCATGAGTTGTTCATCAGGGAAGCACTCATTTATATGTGTGCTTTGTGCTCTTCCTTCTTCACATGGTATCCTTGATAAATGGTCTGCCACCTTGTTCTCTACACCCTTCTTGTCTTTGATTTCAATGTCAAATTCCTGTAACAAAAGAACCCATCTAATAAGTCTTGGTTTGGATTCTTGTTTAGCAAGTAAGTATTTTAAAGCTGAATGATCAGTGAAGACAATGACTTTAGATCCAATGAGATAGGATCTAAATTTGTCAAATGCAAAGACTATTGCTAAGAGTTCTTTTTCAGTGGTTGTGTAATTCCTTTGGTTAGCATTCAAGACTTTACTGGCATAATAAATCACATGTACCAAATTGTCTTTCCTTTGTCCTAACACTGCCCCAATAGCAAGGTCTGATGCATCACACATCAGTTCAAAAGGTAAATTCCAATCCGGTGGGGCAATGATAGGTGCAGAGGAAAGTTTTTGCTTCAAAAGTTCATAGGCTAGCATGCAATTTTTATCAAATACAAAGGGTGTATCAGAGACAAGCAAGTTACTCAAAGGTTTGGCTATTTTAGAAAAGTCTCTAATAAACCTTCTGTAAAACCCAGCGTGTCCCAAAAAACTCCTAATTGCCTTGACATTACTTGGTGGAGGTAGTTTTTCAATGATTTCCACCTTAGCTCTGTCCACCTCCATGCCTCTATTAGAGATTTTGTGGCCAAGGACTATTCCTTCTGTGACCATGAAATGACATTTTTCCCAGTTTAATACTAGGTTAGTCTCTTGGCACCTCTTAAGCACCAAGGCAAGGTGGTGTAGGCAGCTGGGAAAAGAATCTCCAAACACAGAAAAATCGTCCATGAAGACCTCAATAAATTTTTCAATCATGTCCGAAAAGATGGACAGCATGCATCTTTGGAAAGTGGCAGGTGCATTGCACAATCCAAAGGGCATGCGTCTATAAGCAAAAACTCCATATGGACAAACAAATGATGTTTTCTCTTGATCACTAGGATCAACTACTATTTGGTTGTAGCCTGAATATCCATCCAAGAAGCAATAGTAAGCATGTCCGGCAAGCCTTTCAAGCATCTGATCCATGAATGGGAGTGGGAAATGATCCTTTCTGGTGGCTTCATTGAGCTTCCTGTAGTCTATGCACATCCTCCACCCAGTGACGGTTCTTGTGGGTATGAGTTCGTTCTTCTCATTTGGCACCACAGTTATGCCACCTTTCTTGGGAACTACATGGATGGGACTAACCCATGGGCTATCAGAAATGGGGTAGATTACCCCTGCCTGCCATAACTTCATGACTTCCTTTTGTACCACTTCTTTCATGACGGGATTCAATCTTCTCTGAGCTTGAATGGAGGGTCTAGCATCCTCTTCTAACAAGATTTTATGCATGCATATGGATGAACTTATCCCCTTCAAATCAGCTAGGGTCCATCCAATGGCATCTTGATGAGTTTGCAGCACCTTGATCAATTCTTCTTCCTGTTCTTGGCTCAGGGCAGAGCTAATGATAACAGGGTGACTCTCATCACTACCCAAGTATGCATACTTGAGATTAGGGGGCAATGCTTTGAGCTCAGGTTTTGGTGCTTCCTTCTCTTCTTTCACTCTCTCTGGCATGCTTAGCATGGTTGTTTCAGCACCCTTGATATCACTAACTTCAATATCCTTGGTGAACTCCTCCTCTGCCACTTCCTTTATTGTTTCCTCAAAAGTTTCTTGTACTGCAATGTCCACTACATCAACCCTCATGCATTCCCTTAGTGATTCTGATGGATAGCTCATTGCCTTGAATACATTAAACACCAATTTCTCATCATGTAGTCTAAGAGTGAGTTCACCCTTTTGTACATCTATGATGGCTCCAGCAGTAGCTAGGAAGGGTCTTCCCAGAATTATTGAAGCTTTGGCTTCTTCCTCCATATCTAACACCACAAAATCAGCAGGAAATATAAAATCTCCCACTTTCACCAACAAATCCTCAACTATCCCATGAGGGAATTTAAAAGTTCGATCTGCTAATTGGAGGGCCATTCTTGTTGGTTTAGCTTCCTCAATCTTCATTCTTCTCATCATTGTTAGAGACATCAAATTGATACTGGCCCCTAAGTCACACAAGGCCTTCTCCACCATGACTTCTCCTATGATGCAGGGGATTTGGAAACTGCCTGGATCCTTCAATTTCTGAGGCAATTTGTGCTGGATGATGGCACTGCATTCTTCAGTTAACAACACAGTTTCCTCGTTTCTCCAGCTTCTTTTCTTGGTCATTAATTCTTTTAAGAATTTTGCATAGAGTGGCATTTGCTCTATTGCCTCAGCAAACGGAATATTGATTTGAAGCTTCTTGAAAATCTCCAAGAACCTGGAGAATTGGCCATCCTTTTCACTTTTCATCAAACATTGAGGATATGGTGCTTTAGGTGTATAAGGCTTCAGGACCTCTTTTTCTTTTTCTTTTGTTGCGGATGGTGTAAAAGATTGTCCTTGTTCCTTGTCTCTCACATGTTCCCTTGCTTCATCCTCTGTGGTTTCCTTTGATATCTCCTTTAGATTCTTTCCACTTCTGAGGGTTATGGCCTTACATTCTTCCCTTGCATTAGCCTTGGCAGCATGAGAAACGCTTGTCCCAGGGTTTTGCTTAGACAAATACAAAATTTGATTTTCTAGCTTCTGGATGGCAGCTCCTTGGTTTTGCAGGTTAGAATTTACTTCTTCCTTAAAAGCTTTCAATTCGGTTATGTCTTGACTCATGGTTGCAAGCATTCCTTCTATCCGGTTTAATTGATCTTGAAATTGTTGGTTCGGATTAGGTTGGGTAGGTTGATTATTTTGGCCATGATATGATGGTTGGGAGTAAGTGTTTTGTGTGGCTTGGTATGATCTTAGGTTGGAGTTTTGGTATGTGGAATTGTTATGTTGGTTGTGGTTGTAAGGTTTGTGGTTTTGTGGTTGGGTTTGTTGGTTCCCCCACCCAAAGTTTGGGTGATTTTTCCATCCTGGGTTGTAAGTGTTGGAGTGTGGATCATATGATTGCCTTTGTTGGTTTCCCACATAGTTGGCCTCTTCCCAATCACCTCCTTCAATGCTTACTTCCTCTTGATCTTGTGTGTGTATTGCAGCCACTTGATTTGTTTCTAATTGCCTGGTAAGCTCTGCTAGTTGCTTGGCAAACACCTTGTTTTGGGCTAGAATTGTATCAACATGGTTCAGCTCCATGACTCCCTTAGTGTTGTGCCTTTCTGATGCATAGTAGTACTCATTCTCAGCCACTGTCTCAATCACTTCAATGGCCTCTTCCACAGTCTTTTTCCTGTTCAATGAACCTCCTGATGAATGGTCTACAGCCTTCCTTGATTCATAAGAGAGTCCATCATAGAAAATATGCAATTGCACCCAATCATGGAACATGTCTGGTGGGCATTTCCTTGTCAAATCCTTGAATCTCTCCCATGCCTCGTAGAGAGTTTCACCATCTTGTTGTCTAAAAGTTTGAACCTCAGATCGAAGCCTATTGACCTTTTGTGGGGGGTAGAAACGTGCCAGAAACTTGCTTTCCACCTCATCCCGTGTTGTTAGACTCCCCCTTGGGAATGATTCCAGCCACTTAGCTGCTTTGTCCCTAAGTGAGAATGGGAACAAAAGCAGTTTATAGGCATCTTCCTGGACTCCATTGGACTTCACAGTGTCACAAATTCTCAGGAATTTTGTGAGATGTTGGTTGGGATCTTCATTAGCACTTCCACCAAATGAACAATGATTTTCCACAAGTGATATTAGCTGTGGTTTGAGCTCGAAATTGTTGGCCTGAATGGGTGGTTTCTGGATGCTGCTACCACAATTCCCAGAGGTTGGGTTTATGTATGAACTAAGAACCCTCCTCTCAGGAATGGCATTGTTTCCATCAGCTCTCTCATGGTTGTGAACTTCTCTATCCATGTTGAGATCTAAAGCTTCCTCAAAATTGTCCTCAGATTCTCCTTCAGATTCCTCTTCTCCCACTACTCTCTTCCCTCTTGCTTCCCTTCTAAGTCTATGAAGGATCCTCTCTGGTTCGGTATATGGAGGAGTTGATGTCTCTCCTCTCCTACCTGTCATACAAGAACACAGCACAGGCAACAAACAAGTGAAATACTCTTGGTTAATGGAAGAGTATGGTTAGAGCAATTGAGGAATTAATTCAAACAGTTAGTGAGTCAGTGAGTTAGTTGCTTGAATTTAAAGGCATAAAGAAAGAAAGCATGTAACCGAGTGCAGAAATTAAAATTCAACAAATAACTTGTACTGAATTATTCAAAACAGAAAAAAAATGCTCAATCTAGTTAACTTCCAATTTGAGAATTGTCAATCGAAAACCAATCCCCGGCAACGGCGCCATAAACTTGATGCGCATAAACTTGTTATGCTACGATTTAGGAAATTGCACGATCGGCAAAATTCCTTCCGGCAAGTGCACCGGTTATCGTCAAGTAAAAACTCACAATAGAGTGAGGTCGAATCCCACAAGGATTGGTTGAGTGAGCAATTCGGATTAGAAGTGTGTTCTAGTTGAGCGGAATCAAGATTGAGATGAGAATTGCGGAATGTAAAATTGGCGGGAAAAGTAAATGACAAGAAATTGAAATGGCGGAATCTTAAATTGCATGAATTAAAGAGCAGAAACTAAATTGCTGAAATTAAAAGGGAATGGGGGTGATTGCATGAATTGAGTTGCAGAATGTAAAGAGAAGATGGAAATCAGAATTGGGGAATTCATTGGGTTATAGGAGATATTGAGATCTCCGAATCAAAACATGTTTATCTCTTCCTCAAGCAATGCGTTCATTGAATTTTGCTTGGCAATCTTATATGATTGGATCCCAATCCCTTGGCTCACCAATTCTCTCTAAAAATGAACAAATTCCCAATCCCTTGGTTTAAATGTTCATAAGAAGAGATGATGCTCGATCACTGATTATACCACACAGTTTCATGAACCACAATTTGGTAGGATTACATGTCACAATATCCATCCAAATCCCAATCCAATTCATTGTGAGAAAGCTTCTCTAGCATGAATCCTCCATTCCTTTCCCAAGGTTCCGAAGGATTCCAATTATGGGTAGTTTCTTTCCCAAGACAACTACCCAATGGAATTAGATCGAGAAGCTTTCTAACAAAATCCAAGAGAAAAGATTGAAGAAGAAGATAAACTCTTATTGATTCATTGAATTACAATAGAGCTCCCTAACCCAATGAAAGGGGGTTTAGTGAGTCATAGCTCTGAATTCAATTACAAAGATATGAAAACTAGCTAAAAGTGAAGGTAAAAGTCCTCCCTAACTTAAATTCTATCCTATTTATACACTTTCTATATTGAGCTTCTGTTGTGTTTCTTGGGCTTTGAGGCCTCTCCCTGCTTTCCTTTTGCTTTGGGTTTATGATCCATAATCTTGATGAGGCTGCTGATCCAAATTCTGTAACATTCATTGAGCCATCTTAGTGATAATCAAATAATAATACATGACTCAACAAATTGAAATTTCAGACTCATCAATTCTTCAGGCCCAATCCCATAAACCATGATATTCAATTGGGTTTCATGCCAGAGTAAGTTTAAGTTAATGTTTGTGCTCAAAGACTAACTTAAACCGCAATATTTTTGGCCCAGAAACCTTTTCCAAGAGTGGCGTTTAAGTTGCAGTTTAAGCTTAAACTGCAGCTTAAACGCCAGACACTTCCAGTGAAGCCTTTTGTAGAAGCACGTTTAAGCTTCAGTTTAAGGTTAAACTGAAGCTTTAACGTGGAAATGGAAGAAGGCAGCCCTGGAGAGTCATGTAGTCGAACACGTTTAAGCTTTAGTTTAAGGTTAAACTGAAGCTTAAACGTGGAGATAGGAAGGGCAGCCCTGGAGGTCGAACACGTTTAAGCTCCAGTTTAAGGTTAAACTGGAGCTTAAACGTGGAAGAGGAGGAAGCCATCCTGGAGGTCGAACACGTTTAAGCTCCAGTTTAAGGTTAAACTGGAGCTTAAACGTGGAAGCTGAGAAAGGTAGCCCTGGAGGTGTCGAACACGTTTAAGCTCCAGTTTAAGGTTAAACTGGAGCTTAAACGTGGAAGGGGGGAAAGGCAGCCCTGGAGGAGAGTTCTTGGTCGAACACCTTTAAGCTCCAGTTTAAGGTCAAACTGGAGCTTAAACGTGGAATGGCTCCCTGGTGCACTTCCCACTTCTGGCGTTTAACCTCCAGTTTAAGGTTAAACTGGAGGTTAAACGTGGAACTGCCCCCCTTGGTATCCTTCTCACTTCTGGCGTTTAACCTCCAGTTTAAGGTTAAACTGGAGGTTAAACTTCAATTCCAGCATTTCTTAGCCTTCATGATTCTGGCGTTTAAGCTCCAGTTTAGGCTTAAACTGGAACTTAAACTCCACATGTGATATTCAAGCTTCCTTTATTGATTTTGTTGCTTCCTTGCTTAGCCTCTTCTTCCCTGAAATCATCCAAACAATTGCATCAAAGTCTTGCAAAATTTCATGAGAAATCTTCCATTCATAGTATTCAAGTAATATAACTAAAAACTCATGGAATTTGCATCAAAATCATATTGTTTGGATGGTTCATTGCTTTGTTATTCTTTTAACCATTCTTGGTTACTTTAAGCTCAAGAAAATGCATAAAACCACTAAAACTTAACAGAAAAATACTAGTGAAACTAGCCTAAGATGCCTTGGCATCAGCGAGCTCGGCACAGATGGCTTCGGCGGAACCTGAGAGGACCCTTCCCCATCCACCTTGGCCGAGACGTTTAAAGCCGCCGTAGCCTTCCTCACCTTCTTAAAGGCCTTCATAGAGTCGTTGTTTTTTGCCATCTCTGAAAAATAGAAATCAACCACAAGAGCATGTTACAGACTAGAAAAGGAAGAAAGCAAAGCAAAAATAAAGATACACAAGATATACCAAGCTCAGTTCGGATAAGGGAAGGATACCCCAAGAACTTCTTGGTATCAAGATGGGGAGGCTCCCCCCAAATATCCTCCAAGACATTTACAAAGACCTGCTCGACCTCGTCCAACATCTCCCAGGTGTACCGGGATACCACTACGTTCTTCTGCCACTCTAAAGGAAAGCGGGGTTCGTTATTCTCATCCAAAAAGAAAGGCCGAGCTCCTTCAACAGCCCAGACCTTAAAGAAGTAATTCTTAAAATCCCGAAAAGATTCATCATACATAGAAAAAACCTTGTGCCCCTGGGTAGACCTAAAAGAAATCCAAGAAGCCTTCTTCTTGGTAGTTTCAGGCTTGGTCAACATAAAAAGATACAAAAAGAGAGTTTGAGAAGGAGTAACAACAAATTCTCGACAAACCAACTGAAAAATCTTGATAAAACCCGAAGAATTTGGATGAAGCTGAGAGGGGGCAACATTACAGGACCGTAACAGGTCAGTTTCAAAAGAAGTAAAGGGAAGGGTGATGTTCATTTGGCTAAAAAAGAAATCATATGCATAGAAAAAGGGACGCTCCCCCTGAGTCAGGACAGGGAAGCAAACCCTATCGTCAGAATCAGGTGCTACCAACTCGTAATTGTTCTCCTGATCTCCACTGGTACAAATTTGGTGATGTTTTCTAAGCTCTATGCAAAATTCAAAATTGGCTAAAGAAACACACAGCAACACAAAGGAGTCCAACCAATCAGACATCCCCTCAGGAACCTTAGAAGATGCCTCAACAATAGTTTTGCGAGAAAACATGGCCAACTAGTCCTACAAACAAGAAAAGAAGATTGGATTACTAAAAAATATCTCGGACGAAACCAAAACAACTCGGCCAACATAACCCAGCGCAGTACAAGTAACAAAAGGAAACCCCAGGACTCACATCAAAAAGATCCAGGGGCATTCTTTGGAGGCAGTTAACAGGACAAGGATTCAGGAAAACCTACAAGCTCACATCTCGATACATCATAACAGGAAAACAATAAACCATTTTTTGTTCTGCAACTAAAGCGACACTTTGAAAAGAAGACTACAAGCCACAAATCAAATAAAACCATCAAAATAAACTACCTCCCAGACTCACCATCCCAGTTTGATTAACAAACAAAGCTACCAAGCAACAAAATGTATCAAGAAGAAATCATCAAAGACGCAATCCTTTTTCAGAGAAATAAAATCCCCCCAAACAAACAAAGAAAATCAAAATAAGCATCGTTATCTTCTACAAAGTTCAGTAGCAAGGAAAGCTATCAACAGGGCAAAATCAAGGGGCAATCTTTTCAGAAGCAAACAAGTGCAGTTCACAAAACTGAAGCATTAAAGAACAACTAGAAGCAACAACAAAACATACAAAGCCCTAAAAAGCCTCAACAGAAATACCAGGAGTATGCATAAAGACGAAAAGGAAGCCAGAAAAAATATACCACAGTAACGAACAAAAAGGTTCAAGCTTTCCAACATACATTCAGTCAGAATCAAAGCTTTACCAGAAAAAATGATGAGAACAATAAAAAGAAGAACCAACCTGAACAAAGGAAGAAGCTTCGAAGAAGATGGAATCCGGAGTCGCCCTTTCACAGTAAAGAAAACACTAATCGCCAAGAATATGTCGCAGGGAAGAAATGCGAAAACTGCAAACTTCAGAAAACAGAAAGAGAGAAAGAAAAGGGAAGTTACGGAGAAGAGAAACCATTTTTTCTGAGTGTGAAAGTCAAAATAGAGATGCCAAGGGAAACGGGGCAATTAAAAACCAATTAATGAGGGTATTAAACCCTCACGTATTCCCAAGGCTATCCGACCCGGGATGTTTACCGACAAGGTGGCCGACCTCTTCAGGTTAGACTATCCGACCTCTTCTCAAAAAGCTCAGCCAAATTGTCAGGAAAGCCCAGTAAAGGGCCCAAATAGAGGAACACAACCCAAATCCAAAGGCAGCCCAAGCCTATAGAGATAAGGGCAGTTCCCTTGAAGATAAGATGACCCCACTCAAAGATAAAGATAAGATAAGATAACTAACTTATCTTATCTAAAAAGGTCAATCCACACCATTATAAATACACTGGAGCACCCAAGTATAACTCATACTCTAATTCTACTAAAAACATGGTTAATACCCTTGCTAACTTAAGCATCGGAGTCCCTTGTAGGTACCCCCACCCTCCGGTGATGAAGGATCAGTAGTGCAGCCAAGCTCAACAAGTCGGATACGATAGCTCCGGCCTCCACTCAAAGCTGGACACGTCATCTCCGATCAACACAGAAGATCTCGTCCGAGATCGACCTACAGTTTCAGGTAACCCTCAGAACAGGCACCCTTTGGAGGCAGTAACAAGGCAAGAATCCAAAAAGAAAGAAATCGACAGTCTATCCCCTAACATCTCTCAACAAGAAAATACAATCCTTCTCTGGCAATGACACTCCACGCAAAACAGCAAGAAAGTCATCATCACCAACAAAAAACACCAAGGTTACAACCTTTCCTAGTAACAGTTTATCATCAAAGCTACAAAAAGTTTTCAAAGTTATAACCTCAATCTACCAATAAATCTGCAAAAACTAAGACTTTGATCAGGAGGATTGTTCCGAGGGTTAACTGAAACTGAAGGTCGATCTCGGATGAGATCTGCGATGGTAGTTGGAGCTATCGTGTCCAACTTGTTGGATCTGGTGGAGCTATAGATGCTGCTGATCCTTGGTCACTGGAGGGTGGTGGTACCTGCAAGAGACTCCGATGCTTAAGTTAGCATGGGCTTTAAGCAGGTTTTTAGTAGAATTAGAGTATGAGTTATACCTGGGTGCTCCGGTGTATTTATAGTAGTGTAGAGTGACCTTTCTGGAGATAAGATAGTTATCTTATCTTATCTTAACTTTAAGTGAAGTCATCTTATCTTCTAGGGATCTGCCTTATCTTTCTAGGCTTTGCCGCCTTTGAATTTGGGCTGTGCTCGTTTATTTGGGCCTACTTTGGGCTCTCCTGGCGATTTGGCCGAATTCCTTGGGAGGAGGTCAGGTAATCCTGACCTGAAGAGGTCAGTCGACTTGTCTTCAATCAGCCCGGGTCATACAGCTCGACCCCAAGCATGAACAGTGCCCCTGCTTGAGCTCGGTCTTTCTTTCGAGGTCGTGTCTTTGCTAGACTTTGACCCCTTTTGGGGAAGTCGAGCTCGAGCATTTTTGTTCTGTCGATCCCGTTTTGTAGAGCTCCTCATGGGTTTTTGAATGCAGAGCATTTTGTCTCACTCCTTTTTAATTGCAAAGCGCATTTTGCGTTCCCTTGGAAACGTATGCAAGTTTAAATACTCTTTAACTCTTCGCCGTTTTCCTTTAATTTCCCTCTTTGTATCTTCATTTGAATTTCAAAGCCTTTTCCCTTAGTTTCTCTTCTCTTTGCTTACTGCAACTTTGCCCTTCTCCTTACCTTTCTGTTTCTGGGCCTTTGTGTCTTTTTCTTCCTCACCTGCAAAGGCGATTGTTGGCGTCGTTTTCGTCATTGTTTTATCATCTCCTCTCCATTGCAGGTTGGCTTTTCATCTTCTCTCTCTCTTTTACTTTTCACGTAGTTATTTTTATTGCTTGTTTTTGTTTGGGGATGAATAAAGTTTTGATCTTTGTTTGGATTTGGAAAGTTTGAATCTTGTCTGCGTCGTTGTGCCTGCGCGCTTTGATGGGTTTCTTTGATTTGTTGCTTGTTTCTGCCCCTTTTACTTGATTTCTTTATGCGTAGATCTTCTTCTGTTTGTATTTTGGAGTAATTGACTGTGAATTTGAAAAAAAGGTTGCATCTTTTTTGATGATTTCTGCATGCTTGGTGTTCCGAGGGTTACCTGAAACTATAGGTTGATCTCGGACGAGATCTTTTGTACCGGTCGGCGCTGTTGTGTCCGACTTGATGATGGTGGCCGGAGCCGCCGTGTCCGACTTGTTGGACTTGGTGGCAGTGCTGATCCTTCGTCACCGAAGGAGGGTGGTACCTGCAAGGGACTCCGATGCTTAAGTTAGCAAGGGTATTAAGCAGGGTTTTAGTAGAATCAGAGTATGAGTTATACCTGGGTGCTCCAGTGTATTTATAGTAGTGTGGAGTGACATTTCTGGAGATAAGATAAGTTATCTTATCTTATCTTTGAGTGAAGTCATCTTATCTTCAAGGGAAACTGCCTTTATCTTTCTAGGCTTTGGCTGCCTTTGGATTTAGGTCGAGTTCCTTTATTTGGGCCTCTATTGTTGATTTGGCCGATCTCTTTAAAAAGTGATCGGGGATTCCAGACTTGGACAGGTCGGTCGCTTTGTCATTGATCATCCGGGTCAGACATCACGACCCAGGGTGTGAACAGTGCCCCTGCTCGAGTACGGTCTTCCTTTTGAGGTTGAGCCCTTAGATTTAGAACTTTTCTCTGGTGAAGCCGAGCTCGAGCATTTGTCGACTTTCTTTTTTGTAAAGTTTTCCTTTGAATATAGAGCATTTTTTTTCTTTTAATTTTTTGAAACAAACGTTCCTTTATTCTTTTGAAACGCGAGTCTTTTTGCCTTGGGAACGTGCGAGGGTTTAATAACCCATTAATTCTTCTCTTTGCTATTTTCCCCTTTCTTCATTTTGAATTTAGTTTTCTTAAAGATTTGGCTTTCCGTTTCTTCTTCTCTTTTGCTCACTGTAACTCCACCCTTCTTTGTTTTTCTGTCTTTTGCCTGAGCCCTTTTTTCACACTTCTTTTCGTGGCGTCATTGGTGGTTACTGGAGCTTCCTTTGCTCGAAAGGTATTTCCGGATTTTTGCCTCTTCACCTTCAACTTTTTTCGGCACTTCCTCCTCATTCAAGTTGGTTCTTCTTTCTTTTACTTCTTTCATCGTTCTTCTTTTGTGCTTGCATTGTTCTATTCTTGGTAAAGTTTTGATCTTGCTTGAATTTGTGTTGGAAAGTTTGAACCTTTTGTATCGTCGTGCATCTTCTTGTTACTGCTCTGGGAGTATCTTGTGATTTTGAAATGGTCCTTCTGCATTTAGGGTTTCTGCATGCCATTTATTGCTTTCTAGTTTGTGTTCTTTGATATGAACTGCATGATGTTACTGAGGCTTACGAATTCTGTTTGCTTCCTCAAAAAGATTACTCCTTTGATGATTTTTGCCATGTTGGTATTTTTTTTGCTGATAAACTTTGTAGAAGATAACGATTTTCTGGTGGCTTGTTTTGATTTTCTTCTCATGTCGTCGCTTGTTTTGGAGGGGGATTATTTTTCTTTGCTGGGGGTTTTGTTGGGGTGTAACTTTGTAGACTCTTTCCTGAGTCCTTACTCTATTCCTGCCTCCAAAGGATGCCCCTGGACCTTGGTGTGTGTCTTGGGGTTTTCCTTTTACTGTTTGTATTGCTCTGAATCATGTTTGTCCGAGCTATTTTGATTTCGCCCGAGCTACTTTCGTTAGTAATCCATTTTCTTTTTCTTACTGTAGGACTAGTTGGCCATATCTTCTCGCAAAAATATTGTTGAGATGTCTTCTAAGGTTCCTGAGGGTATGTCCGACTGGCTGGACTCCCTTGTGTTGATGTGTGTCTCCGTGGTTAATGCTGAGTTCTGTGCGGAGCTTAGAAAACATCACCAAATTTGTAGAAATAGAGATCAGGAAAAGAACTATGAATTGGTAGTGCCTGATTCCGATGAAAGGGTTTGTTTTCCTGCTCTGACCCAGGGGGAACGTTCTTTATTTTATGCTTATAACTATTTTTTCAGCCAGCTGAACATTACTTTTCCTTTTACTTCCTTTAAAACTGATTTGTTGTGGTCGTGCAACGTAGCTCCATCCCAGCTTCATCCGAACTCCTGGGGTTTTATCAAGATTTTTCAGTTACTTTGCCAAGAGTTAGACATCAACCCTTCTCAGACTCTTTTTCTTTTTCTTTTTATTTTTCTAAGCCCGGGGTTTCTTCCAAAAAGAAAGCTTCTTGGATTTCTTTTCGATCTGCCCAAGGACATAAAGTGTTTGCTATGTATGACGAGTCATTTAGGGACTTTAAGGACTAATGAACTTGCCTTCCCCTTGTGTTGGCAAAAGAATGTTGTGGTGTCTCGATACTCGTGAAAAATGCTTGATGAGGTCGAGCAGGCTTTTGCGAATGTGTTGGAAGATATTTGGGGGGAACCTCCCCATCTTGATACCGAGAGATTTTTGGGGGACCCCTCCCTTTTCTGAACTACGTTGGGTATTGATCAACTTATTTTGCTCTGTTTTACTTTGCTTCCTTTCTTTCCAGTTTGTAACTTGCTTCTTTGGTTGATTTTGTTTTTTCAGAGATGGCTAAGAATAATGATTCCATGAGATCCTTTAAAAAGGTGAGGAAGGTTACAGCTGCCCAAAACATCTCGGCCAAGGCGGCTGGGGAAGGATCCTCTCATGCCCTGCCAAAGCGACCGGTACCGAGCTCTCCTGGACCGAGGAGGATGATTCCTACCCCTCGGGTTCACTTGATCGATCCTCCCCAGACTTCTGCTGCTACCTCTTCTCCTATTGCCGCTCCTCCTCCAAAAAGACAGATGACAGTTGAGCCCTTCAACCTGGATGCCCCCAACTTCAATGTTGTCGGGTTTGTTGATCAACAAATTGGTCCCTATGGTGTCATTCCTACTAACAATGTTTCTCTTCTTCGTCATCTGGATTTTATTACTCGGAGCAGTATTAAGATGGCGCATATGGGAGCAGCTTTATATCGAACTGCCCAAGATCTTCCTATCCATGCAACAAAGGCTTTTATGGAGGTGGCCAAGTCGGTGTTCGACCGGATCAAGGGTTTGAAGGAGGAGCTCAAGGTGAAAGTGGCCAAGTTGGAAAGAGAGTTGGAGGGTGAGAAGACTCGGGCTATTGCCTTGGCGGCTTCTGCTAAGTTGTCTGAGGATATGGTGTTGAAGCATAAGGAGAGCTATGTCACAACTTACAGGGAGATGATGGGTCTCAGGGAGAGTTTGGAGTCTATCCGAGCTGACTATGCCGAGCTTCAAGGTCATCTTGTGGGCAGTGTAAATGCTTCTTATGAGAATTTGAGGGATCAAGTTCGAGTTCTTGTGCCCGAGCTTGACCTTACTCTTTTCAGCTTGGACAACATTGTGAAAGATGGTAAGATTGTCCTTGATGACCCTGATGATGATGATGATGTCGACCCTCCTCCTACAGCTTCTGCCAAAGTCTCTGTTGCCCCGCCTTCTTCAACTCCGGCAGCTGAAGTCGGTCAACCTGAGTCTGATCCTGATGTCTAGATCCTGAACCGGGATGATGGGACGGTAGATGTGGTACCCCTTCAGACTCGTCCTCCTTCACCCCAGGATGCTGCTACTGGGAAGTCTTTGGGTCCTCTATAATTATTTCTGATGTTTTGTATGTACCCCGGCCTGTGGGCTTTGAACTCTTTTTATTTTGTAGTTTGTGGTTTTGACTTCTGGATACTTTTAGTTGCTTTTTCAGCAAATTTATTTTGAAAAATCAAAGGTAGTTTTACAAGCCTCTTGAGGTCGACTTCAGGTGGCCTCTTGGGTTTTATTTATTGTAGCAACTTTGTTCCTGTTTGTTGATTGCTTGCTTAATATTTTTCAGGCATCTTCAGGGTGTTGGAATCTTGTTTTTTGACCTCTTTTGATTGCCTTGGTATTTTTATACTTGTAGCTTGATTCTTTTGAGGTCATGGCTTTCTGGGTCCGACTTGAAGTCCCTTATAGCACATGCCTTCTGTTAGCTGACTTTTTCGTCTCGGTCTGCTCGAAGTTATTTCTAGTAATCCATTTGGGCCTTGTCAGGTCCTTTCTATATGGATTACTTTGTTTATAACTTTTTTAGCTTTATTGGGCCGACTTCATCAGGTCGGTCCCATCTGAAGTTATTTTTAGTAATCCATTTTGTTTGGATCTTTGTCAGATCTCTCTTATGGATTACTTTTATAACTTTGTGATTTTGTTGGGCCGACTTCGTCATGTCGGTCCCTTCTAAGTTATTTTTAGTAATCCATTTCATTTGGACCATTGTTTATGGATTACTGACGATTATATTATTGCCGGTAAAGAATTTTTAAAAAAATAATCGCGTTGTAAGTATAGTTTTTAAACCAACAGAGAATCCTTTCGTACAAAAGTTTGATTGTCACAAGTAACAAAACCCAATAAAATTTATAACCGAAGTATTCAAACCTCGGATCGTATTCTCAAGGAATTGCAGGGAAGTATGATTTATTATTGGTTATGGAAAATGTATGTTTTTGGGTTTTTGAAATAGGGAACAAGAATTTAAATGGCAAGAAAAATAAATTAATAATTATAAAGACTCTTGGCGAGGTATGAGAACTGGAAATCCCATCTTAGGTCTGATGAGAATTGTTTATTGCTCCCACTTAGTTAACCCTTACTAAATAAAGGAAAGTCAAGTGGACCAATCAATTTGATCCTCAAGTCCTAGTCAACTCCTGTGGAAAGACTAGCTTTAGAGCGATCCAAATCAATCAACGAGAATTCCAATTTTTCAATCAACTGCTGAGTCTGATATCTCAAGCGTTACCAATTACTTAACAAAAACCAAAAGGGGAAAAATATAAATTAAATTGAAAGCATCATAAATAGAATAAAACAATCATAAATCTGAAATACCTCAAATTATATTAAATAGAATATTCAAATCTAACATGGAATGATTCATAAGCCAATTTGGCAACATAAGTAATTAACAAGTATAAGCATTAGAGTAACTAAAAGTAGAAGAGAAACATAAATTAAAGGAATATTGAACCTGGAATGGAGTAATAACCATAAAGTAAAAGAAATCCTAATTCTAAAACCTAAGAGAGAGGATAGAACCTCTCTCTCTAAAAACTACATCTAAAACCTAAAATTCTCCCTTCTGAATGTTGTATGAATTGTCTTTTTTTAATGAATGAATGGATTCCCCCACTTTATAGCCTCTAATCTGTGTTTTCTAGGCTAAAAACTGGGACAAAAATAGCCCAAAAATTGCTCCCTTCTGGTACGTAGAGGTCGCTGCCAAGCCACGCAGGAGCGTCGTCCACACGTTCGCGTGGATTGCATTTTTTCCAGGTCACGCGTCCGCATGATCCATGCGTCCACGTCACCTATCTTCGAAGCAGCTATGACAAATTATATATCGTTGCGAAGCCCCAGATGTTAGCTTTCCAACGCAACTAGAACCACTTCAATTGGACCTCTGTAACTTAAGTTATGGTCGATTTAGTACCAAGAGGTCAGGCTGGACAGCTTTAGTAGTTCCTTCAGTTTCTTGTATTCCTTCCACTTTTTGCATACTTCCTTTCCATCCTCTAAGCCATTCCTGTCCTATAATCCCTGAAATCACTTAACATACATATCACGGCATCGAATGGTAATAAGTGATGCTTAATATTAGTAAATATAAGGCCAAAGAAGCATGTTTTCAATCATAGCACAAAATCAGGAAGGAAAACGTAAAACATGCGAATTGTATGAATAAGTTTGAGAATAATGGATAAAATCCACTAGATTAAGCACCGGATAAACCCTAAAAATGGGGTTTATCAACCTTCCCACACTTAAACATTAGCATGTCCTCATGCTAAGCTCAAAAGAAGCTATAAAAGTGAAGAGGAATGGTAGAATGTAGGAAATGCAACCTATCTATGTCGATGCAGCTAAATGCAAAATGCTTTACCTACTTGGTGAAAACTAAATAAATCTTTCAAGAATAAATATGAACTGGATCTCACTAATTCAAATCATAAAAATGAAGTACAAATAGACTTGCAAGAAGAAGATAGCTCATGAAAGCTGGGAACAAGGAATCGAGCATCGAACCCTCATTGGAAGTGTATGCACTCTAATCGCTCAGGTGTTTAAAGTTCGATTCTCTCAATTCTCTACTAATCTTACTTTCTAAGGCTTGCTCTTCTTCTACCAATCAACAAAAGTTTAATGCACAAATACATATATCAAGAGGTCTTTTAAGGGTTGTAATGGGGTTAGGGTCAAGGTAGGATTGTATTTGGCCAAGCGGACTAAAATCTGAATCCTTAATTAACTTAAACTTTTCACCTAACTTTAGACAATCCATGTAATCATAATACCACATCTAACTATCCGTTAACCATGTTTTCCACATATTCATGCATTCTAATTTCAAGTACAGTACATATGCATCGCTTTCACCACTTACTTCGGGGCATTTTGTCCCCTTTTTGTTATTTGCTCTTTTTCTTTTCTTTCTCTCTTTCTCTTTTTTTTTCTCAATGCATATGATTAAATTATTGAAGAATGCATGAATATGTTCTAAACATTTCTTTCACATTTTCATAAAGAAGTTTAACATACTTAATTTCCAAAACCAAATGTTTCCAAACCCACTTTCCCCACACTTAATTTATAAGCACTCTCACTAGTCTAAGCTAACCAAGGATTAAAATTAAGGACATTATTATTTTTCGCTTAGAGTTAATGATGTGCTAAAGTAAAGAATAAAAGGGGTAAAATATGCTCAAATTGGTTTGCAAAGGATAATGAAAGCTTAAGGCCATATGGGTATGTAAGCTTAGTGAAACAAGGGCCTCAATCATGTAAGTGCATGCATACATCAAACCATGGAAATATAGAATTAAGCAAGACAAAGATCACAATTTTAGAGAGAAAAACACACACCAAAAATAAAATATTGGTTGATAAAATGCAACTAATCAATTAGGCTCAAAATCTCACTGGTTTTGTGTGTTCGAGCTCTAAACCATGTTCCAAAATAATATTTCTTCAAACAAGTTCAATAAAAATTTTAAATTTAAATTAGTGAAATACCATAAAAAGGGTCTTGAAAAGAAACTCATTACTTTAACCAAGCAGTGGTAAAATATGCACAAAATCAAGAAAATATGCAATCAAACATGTAAATGCAACAATGAACTAATATAGAAAATAAGACATTGGTGTTGGAAAGGAAACAACTAACCCACGGAAGTCGGCATCGACCTCCCCACACTTAAAGATTGCACCGTCCTCGGTGCATGCTAAGATGTGCAAGTGGATGGGTTTCTCCAACTGATACTTTTTTCTAGAGATTGTGCAGATGGACTTGTCTGTTGCCCCATGTAAATATTTTCTGTTTCCCTTCCTTGGTGGCCATCCTGAAAGAAGAGGAAAAAGAAGAAAAGTAACCCAAAAATAAAGATAGGAAACAATTTAAAATATGGTGGATAATGCCAAAAAATAAGGGTCTCAATTACATGGTAGCTACAACATGCAAGTGAGAAAACAGTAGAAGCAAATGGCATATCAATAGTGCAAAAATTGCAACAATGGGGGAGAGAGTGTGGGTAATGCAAGATAGTATAAGTGCGTATCAATGCAAATGGAATGCAAGTATCATAAAAGAATAGCATTGACTTATGAATAATAATACCCAACATTGTAAAATAAGTCACTAAACACCAAAATAATACCAGAAAAGATACAACAGTTGAATAAGAAAATTTAACACCAATAGAAAAATAATAAATGTAGAAAAGAAAATAAAAATATGCACAAAATTAAAATATAATGAATGAAAGTATGTAAATAAATTAAGTAAAATAGAATGAAAGAAAAGAAGGATGAGAAGTTAAAGAGATGAAGAAGAAGAAAGTAAGAAAGGAGGAAGAAAGAATAAGAAAAGATAGAAGAAAAAAAGTAAGCATTTAAAAACGAGGCGCGACGCGCGCGCAGGGCACGCGAACGCGTGAAAACTGAATAAACCATGTGACGCGTAAGCGTCGCCCACGCGTACGCGTGGGTGGTCAGAATTTAAAAATGGCGCGCACGCGTCAGGGACGCGTACGCGTGGATGATTTTGTGCCTTGGACCCAGTGCCCGCACCAGGCCAGCACAACTTTCGGCCTGACACCACTTTACGCCGATTTGTAGGGTCAAGCGTTCGCGCGGGTGACGTGTACGCGTGGAAGGCTGATTTTGCAATTGACGCGGACGCGTCAGGGATGCGTTCACGTGGGCGTGTTTGTGCCTAAAGCACGCTTCCAGCCACGCTACCGCGTGACTCTCTGCCTCTTTTCTTCTTGGTTTGAAAGAACATATGACGCGGACGCATCAGCGACGCTTGCGCGTCGCGAGCAAAAAAAATTTTTTTTTATGCAGAATGCAAAATGCATGATGCAGATGCTGATGCAGACATTATGAATGGATACTAATAAAAATAGAATAAAATAAAACCAACAATAAAACAAAGTAAAATAAAACTGAGACTGAAAAAGAACAATCATACCATGATGAGTTGTCTCCCACCTAGCACTTTTGGTTAAAGTCCTTAAGTTGGACATTCGTTGAGCTCCCTGTCATGGTGGCTTATGCTTAAACTCATCCAAAAATTTCCACCAACATTTGCAATTCCAATAGCCTCCGGGGTCCCATACTAGGCAAGTAAAGCCTTCGAGCAAGTTAGATCAGGTTTTCAGACTCCAGGAGTATTGATTATCAGGATAAATTCCAGGATCCCAAACCGTGCTTCTGTACCCATCTTTGTCTTGATCTACATTTTTCTAGCCGGGTAGTACGGAATTTGAATTCTCACTAAAATGACCAAACATCTTCCGAGACCCATTCAATCGAACTCGAAACCAATCCTTGTACCTCAAATTGAAGCGTGGAGCTTTATTGAATCTTGTATACCAGCTCTGAGTGCGAGCCATTTCCCTCTTACTCTTAAAGCCGCAAAGAGCTCTAAGCTGGCCATCTGTTTCAAACAAACCATATTCAAGTGGAAAAGTAAAGATAAAGGCTAAGGATTTTACCCACTTGAAGTTTGTATTGGGTGGTAATGGCCTTGGGATAGGTATTTCCAGTGGTTTTGCAAGCTCTACTCCCTTGTATTCTTCTGTGAATTCCTCCACTTCTTTGCAAACTTCTTCAACTACAACCACGTCTTGATCAAATTCTTCGATATCTTCCTCATCACTCAAGTCATAAATTGGAGGTTGAGAAAATTCTACCTCCGCATCATCTTTGTATTCACTTGGGGAAGATTCTTCAATCTCAAAGAATTCACTTGCGGATGCAAGTTCATTGCTAGGAGAACTTGATTCATGATTATCATTACCAAGGAAACTTGCTTCTTGATCTGTTCCGTCCAGTTCTTCATAAGATACATGCTTCGGGGGTTGTGCACTATCTTCCTTAGCATCAATTGCAAACTGCTTGGCAGAATTTTCTACAATTCTTAGTTCCGATGGAGGTTTAGCATCTCCTAAGTCTTCAACTAATTCTTCTTCTTCGATAATTACGGCTTCCTCCACTTGTTCCAGTACAAAGTCTTGCTCCATACTGTCCACTGGAGCTTCTAGTATCTCCTTCATGCTACGTTCTTTATTAGATTGTCCACATGAAGCCATGGGAGTTCCTTGAGTGTCCAAACATCGGGAAGCTAATCGATTGATCGCTTGATCCAATTGGTGAAGGGTTGCATGAAATTTGTTCACTGTTTCCTTGAGACGCTCCTGTGATTCTCGGGTTGATGGATATGGACATGGTGCATATGGAAGTGGTGGTTCTTAAGGGTAATTGGATTGGAGTTGGGGTGGATAAGGGTTAGGGTCATATGGAGGTGAATGGTTGTAAGTGGCTTGTGAGTATGGTGGTTTGAAGCTATGTTGAGGAGGTGGTCTATTGGCATATGATAGGGCTTGTTGGTAACTACAAGAGGGTCCACCATATCTATCATCTTAATACACAACTCGGAATGGCTTTTGACCATAGTATACAGGTGGGTGTTGGTTGTCACGAAGAGGTCCACCATAACTATTGTCTTGGCATGCATTGTAGAATGGTCGTTGTCCATGGTATCTTGGAAGGTGTTGTTGCCGAAAGGGTTGATCAGATCCTCGTGGCTTCTTCCATCTTTAATTGTTTTGACCTTGATGCATGTTTCTGTTATAGCTTTCATTCCTTACAACAACATTAGAACCAAACTCAAAACGACGGGGGTGAGAGCTCATAGTAGCTAATAAAAATTAAAAACAAAAATAAAAACAAATAAACAAGCAAAATAAAATATTTACAATAACCAATAATAAGGCACACAGTTGCAATTCCCCGGCAACGGCGTCATTTTTGAAGATTATATTCCTGCCAGTAAAGAATTTTTATAAAAATAATCGCGTTGTAAGTATAGTTTCTAAACAAACAGAGAATCCTTTCGTATAAAAGTTTGGTTGTCACAAGTAACAAAACCCAATAAAATTTATAACCAAAGTATTCAAACCTCGGGTCCTCTTCTCAAGGAATTGCAGGGAAGTATGATTTATTATTGGTTATGGAAAAGGTATGTTTTTGGGTTTTTGAAATAGGGAACAAGAATTTAAATGGCAAGAAAAATAAATTAATAATTATAAAGACTCTTGGCGAGGTATGAGAACTGGAAATCCCATCCTAGTTATCCTTATCAAGCGTGATGAGAATTGTTTATCGCTCCCACTTAGTTAACCCTTACTAAATAAAGGAAATTCAAGTGGACCAATCAATTTGATCCTCAAGTCCTAGTCAACTCCTGTGGAAAGACTAGCTTTAGAGCAATCCAAATCAATCAGCGAGAATTCCAATTTTTCAATCAACTACTGAGTCTGATAACTCAAGTGTTACCAATTACTTAACCAAAACCAAAAGGGGAAAAATATAAATTAAATTGAAAGCATCATAAATAGAATAAAACAATCATAAATCTGAAATACCTCAAATTATATTAAATAGAATATTTAAATCTAACATGGAAAGATTCATAAGCCAATTTGGCAACATAAGTAATTAACAAGTAAAAGCATTAGAGTAACTAAAAGTAGAAGAAAACATAAATTAAAGGAATATTGAACCTGGAATGGAATAATAACCATAACGTAAAAGAAATTCTAATTCTAAAACCTAAGAGAGTGGAGAGAACCTCTCTCTCTAAAAACTACATCTAAAACCTAAAATTCTCCCTTCTGAATGTTGTATGAATTGTCCTTTTTTAATGAATGAATGGATTCTCCCACTTTATAGCCTCTAATCTGTGTTTTCTGGGCTGAAAACTAGGTCGAAAACAGCCTAGAAATCGCTCCCAGTAATTTCTGGTACGTACAGGTCGCTGCAAAGTCACGCGGGAGCGTAGTCCACGCATTCGCGCGAATTGCATTTTTTCAAGGTCATGCGTCCTCGTGATCCACGCATGCGCATCACCTATCTTAAAGGAAGCTATGGCAAATTATATATCGTTGCGAAGCCCCGGATGTTAGCTTTCCAACGCAACTAAAACCATTGCATTTGAATCTCTGTAGCTCAAGTTATGGTCGATTTAGTACCAAGAGGTCAGGCTGGACACCTTTAGGAGTTCCTTCAGTTTCTTGTATTCCTTCTCCTTTTTACATGCTTCCTTTTCATCCTCTAAGCCATTCCTGCCCTATAATCCCTGAAATCACTTAACACACATATCACGACATCGAATGATAATAAGAGAGGATTAATATTAGCAAATATAAGGCCAAAGAAGCATGTTTTCAATCATAGCACAAAATCAAGAAGGAAAACGTAAAACATGCAAATTGTATGAATAAGTGTGAGAATAATGGATAAAATCCACTAGATTAAGCACAGGATAAACCCTAAAAATGGGGTTTATCAATTACTTTTATAACTTTGTGATTTTGTTGGGCCGACTTCATCATGTCGGTCCCTTCTATGTTATTTTTAGTAATCCATTTCATTTAGACCTTTGTCAGGTCTCTTTTATGGATTACTTTTATAACTTTGTGATTTTGTTGGGCCAACTTCGTCATGTCGGTCCCTTCTAAGTTATTTTTAGTAATCCTCTTTTTTAGGGCTGGCCAGGCCTCTTTCCAGGGATTTACTTTTTATAACTTTGGTTATTGTGGTCAACTGGTCCGACTTCTTTTACGTCGGCCTGTCTTTAAGTTATTTTTAGTAACCCATTTTTATTAAGACCTCGTCAGGTCCTTTCTATGGATCACTTTCGATAACCTTTTGCATTATTCTGTTTTTGTCACCTTTTCATCTTTGCCGATTTTGTAGAAATTGGGTTTGATCCCTGTTTGGTCGACCTTTTGATGAATTTAATTTTCATCTTCGTTGGTCTTTATCGTGATCGAGCAGTGAATTTGATTTTCACTTTCTGCCAATCTGTAGCTTTGTAATCGGGCGATGAATTTTTTGTGTTTCAGATTAATGCGTCTTGATAAGAGGATTTGTACAAAATCTAAAAACTTTATTCAAAATAAAGAAAATGCAAATATATACATGTGGGCATTTTATCCCTCTAAGTCAAGCAGTTCATGGATCTTGGCTCGGTGCCTTGTTAAAAAACCTTTTTCAGAAAAAAGAGTGCACCTCCTCCTAAGATCTTTATTACCTCCTAGCTGTAGTACCTTCTTAAGTTGCAGGCGTGCCATGACCTTGGAAGCTCTTGCCCCTCGAGTTCGGTCAGCCTGTAGTATCCCTTTCTGAGTACTTCTACGACTCGGTAGGGTACTTTCCAGTTTGCTGCCAGCTTTCCTTCTCCAGGTCGACTTGTTCCGATATCATTTCGGATTAAGACGAGATCATTCTCGGCAAAACCTTACTGTACTACTTTTCGGTTGTATCTCGAGGCCATTCGACATTTTAACGCCTCTTCCTTGATCCGAGCTCTTTCTCGAATTTCTGGAAGTAGGTCAAGTTCCTCCTTTTGAAGTAGGGAATTGGCCTCTTCATTGTAGTGGATTACTTTGGGTGATCCTTCTTCGACCTCCACTAGGATCATTGCCTCCATTCCGTAAGGTAATCGGAAAGGTGATTCCTTTGTGGTGGAGTGTGGAGTTGTCTGATATGCCCATAGGACTTGTGGGAGCTCTTCAGCCTAGGCTCCCTTTGCATCCTGTAATCTCCGTTTTAGCCCGGCTAATATAACTTTATTGGCGGCTTCTGCCTGTCCATTAGCCTGTGGATGTTCTACGGATGTGAATTGTTGCTTTATTTTCAAGCCAGCCACCAATTTTCTGAAGCCTGCGTCTGTGAATTGAGTGCCATTATTTGTAGTGATGGAGTATGGGACCCCAAACCTTGTGATAATGTTTCTATATAGGAATTTTTGACTTCTTTGAGCAGTGGCGTTGGCTAGGGGTTCTGCCTCAATCCATTTTGTAAAATAGTCTACTCCGACGATGAGGA
Organism: Arachis ipaensis; assembly: GCF_059453495.1. Taxonomy (NCBI): domain Eukaryota; kingdom Viridiplantae; phylum Streptophyta; class Magnoliopsida; order Fabales; family Fabaceae; genus Arachis; species Arachis ipaensis. The sequence goes on along the minus strand of NC_142442.1, from coordinate 74,796,664 downwards.
ACTTGACCTGTCCTGATCCTTGAGGGAATGACCCAAGGAGGTCGAGTCCCCATTTTGCAAATGGCCAGGGCGATGTTATGCTGATGAGCTCCTCTGGTGGGGCGATATGAAAATTAGCATGCTTCTGACATGGTGGACATATCTTTACGAACTCCATTACTTCTTTTTGTAAAGTTGGCCAATAGAATCCAGCCCGGAGTACCTTTTTGATGAGAGCTTGTGCTCCGAGATGGTTGCCACAGATGCCGCTGTGTACTTCTTCTAAGACTTCCTTTGTGTTGGAAGTCGGAACGTATTTTAATAGTGGTGTTGAAATCCCTCTCTTGTATAGAGTATTGTTTATGATGGTGTAGTATTGTGCTTCCTATTTTAATTATGGGAGTCATCCATCCCTGATCCAGACCTGTTGTGGCTACGACCTCTTCTTCTTCCAAGATTGACGGGTCTTACAGCATCTCTTGGATGAGGCTTCTATTGTTGCCCCCTGGTTTGGTGCTGGCTAGTTTTGAGAGTGCATCAGCTCGAGCATTCTGTTCCCAGGGTATGTGATGGACCTCATATTCCCCGAGCTGTCCGAACTGTTCCCTGGTTTTGTCTAAGTACTTTTTCATTATGGGATCTTTGGCTTGGTAGCTCCCTACTATTTGTGAGGTGACTACCTGTGAGTCGCTAAAGATAATAAGCTTTTGGGCTCCAACCTCCTTAGCCAGCTTTAATCCAGCTAGTAGTGCCTCATATTCAGCCTGGTTGTTTGAAGCAGGGAACCCGAATTTGAGAAAAAGTTTGATTTGGGTTCCCTAGTTGCTTTCTATTATCACACCTGCGCCATTTCTGGTTTTGTTTGAGGAGCCGTCTACCTAGAGATTCCATTCTGTGGGGATTTTCGGAGTGTTGGTAAACTCTGCAATAAAATCGGCCAGATACTGTGATTTAATGGCTGTCCGAGCTTCATATTGAAGATCGAATTCGGATAGCTCGACTGCCCATTGCAAGATTCTTCCTGCTAAATCTGTTTTTTGTAGAATTCCTTTTATGGGCTGGTTGGTCCGAAACCTGATGATGTGGGCTTGGAAATATGGGCAAAGTCGTCGAGATGTTAGTATGAGAGCATAGGCGAATTTTTCTATTTTTTGGTAGTTCAGTTCGGATCCTTGTAGTGCTTTGCTGATGAAGTATATAGGTTGTTGTCCACTGTCGTCTTCTCGGACCAGTGTTGAGGCTACTGCCCGATTTCCCACTGCAAGGTATAATACGAGTGGTTTCCCTTCTCGTGGTCAAGTTAGAATAGGGGATTGTCCCAGGAAACTTTTGAAATCTTGGAAGGCCTGCTCGCACTCTGTTGTCCATTCAAACCTCTTTTCCTTCCTTAGAGTGGCATAGAAGGGTAAGGATCTTATTGCCGATCCGGCTAGAAATCTGGACAAGGCTGCCAATTTTCCATTGAGTTGTTGTACCTCTTTAACGCTGGTCAGACTCTTCATGTTGAGTATAGCCTAGCATTTATCCGGATTTGCCTCAATTCCTCTTTGTGTGAGCATAAAACCCAAGAATTTGCTAGCTTCTACTACGAAGGTGCATTTTGCAGGGTTAAGTCGCATACCATGCCTTCTTATAGTGTCGAATACTTGGGTAAGGTCGGATAGAAATGACTCTTCATTTTGTGTCTTTATTAACATGTCATCCACGTAGACTTCCATGACTTTTCCGATGTGGTCTGCGAAGACCTTATTCATTAATATTTGATAAGTAGCTCCTACGTTTTTGAGTTCGAATGGCATGACGATGTAGCAGTAGTTTGCTTTCGGGGTCAAAAATGAGGTTTTTTCTTGGTCAGCTGGGTACATCGGGATTTGATTGTATCCCGAATAGACGTCCATAAATGATAGGTATTTGTATCCGGAGGAGGCATCCACCAGAGCATCGTACTTGGGAGTGGATAAGGATCTTTTGGGCTGGCTTTGTTGAGATCAGTGTAGTCGGTGCACATCCGCCACTTCCATTTAATTTTTCCCTAAGACGACGTTAGCTAGCCATAGTGGGTACTTAACTTCCCTTATGAATCCTGCCTCCAGTAGAGCTTGTACTTGCTCCTCCACAGCTTGGGATCGTTCTGGTCCGAGTTTTCTACGTCTCTTCTGTACTGACCGAGATCCTGGGTGAACTGCCAACTTGTGGCACATTAACTTAGGGTCTATGCCTGGCATGTCTGCGACCTTTCATGCAAAGAGGTCGACATTGTCTCTTAAGAACTGTATGAGTGACTCCTTTACGTCTCCTTTTAAGATTGTGCCGATATTGGTTGTTTTGTCTGGGACATCTCCGATCTGGACTTTTTCTATTTTGCCTTGGGGTTGTGGACGAAGTTCTTCCCGCCATTGAACTCCCCCGAGTTCGATGGTGTGGAATTCTTCTCCTCTGCCTCTAAGGTTTAGACTTTCGTTGTAACAGCGGCGCGCCGTCTTCTGGTCTGCTCTTATTGTAGCTATTCCTTCTGCGGTTGGAAACTTCATGCATAGGGTGGAGTCGAGACTACTGCGCCGAGCTGATTTAATGTCGTCCGACCTATTAGGGCATTGTAAGCTGAACTTACGTTAACCACGATGTAATCTATGTTGAGTGTTCTTGACCGGTTTTCTTTTCCAAAGGTTGTGTGTAGTGAGATGTATCCAAGTGGTTGGATTGGAGTGTCTCCCAGCCCGAATAGCCTGTTTGGATATGCTCTAAGTTCTTTTTCTTCTAGGCCGAGTTTGTTGAAGGCGGTTTTGAATAAGATGTCGGCTGAGCTTTGGTGCATGGCAGAAGTTAGGCCAATTAAGAGATTTTAAATAAGAGAACAGCGTTGCAAGTATAGCCCTTAACCATCTAAAATCTGCCTCACCAATTTAGAAAGGTGTCATAAAAATTTAAAATAAAAATACTGGGAGTATGAATCCCAGATCGTCTCCCAACGAGTTACGAGAAATGATGCTAATTTATTAATTAGGAATTTTCCGAGAGAGTTTGAGTTTGGATAATGAGCAATAAATTAAAGCAATAAAACTAAGAATGATTATTAATATTCTAATAAAAAAAACCTTGACTGGGGGAATGATTAATTGGAAGTTCTATCCTTGTTGCGATCTCTTAAGTGTAGTATTAAAAAGGTTGTTGTTTTCACTTAGTTAACTCTTACTAAATAAAGGAAAGTCAAGTGATTGAGCTAATCCTTATTCGCAAATCCTAGTCCTCTCCCTTGGGAAGGTCTAGCGTTAGTAAATACAGAACTAGCCAACAACTTCCAATTTAATCAACACTTAAGCCTTCCAACTCAAGTGTCTCCTTTTAATCAACCCCCATGTCAAGTATGGAATCTACTCCATTGACATGAATATATCGCTCATAAAAATATAAGAAGAAGACATGATAAATTAAATAAAATTAATTAAAAGTAAAAGTAATCCTTTGTATTAACAATCCATGAAAATAATCCAATTACTACTTTAAGCAAGAATTAAGAATATGTTATAAATAAATAAAAGAGTTAGTAAAGAAACAAACTAGAATAATGTCTTCAACGGAGGTAACGACTCTTCAATATCTGAAAGCAAAAGCAATGAATGTAAAGTGAACCTAGAGGGAAAGTAGTCCTCTCTAAATTCAAATCTAAAAACCTAAAAACTATCCTAATGTATCTAAAACTGTATGTCTATTATGTCTAAGATGTCCCCCCCCCGTGAGTCTCTGCATGTTTCCTGGCTTTATTTTGTGTTTCTGGGCCGAAAACTGGGTCAAAACGCGGCCCGAAATCACCCCCAGCATTTTCTGTTATTTCTGTAGATCGCGCAGGTCACGTCTACGCGTCATCTACGCGTTCGTGTCATTCATCGATTTTCCTTGTCACGCGTATGCGTTATCAATGCATTCGCGTCATTTGTGCAGACTCCGATCCGCACATACGCGTCAGGCACGCGCTCGCGCCGCTCCAATTTTCTCCATTCCGCGTGCTCGCGTGAGCCATACACGCGCGTCAGTATTCGCTGGTCATCTCCTTAGTTTCTTGTGTTCCTTCTATTTTTGCAAGCTCCCTTTCCATTTTCTCAGCCATTCCTGCCCTATGAAGCCTAAAACACTTAACACATGGATCACGGCATCGAATGGTATAAAGGAGAATTAAAATATACTAATTTAAGATCTCTAGGAAGCAAGTTTTCAACCATAAAACAATATTAGGAAGGAATTATAAAATCATGCAATTAGTATGAATAAGTGGGTAAAGATTTGATGAAACCATTCAATTAAACATAATGTAAACAATAAAATAGTAGTTTATCAACCTCCCCACACTTAAACATTAGCATGTCCTCATGCTTAGCTGAAGGAGATAAAATAAATGAGTAGGGAAAAGTAAGACTCATGCAATGCAATGCAACCTATGTATATGAATGCAACTATATGATTCTGTCTACTTGGTTAAAATAAATAAGTTCTTCAAGACAAAAATAACTCAAACTTCACTAATTCAAACTATACAGTAAAGACAAGTAAACTTGTAAGAAGACAGCTCATGAAAATAGGGAACATAGAATTAAGCATTGAACCCTCACTGGTGGTGTATATGCACTCTAGTCTCTCTAGTGTATCGGGTAATCACTCTACTCTTCTCTAATCATGCTTTCTAAACCTTGTTCTTCACCTAACCAATCAACAAATATTTAATGTACCAATGCAAACATCATGAGGTCTTTTCAAGGTTGTAATGGGGCCAAGGTAAAGGTGAGGGTATATATTTGGCTAAGTGAGCTATAAATTGAATCCTTGATTATCCTAAGCTATCACCTAACATACATACTCTTATTTTCTTCTTAAAGCATCCTTAACTTACTCAAAGTTTTCCCACTTTTGTATTACATACTCATGCATCAACTTTTTTCTTAACTTGTGTCACATATGGATTGATCTTTTCATTAACTTAACTTAGCATTGGGGTAATTTTGTCCCCTTATTTAATTACTTAATTACTTGAATATTTTTGGATTTTTTTTGAAGCATAAAAATAAACATAACATTATCAATGCACATGGATTTTCAATTTTTCTAGTTTCACATGAGTAGGTACCCAAATTCCCATTATTTTATCATGACACATTCCCTTATTAACCCATGTTCCCACAATCTTCCCATACTCAATTGGCACACAATTTCTATCTTAAGCTAACCAAAGATTCAATTGGGATATTTAATTGTTTTCCGCTTAAGGCTAGTAATGTGGTAAAATATAGACCAAATGGGATTTAACAGGCTCAAAGTGGCTAACAAAGGTAAATGGAAGGTGTTCACACCCTGGGTCGAGCTATCCGACCTGGGATGTTCAGTAACAAAGCGACTGACCTCTTCAGGTCAGGCTATCCCACCTCTTCTCAAAGAGCTCGGCCAAATCGACAGGAAAGCCCAGTAAAGGGCCCAAATAGAGGAACACGACCCAAATCCAAAGGTAGTCCAAGCCTATAGAGATAAAGGCGGTTCCCTTAAAGTTAAGCTGACCTCACCCAAAGATAAGATAAGATAAGATAACTAACTTATCTTATCTAAAAAGGTCATTCCACACCATTATAAATACACTGGAGCACCCAGGTATAACTCATACTTTAATTCTACTAAAACCCTGCTTAATACCCTTGCTAACTTAAGCATCAGAGTCCTTTGCAGGTACCCCCACCCTCCGGTGACCAAGGATCAGCAGTGCAGCCAGTCCAACAAGTCAGACACGACAGTTCCGGCCGCCACCCACTAGCCGGACACGTCATCTTCGGCCAGTACAGAAGATCTCGTCCGAGATCGACCTACAGTTTCAGGTAACTCTCGGAACATTAGCGCGGTTGCCGGGGAACTAGGAAGTCATCCCACCATCATGGCAGACGACCATGACAACGACTACGATTCAGATCTAGAGGATAGAACACCGCATAAAAATGCGGGCAATACACTGAAAGATACCCCGGAATCTAACGGGGACAAAAACTCATCAAATCCAGGAGTGATAGAAGCGCTTCAAGATTATTTAATGCAACTTGAAAAAGAAAGCCAGCATCAACGAGAAGTTGGGAAAGATCTACAAAAGGAGGTAAGGTGATGCCAAGAATTAGAAGACAAACTCCTAAAACTCGAAACCGATCTCAAAGCCAAAGCTACTCGATCCACTCCTGAGGAAAACTCTCGCAAGGATCAAGATCCATTCACTAGGGAGATCATGAGGACCAAAATCCCTAAAGACTTCAAACTTCCGGATATGGGTTTGTACTATGGTACTACAGATCCCAACCATCACCTCAGCAATTTCAGAAGTAGAATATACCTCACTGACGCCTCAAACGCAGTTCGCTGCAAAGCTTTCCCAACAACTCTCACAAAGATAGTAATTAGATGGTTCGACAACCTACCTCCGAAGTCCATCTCAAGCTTTGACGACTTAGCCAAAAAGTTTCTAGCTAGATTCTCCATCAAAAAAGATAAGGCTAAGTACGCCCCCAGTCTATTAAGAATCAAGCAAGGAGATCAGGAAAGTCTTCGCAACTACATGGAAAGATTCAACAAAACATGCCTAGACATACAAAGCCTACCGACAGAGGCCGCCATCATGGGCCTCATCAATGGCCTACGAGAGGGACCTTTTAGGCATTCTATATCAAAGAAGTATCCCACATCTCTGGACGAAGTGCAAGAACGAGCGGAGAAATACACCAACATGGAAGAAAATTCCAGACTAGGAGAAACCTCAAAATCTGGATTCACCTACTGAGACAAAGATAAAGAGTCCAAAAAGAAGGAATATCGGCAAGGGAAAAAAATTAAAAAATATCATAATTACACCCCCTCTTCGGGTATCCCTTATGGATGTTTACAAAGAAGTCTGCCACATGGAAAAAATACCCCCAGCTCGACCACTCAAAGGCAAAAGGGGAGGAGGAAACCGAAATGAATATTGTGAATACCATCGAGTCCGTGGGCACTCCACCAACAAATTCTTTGACTTAAAAAATGTCATAGAAAAATTAGTGAGAGAAGGAAAACTAGATCGGTATCTGGCCACCCGGGACGATGAGCAAAGAAAAAGGAGAAGGGACGAGGAGGTTGGACGAACCGAGCGATCACCTCGTACACCAGAAAGACATGTTCATATGATACACGGAGGGTTTGCAGGAGGAGGAATCTCCAAATCATCTCGTAAAAGATATCTCAAAGAAGTATATCACGTCGAAGGAAAGGAGGAAGCACCCGACATCCCTGCAATTACGTTTACCAAAGAAGATGCATCTGGTATCATCTCAGGACACGACGACCCTATGGTCATCACCATTATACTGGCAAATGCAAATCTCCATCACACACTAATAGACCAAGGGAGCTCCGCCGACATCTTATTCAAAACTGCCTTCGACAAGCTCGGCCTGGAAGATAAAGAACTTAGAGCATATCCAAACAGCCTGTTCGGACTGGGAGACACTCCAGTGCAACCACTGGGATACGTCCCATTACACACAACCTTCGGAAAAGGAAACCAATCTAGAACACTTAAAATAGACTACATCGTGGTCGACGTGAGCTTAGCCTACAATGTCCTAATAGGTCGGACAACATTAAATCAACTCGGTGCAATAGTCTCAACTCCACATCTATGCATGAAATTCCCAACTACAGAAGGGATAGCTACGATAAAAGTAGATCAGAAGATGGCGCGCCGCTGTTATAATGAAAGTCTAAACCTCAGAGGCAGAAGAATTCCACACAATTGAACTTGGTGGAGTTCAGAGGCGAAAAGAACTCCGTCCACAACCTGAAGGCGAAGTAGAGAAAGTCCAGATTGGAGATGTCCCGGAAAAAACAACCAATATTGGCACGATTCTAAAAGGAGACATAAAAGAATCACTCGTACAGTTCTTACGAGAAAATTCTGACCTCTTTGCGTGGAGGGCTGCAGACATGCTAGGCATAGACCACGAGTTAATGTGTCATAAGCTAGCAGTCTACCCTGGATCTCGGCCAATACAACAGAGGCATAGAAAACTCGGACCCGAACGATTCCAAGCTGTGGAAGAGCAGGTACAAGCTCTACTCGAGGCAGGATTCATAAGAGAAGTCAAGTACCCACTATGGCTAGCTAACATCGTCTTGGTGAAAAAATCAAACGGGATGTGGCGAATGTGCACTGACTATACTGATCTCAACAAAGCCTGCCCAAAAGACCCTTATCCACTCCCAAGTATTGACGCTCTGGTAGATGCCTCCTCCGGATATAAATACCTCTCGTTTATGGATGCATATTCCGGATACAATCAAATTCCAATGTACCCACCCGATCAAGAAAAAACCTCGTGTTTAACACCAAAAGCAAACTACTGCTTCATCGTGATGCCTTTTGGTCTCAAAAACGCAGGAGCTACTTATCAAAGGCTAATGAATAAAGTCTTCTCAGATCATGTCGGAAAAGTCATGGAAGTCTATGTGGACGACATGTTGATAAAGACACAAAGTGAAGAGACATTATTGTCCGACCTGGTCCAAGTGTTCGACACTATAAGGAGCTACATTACAAGACCACAACAGATTGGTCTCAAAAGGAGTAAAAGGAATGGTGATGGTCATCTGGCCAAAAAAGAAATCGTATGCATAGAAAAAAGGACGGTCTCCAGCAACTTGAGTAGAGAAACAAACTCTCTCTTCAGAATTGTTTTCCTCACTATCACTACTACAAACCCTATGAAATTGTCTAAGTTGCTGACAAAATTCGGAATCAACCAAAGAAACATATAAAAGAACCATTGAATCCACCCAATCAGCCTTGCCCTCAGGGACTTGGGAAGATGTCTCAACAATGTTCTTGCGAGAAGACATGAGGTCAACTAGTCCTAAAGTAAGAAAAGAAGAAAATAGATTACTAACATAAACATCTCGGACAAAGTCAAAAATAACCCAAAGCAGAGCACGACTCAAACATGCAAAACAGATAGAAAGGAAAACCCCAAGACAAGGTCCAGGGGCATCCTTTGGAGGCAATAACGGAGTAAAGACTCAAGAAAAATCTACAAGGCTAAACATCTCGACAAAAAACTCTCGACAAAGAAAAAACCCCCCCTTTTTTCAGACAAAGTAAATACAAGAAAGAACGTCATCTACTACAAAGTCTATCAGTAAAAAAAAGCTTCAAAAGGTGCAGACTTTTTCAAAAGATTATCAAAATAGTTCGCCGACCCAAAAATTCCAAAACACGAAGGCGACAGCCAGAAACAGAACATGCAAACAAATAAAACCTCTATCATCAGAAGAAATGCCAGAAACATGCATCACAACAAATTGAGCATAATGGCGTAAAAAGGTTCAGATTTTCCAACAGGCATTTCAAACGAAAAATCAAAGCTTTGTCAATAAACTGAAGGCAAAAAGTAAAGCAGCAGAGAACAGACTACAAACTTGGAGAAATAGGGGAAAACCCTGAAGAAAGGTTGAGAGTAGAAGCGACAGGAGGAAGAGCCACCCCTCGAACAGAAAGCCTCACAAAATTAGGAAACAGAAGGCAAAATCCAGAGTCACCCCTCTTTCACAACCAGAAGGAAACAATAACCAAGCAAATGTCGCAAGGAAAAAGGCGAAAGCAACAAACCCCATGTGAAAAAAAGAAAGAGAAAAAGAACAGGGAGGTTACGGAGAAGAGAAACCGTTTTTCTGAAATATGAAATTCAAAATAAAGAGGCTGAGAGAAACGAGACAATTAAAACCAATTAATGAAGGTATTAAACCCTCGCACGTTCCCAAGAACAGAGCGTTAATACAAAAGCGCGCGCTTTCGGAAGAAAACATTCCACATTCAAAAAAGAAGATTCTACAAAGAAAGAAGTCGACAAATGCTCGAGTTCGGCTTCACCAGAGAAGGATCGAAGTCTTAAGAACTAGGACTCGACCTCAAAAAGAAAGACCGAGCTTGAGCAGGGGTACTCTTCACACCCTGGGTTGAGCTATCCGACCCGGGATGTTCAGTAACAAAACGACCGACCTCTTCAGGTCAGGCTATCCGACCTCTTCTCAAAGAGCTCGGCCAAATCGATAGGAAAGCCCAGTAAAGGGCCCAAATAGAGGAACACGACCCAAATCCAAAGGCAATCCAAGTCAATAGAGATAAAGGCGGTTCCCTTAAAGATAAGCTGACCTCTTATCTTATCTAAAAAGGTCACTCCACACCATTATAAATACACTGGAGGACCCAGGTATAACTCATACTCTGATTCTACTAAAAACCTGCTTAATACCCTTGCTAACATAAGCATCGGAGTCCCTTGCAGGTACCCCCACCCTCCGGTGACCAAGGATCAGCAGTGCAGCCAGTCCAACAAGTCTGACACGACAGTTCCGGCCGTCACCCACCAGCCGGACACGTCATATCCGGCTAGTATAGAAGATCTCGTCCGATATCGACCTACAGTTTTAGGTAACCCTCGGAACAGAAGGGTAGGCTATTTTGGGATAAGTGAGCTAAAACAATTAATGGCCTCAATCATACGCATGCATATAACACATGAAACATTGGACATATAGGATGGAACAAAATAAAGATTACAATCATAGAGAAGTAAACACACAATAATAATATTTATGGTTAAATTATGTAACCATGTAATTAGGCTCAAATCTCATAGGTTGTGTGTTCTTAGCTTTTTAAATTATGTTCCAAATACAACTTCTAACAAAATTTTAACACAAAAATTTTGATTTAAATTAGTGAAATTTTTCAAAAATAGGGTCTTAAAAAAGAAACTTATTAATTTTTTTTCAAATAGAACATGCATGCAAATAGCCTATTTCTATGCAATCTATCCTATTCTAAATAAATAAATATCCTATTTTATTGGTGCTAAGAAAAAGAAATTACCTCCGAAAGTCAGCTACTGACCGACCTCCCCACACTTAAAGCTTTGCACCGTCCTCGGTGCCATCAGTCAGGAACAAAGGGGGGCTGGTAGCAGCATCTCCACCATCGGGACCGTCATGGCTCCCTGTGCTGGTAAATGAAGTGGAGTCCGGAGTGTCTGGGTTTTCTTCAGGTGGGTGGTTACCAATAATCAGCTCCTTGAGGTATGTAAATCGGTGCTTGTTACGGCGCTCCCTTTGCTTTCCTTTCTGCTCAAGCCGGTCTAACTTTTGAATTATCTGTAGGAGTAGCTGATTTGTTGAAGGTGCTTGTGATGTGGTAGGAGAAGGAATATCTTCGGCTGGTTTTGTGCTCTGGTTGATAGTGGCTGTTAGAGGTCTGATATATTTCCCGTTAAGGACGTACTGATCATCTCGTGGAATCATGGCTTTGGTGTCCCCAGCTTTGTAGGAGACTCCGGCTGCTGAGACTAGATCTGAAACCAAGGCGGAAAAGGTAAGTTGCCTGCAATTTGTACGTGTCCCATAGCATGCCGAATGTGTCTTGGTAAATTGAGGTATTGGTCTGTAAGGATACACCAGAGTAAAACAGCCATGTCTGCAGTGAAAGAGGACTCGTGAGTGCTCGAAAAGACGTAACGGGACATGATCTGTGCCCATACTCAAGCCTCCAAGGTGAGTGTTGAAGCCAATATGCCCTTAGGTCGGGATCGATGGTATCCGTAGATCCATCTGCTGCCAGGTTGTGCTATAACTCTGAGAACGGCATCCCAGTCAAACTGATATGTCTGGCATTTGAATGAGGCTTCTTGGAATGCGTCCAATCCTTCTGGAGCAGGGGGAAGATTTAAAGCTCGTTGAATGGCCTCTTCAGTTATAGGCACTTGCTTCTGACAGACATAGACAGACTGCATAGTTGGCATGTGAAAATTGGAGTAGAATTCTACTACCCATGATAGATTAACCTGTCGTGGCTGTCTCCCTAGGAATCCCCAATGTCTTCGCTCAATGCGGGGCTCAAAGAATTCAGCAATGTTGGTTAGGAGGATAAGAATGTACTCATTGTTATAATTCCTCTCAGCCAGGATGGGGAACATCTGCTCAAAATAGCGGTTAGTGAATCGTGCAGTGTCCTTTGCTGGAAAGGCTTTCTCTTTTTCATCGACCTTGATGATCTTCTTGATTCGTTTTGTTGAGGGCTTTACAGCTGTTGAAGATGGCTCTGCCATTAGTGCCCTTTTTGTTCCTTTCCTTGCTGGTGGTTTGGGAGTAGCTTTCTCTTTACCCTTTTTGGTGGCCATCCTGAAAGGGAAAAGGTAAGTACTTTTAAAACTTCAAGGGTTAGAGCAAGGAAGAGGATAGGATGCGTGATAATCAATGCACGGTAAAGAAGGATGTCGTTAACACATGGTCATGACTACATGTGAGAAGTTCATCACTGGAAATATAGCAAGTGCAGGTGACGACAATTAAATGCAAGATGTTTATGGCATGCTGGCAAAGGCATGAGTAGCATAGATCAAGCATTACATGTCCAAGTTAGATTATCAACTCTTTCAAACTAACAACCTGTTTGTATTGACAATTATATTTAATCAATAAAATATAAAAAGGCTTTTGTAAAAAAACAGGTATTAGAGTAGTAGAATAGAGTAATATAAAAATAATGCACAATGCCATACGGATTTTTTCACAAACACATAGTATGCATGGTAAATATGTTATTGAAAGTATTAAATTGAACATGCAAGCAACCCTTTAAGAAGCAATATTAATTGTCAAACAATTCCACAATAATCCACAAGCAAAATATAGAAGAAAACAATCACCCAATTAAATTTCTAACACCAATTAAAGGAATAAGGAAAAAGAAAGAAAAAGAAAATATAAATAATGAAAGTGAAAACAAAAAGAAGAAGAAAATATAAATAAAAAATAATAAAGGAAAAGGAAAAAGTAAGGAAAGAAAGAAAAGAACCTTGATAATGGATGTGAAAAATAGGGAAAGGAAAAAGTGAAGAGTGAGAAAGAATAAAGAGGGACGAAGAAAGAAGAAAGAAATAAGAAGGGAAAGAAAAGATTTGGATTTGGGGAAGAAAAGATAAGATAGTAGGCGCTGATTTGGATAAGCTGTGCGTCGCATGTGACGCGGACGCGTGGGTCACGCGATCGCGTGGTGTGTGATAATTTTCAGGTGACGCGGACGCGTGGGTCACGCGATTGCGTGGCCTGATTTGTGCTATTGGCGCGAGTGCAGCCTCGCGTACGCACAACTCTTTGTTTTAAATGCATTTTGCCAAAAAATCTGGGTGACACGTGCGCGTGGGTGACGCGGTCGCGTGAATGGTCATATTTTAAAAAACGACGCGAACGCGTAGGGCACGCGTTCGTGTGATAGGGCTTGTGCTTCTAGCCCCATTCCAGCCCAGCTCCATCATAACTCTCTGCCATACATCTCTTTACGTCGATTTTTGCAGGGCCACGCATTCGCGTGGGTTACGCAGTCGCGTGGCGGCTCTTTTTCAGAATGACACAGACGCGTGATTAACGCGGTCACGTGGTCATGTTTGTGCCTAAGGCACGCCTCCAGCCACGCTCTCGCGTGACTCTCTGCTTCCTTTCTTCTCGTGTCCAAGGCACATATGACGCGGACGCGTTAGCGATGCTTACGCGTCGCGTGCCTCTTTTTCTTTTTCTTTTTTTTTTCAATGCAGAATGCAAATGCAAATGCAAACTATATGCAGCTATATGCAGCTATATGCAGAGATTATGAGAAGAGTCATTAATAAAAGCAAAAATAGAATAAAGTAAAATAAAACTAAGACAACGATCACACCATGGTGGGTTGTCTCCCACCTAGCACTTTGTTTTTACGTCCTTAAGTTAGACGTTCTTCAAGCTCATTCTGCTTCTGTTGGTGGGTCTTCCAAGAGGAAAACCTCTAGTTCTTTGTGATCCTTAATCTTTTCTCCATGATAAAGCTTCAGGCGATGTCCATTGACCTTTAGGAATTTGGAGCTAGAAGGATGACACAGGTGAAAAACTCCATATGGCTCTGATGACAAGTCATCTTAGCCTAGTTTCACTAGCCTTTTTCTTATGTTTTCAATTGAATTATGCACTTTCTTGAGCCACAAGCAAGCCAATTGGGTAGATTTTCATGCTTCCTTTGATTTAATCAACCATAGATGAATTAATGCAATTTCATGAGGTTTTATGCTATAATTGTCACATATTACGAAAGAATGAATATCTCATGATTTTGAGCATAGCTTTGATGTGTTTGGTTGATTCATGATAGGTGAAGAAAGCTTGGAGAAAGGTTGAAGCAAGAAGGAATGGCTAGGAGGAAGAGAGGACAAAAAGTTTGAGCAAAAGTTTGCCTCAAACTTTTGGAATAAGTGAAAACAAACCAGGGAGCAAAAAGCTTGACCAAAAGTTTGCCTCAAACTTTTGTGCAAACTTTTGGGCAAAAAGCTTGAGCAAAAGTTTGCCTCAAACTTTTTGGCAAACTTTTGGCATCACAAATCAACACCCTGGAGAGCAAAAGTTTGCGCCAACATTTGCCTCAAACTTTTTGGCAAACGTTGGCGCCATGAACAACACACCCTGGAGAGCAAAAGCTTGTGCCAACGTTTGCCTCAAACTTTTTGGCAAACGTTGGCGCCATGAGTGTGCAAGGGGGAGCCAACGTTTGAGCAAAAGTTTGACCCCAAACTTTGGCTCAAACGTTGGTAGCAGCAAAGATGGGGTGGCTGATATGAAAAGTTTGAGTAAAAGTTTGCCTCAAACTTTTACTCAAACTTTTACTCAAGCTTTCATGATTCCAAACCCAGTTCACTTCGGTTCTTCTCCAAACTCCAAGAGCAATCAACCAATGCCTCTATCAACCCAATTCCATCAAGAGCAAAGGCCCAATTGAAGGCTTGAAGACCATTTGAAGAAAGTGTATAAATAGCATAGGATTTAAGTTTTCGGGGAGCTTTTCCTTGAGTTTTGATAGAGAGTTTTTGGAGAGCTCTTGGTGTGGAGTAAATTTTAATTTCTAAGTCTCGGGGAAGGAGAATTGAATTCCCTTCCTCTTAGTTTTCTTGCTTTAAATTTTAATTACAATTGTCTTGGATCTTGGGTTGGAGAATTGAAGGAATTCTGTTTCAATCTCATCCTAAGATCTCTCTGTTTCATTTTACTACATAATTGAATTTCCATTCTGGTTAATTGCTTCTCTCTTCTACTTTCTCTGCAATTTACAATTTACAATTCCTTTGCAATTGTTCTTGTTGGATCTAGGAAGGCATTGAGATCTAGACTTGGTTATCTAGTCTCTTGAGTCCTGAGATCTGAATTCTCATTTTCAATTCTCTGTTTACTGCTTTCAAGCTCATTTACATTTCTGTTTTAAGATCCGATTCAATCCAAGTCATCCTTTACTTCTCTGTTTGTTGCAATTTTACTTTTCCTTGTTTAATTTCTGCAAATCCAATTCCCAATTCCCTTTACAATTCAAGCCATTTACATTTCTTGCACTTTAAGATTCTGCAATTTACATTTCTTGCGTTCTAAGTTTCTGCCATTTAATTTCTTGTTCTTTAAGATTCAGCACTTTAAATTTCAGTTCTCTTTAAATTCAATGCAATTTACCTATTCTCTTTACTTTCTATGCAATCTAAATTCTGCAAATCACAAATCACTCAACCAAATCTTGATTCGCTTGACTAAATCAACCACTAAACTAAAATTGCTCAATCCTTCAATCCCTGTGGAATCGACCTCACTCCCGTGAGATATTATTACTTGATGCGACCCGGTGCACTTGCCGGTGAGTTTTGTGTCGGATCGTTTTCCGCACATCAAGTTTTTGGTGCCGTTGCCGGGGATTGATTAGATTTACAATGATTAAGTGAAGTGGAGATCTAGATCAAGCACTTTTACTTTTCTGTTCTTTAATTTTCAATTAACCCACTAACTGTTTGAATTTTTGCCTGAGATAACTGAAACTTCGCTTTAGCAACAAAGTGAAGTTTTCCTGGAAATTTCTGGCTCTATGCAATGCTCTTGCTTACACGAGAGAAGCAATTTCTGCCACTAATCTCCCAAGTCCATCAACTGTTTGATACTTTGTGCCAGCTAACCTTCTGAATCACATTCTGAGCTTAAAAATATTCAATCATCACTTGAATTATTTGTGACTGTGCAGATCATGGAGGGGAACTCAAAAAATTCTAGCAATCATGAGAGTAATATCCCCACCTTGGATGATAATGTAACCCATAGTTCGAAGCAACTATCCATAGCCATGAATGATGTTGCCCAATGATTTGAAGCTTTTCCACAAGGAAGCATTATCGGATGGGAAGAACTGATGAGTGAACTCCTAGTCAAGTTGAACCCATCATAGAGAGTTGTTAAGCCAGAGGCAGAAGTGCATCCATTCACACAAGAGAAAGAAATTGAAGGTGCTCGTGCAGTCATAAGCCAAAACAAGCAGATGCATCAGCAGACTCTACAACAACTAGACATGATGGCCAGAAAAATCACTGAGTTGAGACATGCTGTAGTACATATATACAACCTGACTCAAAGCTCATATGGGTGTAATCAAGCTGAACACAGTTTTGGGGTCATTAACCATGAGCAACAAAGTTATGAGCAACTACAATCTCCAAGCAATCACTCTAGCGTGCTCCAACACAGGCCTCAGAATGATGTGTACAATCCACCTTGGAGAACTCATTCTAATGGGAGGGGGGTTGAGAACCAAAACCAAAGACCAAGGGACTTCAACTGCAACAATCCCAGCTTCAAAAATCAACATAAAACACACCCCCACAACAACAATCACACACACTTCCAACCCCGTCCTACCTCACCATTCGCCCAAAATGACCTTCATCGACCACCACAATTGACACAGCCACAACCACTTCCAACCTTTCAAAGAATCTATATTCTAGAAATGCTGATGGAGAGGTTCATGAAAATTCAAGAAATGATGGCAATAGAGCAGGAAGAAATAAAGAAACATCAAGAGATGATAAGCAAGAACCAAGAGGCCTCACTCAGAAGACTTGAAAGGCAGATGGAACAACTGGTTCAAAACTTTGCTGAATTGGGTGAGAAGAAGGGGACTCTGAACCCAAAGAGCCATGAAAAGGATGCTGGGTTGAAAGAGAAGGGAGTCATGGAGGAAAGTAAGAAGGCTATGGAAAGAGAAACAGAGGGAATGAAGCCCATAACAAGAGGAGGAAACCTAAGGCAACAGAAGCCTCAACTTCCATGAGCACAGAATGAAGGATGTCAAGCTAGTGACAATAAAAGAGCGCTTGTTGGGAGGCAACCCAACCGGAGGTAACCATCTTTTTCATATCTATTTTAATAAAAAGGCTAATTAGTTTTATCTATATTGCTAGAAGCTAAGTTTGGTGTTACACACCAAAACAATATAAAGGAGAATGAAGGATTCTAAGTTTGGTGTTTCACCAAAATCCCATTATAAAACACATTCTCACTTTCTGCATAATGTTGGCTTCAAGCATATTGGATGAACTAGTTAGCTATTTTGCTGTTTCCTAGTTTTCAGTTCCATGGCTTTTGAAAAAAAAAAATAAGAGAAAAAAATTATCACACATGGTTAATTTGATGCATGAAAACCATTGGCAAGGTACTAAGTTTGGTGTTCCCACACCAAAGTAAGTTCAAAGGCCTACAAATAAATCATGCAGACTAAGCATTGTCTCTAAGTGCTTGGGGAACAAGCAACTTTCAATATCACTGCAGGGTACCATACAAACTTTTGGAAAGATTTAGCATCATCTATCAAAAGGAAGAGAGAGGAATATAAAGATCGGCAATGATGATGAGGAAGAGGAAAGCAAGCGAACTCCAAAAGATTGTATTGTTCAGTGATTATTTTGTATCAGATGCTGCTAAATTGAAAGTTACATAATACCCCTGCCTGCCTGCATAGCATAGTTTTTTGGTAATTTAATAAGCAAGATGCTTGATCATTTACAACACTATACTCTCCAAAACTTGTTTGCACTCAATATTTCGAAAAAAAAATGCATCACATGAAAGTTCTTTGAAAAGAAGGATTGAGAAATCAAACAATTTTGAGGCAAGCAAAAGATTAGAAGAAGTGGTGGTTCTAGTTGTATGATTATGTATTGAGGTTGCATGCTTGTGAAAACTTGCATGGGAGCTCATAGGCAGGACATGAAGTTCAAAGAAGTATTGTGGAGATTCTCAAAAATCTATTGATCCAAGAAGCAGCAAACAAAACAAAAGAAAATAAAGAAAATACAAAAACAAAAAGAACATGGCCCAAGGCTCTGAGCATCAATTACTAGGCAGAAAAGAAAGAAGAAACAAAAAATCAAAGAGTTGTTATCCTAGTAAATGCTTGTGGTCGAATTGTGTCAAAGAAAGAGGCTTGAACAAGTAAATCCTTAGGGGTGCTTTAACACCTAATACCTTAAAACCAACTGGTTTAGGAGTATTGATTGAAAGCTTATCTAAAGAGCCGCTTTGAGACATGACACTTAGAGTCAAAGCCAAAGCAAAGAAACTATAAGCTGCTTCAAGGTGATTACATATAAAGAGATCTTCATGATATTATTTGGATGAAAGTTCTAAGACCTAAGACTCCCAAGATGTAGGGACTAGTAAGCACTGAAGCCCTTGCATGAGCATATGATTTAGAGTTCACCCCACTGTTACTTAATCACTTCACTCACAGGACTTTACAAGTTGTTCTTCAATCCGTCTTAATTGGAAGAACCTCTGAGCATAATTCGTTTCTTGCTTGGGGACAAGCAAGCTTTAAGTTTGGTGTTGTGATGACAAGTCATCTTAGCCTAGTTTCACTAGCCTTTTTCTTATGTTTTCAATTGAATTATGCACTTTCTTAAGCCACAAGCAAGCAAATTGGGTAGATTTTCATGCTTCCTTTGATTTAATCAACCATAGATGAATTAATGCAATTTCATGAGGTTTTATGCTATAATTGTCACATATTACGAAAGAATGAATATCTCATGATTTTGAGCATAGCTTTGATGTGTTTGGTTGATTAATGATAGGTGAAGAAAGCTTGGAGAAAGGTTGAAGCAAGAAGGAATGGCTAGGAGGAAGAGAGGACAAAAAGTTTGAGCAAAAGTTTGCCTCAAACTTTAGCTCAAACTTTTGGAATAAGTGAAAACGAACCAGGGAGCAAAAAGCTTGACCAAAAGTTTGCCTCAAACTTTTGTGCAAACTTTTGGGCAAAAAGCTTGAGCAAAAGTTTGCCTCAAACTTTTTGGCAAACTTTTGGCATCACAAATCAACACCCTGGAGAGCAAAAGTTTGCGCCAACGTTTGCCTCAAACTTTTTGGCAAACGTTGGTGCCATGAACAACACACCCTGGAGAGCAAAAGCTTGCGCCAACCTTTGCCTCAAACTTTTTGGCAAACGTTGGCGCCATGAGTGTGCAAGGGGGAGCCAACATTTGAGCAAAAGTTTGACCCCAAACTTTGGCTCAAATGTTGGTAGCAGCAAAGATGGGGTGGCTGATATGAAAAGTTTGAGTAAAAGTTTGCCTCAAACTTTTACTCAAACTTTTACTCAAGCTTTCATGATTCCAAACCCGGTTCACTTCGGTTCTTCTCCAAACTCCAAGAGCAATCAACCAAGGCCTCTATCAACCCAATTTCATCAAGAGCAAAGGCCCAATTGAAGGCTTGAAGACCATTTGAAGAATGTGTATAAATAGCATAGGATTTAAGTTTTCGGGGAGCTTTTCCTTGAGTTTTGATAGAGAGTTTTTGGAGAGCTCTTGGTGTGGAGTAAATTTTAATTTCTAAGTCTCGGGGAAGGAGAATTGAATTCCCTTCCTCTTACTTTTCTTGCTTTAAATTTTAATTACAATTGTCTTGGATCTTGGGTTGGAGAATTGAAGGAATTCTGTTTCAATCTCATCCTAAGATCTCTCTGTTTCATTTTACTACATAATTGAATTTCCATTCTGGTTAATTGCTTCTCTCTTCTACTTTCTCTGCAATTTACAATTTACAATTCCTTTGCAATTGTTCTTGTTGGATCTAGGAAGGCATTGAGATCTAGACTTGGTTATCTAGTCTCTTGAGTCCTGAGATCTGAATTCTCATTTTCAATTCTCTGTTTACTACTTTCAAGCTCATTTACATTTCTGTTTTAAGATCCGATTCAATCCAAGTCATCCTTTACTTCTCTGTTTGTTGCAATTTTACTTTTCCTTGTTTAATTTCTGCAAATCCAATTCCCAATTCCCTTTACAATTCAAGCCATTTACATTTCTTGCACTTTAAGATTCTGCAATTTACATTTCTTGCGTTCTAAGTTTCTGCCATTTAATTTCTTGTTCTTTAAGATTCAGCACTTTAAATTTCAGTTCTCTTTAAATTCAGTGCAATTTACCTATTCTCTTTACTTTCTATGCAATCTAAATTTTGCAAATCACAAATCACTCAACCAAATCTTGATTCGCTTGACTAAATCAACCACTAAACTAAAATTGCTCAATCCTTCAATCCCTGTGGGATCGACCTCACTCCCGTGAGATATTATTACTTGATACGACCCGGTGCACTTGCCGGTGAGTTTTGTGTCAGATCATTTTCCACACATCAGGCTCTACCTTTTATACTCTATAGGGACCTTCCTATCTTGATCTCAGTTTACCTAGCATAAGCCTCAGTCTGGAGTTATAAAGAAGAACTAACTCCCCTTGTCTGAACTCTCTCCTTTTTATGTGCTTGTCATGGACAGCCTTCATCTTCTCTTTGTATCGCCTGGAATTGTCATATGCTTCTAGGCGAAGATTCTCCAATTCTGCTAGTTGCAGCTTCCTTTCAGCACCAGCGTCTTCAAAATTCATACTGCACTCCCTTGCAGCCCAGAAAGCCTTGTGTTCCACCACTACTAGAAGGTGGCAAGCCTTTCCGTATACTAAGCAGAAGGGGCTCATCCCAATGGGTGTCTTGTACGCTGTTCTATATGCCCAGAGAGCATCTTGTAGCCTGGCACTCCAGTCCTTCTTATGAGGCTTTACTATCTTTTCCAGAATGTATTTAATCTCCCTGTTAGACACTTCTGCTTGTCCATTGGTCTGGGGATGATAAGCTGTTGCTACTTTATGAATAATCCCATGCTTTTTCAGTAATCATGTTAGTCTCCTATTACAAAAGTGACAAATAATATGGTTTCTAACAAAGGAAACAACAGTGTTAGCATCATTAGTACGGGTAGGAAGTGCTTCCACCCATTTAGAAACATAATCTATAGCTAACAGTATATAAAGGTAACCATTAGAGTTTGGAAATGGACCCATGAAGTCAATGCCCCAAACATAAAAAATTTCACAAAAAAGCATAATCTGTTGAGGTATCTCATCCCTCTTGGATATATTACCAAACCTTTGCCATCGGGAACAAAATTTACAAAATTCAGCAGCATCTTTAAAAAGAGTAGGCCACCAGAATCCACAGTCTAAGATTTTTCTAGCTGTTCTTTGAGGGCCAAAATATCCTCGACTCTCAGAAGAGTCGCATGCCTCTAAAATGGACTGGAATTCTGATTGTGGTACATATCTTCTAATTACCTGGTAAGCACCACACCTCCATAGATATGGGTCATCCCATATATAATATTTAGATTCACTTTTCAGCTTGTCTCTTTGATGCTTAGTAAAATTTGGAGGGAAAGTGTGGCTAACTAGATAATTAGCTACAAGTGCTTACCAAGGAACTACTTCAGATACTGCTTGTAAACTATCAAATGGGAAGGTATCATTGATAGGAGTGGAGTCATGCTTAATGTGCTCAAGGCGACTCAAGTGGTCTGCCACTAAATTCTGGTTACCACTCCTATCCTTAATTTCTAAATCAAATTCTTGCAGCAACAGTATCCAACGTATCAATCTTGGTTTAGACTCATTTTTAGCTAATAAATATTTTAGAGCTGTATGGTCTGAGTATACTACTACCTTAGTACCAAGTAAATAGGCTCGGAATTTATCCAGAGTAAAAATAATAGCTAGAAGCTCTTTTTCAGTAGTAGTGTAATTAGACTGAGCAGCATCTAAGGTTTTAGATGCATAAGCAATTACGAAGGGATCTTTACCTTCGCGCTGAGCCAGCGCCGCTCCTACTACATGGTTGGAGGCATCACACATAATTTCAATTTGCTAGCTCCAGTCTGGTCCTCTCACAATTGGATCTTGAGTCAGGGCAATCTTCAGCTTATCAAACGCTTGCATGCAATCCTCACTGAACTCGAACTCAATATCTTTTTGCAGCAATCTGGATAAAGGTAATGCTACCTTACTGA
The DNA here is from genome assembly GCF_059453495.1 of Arachis ipaensis. Lineage (NCBI taxonomy): Eukaryota > Viridiplantae > Streptophyta > Magnoliopsida > Fabales > Fabaceae > Arachis > Arachis ipaensis. The sequence goes on along the minus strand of NC_142442.1, from coordinate 74,774,424 downwards.
AGTCCTTAATAAATCTCCTGTAGAAACCTGCGTGGCCAAGGAACGAACGGACTTTCCTCACAGAGGAGACTAGAAATGACATCTACCTTTGCTGGATCCACAGAAATACCAGTATTAGATACAACATGTCCTAGTACAATTCCTTGTTTTACCATAAAATGACATTTTTCAAAATTCAATACAAGGTTTGTACTAACACACCTGTCTAATACTCTAGACAAACTATCTAAGCAAAGGCTAAATGAATCACCATATACACTAAAATCATCCATAAAAAATTCCATACAATTCTCAATAAGATCTAAAAAGATGCTCATCATGCATCTTTGGAAAGTAGCCGGTGCATTACATAAGCCAAAGGACATCCTTTTATAAGCATAAGTTCCAAAGGGACATGTAAAAGTGGTCTTCTCCTGATCTTCAGGAGCTATATGAATTTGAAACTAGCCTGTATAACCATCTAGAAAGCAATAATGGGATTTACCTGACAGGCGATCAAGCATCTGATCAATGAATGGCAAGGGGTAGTGATCCTTGCTTGTAGCTTGGTTGAGACGCCTATAGTCAATGCAGACCCTCCATTAATTCTGCACTCTAGTTGTCAGAAGCTCTCCATGCTCATTCTTGACTGTTGTGACGCCAGACTTCTTGGGCACCACTTGTACTGGACTGACCCATTCACTGTCTGAGATGGGGTAAATGATATCTGCTTCAAGTAGCCTGGTCACTTCTTTCTTGATAACTTCTAAGATGGTGGGATTTAATCTTCTTTGAGGCTGACGGATAGGCTTTGCTCCCTCTTCTAAGAATATTCTGTGTTCACAAACTTGAGGGCTAATGCCTACTATATCCACCAAGCTCCATCCAATTGATTTCTTATGTTTTCTTAGCACACTGAGCATTTGCTCTTCTTGTTGAGAAGTGAGTTCCCTTGCAATGATAACTGGAAACTTCTGATTATCCTCAAGGTAAGCATACTTGAGGTGTGGAGGAAGGGGCTTCAATTCTGATTTAGGCTCTTGGCTAGGTTCTGGGTCATTCGGGGCTAGTAAAAATGGCAAAGTGTCTGCATCGTGTTCAGAGGGTGTCCCCACACTTGGACCTTGCTCCATGTGCTTCTCTTCTATTTCTTCTTGGTGAACTTCAGCTATAGTTTCATCAATGATGTCGCACTGGAAGATAGAATGATCTTCCGGAGGGTGCTTCATATCTTCATTTAAACTGAAACTCACTGCTCTGCCATCTATCTCAAAGGAGTAAGTTCCTGAGAATGTGATGAGCGGATAATTTATACGCTTTTTGGCATTATTTTTAGTATATATTTAGTATATTTTAGTTAGTTTTTATTATATTTTTATTATTTTTTAAATAAAAATCACATTTCTGGACTTTACTATGAGTTTGTGTATTTTTCTATGATTTCAGGTATTTTCTGGCTGAAATTGAGGGACCTGAGCAAAAATTTGATTCAGATGCTGAAAAAGGACTGCAGATGCTGTTGGATTCTGACCTCCCTACACTCGAAGTGGATTTTCTGGAGCTATGGAAACCCAATTGGCGCTCTCTCAGTTGCGTTGAAAGTCGACATCCTGGGCCTTCCAGCAATATGTAATAGTCCATACTTTGCCCAACATTTGATGGCCCAAACCGGCGTTCAAAGTCAGCATAGAAATTCTGGCGTCAAAATGCCAGAACTGGCATAAAAGCTGGAGTTAAACGCCCAAATTGGCACAAAAGCTGGCGTTTAACTCCAAGAAAAGTCTCTACACATGAAAGCTTCAATGCTTAGCCCAAGCACACACAAGTGGGCCCGGAAGAAGATTTCAGCATTAATTACTTATTTCTGTAACCCTAGGCTACTAGTTTTCTATAAATAGGACCTTTTGCTATTGTATTTTCATACTTTGATAGACTTTTTCACGTTTGGGGGCTGGCCTCATGGCCATGCCTGAACCTTGTTCTTATATATTTTCAACGGTGGAGTTTCTACACACCATAGATTAAGGTGTGGAGCTCTGCTGTTCTTCATGAATTAATACAAAGTACTACTGTTTTTCTATTCAATTCACGCCTACTTCTTCTTTAAGATATACACTCGTTCTTCAACTTGATGAATGTGATGATTCGTGACACTCATCATCATTCTCACCTATGAACGCGTGCCTAACAACTACTTCCGTTCTACATGCACTCAAGCTTGAATGTGTATCTCTTGGGCTTCTAATCTAAGATTTGAACCTTCGTGGTATAGGCTAGAATTACTGGCGGCCATTCCTGAGATCCGAAAAGTCTAAACCTTGTCTGTGGTATTCCGAGTAGGATCAGGGAAGTGATGACTGTGACGAGCTTCAAACTCGCGAGTGTTGGGCGTGTGACAGACGCAAAAGGATCAATGGATCCTATTCCAACATGATCGAGAACCGACAGATGATTAGCCGTGCGGTGACAGCGCATTTGGAACATTTTCACTGAGAGGACGGGAAGTAGCCATTGACAACGGTGATGCCCAACATAAAGCTTGCCATGGAAAGGAGTATGAATGATTGGATGAAGGTAATAGGAAAGCAGAGGTTCAGAAGGAACAAAGCATCTCCATACGCTTATCTGAAATTCCTACCAATGAATTACATAAGTATCTCTATGTTTATTTTATGTTTTATTCATATTTTAATTATCAATTCTCCATAACCATTTGAATTCGCCTGACTGAGATTTACAAGGTGACCATAGCTTGCTTTAAGTCGACAGTCTCCGTGGGATCGACCCTTACTCACGTAAGGTTTATTACTTGGACGACCCAGTGCACTTGCTGGTTAGTTGTGCGGAGTTATGACAAAGAGTTGAGATTACAATTGTGCGTACCAAGTTGTTGGCACTATTTATGATCACAATTTTGTGCACCAAGTTTTTGGCGCCGTTGCCGGGGATTGTTCGAGTTTGAACAACTGACGGTTCATCTTGTTGCTCAGATTAGATAATTTTATTTTATTTTTAAGCTTTTTATTTCTTATTTTCGAAAAAAATACAAAAAAAAATTTCTTTTTCGTTTTTCCCAAAATAATTTTCGAAAAAAAAACCAAAAAAAATTAACAAAATCATATAAACCAAAAATTTTTATGTTTCTTGTTTGAGTTTAGTGTCAATTTTTAAGTTTGGTGTCAATTGCATTCTTTTATTTTTCCTAAAAAATTTTCGAAAAATTCATGCATGGTGTTCTTCATGATCTTCAAGTTGTTCTTGATGATTTTTCTTATTTGATTTTTGCATTTTTATGTTTTGTGTCTTTTCTTGTTTTTCATATGCATTTTAGAATCATTAGTGTCTAAATATTGAAAACTTCTAAGTCTGGTGTCTTGCATGTTTTTCTTTTCTTAAAAATTTTCAAAAATAAGTTCTTGATGTTCATCTTGATCTTCAAAGTGTTCTTGGTGTTCATCTTAACATTCAAAGTGTTCTTGCATGCATTTTTTGTTTTGATTCATAATTTTTATGTCTTGTGTCATTTTTGTGTTTTTCTCTCTCATCATTAAAAATTCAAAAATAAAAAATATCTTTCCCTTATTTCACTCATAAATTTTGAATGTTTGAGTTGACTTTTTCAAAAATTTTTCAAAATTTAGTTGTTTCTTATGAGTCAAGTCAAATTTTCAATTTAAAAATCCTATCTTTGCAAATCTTTTTCAAAATCAAATCTTTTTCAATTTCCTCTTTATATTTTCGAATTCTTGCTTAAATTTTTTCAAAATGTTTTTCATTTTTCCTTTAATGCTTTTTGAAAATTTTAAAAATTAATTTTCAAAATCTTTTTCTTATTTTGCTTCATAATTTTCGAAATTACTACTAGCATTTAATGTTTTGATTCAAAAAATTTTTCAAGTTGTTACTTGCCTATTAAGAAAGGTTCAACCTTTAAATTTTAAAATCATATCTTTTAGTTTCTTATTAGTCAAGTAATCAACTTTAATTTTCAAAATCAAATCTTTTTAATTTCCTCTTCAATCATATCTTTTCAATCATATCTTTTTTTAAATAAATTGCAATCATATCTTCTCAATCATATCTTTTTCAAAATAATTTTTAATCATATCTTTTTGATTGCTAATTTCAAAATCTTTTTCAAAAATCAAATCTTTTTAATTTTCTTTTCAAATTTTTTTCAAAATAATTTCAATCATTTTAATCATATCTTTTTCAAAAATCAATTTTCAAAATCTTTTCTAACTTCCTATCTTTTCAAATTTGATTTTCAAATATTTTTTTTTTCAATTAACTACCTGACTCTCTGTTTGATTTTAAAAATTTTCTATTTCAATCATATCTTTTTCAAAATCACCTAACTAATTTTCTCTCTCTAATTTTCGAAAACTCCTTCCCCCTTTTTCAAAATTCTTTTTAATTAACTAATTGTTTTAAATTTTAATTTAATTTAATTTTTCTTTTTAATTTTTGAATTCTAATTAATATTTAAAATAAAAACAAAAATATTTTTATTTTATTTTAATTAATTTTCGAATTTTCCTTTTCTCCTTCTTCTATTCTCCTCTTCTGCTACTCACATAAAGGAATCTCTATACTGTGACATAGAGGATTCCATACTTTCTTGTTCTTTTCTCTTTCATATGAGCAGGAACAAGGACAAAGGCATTCTTGTTGAAGCTGGTCCTGAACCTGAAAGGACTCTTGAAGAGAAAGCTCAAAGAAGCTAAAATACAACTCTCTGTAGAGGACCTAACAAAACCTTTTAAACAAGAAGAAGACATGGCAGCCGAAAACAACAACAATGCCAACAATGCAAGGAAGGTGCTTGGTGACTTTACTGCACCTACTCCTGACTTCTATGGGAGAAGCATCTCAATCCCTACCATTGGAGCAAACAACTTTGAGCTTAAGCCTCAATTAGTTTCTCTAATGCAACAGAATTGCAAGTTTCATGGACTTCCATTGGAAGATCCTCATCAGTTCTTAGCTGAATTCTTGCAAATCTGTGACACTGTCAAGACCAATGGGGTTGATCCCGAGGTCTACAAGCTTATGCTCTTTCCCTTTGCTGTAAAAGACAGAGCTAGAACATGGTTGGATTCACAACCTAAAAAAAGCCTGAACTCTTGGGAAAAGCTAGTCAATGCCTTATTGGCAAAATTCTTTCCACCTCAAAAATTGAGTAAGCTTAGAGTGGAAGTCCAAACCTTCAGACAGAAGGAAGGTGAATCCCTCTATGAAGCTTGGGAAAGATACAAGCAATTGATCAGAAGGTGTCCTTCTGACATGCTTTCAGAATGGAGCATCATAGGTATCTCCTATGATGGTCTATCTGAACTGTCCAAGATGTCATTGGACAGCTCTGTTGGAGGATCTCTTCATCTGAAGAAGACGCCTGCAGAAGCTCAGGAACTCATTGAAATGGTTGCAAATAACCAATTCATGTATACTTCTGAAAGGAATCCTGTGAATAATAAGACAAATCAGAAGAAAGGAGTTCTTGAGATTGATACTCTGAATGCCATATTGGCTCAGAACAAAATATTGACTCAACAAGTCAATATGATTTCTCAGAGTCTGTCTGGAATGCAAGCAGCAACAGGCAGTACCAAAGAAGCTTCACCTGAAGAAGAAGCTTATGATCCTGAGAACCCAGCAATTGAAGAGGTGAATTACATGGGAGAACCCTATGGAAACACCTATAATCCTTCATGGAGAAATCATCTAAACCTCTCATGGAAGGATCAACAGAGGCCTTAACAAGGCTTCAACAACAATAATGGTGGAAGAAATAGGTTTAGCAATAGCAAGCCCTTTCCATCATCTTCTCAGCAACAGACAGAGAATTCTAAGCAGAGCCACTCTGACTTAGCAACTGTAGTCTCTGATCTAATTAAAACCACTCAAAGTTTCATGACTGAAACAAGGTCCTCCATTAGAAATTTGGAGGCACAAGTGGGTCAGCTGAGTAAGAAAGTTACTGAACTCCCTCCTAGTACTCTTCCAAGCAATACAGAAGAAAATCCAAAAGGAGAGTACAAGGCCATTAACATGACCCACACGGCCAAACCTGAAGAGGAGGAAGAGGTAGTGATCTCCACTGAGGAAGACCTCAATGGACGTCCACTGGCCTCCAAGGAGTTCCCTAATGAAGAACCATGGGAATCTGAGGCTCACACTGAGACCATAGAGATTCCATTGAATTTACTTTTGCCATTCATGAGCTCTAATGAGTATTCTTCCTCTGAACAGGATGAAGATGTTACTGAAGAACAAGTTGCTAAATACCTTGGAGCAATCACGAAGCTAAATGCCAAGTTATTTGGTAATGAGACTTGGGAGGATGAACCCCCCTTACTCACCAAAGAACTGGATAACTTGACTAGGCAGATATTACCTCAGAAGAGACAGGATCCTGGAAAGTTCTCAATACCTTGTACCATAGGCACCATGACCTTTGAGAAGGCTCTGTGTGACCTAGGATCAAGCATAAACCTCATGCCTCTCTCTGTAATGGAGAAGCTAGGAATCCTTGAGGTACAAGCTATAAGAATCTCACTAGAGATGGCAGACAATTCAAGAAAATAGGCTTATGGACTAGTAGAGGATGTTTTGGTAAACGTTGAAGACCACTACATCCTTGCTGATTTCATAATCCTAGATACTGGGAAGTGTATGGATGAATCCATCATCCTTGGCAGACCCTTCCTAGCCACAACAAGAGCTGTGATTGATGTTGACAGAGGAGAATTGGTCCTTCAAGTGAATGAGGACTCCCTTGTGCTTAAAGCTCAAGGATCTCCCTCTGTAACCATGGAGAGGAAGCATGAAAAGTTTCTCTTAATGTAGAGTCAAACAAAATCCCCACATTCAAACTCTAAGTTTGGTGTTGGGAGGCCACAACCAAACTCTAAGTTCAGTGTTGAGAGGCCATTATCATGCTCTGAGTATCTGTGAGGCACCATGGGAGCCCACTGTCAAGCTACTGACATTAAAGAAGCACTTGTTGGGAGGCAACCCAATTTTACTTATCTATGTTAAATTTCTATTTTCCATTGTTATTTTATGTTTTCTGTAGGTTGATGATCATGTGAAGTCACAAAAACAATTGAAAAAGCAAAAACAAACTGAAAAATAGAATGAAAAACAGCACACCCTGGAGGAGAAGCCTACTGGCGTTTAAACACCAGTAAGGGCACCATTTTGGGCGTTTAACGCCAGAAATGGGCACCAGACTGGCGTTTAACGCCAGAAAAGGGCAAGAAGCTGGTGTTAAATGCCAGAAATGGGCAGCAACCTGGCGTTTAACGCCAGGATTGGCAAAAAAGGGAGTTTTGCATGCCACTTGGTGCAGGGATGAAAAATCCTTGACACCTCAGGATCTGTGGACCCACAGGATGCCCACCTACCCCACCTCTCTCTCTCTTCTTCACCCATTTATCAATCACCTCAATACCTCTTCCCCAAAAACCCCACCCTATATGGCTAAACCCTAACCCTCTCTCCACCCCTATATAAACCCATCTTCACTCCTTCATTTTCACACAACTTAAACACCACTTTTCCCCCTTGGCCGAAACACCAACCCACCTCCATCTCCTCCATTTCTTCTTCTTTTACTCTCTTCTTTCTTCTTTTGCTCGAGGACGAGCAAATCTTCTAAGTTTAGTGTGGTAAAAGCATTCCTTTTTATTTTTCCATAACCATTTATGGCACCAAAGGCCGGAGAAACCTCTAGAAAGAGGAAAGGAAAGGAAAAAGCTTCCACCTCTGAGTCATGGGAGATGGAGAGATTCATCTCAAGGGTGCATCAAGACCACTTCTATGAAGTTGTGGCCAAGAAGAAGGTGATCCCCGAGGTCCCTTTCAAACTCAAAAAGGGTGAATATCCGGAGATCCGACATGAGATTCGAAGAAGAGGTTGGGAAATTCTCACCAATCCCATTCAACAAGTCGGGATCTTAATGGTTCAAGAGTTCTATGCCAATGCATGGATCACCAAGAACCATGATCAAAGTGTGAACTCGGACTCCAAGAATTGGCTTACAATGGTCCGAGGGAAATACTTAGATTTTAGTCCAGAAAATGTAAGGTTGGCATTCAACTTGCCTAAGATGCAAGGAGATGCACACCCCTACACTAGAAGGGTCAACTTTGATCAAAGGTTGGACCAAGTCCTCACAGACATTTGTGAAGAGGGCACTCAATGGAAGAGAGATTCAAGAGGAAAGCCGGTTCAACTAAGAAGGCATGATCTCAAGCCCGTGGCTAGGGGATGGTTGGAGTTCATCCACGCTCAATCATTCCCACTAGCAACCGGTCTGAAGTTACTATAGACCGGGCTATCATGATTCATAGCATCATGATTAGAGAGGAAGTAGAAGTTCATGAGGTTATATCCCAAGAACTCTACAAGGTGGCGGACAAGTCCTCTACTTTAGCAAGGTTAGCCTTCCCTCATCTTATTTGTCACCTTTGCAATTCGGCTGGAATTGACATAGAGGAAGACACCCTCATTGATGAGGACAAGCCCATCACTAAGAAAAGGATAGAGCAAACAAGAAATCCAACTCATGGACAAGAGCATGAGGAGATTCCTCACCATGAAATTCTTGAGATGCCTCAAGGGATGCATTTTCCTCCACAAAACTATTGGGAGCAAATCAACACCTCCCTAGGAGAATTAAGTTCCAATATGGGACAACTAAGGGTGGAGCACGAAGAGCATTCCATCCTCCTCCATGAAATCAGAGAAGACCAAAGAACCATGAGAGAGGAGCAACAAAGGCAAGGAAGAGACATTGAGGAGCTCAAGCACTCCATAAGATCTTCAAGAGGAAGAACTAACCGCCATCACTAAGGTGGACCCATTCTTTAATTTCCTTGTTCTTTATTTTTCACTTTTTTGAATTTTTATGCTTTATGTTTATTTATGTTTGTGTCTTTATTACATGATCACTAGTGTTTAAGTGTCTATGCCTTAAAGCTATGAAAATGAATCCATCACTTTTCTTAAATGGAAAATGTTTCTAATTGAAAGAGAAAAAGAAGTGCATGAATTTCGAATTTTAAAACAGTTTAGTTATTTTGATGTGGTGGCAGTAATTCTTGTCTTCTGAATGAATGCTTGAACAGTACATATTTTTGAATTTGTTGTTTATGAATGTTAAAATTGTTGGCTCTTGAAAGAATGATGGAAAAAGGAGAAATATTATTTGATGATCTGAAAAATCATAAAATTGATTCTTGAAGCAAGAAAAAGCAGTGAAAAGCTTGCAAAAAAAATATATATATGCAAAAAAAAAGAGAGAAAAAGCAAGCAGAAAAAGTCAATAGCCCTTAAAACTAAAAGGCAAGGGTAAAATAAAAAGGATCCAAGGCTTTGAGCATCAGTGGATAGGAGGGCCCACAGGAATAAAATCCTGGCCTAAGCGGCTAAACCAAGCTGTCCCTAACCATGTGCTTGTGGCGTGAAGGTGCCAAGTGAAAACTTGAGACTAAGCGGTTAAATTCGTGGTCCAAAGAAAAAAAGAGTGTGCTTAAGAGCTCTGGACACTTCTAATTGGGGACTCTAGCAAAGCTGAGTCACAATCTGAAAAGGTTCACCCAGTTATGTGTCTGTGGAATTTACGTATCCGGTGGTAATACTAGAAAACAAAATGCTTAGGGTCACGGCCAAGACTCATAAAGTAGCTGTGTTCAAGAATCAACATACTTAACTAGGAGAATCAATAACACTATCTGGATTCTGAGTTCCTATAGAATCCAATCATTCTGAACTTCAAAGGATAAAGTGAGATGCCAAAACTGTTCAGAAGCAAAAAGCTAAAAGCCCTGCTCATCTAATTAATACTGATCTTCATCGATGTTTTTGGAATTCATTGTATATTCTCTTATTTTTATTCTAATTGATTTTTAGTTGCTTGGGGACAAGCAACAATTTAAGTTTAGTGTTTTGATGAGCGGATAATTTATACGCTTTTTGGCATTGTTTTTAGTATGTTTTTAGTATATTTTAGTTAGTTTTTAATATATTTTTATTAGTTTTTAAATAAAAATTACATTTCTGGACTTTACTATGAGTTTGTGTATTTTTTTGTGATTTTAGGTATTTTCTGGCTGAAATTGAGGGACTTGAACAAAAATCTGATTCAGAGGCTGAAAAAGGACTGCAGATGTTGTTGGATTCTGACCTCCCTGCACTCGAAGTGGATTTTCTGGAGCTCCAAAAGCCCAATTGATGCGCTCTCAATTGCGTTGGAAAGTAGACATCCTGAGCTTTCCAGCATTATATAATAGTCCATACTTTGCCCAATATTTGATGGTCCAAACTAGCGTTCAAAGTCAGCATAGAAATTCTGGCGTCAAAATGCCAGAACTAGCATAAAAGCTGGAGTTAAACGCCCAAACTGGCACAAAAGCTGGCGTTTAACTCCAAGAAAAGTCTCTACACATGAAAGCTTCAATGCTCAGCCCAAGCACACACCAAGTGGGCCCGGAAGAAGATTTCTGCATTAATTACTTATTTCTGTAACTCTAGGCTACTAGATTTCTATAAATAGGACCTTTTGCTATTGTATTTTCATACTTTGATAGACCTTTTCACGTTTGGGGGCTGGCCTCATGGCCATGCCTGAACCTTGTTCTTATGTATTTTCAACGGTGGAGTTTCTACACACCATAGATTAAGGTGTGGAGCTCTGCTGTTCTTCATGAATTAATACAAAGTACTACTGTTTTTCTATTCAATTCACGCCTACTTCTTCTCTAAGATATACACTCGTTCTTTAACTTGATGAATGTGATTATCCGTGACACTCATCATCATTCTCACCTATGAACGCGTGCCTGACAACCACTTCCGTTCTACATGCAATCAAGCTTGAATGTGTATCTCTTGGGTTTCTAATCTAAGATTAGAACCTTCGTGGTATAGGCTAGAATTATTGGCGGCCATTCCTGAGATCCGGAAAGTCTAAACTTTGTCTGTGGTATTCCGAGTAGGATCAGGGAATGGATGACTGTGACAAGCTTCAAACTCGCGAGTGTTGGGAGTGTAACAGACGCAAAAGGATCAATGGATCCTATTCCAACATGATCGAGAACCGACAGATGATTAGTCGTGTGGTGACAGCGCATTTGGAACATTTTCACTGAGAGGACGGGAAGTAGCCATTGACAACGGTGATGCCCAACATAAAGCTTGCCATGGAAAGGAGTATGAATGATTGGATGAAGGCAATAGGAAAGCAGAGGTTTGAAGGAACAAAGCATCTCCATACGCTTATCTGAAATTCCTACCAATGAATTACATAAGTGTCTCTATCTTTATTTTATGTTTTATTCATATTTTAATTATCAATTCTCCATAACCATTCGAATTCGCTTGACTGAGATTTACAAGGTGACCATAGCTTGCTTCAAGCCGACAGTCTCCGTGGGATCGACCCTTACTCACGTAAGGTTTATTACTTGGACGACCCAGTGCACTTGCTGGTTAGTTGTGCGAAGTTGTGACAAAGAGTTGAGATTACAATTGTGCGTACCAAGTTGTTGGCGCCATTGATGATCATAATTTCATGCACCAGAATGCATCCAGCTTGAACTTTGAAGTCTTCAGGAATGGTCTTCCAAGCAGGATTGATGATGGTCTGCTTGAGTCATTAGGAGGCATTTCTAGGATATAGAAGTCAATAGAAATTGTGAGCCCCTTAATGCTCACTAACACATCTTCAACACTTCCAACTACTGTAATAATGCTTTTATCTGCTAACATAAAACGAGCTGCCGACCTTTTTAAGGGAGGGAGCCTCAAAGTATCATATATTGACAATGGCATTATACTAACACACGCTCCTAAGTCACACATGCAGTCAGAAAATATTATACCTCCAATGGTACAGTTTACCATGCATGGACCTGAATCACTACATTTTTCAGGTATACCTCCCATTAAAGCAGATATAGAACTACCTAAAGGAATAATTTCTAACTCATTAATTTTATCTTTATGAATTTATAAATCTTTCAGACACTTTGCGTATTTAGGTACCTACTGAATGACATCAAAAAGGGGAACAATTACCTCAACCATTTTGAATATTTCTACCATTTTGGGATCAAGTTCCATCTGCTTCCTAGATTTCTTTGCAAGGTGTGGAAATGGGATAGGCATGGCGTCTTGTACAGCTTCAGCTTCCTTTGGTTCTCCGTTCCTTGGTTGAACTGCTTCTTCTTCAATTTTGTCTTGTATGTCCTCTTCTTCTTCAGCATCTTCCACTTTTATCACATCCTCAGCTGGAGCGTGTACTTGTGGGCTTGGCTCCTCTTGGTTCCTCTCCTGCAATGTAGTTCCGGACCTTAAAGTGATGGCGTTGATGCCACCCTTGGGGTTAGGTCAGGGTTGAGAAGGAATTCCACTGGAGCTTAAGGGTTGGTTGGTGGAATTAGGTAATGAATCTATCCTGGAGGCGAGAGCTTGCAAAATGGCATTCAGACCATTTAAAGTAGAGTTCAGCTGCGTCTGCATGTCTTATTGTCCTTGTGCAAGAGACGAAGCATCTCATCATTTGATGAGGAATTAGGATAGGTGATCTGAGGAACTTGTTGTTGGTTATGCTGGGATCCTTGAGATTGTCTTAGGTGAGGTGCTCTGTAAGGCTGGTTCTGATTCTGCTATCTGTTGTTGTTATTCCACCATTGGCTTCATTGATATCTCTGCTTCCTCTGTTATGATTTTCCCTCCAGCCATGGTTGGAATTATCTCTCCAACCCTGGTTGGAGTTGTCCTGTCATCCTTGGTTATAGTTTCCACCTTAGTTGTAATTACCGCCTTGTTGATTGTATCCTTGATTCGGGCGGTCATAGAAGTTATGAGTAGCTACCACAGTGTTGTCATCTTGTTGGAGCTGCGGACATTCATCAGTATAATGACTATAATCAGCACATATTCTGCATACTCTTTGTGGGACTAACTGTTGGCTCTATTGTGGTCGGTGAGGCTGAGCTTGTTGTTGATTTAACTGCATCTGCTTCAGTAGGTTAGTCATTTCACATATACTCTGTGTAAGAGCAGTAGTTTCAATGCTAGAGGAAACCTCTGCAACAACTTTTGAGTGGCTGTGCCTGTGCTTGTGATTCCTAGTGGACTCAACTAAGTCACTAATCAGTTGCCATGCTTCATCTGCGGTCTTGTACTTTTTCATAGAACCATTACTAGCACCATCCAGTGTAGTTTTATCTTGAGGCTTCATGCCTTGTGTGAAGTAGCTGATCTACACCAGTCTGTCGATCATGTGATGGGAGCACACGTCTAGAAGGTTCTTAAAGTGCTTCCAGTACTCATAAAGAGTCTTTGATTCTCCTTGAACAATGCAGGAGATTTCTTTCCTTAGTCTATCTGTGACTTCAACTGGAAAGTATTTTTCCAAAAATTCTCTCCTAAGCGTATCCCAGTTGGTAACAGTCGCTTCAGGTTGGGAGTAGTACCACTCCCTCGCCTTTCCCTCAAGAGAAAACGGGAAGGCGGTTAACAGAATAGAAGTTTCATCTGCACCATTACGCCTAATAGTAGAACAGGCTGTCTGGAAATCCCTTAGGTACTTGATAGGCTCCTGAGCAGGTAAGCCATGAAACTTGGGCATCAAGTTGATTAAATGCAGTCTTCAGCTCAAAATCTGCAGCCAGAGTTGGATGATGTACTTGATACGGCTGCAGTATAAAATCTGGGGCTCCAGCCTCATGGAGAGTAATCCTCCTAGGTACTGCCATTCTATATGCACGTGAATCAACTGAATCAATAGTAAAGGAGCTTGTTTTACTCTCAGATGGTGGTTCAGATTCGCCCTTAGATGAGACAGGTGAATTGATAACAATCACTTCACCACCCTTAGAGGCTATCCTGTGCCGAGCTCGCCTAATACGTGAAAGAGTTCTTTCAATTTCAGGATCAAATGCAGCTAAGCTCAGATCAGGCAGTGAACGCGTCATTCAATGAGAAAAACATATAACTCATGGTAAAAATAAAAATAAAATATGCAAATAAAATAAAATATGTACACTAATTAATAATTTAGCACACAATTGCAACTCCCCGGCAACGGCGCCAAAAACTGGTGCGTGGCAGAAGTTATGCCAATTAAGAGATTTTAATTAAGAGAACATCGTTGCAAGTATAGCCCTTAACCAGCTAAAATCCGCCTCACCAATTTAGAAAGGTGTCACAAAAATTTAGAATAAAAATACTGGGAGCATGAATCCCAGGTCGTCTCCCAGCGAGTTGTGAGAAAGGATGCTAATTTATTGATTAGGAATTTTCCGAGAGAGTTTGAGTTTGGATAATGAGCAATAAATTAAAGCAATAAAACTAAGAATGATTATTAATATTCTAATAAAAAAACCTTGACTGGGGGAACGATTAATTGGAAGTTCTATCCTTGTTGGGATCTCTTAAGTGTAGTATCAAAAAGGTTGTTGTTTTCACTTAGTTAACCCTTACTAAATAAAGGAAAGTCAAGTGATTGAGCTAATCCTCATTTGCAAATCCTTGTCCTCTCCCTTGGGAAGGTCTAGCGTTAGTAAATACAGAACTAGGCAACAACTTCTAATTTAATCAATACTTAAGCCTTCCAATTCAAATGTCTCCTTTTAATCAACCCCCATGTCAAGTATGGAATCTACTCCATTGACATGAATATATCGCTCATAAAAATATAAGAAGAAGACATGATAAATTAAATAAAATTAATTAAAAGTAAAAGTAATCCTTTGCATTAACAATCCATAAAAATAATCCAATTACTACTTTAAGCAAGAATTAAGAATATGTTATAAATAAATAAAAGAGTAAGTAAAGAAACAAACTAGAATAATGTCTTCAATGGAGGTAATGACTCTTCAATATCCGAAAGCAAAAGTAATGAATGTAAAGTGAACCTAGAGGGAAAATAGTCCTCTATAAATTTAGATCTAAAAACTTAAAAACTATCCTAATGTATCTAAAACTTTATGTCTATTATGTCTAAGATGTCCCCCCCCCCCCGTGAGTCTCTGCATGTTTCCTGGCTTTATTCTGTGTTTCTGAGCCGAAAACTGGGTCAAAACGCGGCCCAAAATCTCCTCCAGCATTTTCCGTTATTTCTGCAGATCGCGCAGGTCATGCGTACACGTCATCCATGCGTTCGTGTCATTCCTGCAGACTCCAATCCGCGCGTACGCGTCAGGCACGCGCTCGCGCCGTTGTGATTTTCTCCATTCTGCGCGCTCGCGTGAGCCATGCGTACGCGTCAGTATTCGCTGGTCATCTCCTTAGTTTCTTATGTTCCTTCCATTTTTGCAAGGTCCCTTTCCATTTTCTAAGCCATTCCTACCCTATGAATCCTGAAACACTTAACACACGGATCACGGCATCGAATGGTATAAAGGAGAATTAAAATATACTAATTAAAGATCTCTAGGAAGCAAGTTTTCAACCATAAAATAATATTAGGAAGGAATTATAAAATCGTGCAATTAGTATGAATAAGTGGATAAAGATTTGATGAAACCATTCAATTAAACACAATGTAAACCATAAAATAGTGGTTTATCAAGCTTCCTTGGTCTACCAATGTGCGGTGGAGATTAGCGTTGGCCAATATGATAGTGATGACCATAGGATCGTCATGTTTCAAGATGATGCCAGCTGTATCCTCTTTAGTAAAAGTGATATTATGGATGTCGGGTGCTTCTTCTCCTCCTTCGACATGATATACTTCTTTGAGATGTCTTTTGCGAGATGATTTGGAGATTCCTCCTCCCGCGAATCCTCAGTGTATCATGTGGACATGTCTCTCTGGGGTGCGAGGTGGTCGTTCAGTTCATCCAACGTCTTCGTCCCTTCTTCTTTTTCTTGGCTCATCTGTTTTGCTGGCTAAGTACCGGTCTAGTTTTCCCTCTCTCACAAGTTTTTCTATGACATTCTTCAAGCCGAAGCACTCATTGGTGGAATGTCCATAGATTTGATGGTATTCACAGTATTCTGTCCGACTTCCTCCTCCTTTCTTGCTTTTGAGTGGGCGAGGTGTAGGTATCCTTTCAGTATGGCATACTTCTTAGTAGATATCTACAAGAGACACCCGAAGAGGAGTGTAATTGTGGTATTTCTTGATCTTTTCTCCATGCTGATATTCTTTTTTCTTGGACTCTTTATCCTTATCTCGGGAGGAGTAGGAGAATCCGGACTTTGAGGTCTCTCCTAGTCGAGTGTTTTCCTCCATGTTGATGTATTTCTCTGCTCGTTCTTGTACTTCATTCAGGGATGTGGGATATTTTTTCGATATTGAATGACTAAAAGGTCCCTCTCATAGGCCATTGATGAGACCCATAATGGCTGCTTCTGTTGGTAGACTTTGTATGTCTAGGCATGCTTTGTTGAATCTTTCCATGAAGCTATGGAGACTTTCCCGATCTCCTTGCTTGATCCCTAATAGACTTGGGGTGTGCTTTGTTTTGTCTTTCTAGATGGAGAATCTGGCTATAAACTTCTTGGCTAAGTTGTCAAAGCTTGAGATGGACCTAGGGGGCAGATTGTCGAACTATTTAATTGCTGACTTTGTTAAGGTAATCGGGAATGCTTTGCAGCAAACTGCATCTGATACGTCAATGAGGTACATTCTACTTCTGAAATTACTGAGGTGATGGCTGGGATCTGCCATGCCCTCGTACAGAGTCATGTCGGGAGGTTTGAAGTCCTTTGGGATTTTGGTCTTCATGATCTCTTTGGTGAATGGGTCTTGATCCTTACGGGAGCTATCTTCATGGCCGGATTGAGTGGTTTTGGCCTTGAGATCGGCTTCGAGCTTTAGGAGCTTGTCCTCTAACTCGCGGCGTCACCTAACTTCCCTTCATAGGTCTCTTTCAGCTTCCCGTTGGGACTCGACCTCTTTTTCGAGTTGTCTTAGGCGATCCTGAAGTGCCTCCATGGCTCCCGTGTTTGGTGAATTTTTGTCTTTGTTAGGTTGAGAGGTATCGTCTATTATGACCTCTGCATTCTTGTGTGGTGTTCTGTTCTCCAAATCAGAATTGTGGTCGTTGTCAACGTTGTCCGCCATGATGATGGGATGACTTCTAGGTTCCCGGGCAACGGCACCAATGTTCCGAGGGTTACCTGAAACTGTAGGTCGATCTCGGACGAGATCTTCTGTACCAGTTGGCGCTGTCGTGTCCGACTTGATGATGGTGGCCGGAGCTACCGTGTTCGACTTGTTGGACTTGGTGGTGGTGCTGATCCTTCGTCACCGGAGGGGGTGGTACCTGCAAGGGACTCCGATGCTTAAGTTAGCAAGGGTATTAAGCAGGTTTTTAGTAGAATCAGAGTATGAGTTATACATGGGTGCTCCAGTGTATTTATAGTAGTGTGGGGTGACCTTTCTGGAGATAAGATAAGTTATCTTATCTTATCTTTGAGTGAAGTCATCTTATCTTTAGGGGGAACCGCCTTTATCTTTATAGGCTTTGGCTACCTTTGGATTTGGGTCGAGTTCCTTTATTTGGGCCTACTTTGGGCCTCTATTGTTGATTTGATTGATCTCTTTAAGAAGAGATCGGGGTTTCCAGACTTGGACAGGTCGGTCGCTTTGTCATTGATCATCCGGGTCGGACATCACGACCCAGGGTGTGAACACTTGGTGTTCGTTGTTTTGCATGGATGGATCGCCATTTGCCAGAGAATGCTTGATCTTCTTTTGTGTTTTTAGGGCTTAAACTGCGAGATTTTTCTTTTTCCTAGATCCTTTCTTTGTTATTGCCTCCAAAGGATGCCCGTGGACCTTAGTGTAAGTCCTGGGGTTTCCTTTTACTGCTGTTTCTGTGTCTTTTAACATTCGCATGCTATTGTTCGGGATGTCTCCTATTTTGTCCGAGCTGTTTGATTAGTAACCCATTTTTTCTTTTTCTCACTGTAGGACTAGTTGACCCATGTGTTCTCGCAAAAATATTGTTGAGATGTCTACCAAGTTCCCAGATGGCATATCTGACTGGCTGGATTCTCTTGTCTTGATGTGTGTCACTGTGGTTGATTCTGAATACTGCACACGACTTAGGAATCATCATAGGATTTGTAGTAGTAGAGATCAGGAGAAAAATTACGAGTTGGTAGCGCCTGACCTTGATGAGAGAGTTTGTTTTCCTTCTCTGACTCAGGGGGAACGTCCCATCTTTTATGTGTATGATTACTTTTTTAGCCAAATGAACATCACCATTTCTTTTACTTCCTTTGAGACCGACCTGTTGTGGTCCTGTGATGCGTGAGCATCTTTCCTATCTTTTCCTAGTGAATTTGCATCTAAATTATTGAATTTAATAAAGAATTAATTATATTTTAGCCATTATGGATGCTATTTTGAGTTTTGTGCAATACTATTTATTTTAGGTAGCAATCGGCTGGATTTGATGGAGTTTCTGCAGAGAAAGAGAAGAAACCAAGGAGATGACTAGCGAATACCGACGCAGATGCATGGCTCACGCGACCGCGCGGAATGGAGGAGATCGCAATGACGCAATCGCCTGCCTGACGCGAACGCGTGGACTGGAATCTACGCAAATGATGCGAACGCATGGACGACGCGGACGCGTCACATGCGCCACGTGCTGACCTTTCTATTAAATTACCTATGGGTGTGGTTGAAGATTTACTTGTTAAAGTAGGACCATTTATTTTCCCTATTGATTTTATTATATTAGACATGGAAGAGGAGGTCAAACCCTCTATTATACTTGGTAGACCCTTTTTAGCTACAGGTAGAGCTCTGATTGATGTGCAAAAGGGTGAATTAACCGAGGGTCAATGAAGAACAGGTGGTCCTAAATGTTTTTGATGCCCTCAAGCACCCCAATGATTCTGGGGGGTGTATGAAAATAGATTTTATTGAACCACTTGTTCAAGAAGTACTGGAAACTGAGGTACTTGATGATGTTCTAGATCCTATTTCTGAGTGTGAATTAGTTGAAGTTAACGATTCACCACCCCAAAAGGAGCTGATGAATACGCCAATCAAGGAAGAGAAAGCCCCCAAGCTTGAGCTCAAACCCTTACCCCTTTCTCTGAAATATGTGTTCTTGGGTGGAAATGATTCATATCCAGTAATTATTAGTTCTTCCCTGAAGCCTGAAGAGGAAGAGGCGCTTGTTTCAGTGCTCAAGAGCCATAAAACAGCTCTTGGATGGACCATAGTGACTTGAAAGGGATTAGTCCAACCAAGTATATACACAAGATCCTCCTTGAAGATGATGCCAAACCAGTTGTGCAACCACAAAGGAGACTCAATTCAACTATGAAAGAGGTGGTCCAAAAAGAGGTAATAAAATTATGGGAAGCAGGTATTATTTACCCTATTTCTGACAGTCCTTGGGTAAGTCCTGTGCAGGTAGTTCCCAAGAAAGGAGGGATGACAGTGATCAAGAATGAAAAGAATGAGCTTATTCCTACAAGAACAGTCACAGGATGGAGAATGTGCATAGACTACAGGAGGCTCAAAACTGCTACAAGGAAGGATCATTTCCCCCTGCCTTTCATTGATCAAATGCATGAGAGGTTAGCTGGTCATGCTTTTTATTATTTTCTAGATGGATATTCTGGATATACTCAAATTGTAGTGGACCCTCAAGATCAAGAGAAGACAGCATTCACATGCCCCTTTGGAGTATTTGCCTACAGGAGAATGCCATTTGGACTCTGCAATGCTCCAGCAACTTTTCAGAGGTGTATGCTTTCAATTTTTTCTGATATGGTTGAAAAGTTTATTGAGATATTTATGGATTACTTTTCTGTTTTTGGTAATTCTTTTGAATCCTATCTTAAACATTTATCTCTTGTCTTGAAACGGTGTCAAGAATCAAACCTTGTTTTAAATTGGGAAAAATGCCATTTTATGGTTACAAAAGGCATTGTTCTTTGACACCGGATTTCAAGTAAAGGAATTGAGGTTGACAGAGCAAAGGTGGAGGTAATTGAAAAATTACCACCACCAACCAATGTTAAGGCAATCAGGAGTTTCTTGGGTCATGCAGGATTTTATAGAAGATTTATAAAGGATTTTTCTAAAATTGCTAAACCATTGAGCAACCTGTTAGTTGTTGATGTTCCTTTTGTCTTTAATTCTGATTGTCTGCATGCTTTTGAAACTCTGAAAGCAAACCTTACCTCTGCTCCCATTATAGCTCCCCCTGACTGGGATTTACCATTTGAATTAATGTGTGATGCTAGTGATTTTGTTATAGGAGCTGTTTTAGGACAGAGGCATGGTAAGCTTGTACATGTCATTTATTATGTCAGTCGTGTGTTAAATGATGCTCAAAAGAATTACACAACTACAGAAAAGGAATTATTAGCTGTTGTGTATGCTGTTGATAAGTTTAGGTCCTATTTACTTGGTTCTAAGGTTATTGTTTACACTGACCATGCTGCTTTGAAGTACCTTCTAACCAAGCAGGATCCTAAACCAAGATTAATCAGATGGGTGTTGCTCCTTCAGGAGTTTGATATTGAGATAAAAGACAGGAAAGGGTCAGAAAATCAAGTAGCTGACCATCTCTCCAGAATTGAGCCTGAAGCAGGAGTACAACCACCCACAGCTGTAACTGAGACATTTCAGGATGAGCAATTGTTCCTCATTCAGCAGGCTCCATGGTTTGCAGACATTGCAAATTATAAGGCCATGAATTTTATCCCAAGGGAGTACAGTAGGCAACAAGTGAATAAGCTATTGACTGATGCAAAGTACTACATTTGGGAGGAACCATACCTTTTTAAAAGGTGTTCAAATGGAATTATCCGGAGGTGTGTCCCAGATGAAGAAAAACAGTAGATTCTTTGGCACTGTCATGGTTCTGAGTATGGAGGCCGCTTTGGTGGTGAAAGGACAGCTACAAAGGTCCTTCAGAGCGGATTTTACTGGCCGACTCTCTTCAGAGACTCAAGAGCATTTGTAAAGCACTGTGACAGATGTGAAAAAGCCACGAATCTCCCTGCCAACCATGAAATGCCACAGCAGGGGATTCTTGAGGTTGAGTTGTTTGATGTGTGGGGAATTGATTTCATGGGACCTTTCCCACCCTCACATTCAAACAACTTTATTCTAGTGGCAGTCAACTATATGTCCAAGTGGGTGGAAGTTGTGGCTTTGCCCACCAATGATGCCAAGGTGGTAATGAGCTTTCTTCAGAGATATATCTTCAACCGGTTTGGTGTCCCAAGGACACTCATTACTGATGGAGGAAGCCACTTCTATAACAGACAGCTGGACTCTCTTCTGCATAGATATGGAGTCCATCATAAAGTAGCAACCCCCTATCACCCTCAGACAAGTGGGCAGGTTGAAGTTTCCAATAGGGAGCTTAAGAGGATTCTGGAGAAGACCATCAGTGTTTCAAGAAAGGACTGGTCTAGGAAGCTTGATGATGCTCTCTGGGCTTACCAGACCGCATACAAGACTCCAATTGGCATGTCCCCATATCAGTTGGTCTATGGCAAAGCCTGTCACTTGCCAGTTGAGCTGTAGCGCAAGGCTTATTGGGCAATCAGGTACCTGAATCTTGATTCAGAAGCTGCGGGAATTAAACGGATGATTCAGTTGAATGAGCTTGATGAATTCAGATATTCAGCCTGTGAGAATGCCAAGCTCTATAAGGAGAGAACTAAGCTATTGCATGACAAGAAGATAGCCATCAGAGTCTTTGAGCCAGGACAGAGAGTGCTTCTATATAATTCAAGGCTTAAGTTCTCTCCCGGGAAGTTGAAATCCCGGTGGTCAGGACCGTTTGTGGTTATCAGAGCTTCACCATATGGTCATGTGGAAATACAGGAAGAGAATTCTGACAGGAAATTCAGAGTAAATGGCCAGAGGTTGAAGCACTATCTTGGAGGCAAGATTGATCGCCAGAGGTCCAATCATCTGCTAAATTAGCAGAGCTGATTGTCAAGCTAGTGACGTTAAAGAAGCGCTTATCGGGAGGCAACCGGATAAATTCGTATCCTTAGCTATTTTTCGTAGCAGTAGTTTTCTTAGTTATTTTATTTTTATTGAGCTCCTACTAATTTTCTGATCATGCAGCCATGTTCTTCCAGGAACCGATCACCTCAAGCTATATTTAAAAAAAAAAAGGGAGGCACATGACGCGCAAGCGTCATTGACGCGGACACATCAATCATGTGTGCGTGAAAAATGAAAATTGACAGAGAGTTGCGCGGGAGTAGCGCTGGACTCATGCCTTAGCAAAGACGATTCCACGCGAACGCGTACCCCACGCGTTCGCGTCGTTTGTGATTTTCGCCATTCACGCGGTCGCGTCACCCACGCGGACGGGTGACCCGAAAAATCGACGTAAAAGGTGTCTGGACAGAGAGTTATACTGGCTTGGGGAAAGAAGTGTGATAAAAGCACAAATTTGGTCACGCGGACGCGTGACTGACGTGATCGTGTCAGTTGCATATATGGCCATCCACGCGTACGCATGCACGACGCAAACGCGTCGTATGAGAATTTGGCTCCCAAGCCATGCAAACAGAAAGTCACGCGGGCACGTGGCTGGCTTCGTGCGAATCACACAAAATCTAGGGCACGTGGACGCGTGCCTGACGCTAACGCGTCATTATGAAGAATGCGCGACGTACGCGATCGCATGCATGACGCGAACGCGTCGTTTGCACCGCCCAGTTTTCTTTCTCTCTCTCTCTCTCCCAATCCTAATTCTCTCTTATTCTCTTATCCTATTATTTTTCTTTCATCTTAATATTTGTCTCTTCTATTTTCAGTTCTTGTTTGCTTGAGGACAAGCAAACCTTTAAGTTTTGTGTTAACGCTTCGCTTAAGGGTTTTCTGTTTATTCCTATGGCACAAAAAGGGAGGCTAATCATCTTCACAAAGGAGCGCAACCTGAAGAATAAAACAACCACTAAGATAACCCAAGTGGTTGAGTTCTTTTCATCTTTTATTCTTTCCCGCTTTTATTATGTATGTTCCGGTTTTCTGCTACTTTGTTTTGTTTATTGCATGATCCTTTATTAGTAGATTCTTAGGTTCTAGCTTAATTTTTCTGTTAAGTGCTTTAATTCTGAAAGATGTCTCATGTATTGCCCACTAAACTTGAAATCAAAAAGAAAGAAGAACAGATGTAGTGCATGAGAATTTGAGTTTAATTTTTAGAGTAGTCTCATTTACTTAGATGTGGTGGTGTTTTCTGTGATTCTGAATGAATGCTTGAACAGTACATATTTTTTATAGTGAAGTTTGTGAATGTTAAAAATTGTTGGCTCTTGAAAGAATAATGAAAAAAAAGAGAATTGTTATTGATAATCTAAAAAATCATAAAATTGATTCTTGAAGCAAGAAAAAGTAGTGAAAAACACAAAGCTTGCGAAAAAAAATACAAAGAGAAAAAGAAAAAGCAAGCAGAAAAAGCCAATAACCCTTTAAACTAAAAGGCAAAGGGTAAAAAGGATCCAAGACTTTGAGCATTAATGGATAGGAGGGTCCAAAGGAATAAAATTCTGGCCTAAGCGGCTAAATCAAGCTGTCCCTAACCATGTGCTTGTGGCGTGAAGGTGTCAAGTGAAAAGCTTGAGACTGAGCGGTTAAAGTCGTGATCCAAAGCAAAAAGAGTGTGCTTAAGAACTCTGGGCACCTCTAACTGGGGACTCTAGCAAAGCTGAGTCACAATCTGAAAAGGTTCACCCAGTTATGTGTCTGTGGCATTTATGTATCCGGTGGTAATACCAGAAAACAAAATACTTAGGGTCATGGCCAAGACTCATAAAGTAGCTGTGTTCAAGAATCAACATACCGAACTAGGAGAATCAATAACACTATCTGGATTCTGAGTTCCTATGGATGCCAATCATTCTAAACTTCAAAGGATAAAGTGAGATGCCAAAACTATTCAGGATTGTAGTTGTAAACCCCACTATAAGAAGAGACATGAGATTAATCGAACTCTCATTCTCATGAAAATTCACAACCTAAGCTTTAGTTTTTGGTTGCTTGAGGATAAGCAACAGTTTAAGTTTGGTGTTGTGATGCGACAGCATCTTTCCTATCTTTTCCTAGTGAATTTGCATCTAAATTGTTGAATTTAATAAAGAATTAATTATATTTTAGCCACTATGGATGCTATTTTGAGTTTTGTGCAATACTGTTTATTTTAGGTAGCATTCGGCTGGATTTGATGGAGTTTCTGCAGAGAAAGAGAAGAAACCAACGAGATGACCAGCGAATACCAACGCGGACGCATGGCTCACGCGACCGCGGAATGGAGGAGATCGCAATGACGCGATCGCGTGCCTGACGCGAACGCGTGGACTGGAATCTGCACAAATGACGCGAACGCATGGACGACGCGGACGCGTCACATGCGCCACGTGCAGAAAATGTAGAAAAATGATGGGGACAATTTCTGGGCCGTTTTGACCCAGTTCTTACCCTAGAAATCACAGATTAGAAGCTGCAGAATGGGCAAATCAAGTGGTCCCCACCCATCAGCTGAAGACTTGTTAATTAATTCAAATTTAAATTCAAATCTTATTTTAGGAAAAGATATTATTTTAATTTTAATTTTAGATATTTAATTTTTAAATTATTAGGATTAGTTATAAAGGGATCCCAATAGGGTGGTTCTAGAATAACATATTCCACAACATTATTCCATACAAATTTACATTCCATATTCCATGAGCAACTAATCCTCCATTGTTAAGGTTAGGAGCTCTGTCTATTGTATGGATTGATAATATTATTTTTCTATTTTAATTCATGTTTTGATTTATATTTTAATAATTGGTTTTGTTCTTTATTTTATGAATTTGGGTGGAATGGAAGTATGACCCATGTTCTATTTGAGTTCTTGTATAACTTGGAAAAGCTCTTTACTTGAACAATAGCTTGAAAATATATTATCCTGAATTTCTAATTGTTTGTATTTAACGGGATACGTGACATATAATCCCTTTGTTGTTGGACAATTAGGATTCTTGTGGCATATAAACTGGAATTTAATCATCACCCTCTAATTGGAATTAATTGACCAAGGAATTGGCAGTTGATGAATTTTAGAGGAGACTAGGAAGGTCTAAGGAATTAGGGTCTAGTCACAAATAGTTTGCCATGAATTAAATCTTGCATGATTAGAATAGTTAATAAGAAAAGTCAATCCAGAAAATAGATAACTCTAAAGCCTTTACTATTTTCCCATATATATTTCACAACTCATTTACTGCTTGTTTTCTGAAATTCTTGAATTTAGTTTTTAATGCTTTTGAACTTGCAACACTATTTTCTGTTTGTCTAACTAATCCTATCAAACGCTATTGTTGTTTAATCCATCAATGCTCATGGGATCGACCCTTACTCACGTAAGGTATTACTTGGTACGACCCGGTGCACTTGCCGGTAAGTTAGTGGGTTATAAATACTGCACCATCCTGCAACGTAGCTCCTTCTCAACTTCAATCGAACTCGTGGGGCTTCATAAAAATCTTCCAACTGTTGTGCCAAGAATTGGATATCCATCCTTCTCAAAGTCTCTTTCTTTACGTTTTTGTTTTGACGAAGCCTGGGGCAGCTAATAAGAAGGCTTCCTGGATTTCTTTCCGAGCTGCCTAGGGAAAGAAAGTTTTTTCTATGTACGACAAATCTTTTAGGGATTTCAAAAACTATTTTTTCAAGGTCCGAGCTGTTGAAGGAGCTCGGCCTTTCTTCTTGGAACTGAATAATGAGCCTGCCTTCCCTTTATGCTGGCAAAAGAATGCGGTAGTGTCTAGGTATACTTGGGAAATGCTAGATGAAATCGAGCAGGCTTTTGTGTATGTACTAGAGGAAAATTGGGGGGAGCCTGATAAACCACTATTTTATGATTTATATTGTGTTTAATTGTGTGGTTTTATCAAGTCTTCACCCACCTATTCATATGATTTGCATATATTTACAAATCCTTCCTAAAAATGTTCTATGATTGAAAACTTTCTTCCTAAAGATCTTTTAATTGTATATTTTTTTATTTTATCCTCCTTTATACCATTCGATGCCGTGATCCGTGTGTTAAGTATTTCAGGTTTCATAGGGCAGGAATGGCTTAGAGAATAAAGAGGAAGCTTGCAAAGATGGAAGGAACACAAGAAGTTGAGGAGATGACCAGCGAGAAGTGACGCGGGTGCATGGCTCACGCGACCGCGCGAATTGGAGAAAATCACAGTGACGCGCTCGCGTGCCTGCCGCGACCGCGTGGATTGGAAGCTGCACAAGTGACGCGAATGCGTGGACAACGCGCACGTGTGGCACGAAAAAATGCCGGATGATGCGAACGCGTGGACGACGCGGTCGCATGGCGTGCACGATCTGTAGAATTTACAGAAGTCGTTGGCGTGAATTCTGGGCCAAGTTCTAACCTAGTTTTCGGCCCAGAAACGCAGATTAAAGCCAGGGAACATGCAGAGACAAAGGACGACATTCATTCCACATAATTTTTAGTTTTTAGATCTGATTTTCACTCTTCCCCTAGGTTTTTTTCTATATACTCATAATTGAGGATTTGAAGATTTTGGCTTCGGTTATTGAGAAGAGTCTACCTCCGGACTTGGTCATTCTAGTTTGTTTACTTACTTTTTACTTACTCTTTCATATCTTTAATCTGTCCAGAGTTAACATTGGATTACTTTTAGAGTTTATTAATGTAAGACTATTTTTATTTTAATTGATCTCTTTGATTATTGTTTATCATGTCTCTTTTTATTTCCCTTTTTTATTTTATAAAGTCTACATTTATGATAATGGAGTAGTTTTCCAACTTGATTGGGAGTTGATTAAAAGGAGAACCTTGAGTTAGAATACTCAAGAGTTCAATTATAATTGGTTCGTTGTTGGTTGGCTTGTTAGTCACTAACTCTAATCCTTCCCAAGGGAGAGGATTAGGACTTATGAATAGAAGTTGACTTTTAACTTGACTTTCCCTCATTCGTTGAGGGTTAACTAAGTGGAAACAACTACTAATTATTGATTGATCTTGATAAAATTCCAACAAGGATAGAACTTCCGATTAATCCTCTGCCGGTCGAGATTTTGTTTAAATTACATAAATTCTCTAATTTAATTTCCTGTTTATCAAATTAAAAAAAAAACCATTTTGGAAAACCTCTGATTAGTAAAATAGCACATCTTCCTGCAACTCGTTGGGAGACGACCTAGGACTCATACTCCCAGTATTTTATTTCTAAAATTTGTGACAACTCTTTTCTAAATTGACAAGTGGATTTTTGCTGGTTAAGAGTTGTACTTGCAACGCCATTTTTCTTAATAATTCTTAATCTGCAAATTTCTGCCGCGTCAATTTTTGGCGCCGTTGCCGGGGAGTTGCAATAGAGTGCTAATTTATTGGTTGGAATTTATTTATTTACATTTTATCTTATTTTATTTTGTTACCATGAGCTGTATGTTTCTTTCATTGAATGACGTGTTCACTGCCTGATTCGAACTTAGTCGCTTTTGATCCTGAAATTGAAAGAACTCTTTCCCGTATTAGGCGAGCTCGGCGTCGGTTAGCCTCTGAGGGTGGTGAAGTGGTTGTTGCCAATTCACCAGTCTTATCTAAGAGCGAATCTGAACCGCCATTTGAGGAGGAAACAAGCTCCTCTACTACTGATTCAGTTGATTCACGTGCAGGTGACATGGCAGCACCCAGGAGGATTACTGAAGAACGAAACTCTCGCGCGATCTAGAATTTTAACAAATAAATTCGCGTTGTAAGTATAGCTCTAGACCGACAAGAATTCCTTTCTTACAAAAGTTTGGTTGTCACAAGTAACAAAACCCAAATAAATTTATAACCGAAGTATTTAAACCTCGGGTTGTCTTCTCAAGGAATTGCAGGGAAGTATGACTTATTATTAGCTATGGAAAAGGTAGAATTTTGGGGTTTTTAAAAGGTTTGAATAAGGAAATAAATTGCTAAGAAAAATAAATTAATAAAAATAAAATCTCTTGGCAAGGTATGAAAATTGAGAGTTCTATCCTAGTTATCCTTATCAGGAGTGATGAGAATTGGATTTTTAATCCCACTTAGTTAAGTCAAGTGGACTAATTAATTTAATCCTCAAGTCCTAGTCAATCCCTGTGGGAGGACTAGCTTTAGAGTGACCCAAATCAATCAGTAATATGCCAATTTCAATCACTGCTGAGTTTCACAACTCAAGTGTTACCAATTACTTAACCAAGGCCAAAAGGAAGAAAATATCTAAATTAAATTAAAAGCATCAATAACATAAATAAAATAAAACAATCTTATATCTGAAATATCTCAAATTATATTAATTAAGAAAATCATAACATGAATGTAGCATAAGCTAAATTGAAAAGATAAATAATAATTAAAGGTATATAATAAAAGTAGAAAATAAATAAGAGGAACATTGAACCTGTGATTTGAAGAAGATGAAATCCTAATCCTAATAGAAATTCTAAATCCTAATCCTAAGAGACAGGAGAGAGCCTCTCTCTCTAAAACTACATTTAAAACCTAATAATTGTGAATGTTGTATGTCTGAATGGATGCATTCCCCCACTTTCTGACACGTACAGGTCGCGGCAAAGTGACGCGAAAGCGTCGTCCACGCGTTCGCGCGGATTGAGGTTTTGCCAGGTCATGCATCCGCGTGATCCACGCGTTCGCATCATTTTACTTCGAAGCAGCTATGACAAATTATATATCGTTGCGAAGCCCCGGATGTTAGCTTTCCAACGCAACTGGAATCGCGTCATTTGGATCTCTGGGGCTCAAGTTATGGTCGATTTAGTACCAAGAGGTCAGGCTGGAGAGCTTTAGCAGTTCCTTCAGATTCTTGTATTCCTTCCACTTTTGCATGCGTCCTTTCTTTCCTCTAAGTCATTCCTGCCCTATAAACTCTGAAATCACTTAACACACATATCAAGGCATCTAATGGTAATGAAAGAGGATTAATATTAGCAAATATAAGGCCAAAGAAGCATGTTTTCAATCATAGCACAAAATCAGGAAGGAGAATGTAAAACCATGCAAATAGTATGAATAAGTGTATGAAAGATTGATAAAATCCACTCAATTGAGCACAAGATAAACCATAAAATAGTGGTTTATCAACCTCCCCACATTTAAACATTAGCATGTCCTCATGCTAAGCTTAAGAGAACTAAAAGAGTGAAGGGAAATGGTAGAATGTATGAAATGCAACCTATGAATGCAACTAAATACAGAATGCTTTTTTTTTCTACTTGGTTAAAAGTAAAAAAATCCTTCAAGAACAAATATGAACTAGATTTCACTAATTCAAATCATAAAATAAATTACAAGTAAACTTGCAGAAGAAAATAGCTCATGAAAGCCGAGAACAAAGAATCGAGCATCGAACCCTCATTGGAAGTGTATGCACTCTAATCGCTCAAGTGTTTAAGGTTCGATTCTCTTAATTCTCTACTAACCTTGCTTTCTAAGGCTTGCTTTTCTTCTACCAATCAACAAAAATTTAACGCATAAATACACATATCAAGAGGTATTTTAAGGGTTGTAATGGGGTTAGGGTCAAGGTAGGATTGTATTTGGCCAAGTAGACTAAAATCTGATTCCTTAATTAACTTAAACTTTCCACCTAACTTAGACAATCCATGTAATCATAATACAACATCTAACTATCCATTAACCATGTTTTCCACATATTCATGTATTCTAATTTCAAGTACAGTACATATGCATTGCTTTCACCACTTACTTTGGGGCATTTTGTCCCATTTTTGCTTAATTGCTCTTTTTTTTCTTTTCTTTTTCTCACTTCTCTTTTTTTATATATATATATTTTTTCTTTTCTTTTATTTTTCTCAATGCATATGATTAAATTATTGGATGTATGAATAATGTCCTAAACATTTCTTTCACATTTCAAAAAATTCTAACATACTCAATTCTCAAACTAAATGTTTCCAAATTCAACTTCTCCACACTTAATTCATGAGCACTCTCACTAGTCTAAGCTAACCAAGGATTCAAATTAAGGACATTATTGTTTTCCGCTTAGAGTTAATGATGTGATAAAGTAAAGAACAAAGGGGTATAATAGGCTCAACATTGGTTTGCAAAGAATAATGAAAGGGTAAGGCCATATGGATATGTTAGCCCAGTGAAACAAAGGCCTCAATCATGTAAGTGTATGCATACATCAAATAATAGAAATATAGAATTAAGCAAGACAAAGATCATAATTTTAGAGAGAACAACATACACCAAAAATAAAATTTTGGTTGATAAAATGCAACCAATCAAATAGGCTCAAAATCTCACAGGTTTTGTGTGTTCAAGCTTTAAACCATGTTCCAGTATAATATTTCTTCAAACAAGTTTAACAAAAATTTTTAATTCAAATTAGTGAAATATTATAAAAAGTTTCTTGAAAAAAAAAGAAATTATTGCTTTAACCAAGTGGTAAAATATGCACAAAATCAAACAAATATGCAATCAAACATGCAAATGCAACAATGAACAAACAAAGAAAATAAAACATTGGTGTTGAGAAGGAAATAACTAACCCATGGAGATCGGTATCGACCTCCCCACACTTAAAGATTGCACCGTCCTTGGTACATGCTGAGATGTACAAGTGGACGGGTTGTTCCAACTGGCGCTTTCCTTCGAAGATTTTGCAGATGGACTAGTCTGTCTCCCCATGTAAACGTATTTCGGTTCCCTTCTGGGTGGCCATCCTGAAAGAAAAAGGGAAGAAAAGTAACCCAGAAATAAAGATAAAAAAGTAAATGAAGTATGGGTGGGTTAATGCCAAATGATAAGGGTCTCATTTACATGGAAGCTTCAACATGTACGTGAGAAAATAATAGAAGCACATGGCAAATCAAGAGTGCAAAAATTGCAACAATGAGGAGGAATGTGGGTAATGAAAGACAGTATATGTTCATATCAATGTAAAAGGAGCACCGGTATCATAAAAGAATAGCATTGACTTATGAATAATAATACCCAATCAGAATAAAACAAGTCATGATGCACCAGAATAATTAAAGAAAAGATGTGACAGTTGAATAAGAAAATTTAACACCAATGGAAAAATAATAAATTTAGAAAAGAAAAATAAAAATATGCACAAAATTAAAATGCAATGAATGAAAGTATGCAGATAAATTAAGTAAAATAGAATGCAGGAAAAGAAGGATGAGAAGTTAAAGAGATAAAGAAAAAGAAAGTAAGAAAAGAGGAAGAAAGAAATAAGAAGGGAAAGAAAAGATTTAGATTTGGGGAAGAAAAGATAAGATATTTTGGCTGATCTGGATAAGCTGTGCAGCACAGGCAACGTGGACGCGTGAGTGACGCGTTCGCGTGGATAGCGCTTCTATGAAGTGACGCGGACGCGTGACCCATGCGTTCGCGTGGAGTGATTTGTGCCTTTAGCGCGAGTGTAGCCTCGCGGTTGCGCAACTCTCTGTTTTAAATGCAGTTTGCCAAAAACCTGGGTGACGCGGTCGCGTGAATGGCCATACTTTGAAAAATGACGCGGACACGTGGGGCACGCGTTCGCGTGGGAGGGCTTAGGCTTCTAGCATGAGTCCAGCCCCATTCCAGCACAACATACTGCCATACAGCCATTTACGTCGATTTTACAAGGCCACGCGTTCACGTGGGTGACGCGAACGCGTGGGGAGGCTATTTTTAAATGAACCGGCCGCGTGGGCGACGCGGTCGCGTGGGCATATTTGTGCCTAAGGCACGCCTCCAGCCACGCTCTCGCGTGACTCTCTGTTCACTTTTCTTTTCTTCCTAATGCACTTGTGACGCGGACGCGTCAGCGACGCTTACGCGTCGCGTGCTTTTTTTTATTATGCAAAATGCAGAATGCAGTATGCAGATGTTAGGAATTATTCCAGGTTCAATGAAGTAAAATAAAACTCAAAAACAGACAAAACTAAATTAAATTATAATTGGAAAAGGAACGATCATACCATGGTGGGTTGTCTCCCACCTAGCACTTTTAGTTAAAGTCCTTAAGTTGGACATTTGGTGAGCTCCCTGTTATGGTGGCTTGTGCTTGAATTCATCCAAAAATCTCCGCCAATGTTTGGAATTTCAGTAGCCTCCGGGATCCCAAACTAGGCGCAGAAATCCTTCAAGTAAGTTAAAGCAAGTGACAAGGCCCCAAGAGTGTTGATTGCCAGAATGAATTCCGGGGTCCCAAACCTTGATTTTGCACCCGTCTTCTTGTTGATCATTATGATTCCATCCAGGTAGCAACCAATCTGAATTCTCACTAAAGTGGCCAAACAACTTCCTAGACCCATTCAGTTGAGCCTTACACTAACCCTTGCATTTAAACTTTGAGCACACAACCATGTTGAACCGTGCTTGACAACTCTAACTACTAACCATCTTCCTTTTACGCTTAATGCCACAAAGAGCTCAAAGCTGACCATCTGTTTCAAGTAAAGCATATTCAAGTGAGCTAATTAAGCTTAGAGATGAAAGATTTACCCACTTGAATGAAGGAGTGGATGGTGATGGCTTTGGGGGAAAGGTCTCCAACAGCATTGGCAAGGTGATTTCCAGCTCCAGTCCCTTGAGTTCTTCCTTGTCAACTTCCACCTCCTTCCAAGTTTTTTCAATTTCAACCTCTTCCTCTTGGTAGCTTTCTTCCAATTTGATCTCTTCTTCATTGTTCACCAAGGACATGGGAGGTTGTGCTTCTTCTTCTTTAAGTTCCATGTCAAGTCCAATGGGAGAGGATTCAATTGCAGATAAGAATTCATCAATGATTGAATCCATCTCTTGATCAACCTCTTCAAAGTCTTCAATCATGATATGCCTTGGAGGTTGTACACCTCCTCAACATCAATTTCAAACATTCTTGAAGGAGGCTTTATAACTTGACTTTCCCATGGGGGTTCAGCATCTCCTAAGTCTTCAACCACTTCTTCCTCTTCAATAATTATAGCTTCCTCCACTTGTTCTAGTACAAAGTCATGCTCCGTACTGTGCACTGGAGTTTCTAGTATCTTCTTCATGCTACGTTCTTCATTAGATTGTCCACAAGAAGCCATGGGGGTTCCTTGAGTGTCCGAACGTCGGGAAGGTAATCTATTTATCGCTTGATTCAATTGGTGAAGTGTGGCATGAAATTTTTCTAATGTTTCCTTGAGTTGCTCCCTTGATTCTTGGGGTGATGGATATGGACATGGTGCATAGGGAGGTGGTGGTTCTTGGGAGTAATTGGGTTGGAATTGGGGTGGATAAGGGTTAGGGCCATATGGAGGTGAATAGTAGTAGGGGGCTTTTGAGTGTGGTGTTTCAAATCTGTGTTGAGGAGGTGGTTCATAGGCATATGATGGGACTTATTGGTAATTACAAGGGGGTCCACCATATCTAGTGTCTGGGCATGCATTCTGGAATGGTCATGGTCCATGGTATCTTGGAGGATGTTGTTGCCAAAAGGGTTGATCAGATCCTCGTGGCTCCGTCCATCTCTGATTGTTCTGACCTTGATGCATGTTCCTGTTATAGCTTCCATTCCTTTCAATATTATTAGAACCAAACTCAAAGCGATGGGGGTGAGAACTCATAATAGCAAATAAAAATTAAAAATGAAAATAAAAACAAATTTAAATTAAAAGGTTATTGAAATTTAAATTTTGAATTTGAAAATTAAATTTTAAATTTTGAATTTTAAATTTTGAAATTTGAATTTTGAATTTTGAAATTTGAAATTTGAATTTGAAATTTGAATTTGAAATTTTGAAAATTGAATTTTGAAATTTGAATTTTAAAAAAAGTCAACAATATAAGATAAAGATTTGAAAAAGATTTAAATTTTGAAAATATTTGATTTTAAAATTTTAAATTTAAATTTTGAATTTTGAATTTTAAAATTTAAATATTTGAAATTTGAAATTTGATTTTTGAAATAAGATAAGATAAGATTTTGAAAAAGATATGATTTTTGAAAAAGATTTGAATTTTGAAATTTAAAACTAAGATAAGATAAGATAAGATAAAAATTTTAAAATAAAAATCTGAATTTTTTTTTTGTAATTTTCGAAAAATCAATTAAAATAAAGAGAAAAATATTTTTGAATTAAATGAGGAAAGAAAAAAACAATAAAATGACACCAAACTTAAAATTTTTAGATCAAAATGAAGAAAACAACTAAGAACAACTTGAAGGTCAAGATGAACACGAAGAACAACTTGAAGATCAAGATGAACACCAAGAACAAATTTTTGAAAAAAAATTTTTAATAACAAAATAAAAACCAATAACCTCTTAATTTACGAAAAAGTAAAAATGAAAACAAAAATAAAAACAAAAATAAAAACAAATAAACAAGCAAAAAGCAAATATTTACAATAACCAATAATAAGGCACACGTTTGTAATTCCCCAGCAACGGCGCCATTTTGAAGAGAACAAAACTCTCGCGCAATCTAGAATTTTCACAAATAAATTCGCGTTGTAAGTATAGCTCTAGACCGACAAGAATTCCTTTCTTACAAAAGTTTGGTTGTCACAAGTAACAAAACCCAAATAAATTTATAACTGAAGTATTTAAACCTCGGGTCGTCTTCTCAAGGAATTGCAGGGAAGTATAACTTATTATTAGTTATGGAAAAGGTAGAATTTTGGGGTTTTTAAAAGGTTTGAACAAGGAAATAAATTGCTAAGAAAAATAAATTAATAAAAATAAAATCTCTTGGCAAGGTATGAAAATTGAGAGTTCTATCCTAGTTATCCTTATCAGGAGTGATGAGAATTGGATTTTTAATCCCACTTAGTTAAGTCAAGTGGACTAATTAATTTAATCCTCAAGTACTAGTCAATCCCTGTGGGAGGACTAGCTTCAGAGCGACCCAAATCAATCAGTAATCTGCCAATTTCAATCACTGCTGAGTTTGACAACTCAAGTGTTACCAATTACTTAACCAAGGCAAAAAGGAAGAAAATATCAAAATTAAATTAAAAGCATCAATAACATAAATAAAGTAAAACAATCTTATATCTGAAATATCTCAAATTATATTAATTAAGAAAATCATAACATGAATGTAGCATAAGCTAAATTAAAAAGATAAATAATAATTAAAGGTATATAATAAAAGTAGAAAATAAATAAGAGGAACATTGAACCAGTGATTTGAAGAAGATGAAATCCTAATCCTAATAGAAATCCTAAATCCTAATCCTACGAGAGAGAAGAGAGCCTCTCTCTCAAACTACATTTAAAACCTAATAATTGTGAATGTTGTATGTCTGAATGGATGCATTCCCCCACTTTATAGCCTCTAATCTGTGTTTTTTGGGCCAAAAACTGAGTAAAAAACAGTCCAAAAATCGCCCCCAGGGATTTCTGACACGTACAGGCTGCGGAAAAGTGACGCGGAAGCGTCGTCCATGCGTTCGCGCGGATTGAGGATTTGCCAGGTCATGCATCCGTGTGATCCACATGTTCGTGTCGCCTAGCTTCAAAGCAGCTATGGTAAATTATATATCATTGTAAAGCCCCTGATGTTAGCTTTCCAACGCAACTGGAATCGTGTCATTTGGACCTCTGTAGCTCAAGTTATGGTCGATTTCGTACCAAGAGGTCAGGTTGGAGAGCTTTAGCAGTTCTTTCAGATTCTTGTATTCCTTCCACTTTTGTATGCGTCCTTTCCATCCTCTAAGTCATTCCTTCCCTATAAACTCTGAAATCACTTAACACACATATCAAGGCATCTAATGGTAATGAGAGAGGATTAATATTAGCAAATATAAGGCCAAAGAAGCATGTTTTCAATCATAGCACAAAATCAGGAAGGAGAATGTAAAACCATGAAAATAGTATGAATAAGTGTATGAAAGATTGATAAAATCCACTCAATTGAGTACAAGATAAACCATAAAATAGTGGTTTATCAATTACCCTCCAGGAGGCAGGAGCCCCAGATTTTACCCTGCAAGCGTATCAAGCGCGTCACCCAGATCTGGCTGCAGATTTTGAACTGAAGACGTCGCTAATCAACTTGATACCCAAGTTTCATGGATTACCTGCTCAGGAGCCCATAAAACACCTCAGGGATTTCCAAACAGCCTGTTCTACTGTTAGGCGTCATGGTGCAGATAAAACTACTATTTTGCTTATGGCCTTTCCGTTTTCTCTAGAGGGAAAGGCGAGGGAGTGGTACTACACTCAACCGGAGGCAGTAGTTACCGATTGGGACGTGCTCAGGAGGGAGTTTCTGGACAAATATTTTCCAGCTGAAGTTACAGACAGACTAAGAAAAGAGATCTCCTACATTATCCAAGGAGAATTAGAGACCCTCTACGAATATTGGGAACGTTTCAGAAACCTCTTGGACTCATGTCCCCACCACAAGATTGATGAGATGGTGTTGATCGGTTACTTTACATAAGGTATGAAGCCTCAAGATAAAACTACATTAGATGCTGCAAGTAATGGCTCTTTGAAGAAGTACAAGATGGCGACAGAAGCGTGGCTGCTGATCGCTGGTCTGGCTGAATCTACCCGGAACACTAGACACAGGACCAACCATCCTAAGACTGTTGCGGAGGTGTCCTCTAGTGGTGAGACTGCTGCTTTCACTAAAGCTCTAGGAGAGGTGACCAATCCACTGAAGCAGATAAACATGAATCAACAACAGTCTCAACCTCCCTTACCCCAACATAGTCAACAATTGGTTCCTCAAAGGGTATGCGGGATATGCGCTGATTATAGCCATTATACTGATGAGTGTCCATAGCTCCAACAAAAGGACAACACCTTGGCAGCCACTCACAATTTCTATGACCGCCCAAATCAAAGCTCCTACCAACAAAGTGGCAACTACAACCAAGGTAGGAACTATAACCAGAGTTGGCAAGACAACTCCAACCTTAGCTGGAGAGATAATTCCAACCATGGCTGGAGGGACAACTATAACAGAGGAGGCAGAGACAACCAGGGAAATCAGAGGTGGAATAATAACAACAACAGACAGCAGAACCAGAACCAGCCTTACAGAGCATCTCACCTAAGGCAAGCCCAAGCACCTCAGAACAACCAACAGCAGGTCCCTCAAATCACTTACCCCTCCTCTTCCAATGACGAGTTGCTTCAGTCTATTGCACAAGGACAAAAGAACATGGAAGGTACACTCAACGGTCTAACATCCGCTATACAAGCTCTCGTCTCTCAGATGGGATCATCCAGCACTTCTAACACTCAACCTGCAAGCTCCAGTAGAATTCCTTCTCAACCCTTACCCAATCCAAAGGATGGAAATAATGCCATCGCCCTAAGGTCTGGAACCACACTGCAAGAGAGGAATCAGGAGGATCCAAGCCCACAGGAACACGCCCCAGATGCAGACATGGTTGAAGTGGTGGATGTGGAAGAGGAAGATGAAATACAAGACATGGTTGAAGAAGAAGTAGTTCACCCAAGGAATGGAGAACCAAAAGAAGCAGAAGTCATAAGAGACGCTATTCCTATCCCATTTCCACACCTTGCAAGGAAATCCAGGAAACAGATGGAACTTGACCCTAAAATGGTAGAAATCTTTAAAAAGGTTGAGGTAACTGTTCCCCTTTTTTATGTTATTCAGTAAGTCCCTAAATATGCAAAATTTCTAAAGGATCTGTGCATACATAAGGATAAGATTAATGAATTAGAAACTATTCCTTTAGGTAGTTCCATATCTGCTTTAATGGGGATATACCTGAAAAATGTAGTGACCCAGGACCATGCATAGTTAACTTAACCATTGGGGGTGTAATATTTTCTGACTGCATGTGTGATTTAGGCGCGTGTGTTAGTATAATGCCTTTGTCCATATATGATGCTTTGAGGCTCCCTCCTTTAAAAAGGTTGGTAGCTCGTTTTGTGTTAGCAGATAATAGCATTATTACATTGGTTGGAATTGCTGAGGACGTGCTGGTGGGCATTAAGGGGCTCACATTTTCCATTGACTTTTATATCCTGGAGATGCCCCAAAATGACTCAGGGAAGCCGTCATCAATCCTACTTGGAAGACCATTCCTGAAGACTTCAAAGTTCAAGCTGGATGCCTTTTCAGGAACCTACTCTTCCGAAATAGACGGCCGAGCAGTAAGCTTCAATCTGAATGAATCCATGAAGCACCCTCCGGAAGATCATTCCGTCTTCCAATGCAACATCATTGATAAGACTGTAGCTGCAGTTCATCAAGAAGAGACAGAAGAGATGCACATGGAGCAAGGTCTAAGTGTGGGGAAACCCACTGAATACAATGAGGACACCTTGCCATTTTCACCAGCTCCAGAAGACCCAGTGCCCAGCCAGGAGCAGAAATTGAAATTAAAGCCTCTACCATCTCACCTCAAGTATGCTTACCTTGAGGATGATCAGAAGCTCCCAGTAATTATTGCAAGGGAACTCACTTCCCAACAAGATGAGTATTTACTTAGTGTGCTGAAGAGACACAAGAAGGCAATTGGGTGGAGCTTGGCAGACATAGTAGGCATCAACCCTCAACTTTGTGAGCACAGAATATTTTTAGAAGAGGGAGCAAGGCCTGTTCGTCAACCCCAGAGAATACTGAATTCCACTATCTTAGAGGTTGTCAAAAAGGAAGTGACCAGACTACTTGAGGCAAATATCATCTACCCCATCTCAGACAGTGAATGGGTAAGCCCAGTACAAGTGGTACCCAAGAAGTCTGGAGTCACTACCGTGAAGAATGAGTATGGATAGCTCATAGCAACCAGAGTACAGAACGCCTGGAGGGTCTGCATTGATTACAGGTGCCTCAACCAGGCCACTCGTAAGGATCACTACCTCCTACCATTTATTGATCAAATACTGGATCGCCTGTCAGGTAAATCATATTATTGCTTTTTAGATGGTTACACAGGCTATTTCCAGATTCATATAGCTCCTGAAGATCAGGAAAAGACTACTTTTACATGTCCTTTTGGGACTTATGCTTATAAGAGAATGCCCTTCGACTTGTGCAATGCACCAACTACTTTTCAAAGGTGTATGATGAGTCTTTTCTCTGATCTTATTGAGAACTGTATGGAGGTTTTTATGGATGATTTTACCGTATACGGTGATTCCTTTCATCTTTGCTTGGATAGTCTATCTAGAGTGTTAGATAGGTGTGTTAGTTCAAACCTTGTTTTAAATTTTGAAAAGTGCCATTTTATGGTCAAACAAGGTATTGTACTTGGATATGTTGTCTCTAATACTGGTATTTCTGTAGATCCGGCAAAGGTAAATGTCCTTTCTAGTCTGCCTTACCCCTCCTCCGTGAGGAAAGTTCGTTCGTTCCTTGGCCATGTAGGTTTCTACCGGCAGTTCATCAAGGACTTCAGTAAGGTAGCACTGCCCTTATCCAGACTTCTGCAGAAAGATATTGAGTTCGAGTTCAGTGAGGATTGTATAGAGGCATTCGACAAGCTGAAGATCGCCTTAACTCAAGCTCCAATTGTCAGAGGACCAGACTGGAGCCAGCCCTTTGAGATTATGTGTGATGCTTCTAACCATGCTGTGGGAGCAACGCTAGCCCAGCACGCAGGTAAGGATTTTTTCGTAATTGCTTATGCTTCCAAGACATTAGATGCTACTCAGTCTAATTACACTACTACTGAGAAAGAGCTTTTGGCTATTGTTTTTGCTCTGGATAAATTCCGAGCCTATTTACTTTGTACTAAGGTGGTAGTGTACTCAGACCATGCAGCTCTAAAGTATTTATTAGCCAAAAAAGAGTCCAAACCAAGGCTAATACGATGGATATTGCTGCTACAAGAATTTGATTTAGAAATTAAGGATAGGAGTGGTTCTCAGTATTTAGTAGCAGACCACTTGAGTCGCCTTGAGCACATTAAAGATGACTCCACTCCTATCAATGATGCTTTTCCTTTTGATAGCTTGCATGCAATATCTGAAGTAGTTCCTTGGTATGCACATGTAGCTAATTATCTAGTTGGCCATACTTTCCCTCCAAATTTTACTAAGCACGAGAGGGACAAGCTGAAAAGCGAGTCCAAATATTATATATGGGATGACCCCTATCTGTGGATGTATGGTGCTGACCAGATAATTAGGAGATGTGTGCCTCAATTAGAATTCCAGTCCATTTTAGAGGCCTGCCACTCATCTGAGAGTGGTGGACATTTTGGTCCTCAAAAGACAGCTAGAAAAATCCTAGACTGTGGATTCTGGTGGCCCACTCTTTTTAAAGATGCTACTGCTTTTTGTAAATCTTGTTCTCTATGCCAAAGGTTTGGTAACATATCCAAGAGGGATGAGATGCCCCAACAAATTATGTTGTTCTATGAGATTTTTGATGTTTGGGGCATTGACTTCATGGGACCGTTTCCAAACTCAAGCGGTTTTACATACATATTGTTAGCTGTGGATTATGTTTCTAAATGGGTGGAAGCAATTCTTACCCGTGCCGATGATGCTAACAATGTTGTCTCTTTTGTTAGAAACCATATTATTTGTCGCTTTGGATCACCACGAGCAATCATGAGCGATCAAGGTACCCATTTCCGTAACAGGAGATTGAGCACCCTATTGAAGAAGCATGGCGTTATTCACAAAGCAGCCACGGCATACCACCCGCAGACTAATGGACAAGCAGAAGTGTCAAATAGAGAAATAAAGTGTATACTGGAGAAAATAGTCAAGCCTCATAGGAAGGACTGGAGCGCCAGGCTACAAGACGCGCTTTGGGCATATCGGACTGCACACAAGACACCTATAGGAATGAGTCCCTTCCGCTTGGTTTATGGAAAAGCTTGTCACCTCCCAGTAGAGATAGAACATAAAGCATTCTGGGCGGTGAGAGAGATCAACATGGACTATGAGAAAGCCGGAGCTAAACAGAAGTTGCAACTGCAAGAATTAGAGAACCTTCGCTTAGAAGCTTATGAAAACTCCAGGCTGTATAAAGAGAAGGTGAAAGCTGTGCATGATAAGAACACCAAGAGAAGAGAGTTTCAACCTGGGGACTTAGTCTTCCTTTACAACTCCAGATTGCGGCTCATGCCAGGCAAGCTGAGATCCAGATGGGACGGTCCCTATTGAGTAGAGAAGGCGGAGCCATACGGAGTCTTTTACTTGAGCCATCCTTCAAGTTCTGAACTTATAAAGGTAAATGGACATCGCTTGAAGTTATTTCATGGCGAAAAGATGGCAAAAAACTAGGAGCTAGAGATCTTCCTCTTGGAAGATCCACCCACAGTAGAAGACTGAGCTAGTGGAGCGTCCAACTTAAGGACGTTAAAGCAAAGTGCTGGGTGGGAGATAACCCACCATGGTATGATCGTTCCTCCCCCTCTCCTTAATTTCCTTTTTCAATAACTCTTCTCAATACTAGTGCCTATAGTTTGCATCTGCATTTGCATATTGCATAAAAAAAAAAGGGGGGGCACGCAACGCGACAGCGTCGCCGACGCGTCCGCATCATATGTGCCTCGAGGAAGAAAAGAGATTTTACATAGAGTCATGCGAGAGCGTGGCTGGAGGCGTGCCTTTGGCACAATTTGATCCACGCGACCGCGTCGCCCGCGCGTCCGCGCCATGTGGGAAAAAGGCCTCCCACGCGTCCGCGTCCGCGTCACACACGCGAACGCGTGCCCTAAAATATCGATGTAAAAAGGGTGTATGGCAGAGAGTTGAGCTGGAGTTGGGCTGGACTCATACTAGAAGCATAAGCCCTACCCTGTGAACGCGTGCCCCACACGTCTGCGTCGCTTTTCTACGTATGGCCATTCACACGATCGCGTCAACCACGCGACCGCGTCACCCCAGAATTTGGCAAGATGAAGTTCACACAGAGAGTTATGCGAACGCGAGGCTGCCCTCGCGCCACCAGCACAATCCATGTCACGCGTCCGCGTGACCGATGCTTCCGCGTCACTTCACCTAAGCGCTATTCACGCGTCTGCGTCGCATGCGCCGCACAACTCATCTAAATCTGCCAAATATCTTATATTTTTTCTTCCCCAAATCCTACTTTTTCTTTTCACTTCTTCTTTCTTCCCCCCTTCTTCCTTCTTCCTTCTTTCTCGCTATCTCCCTTTTTCTTTTTCACATCCATTATCAAGGTTTATTTGTTCTTCCTTCTTTACTTTTTCATTATTATTTTTCTTTTTCTTTTATTCATGTTTTCTTATGTAGTTTTCTTTTTACCTTCATTATCTATATTTTCTTTTTCTTTCTTTTTCTTTGTTCCTTTAATTGGTGTTGGAAATTTAATTGAGCATCTGTTTTCTTCTACATTTTTCTTGTGAATTATTAAGAAATTATTTGACAATTAAATATTACTTCTTAAAGGGTTGCTTGCATGTTCAATTTAATACTTTCTGTACCTTATTTACCATGCATGCTAAGTGTTTGTGAAAAAATCCGTATGGCATTGTGCATTATTTTCAGATTTCTTTTAATCTACTACTCTAAATGCTTGCTTTTCACAAAACTCTTTTTTTCTATTTTATTAATTATATATAATTATTAATACAAATAGATTGTTAGTTTGGAAGACTTGGTAATCTCCCTCGGACATCGAATGCTTGATCTATGCTACACATGCCTTTGCTGGCATGCCAATAAATACCTTGCATTTAACTGTCATCCCATGCACTTGCTATATTTCTATTGATGACTTTTCACATGTAGTCATGACCATGTGTTAAGGTCATTCTTTTTTGCTGTGCATTGATTACCACCTTTCCCGTTCTCTTCCTTGCTCTAACCCTTGACATTTTAACGTACTTTCTCTTTTTTTTTAGGATGGCCACCAAGAAAGGCAAGGAGAAAGCTACTCCCAAATCAACAACAAGGAGAGGAACAAAGAGAGCATTAGTGGCAGAGCCATCTTCAACTATAGTTAAGCCCTCAACAAAAAGAATTAAGAGGATTATAAAGGTCGATGAAAAAGAGAAAGCCTTCCCAGCAAAGGACACTGCGTGATTTACCAACCGCTACTGTGAGCAGATGTTCCCCATCCTGGTAGAAAGGAGTTACAACAACGAATACCTTCTTATCCTCCCGACAAGTATTGCTGAATTTGTTGAGCCGCGAATTGAGCAACGATAATGGGGATTCCTACAGAGACAGCCACAGTAGGTTAATCTTTCCTGGGTAGTCGAGTTCTACTCTAATTTCCACCTGCCAATCCTGCAGTCTGTCTATGTCCGTCAGAAGCAAGTCCCCATTACAGAAGAGGCCATTCAGCGAGCTCTAGATCTTCCCCC
Source organism: Arachis ipaensis (assembly GCF_059453495.1). Taxonomy (NCBI): domain Eukaryota; kingdom Viridiplantae; phylum Streptophyta; class Magnoliopsida; order Fabales; family Fabaceae; genus Arachis; species Arachis ipaensis. The sequence goes on along the minus strand of NC_142442.1, from coordinate 74,731,182 downwards.
TGCTCCACAAGGACTGGACGCAAGCATGATTATTGCACAAATTTGACTGGGACGCTATTCTCAGAGTTATTGCACAACCTGGCAGCAGATGGATTTTTGGATACCATCGTTCCCGCCCTAAGGGAATATTGGCTTCAGCACTTACCTTGGAGGCTCGAGTATAGGCACAGATCATGTCCCATTACGTCTTTCTGAGAACTCATGAGTCCTTTTTCACTGCAGACATGGCCATTCTACTATGGTGCATCCTCACACACCAGCCTCTGACTCTACCAAGACACATCCGGAATGCTATGGGACACGTACAGATTGCGGGCAACTTACTTTTCCCCGCCTTGGTTTCAGATCTCGTCTCAGCAACCGGAGTCTCCTACAGAGCTGGGGACACCAAAGTCATGCTTCCATGGGATGATCAGTACGTCCCTAACGGAAAATATCTCAGGCCACCAATAGCCACTACCAGCCAGTCCGCAGAACAAGCTACAGACATTTCTCTTTCAACACCACAAGCACCTTCAACAAGTCAGCTGCTGCATCAAATACTGGAGAGGTTGGACCGGCAAGACCAGAAAGTGAAGCTACGAAAGCGCCGCAACCAGCGCCGATTCAATTACCTCAAGGAGCTACTCACAAGCAACCACAGACCTGACAAAGACCCTGACACTCTGGACTCCACTTCCTTTACCGGCACGGGGAGCCATGACGGTCCCAACTGTGGAGATACTGCTACCAGCCCCCCTTTGTTCCTGACAGATGGTGCTGAGGACGATGCAAAGCCTTAAGTGTGGGGAGGTCGGTCAGTACCTGACTTGCGGAGGTAATTTCTCTTCCTTAACACCAATAAAATAGGATATTTAGTTAGTTTTTACTTTTGTAAAATAGGATAGATTGATAGTAATAGGTTAATTGCATGCATGTTCTACTTGATTGAAAAAAATAATAAGTTTCTCTTAAGACCCTAATTTTGAAAGATTTCACTAACTTAAATCAAAATTTTTATGTTAAATTTGTTTGAAGTTGTATTTGGAACATAGTTTAAAAAGCTGAGAATACACAACCCGTGAAATTTTGAGCCTAAGTACATGGTTACATTATTTAACCATAAATATTTTTTCTTGTGTGTTTACTTCTCTATGATTGTAATTTGAAATTTGTTTTATCCTATATGTCCAATGTTAATGTGTTATATGCATGCATATGATTGAGGCCATTATTTGTTTAGCTCACTTATCCCAAATAAGCCTACCCTTTTAATCACCTTTGTTATCCACTTTGAGTCGTTTTAACCCCATTTGTTCTACATTTTACCATATTACTAGCCTTAAGTAGAAAAATAATTAAATATCCCTATTGAATCTTTGGTTAGCTTAAGATAGAAATTGTGTGTTAATTGAGTTTGGGAAGATTGTGGGAACAAAGGTTAATAAGGGAATGTGTCATGATAATATAATGGGAATTTGGGATGTGAAACTATAAAAATTAAAAATCCATGTGCATTGATAAGCTATGTTTATTTTCACGTTTAAAAAAAATCAATGCATATGTGATACAAGTAAGAGAAAAAGTTAATACACGAGTATGGAATGTGAAAAGGAAATTTTGGGTAGCTAGGTATGAAATTTGAAATTATATAGAATACATATATATGATTAGGTGAAAGCTTGGGTTAATTAAAGATTCAATTTATAAGCTCATTTAGCCATATATACCTTCACCCTTACCTTAGCCCCATTACAACCCTAAAAAGACCTCATGATGTTTGCATTGGTACATTAAATGTTGTTGATTGGTTAGGAGAAGAACAAAAAATAGAAAGCATGATTAGAGAAGGATAGAGTGATTACCCTATACACTAGAGAGATTAGAGTACACAAACATCATCAGTGAGGGTTCAATGCTTGATTCTATGTCCCCTGCTTTCACGAGCTGTCTTCTTACAAATTTACTTGCTTTTACTGTATGATTTGAATTAGTGGAATCTGTTCTATGCTCTGTCTTAGAGAACTTATTTATTTTTAATCAGATAGACAAAATCATATAGTTGCATTCATATATATAGGTTGCATTGCATTGCATGAGTCTTACATGTCCTTATTCATTCATATTTATCTCCTTCAACTAAGCATGAGGACGCTAATGTTTAAGTGTGGGGAGGTTGATAAACCACTATTTTATGATTTATATTGTGTTTAATTGTGTGGTTTTATCAAGTCTTCACCCACTTATTCATATGATTTGCATGTATTTACAAATCCTTCCTAAAAATGTTCTATGATTGAAAACTTTCTTCCTAAAGATCTTTTAATTGTATATTTTTTTTATTTTATCCTCCTTTATACCATTCGATGTCGTGATCCGTGTGTTAAGTGTTTCAGGTTTCATAGGGCAGGAATGGCTTAGAGAATGAAGAGGAAGCTTGCAAAGATGGAAGGAACACAAGAAGTTGAGGAGATGACCAGCGAGAAGTGACGCGGGCGCATGGCTCACGCGACCGTGCGAATTGGAGAAAATCGCAGTAACGCGCTCGCGTGCCTGACGCGACCGCGTGGATTGGAAGCTGCACAAGTGACGCGAATGCGTGGACAATGCGCACGCGTGGCACGGAAAAATGCCGGATGACGCGAATGCGTGGACGCCTCGGTCGCGTGGCGTGCACGATTTGCAGAATTTACAGAAGTCGCTGGCGTGAATTCTGGGCCGTGTTCTAACCCAGTTTTTAGCCCAGAAACGCAGATTAGAGCCAGTGAACATGCAGAGACAAAGGACGACATTCATTCCGCATAATTTTTAGTTTTTAGATCTGATTTTCACTCTTTCCCTAGGTTTTTTTCTATATACTCTTAATTGAGGATTTGAAGATTTTGGCTTCGGTTATTGAGAAGAGTCTACCTCCGGACTTGGTCATTCTAGTTTGTTTACTTACTTTTTACTTACTCTTTCATATCCTTAATCTGTCCAGAGTTAACATTGGATTACTTTTAGAGTTCATTAATGCAAGACTATTTTTATTTTAATTGATCTCTTTGATTATTGTTTATCATGTCTCTTTTTATTTCCTCTTTTTATTTTGTAAAGTCTACATTTATGATAATGGAGTAGTTTCCCAACTTGATTGGGAGTTGATTAAAAGGAGAACCTTGAGTTGGAATACTCAAGAGTTCAATTATAATTGGTTCGTTGTTGGTTGGCTTGTTAGTCACTAACTCTAATCCTTCCCAAGGGAGAGGATTAGGACTTATGAATAGAAGTTGACTTTTAACTTGACTTTCCCTCATTCGTTGAGGGTTAACTAAGTGGAAACAACTACTAATTATTGATTGATCTTGATAAAATTCCAACAAGGATAGAACTTCCGATTAATCCTCTGCCGGTCGAGATTTTATTTAAATTACATAAATTCTCTAATTTAATTTCCTGTTTATCAAACTAAAAAAAAAAACCATTTTGGAAAACCTCTGATTAGTAAAATAGCACATCTTCTTGCAACTCGTTGGGAGACGACCTGGGACTCATACTCCCAGTATTTTATTTCTAAAATTTGTGACAACTCTTTTCTAAATTGACAAGTGGATTTTTGATGGTTAAGAGCTGTACTTGCAATGCCATTTTTCTTAATAATTCTTAATCTACAAATTTCTGCCGCGTCAGAGCCTCCCCAACTTGATACAAAGAAATTTTAGGGGATCCCTCCCTTCTTCAAGCTGAATTGGGTATTCGCCGATTTCTTTTTTTGCCTTGTCTTTATTATTTTGTTGGTTTTGTCAATCCATTTCTTTCTAATTTGCAATTTTTGGTTTTGCTGCTTTATTTTTTAGAGATGGTGAAGACGTCTGATTCCATGAAAGCTTTTAAGAGGGCGAGGAAGGCGACCATGGCCCAGAACATCTCGACCAAATGTTCTGGGGAGGGATTCTCGAGAGTTACTCTGAAGAGGTCGACCTCGGACACCTCTGGGCCGAGGAGAGTCATACCGACCCCCCAGGTTCGCCTGGCTTCTTCTGATCCTCCCCAGTCGATCTCTGGTGCTGCCTCTCCTTCCGCTGCCGATCCTCCACCCAAGAAGCAGAAGACTGTTGAACCCTATAATCTAGATGCCCCTGACTTTGATGTTGTGGGGTTTGTTGATAACCAGATTGCCTCTTATGGCCGACTTCCTATGGACGACGTGTCCATCCTGCACCACCTGGATTTCATCACCAGTAGTAGTGTTCGGATGGCGCACATGGGTGCAGCTTTGTTTTGCTCAATCCAAGACTCTCCCATCCATGCGACAAAGGCTTTTATGATGGAAGCCAAGTCGGAGTATAACAGGATCAAGGGGTTGAAGGATGAGCTGGACGCCAAAGTGGTCAAGTTGGAATTGGATTTAGAGAAAGAGAAATCCAGGTCTGTTGCTGTGGAGGTTATTGCGAATCTAGCCGAGGAGATGGCCAAGAAGTCGAAGGAGAGTTATACTCAAACTTATGGCGAGTTGCTGGAGACCAGGGAGAGGCTGGAGTCTGCTCAAGCTGACTATACTGAGTTCCAGGGTCATCTTGTAGGCAGTGTGACTGATGCCTATGAAAACTTAAAGGCTCTGGTTCGAGTTCTTGCTCCCGAGATCGATCTGACTCTCTTCATTTTGGACAACATTGTGGAGGATGGAAAAATTGTCCCTGTCCCGGATGAGGATGAAGGGGAAGATCCCCCCTGTGCCGCCAATCAAAGCCTCTGCAGCTGCGACTTCTTCAAATCCTTCTGCCGAGGTCGACCATTCCCAACCCGATCCGGATTGTGAGATACTTAATTGTGAGGATGGGACAGTGGATGCTGTCCCTGTGAATATCATTCCTCCTCCTTCTGCTACTGACGCTGCTACTGGGGAAACTTTGCACCCCTTATGATTTATGTGTTTTTATCTCCACAGCCCGACTTGTGGGCTTTCGAACTCAATTTATGTAATTTTGGTTGTAACTTGGTTCCTTTGACTGTTAGTTGCTTCTATGCAACTTAGTAGATACACAAAGTACTTTTGAACTCTTGAGGTCCTCTTCCAGGTTGCCTCCTGAGTCTTTTTAATGATTGCTGTGTTTCTTTTGATATGCTGATTGTTCTTTTACAGCCTCTACAAGTTTTGTAGATCTTTATAGAGTGTTGGTACTCTGCTTGTCCGACCTCTTTTTGATTAGATCTTTTATCTATCTTCTGGTTGGACGAGGTGATCCTTAGGGCTAACTTGCTTGACAACTTTTTAGTGTTCTGGCAGAACCTTTTTAGTTAGTCTTTTGAACTATTTTGATAGCCTTGTTGTGGTGTCGTGGCTTTTGGGCTAAGCTGTTGATAAACCACTATTTTATGGTTTATATTGTGCTTAATTGTGCGGTTTTATCAAATCTTTACCCACTTATTCATATGATTAGCATGCATTTATAATTCCTTCACAAAAATACTTCATGGTTGAAAACTTGTTTCCTAGAGACTTTTGATTTTGTATTTTAATTCTCCTATATTTCATTTGATGTCGTGATCTGTGTGTTAAGTGTTTCAGGATTTATAGGGCATGAATGACTTGGAGATTAGAAAGGAAGCTTGCAAAAATGGAAGAAACACAAGAAATTGAGGAGATGACCAGCGAGAAGTGACGTGGACGCATGGCTCATGCGACCACGTGACATAGAGGAAATTGCAGTGACGCGGACGCATAGCTCACGCGACCGCGCGGATTGGAAACTGCACAAGTGACGCGAAGGCGTGGACGACGCGCACGCGTGACAAGGCAAAACGCTGGATGACGCGAACGCCTGGATGACGCGATCGCGTGATGTGCGCGATCTGCAGAATCTACAGAATTCGCTGGGGGCGATTTTGGGCCCTGTTTTGACCCAGTTTTCGGCCCAGAAAAGCATATTAGAGCCAGGGAACATGCAGAGACCAGAACACAACATTCATTCCGCATATTTTTAGTTTTAGATATGATTTTACTCCTCTTCTAGGTTTTCTCTCTACACATTCATAGTTCTTAGGATTTTGATTTTATTTGCTTTTTGGACTGGGATATTGAGAAGAGTTATTACCTCCGTCAAGACTTCGTCATTCTAGTTTGTTTCCTTACCTGTCACTTACTCTTCCATGTCCTTTATTTACTCAGAGTTACTCTTGGATTATTTCTAGAATTTATTTATACAAGAACTATTTTTATTTTTAATTGATCCTTTTGATTATTATTTATCATGTCTTTCAATATTTTCCTTTCTTATTTCGTGGATTTTACAATCATAATGAGCGAGTAGTTCCATAACTTGATTGGGAGTTGATTGAGAGGAGGACCTTGAGTTGGATGCTCAGGAGTAAAATTATAGTTGGGTTTCACGTTGGGTCGCCCTCTAATCACTGACACTAGTCCTTCCCAAGGGAGAGGATTAGAACTTGTGAATAGAAATTGACTTCCAACTTGCTTAACTTTCCTTTACCTGGTAAAGGATAATTGAGCAAGCAACCTTTAATTATCACTTTTATCTTGAGAGAACTCCATCAAGGATAGGGCTTCCAACTAATCTACTCCCGGTCAAGGTTTTTATTTAAATTACATAAATTCTCTGATTTAATTTCTTGTTTATTAACTCAAACCATTTTTAGAAAATATCTGATTAATAAAATAGCACATCTTCTTGCAACTCATTGGGAGACGACCTGGGATTCATACTCCCAGTATTTTAATTTTAATTTTGTGACAACCACTTCTAAATTGATAAGCGGATTTACGGTTGGTTAAGAACTGTACTTGCAACGTATCTCTTATAACAATTTCTTAACTCGCCAATTTCTGCCACGTCAGCTGTGTCCCTTCTAGCGCACCCTTTTTGTTGGTCCGACTTCTCGTGTCGATCCGAGCTGTAGCTTTCGTTGGTCCGACTTCTCTTGTTGGTCCAATCTGTAGCTTTCATTGGTCGACTTCGCTTGTCGATTCTTCCCAAGTTATTTTTAGTAATCAATTTTTAATCAGGGCTGGCCAGGCCTCTTTCTATGGATTACTTTTTATAACTTGGTTGCTTTGATTGGTCTGGTCCGACTTCTTCTTAGTTGGTCCTTTCTAAGTTATTTCTAGTAATCCATTTTTACTCAGACCTTGTCAGGCCTCTTTTTATGGATTACTCTTTATAACTTTTGTCGCTTTGATTAATCTGGTCCGACTTCTTCATGTCAGTCCGTTCTAAGTTATTTTTAGCAATCCATTTTTTCTCAGACCTCGTCAGGCCTCTTTCTATGGATTACTTTCTATAACTTCTTGCATTAATCAATTTTTATCACTATTTCATCTTGCCAATTTTTGTAGAATTCGGGCGGTGAGTTTGGTTCTCACTTAGCCGACCTTGTCGAAGTCGGGCGGTGAATTTGGTTTTCACCTTGCCCACCTTTGTCAAAATCGGATGATGAATTCGATTTTCATCGTGATCGGGCGGTGAATTTGGTTTTTCAACTTGCCGACCTGTAGCTTTGTAATCGGACGATGATTTTTTGCATTCAGATTAATGGGTCTTGGTAGAAAAATTTTGTAGAGAATTTGGAAAATTTTATTCAAAATAGAAAATAAGCATATAGGAAAAAATATATACATGTGGGTGCTTACCCTTCTAAGTCAGGCAATTTTGCAGATCTTGGCTTGGTGTCTCGTTAAAAAACCTTTTCAGAAAAAAGAGTGTACTTTGGCTTAAGACCTTTATTACCGTCTAACTATAATGCCTTCTTATGTTTCAGGCGTGCCATGACCTTGGCAGCTCTCACCCCTCAGGTCGGACACTTTGTAGTAGCCTTTTTCCAGTACCTCGGTAACTCGGTAGGGTCCTTTCCAATTAGCCGCGAGCTTTCCTTCTCCTGGTCGACCTGTTCCGATGTCATTTTGGATTAAAATGAGATGATTGTGGGAGAAACTTCGTTGGACGACTCTTCGATTGTATCTTGAGGCCATTCGATGTTTTAACGCCTCTTTCCTAATCCGAGCTCTTTCTCGGATTTCTGGAAGTAGGACGAGCTCTTCCCTTTGATTTTGGGAGTTGGCCTCTTTATTATAGTAGATCATTCTGGGGGATCCTTCTTCGATTTCTAACGGGATCATTGCCTCCATTCCGTAAGCCAATCGGAAAGGTGATTCCTTTGTGGTGGAGTGTGGAGTTGTCCGATATGCCCATAGGACTTGTGGGAGCTCTTCAGCCCAGGCTCCCTTTGCATCCCATAATCTCCGTTTTAACCTAGCCAATATGACTTTGTTAAATGCTTCTGCTTGTCCTTTAGCTTGTGGGTGTTCTACGGATGTAAATTGGTGCTTTATTTTTAAGTCTGCTACCAACTTCCAGAAGCATGCGTCTGTGAATTGAGTTCCATTGTCTGTGGTGATGGAGTAAGAACCCCAAACCTTGTAACAATATTCCTGTATAAGAATTTCCGACTTCTTTGAGCAGTAGCATTAGATAGGGGCTCTGCCTCAATCCATTTTATGAAGTAATCTATCCCTACAATTAGGAACTTGACTTGTCCCGATCCTTAGGGAAAGGGTCCGAGGAGGTCGAGTCCCCATTTTGCAAATGGCCAAGGTGATGTTACGCTGATGAGCTCCTCTGCTGGGGCGATGTGGAAGTTATCATTCTTTTGACATGGTGGGCATGTCTTAACAAACTCAATTGCTTCTTTTTTGTAGAGTTGGCCAAAAGAATCCTACCCGGAGTACCTTTTTGGAAAGAGCTCGTGTCCCCAGATAATTGCCACACATGCCGCTGTGTATTTCTTCAAGGACCTCCTTTGTATTAGAGATCGGCACACATTTTAATAGGGGTGTTGAAATTCCCCTTTTGTATAGGGTGTTGTTTATGATGGTGTAGTATTGTGCCTCTCGTCTCAACCTCTTCGTCTCCTTCTTATCTGTAGGGAGTGTCTCTGATTTGAGGTAATTGATTATGGGGGTCATCCATCCTTGATCCTGACCTGATATGGCTAGGACCTTTTCTTCCTCCGAGATTGATGGACTTTGCAATATTTCCTGGATGAGACTTCTATTATTGCCCCATGGTTTGGTGCTGGCTAATTTTGAGAGTGCATCAACTCGAGCGTTCTATTCCCGAGGTATATGGTGGACCTCATATTCCCCAAGTTGTTCGAGTTGTTCCCTGGTTTTGTCTAGGTACTTTTTCATGGTAGGGTCCTTAGCTTGAGGTGACTACTTGCGAATCGTTGAAGATGATAAGCTTTTAAACTCCAACTTCCTTAGCCAGTCTCAAACAAGCTAGTAATGGCTCATATTCGGCCTGGTTGTTTGAAGCAGGGAACTCGAATTTTAGGGAGAGTTCGATTTGGGTTCCTTGGTCACTTTCTATTATCACCCCTGTCCTACTTCCGGTTTTGTTTGAAGAGTTGTCTACATAGAGATCCCATTTTGTAGGAGTTCCTGGGGTGTCAGTATACTGAGCAATAAAATTGGCCAAATACTGTGACTTGATGGCTGTCCGAGCTTCATATTGAAGATCGAACTTAGATAGCTCGACTGCCCATTGTAGAATCCTTCCAGCTAACTCTATCTTCTGTAGAATGCCTTTTATGGGCTGGTTGGTCCGAACCCTGATGGTGTGAGCTTGAAAATACGGGCGAAGTCGTCTAGATGTTAGTATGAGAGCGTAGGCGAACTTTTCTATCCTTTTAATAGTTCAGTTCGGCCCCTTGTAGGGCTTTGCTGATGAAGTAGATGGGTTGTTGCCCACTTTCGTCTTCTCTGACTAGTGCTGAGGCTATTGCCCGACTTCCCACTGCGAGGTATAATATGAGTGCTTCTCCTTCCCATGGTCGAGTAAGAATAGGTGGTTGTCCTAGGAATTTTTTGAAATCCTGGAAGGCTTGCTCGCACTCTGTGGTCCATTCAAACCTTTTTCCCTTCCTTAGTGTGGCGTAAAAGGGGAGAGATCTTATGGCTGATCCGGCTAGAAATCTGGCCAAGGCTGCCAGTCTTCCATTGAGTTATTGTACTGCTTTAATGCAGGTCAGACTTTTCATGTTGAGTATAGTTCCACATTTATCCAGGTTTGCCTCAATTCCTTGTTTTGTTAGCATGAAACCCAGGAATTTGCCGGCTTCTACTGCAAAGGTACACTTTGTGGGATTAAGTCGCATGCTATACTTTCTGATGGTGTCGAACACTTTGGTGAGGTCGGACAGTAATGATTCCTCACTTTGTGTTTTTACCAACATGTCATCCACATATACCTCCATGAGTTTCCCGATATGGTCTGCGAAGACCTTATTCATTAGTCTTTAGTAGGTAGCTCCTGCGTTTTTGAGTCCGAATGGCATGATGACATAATAGTAGTTTGCTCTTGGGGTTAGGAATGAGGTCTTTTTCTTGAACCGGTGGGTACATTGGGATTTGATTATATCCTGAATAAGCATCCATGAAGGAAAGGTACTTGTATCCAGAGGAGGTATCTACTAGAGTGTCTATGCTTGGGAGTGGATAGGGATCTTTTGGGCAGGCTTTATTCAAATCGGTGTAATCAGTGCACATCCGCCATTTCCCATTTGACTTTTTTACCAATACAACGTTGGCTAGCCATAGTGGGTACTTGACTTCTCTTATGAATCCTGCCTCTAGTAGAGCTCGTACCTGTTCTTCCACAGGTTGGAATCTCTCTGGTCCGAGCTTCTGACGCTTCTGTTGTACTGGCCGAGATCCTGGGTATACTGCCAGTTTGTGGCACATTAGTTTGGGATCTATGCCCGACATGTCTGCGGCCTTCCATGCAAAGAAGTCGGCATTATCTCTTAGGAACTGTATCAGAGACTCCTTTATATCTCTTTTTAAATTCGCCCCAATATTTGTTGTTTTATCTGGGATATCTCCAATCTGGACTTCCTCGATCTCGCCCTCCGGTTGTGGACGAATTTTTTCCTGGCCTCGAACTCCTCCAAGTTCGATACTGTTGATTTCTTCTCCTTTGCCTCTAAGATTCAGACTTTCGTTGTAACAACGTCGCGCAATTTTCTGGTCTCCTTTTATCATGGCTATCCCTTCTGGGGTTGGAAACTTCATGCATAGATGTGGAGTCAAAACTACTATGGCAAGTTGATTTAACGTTGTCCAACCTATCAGGGCATTATAGGCTGAGCTCACGTCGACTACAATGTAGTCTATGTTGAGTGTCCTTGATCGGGTTCCCTTTTCAAAGGTTGTGTGTAGTGATATATATCCAAGGGGTTGGATTGGAGTATCTCCTAGTCCAAGCAAGCTGTTTGGATATGCTCTGATCTCTTTTTCTTGTAGGCCGAGTTTGTCGAAGGCGGATTTAAACAAGATATCTGCCGAGCTTCCTTGGTTCAGTAGTGTGCGATGGAGCTTGGTATTGGTCAATATGATAGTAATGACCATGGGATCATCATGTCCTGGGATGATGCCTGCAACGTCTTACTGGGTAAAAGTAATAGTAGGGATGTCGGGTGATCCTTCTCCTCCTCCAATGTGATATACTTCTTTAAGGTGCCTTTTGTGAGATAATTTGGAGATCCCTCCTCCTGTGAATCCTCCATTTATCATGTGAACGTGCCTCTCCGGGGTGCGGGGTGGTCGTTCAGCTCGTCTGACCTCTTCATCCCTTCTTTTTTTTCTGGGTTCCTCTGTTTTGTTGGCTAAGTACCAATCTAGTCGCCCCTCTCTTACCAATTTTTCTATGACATTCTTTAAGTCAAAGCACTCGTTTGTAGGATGTCCATAAATTCGGTGGTATTCACAGTATTCTGTCTGATTTCCCCCTCTTTTTTTGCTTTTGATTGGACGAGGTGGTGGAATTTTCTCATTGTGGCATACTTCTCGAAAAATGTCCACAAGAGACACCCGAAGAAGGGTATAATTGTGATATTTTTTAGGCTTATCTCTGTGTTGATATTCTTTTTTCCTGGACTCTTTATCCTTATCCCGGGAGGAGTAGGAAAATTCGGATTTTGAGGTCTCTCTTAACTGAGAATTTTCTTCCATGTTGATATACTTCTCTGCCTATTATTGCACTTCATTTAAAGATGTTGGGTGTTTCTTTAATATAGAGTGACTAAAGAGTCCTTCTTGCAGGCCATTGATGAGACCCATGATGGCTGCTTCTGTTGGTAGGCTTTGTATGTCTAGGCATGCTTTGTTGAATCTTTCCATGTAAGATCGAAGACTCTTCCGATCTCCTTGTTTGATTTCTAATAGGCTTGGGGTGTGTTTGGCTTGGTCCTTCTGAATGGAAAATCTAGCAAGAAACTTCTTGGCTAAGTCATCAAAACTTGTGATGGATCTGGAAGGCAGACTGTTGAACCACTTAATAGTTGTCTTGGTTAGGGTTGTCAGGAAGCCTTTGCAACGAATAGCATCCGAGGCATCGATGAGATACATTCTGCTTCTAAAATTGCTGAGATAATGGCTTGGATTGGAGGTATCGTTGTATGGGGTCATGTCGGAAGTTTTAAAATCCTTTGGAACTTTAGCGTTCATGATTTCTTTGGTGAAGGGATCTTGATCTTTCGGGGAGTTGTCCTCGTGTCTGGGTTGGATGGTTTTAGTTTTTAGGTCGGCTTTGAGTTTTAGGAGCTCGTCTTCTAACTCACGACGTCGCCTAGTTTCTCTTCGAAGGCTTCTTTCGGCTTTGCGCTGGAATTTGGCCTCCTGTTCGAGCTGCTTGAGCTGATTTTGTTGTTCTCGGAGGGCTTCTAAAATTTCTGTATTTGGAGAATGCTTTTCTCCATTTTGTTGAGGTGTGTCTTTGGGTGTGGTGTCTGCCTTCTTGTGCGGCGTCCTATTTTCTAAATCAAAGTTGTGATCGTTGTCAATGCCGTCTGCCATGATGATGGGATGACTTCTAGGTTCCCCGGCAATGGCGCCAATGTTCCGAGGGTTACTTGAAACTGAAGGTCGATCTCGGATGAGATCTGCGGTGGTAGTCATAGCTATCGTGTCTGACTTGTTGGATCTGGTAGAGCTAGAGATGCTGCTGATCCTTGGTCACCGGAGGGTGGTGGTACCTGCAAGAGACTCCGATGCTTAAGTTAGCATGGGCTTTAATCAGTTTTTTAGTAGAATCAGAGTATGAGTTATACCTGGGTGCTCTAGTGTATTTATAGTAGTGTGGAGTGACCTTTCTGGAGATAAGATAGTTATCTCATCTTATCTTATCTTTAAGTGAAGTCATCTTATCTTCTAGGGAGCCGCCTTATCTTTCTTTGCTTTGCCGCCTTTGAACTTGGGCTGTGCTCCTTTATTCGGGCCTACTTTGGGCTCTCCTATCGATTTGGCCGAACTCCTTGAGAGGAGGTCAGGTAATCCTGACCTGAAGAGGTCGGTCGACTTGTCTTCAATCAGCCCGGGTCATACAGCTCAACCCAGGGCATGAACAGGGACACAACCACAAAAAGAGACAAGAAATTGTGACAAACAATAAAACACTAGGGAAGCGAAAATTACCAGGCACACATCACAGCAAAAGAGTGCAGGGATCACCACAAAGATGCAAGCTTTTTCTGAAAATCATGAAAACAAAATGTCGAAAAGAAAGACACAATCTTTTTTCGAAAGGGTCAAGATTCTCAGAGACAAAATTAGTAAAAATCACATGCAACAGTGGAGACATACAAGAAGGTGACTAACAAAAACATAAAAGGGAAAGAAAATACCAACCTGTAGAGGAAGAAGAAGCAAGCGCAAGGGAAGGATCAGGAAGAAACAGCGACGAATCCACACCAACAATCACTTTCGAAGCAAGGAAAGGGGGAAGCACGAAGACGCGAAAATAGAGGGGGTAGAGGAGCGAAGCATTGCAGCTAGCAAAAGCGAAGAGAAAGGAGAGGAAAAACTGAAAGATGAGGCTTAAAAATTCAAAATGAAATGAAAAAGAGGGAGAAGACGGAACGACGAGAGGAGTTAATAAGCATTAAAACCCTCGCATGTTTCCAAGGAAAAAAATGCGTGCTACAAACAAGGGAAAGAAACGCTTCGCATTTTAAAGCAGAAAGGCTAACCTAACAGGAGTTCTACAAGAGATCGACAAAAGGCTAAATGCTCGAGCACGGCATCCCCAAAAAAGGGTCGACGTCTCAAAAACACGACCTCAAAGGAATGTCCAAGCTCAAGTAGGGGCACTGTTCATACCCTGGGTCGAGCTATACGACCCGGGCTGACTAAAGACAAAGCGAGCGACTTCTTTAGGTCAGGTCCCCCGACCTCTTCATAAAAGGGTTCGGCCAACTCACCATAAGAAGCCCAAACAGGCCCAAACAAAGAGACACAGCCCAATCTAAAGACAGCTAAAGCCTAGAAAGATAAAGTCGGTTCCCCTTAGAGATAAGATGAGTTCACTAAAAGATAAGGTAACTAACTTAACTTATCTAGAAAGGTCACACTACTATAAATATACTGGAGCACCCAAGTATAACTCATACTCTGATTCTACTAAAAACCTGCTTAAAGCCCGTGCTAATTTAAGCATCGGAGTCTCTTACAGGTACCACCACCCTCCAGTGACGAAGGATCAGCTGCACCGCCAAGTCCAACAAGTCGAACACGACAGCTCCGGCCACCACAGCAGATCTCATCCGAGATCGACCTTCAGTTTCAGGTAACCCATGAAACAATTGGTGACTATAAAGGTAAGTGTTTGGGTTTCATTTGGGTGCATTGTAGTGATGGTGTAAAAAAGTCATCAAGAAAATATAAACAAAAACCTACTAGGAAAAGCAAACAAACAACCAAAAAGTGCTATTTACACTATTAACATATTCACAACAACTAAAAGATATAACACCGTTTGCACTCCCCGGCAACGACGCCAAATTTTATGAGAAGAACTATTGTTAGTTTAGATTTTCACAAAATAGAATTCCATCATTGAAAGTATAGTCTAGACCAACAATTAATTCCCAAATCAAATGTTTAAATTCAAATCGAATCACCGAGAGTAATGAAACCTCGAGTCTTTCTCCCTAGGAATGCAAATGATGTGTTTTTCTTGCGGTTGTTAAGAGGACAAAAAGGGTTTTTGAATTAAAGAACAAAATATTAAAAGAACTAAGCAATAAAAGAACCAAGAGATGATCAAAATTGTAATTAAAGCAAGTAAAGATAAAATGAGATCAAAACTAGTGAAAATGCAAGGGATGCAATAAAGAGCCTTGACTTGGGAATGAGAATCCAAGGAATCCTATCATCACCATAACCACAACTATGGTAATTATGATGAGTCAATCTCGCCTAGTCAACCCCAACCATCGAGGAGTAAGTCAAGTAAGCATAATTGACCTTAATCCATAAGTCCTAACCAACTTACCAAACTAGTTGATAAAAAGCTAGCGTCAATGGAAACAAGAGTCAACTAACTACCCAAGAATTACCACTAAATGTTAGACATTATGACTCTAGTATCCTAGGAACTCAAAGCACAAGCCAATGTGGTATCTACTCAAAATCTAAGGTTGGCATTTTCACAAACACCTTGTGTGCATAAAAGTAAAACATGGAAAATTGTAAAGGAAAATGAAAACTATAACCAACTATCAACAAAACCAATCATGAACAAGCAATCAAACATAAAGGAAGCATAAAACATAAAATTCATTGATCAAAATTTCAAGAAACACAAAATTGCAAATATGAACAAGTAACTTGAACCAAAAGGGAATGAAAGTAAAGACAATGTAATTAAAGAGGAAATTTAGAGTACTTACAATTAAAGAAGCAAAATCCAAAAGAAAAGCTTGCTATAAAATGCTACAATGGAGATGGAAATTGAAATGAAACCCTAAGAGAGCAAAGTTACACTACTCCTACTCCTAATACTATGAAAAACTTGTAAAAAAAACTAAAACTAAACCTAATGTATGCTAATATTGATATGTGTTGATTCTCCCCTCATATAGCACTTCAAAATCAGCATCCAAGCCTTCCAAAATGGCCCAAAAGGGACCTGTGCGGACGCACAGATGTGTGCGTCTGCACACTTGGCTGAATGTTGACCTGTGCGTACGCACAGGTGCTTGTGCGTACGCACACATGAAAATTCTCGCTTGCGCGCACGTATGCAGGGCTGTGCACACGCACACTTTGATGTATGCTCTTTTCCTTGTTTTCTTCATGTTTTCTCCCTTGTACATGCTTCCTTCCACTTTTGGCTATCCATTCTTGCCTCCAAGGCCTGAAAACACTCAGCAAACATGTCATGGCATCGAATGGAATAAAAGTGGAATTAAATTGCTCATTTCAAGCACAAAATTGCATGTTTTCATATTTAGGTTCAATTTAGGGGCAAAACACAAAAGTATGCTATTTTAGTGCTTAAGTGTGAGTTCATGTGCTAGAATCCATCCAAATTAAGTCAAAATATATCAGTAAATATGGACTCATCAGAGATACAAGGGAAGGATTTGTATACCGGATGTCGGGAGTTTGAGGCAAGACTTATTGTCAGAAGCTCATAAGAGTGGGTTTTCCATTCATCCCAGAAGTATGAAGATGTATTATGACTTAAAGAAGATGTTCCGGTGGCCTGGGATGAAAGGTGATGTAGCAACAGTGGTATCCAAGTGTCTGACGTGTCAGAAAGGAAAGATAGAGCATCAGAAACCATCAGGAATGCTACAACCACTTGAGATTCCTCAGTAGAAGTGGGAAGGAATTGCAATGAATTTTGTAACCGGTTTATCGAGGACTAGGTCAGGATTTGACGCGGTTTGGGTTATCGTGGATCGCTTAACCAAATCCACTCATTTTCTGCCTATCCAAATAAGTTGTTCAATGGAGGAGTTGGCAAAGTTGTATATCAAGGAGATAGTAAGGTTGCATGGTGTGCCATCGAGCATAGTATCGGACCGTGATCCCCGATTCACATTAAGGTTTTGGGGAGCTTTCCAAAGAGTTTTTGGTACAAAGCTATGTCTCAGTACCGCATATCATCCGCAAACTGATGGACAGTCGGAAAGGACTATTCAGATGTTAGAAGATATGCTTAGAGCATGTGTATTGGATAAACCTGGAAGTTGGGATCGTTACATGCCATTGGTGGAGTTTGCGTACAACTATAGCTTTCATGCGAGCATTGAAATGGCTCCGTATGAAGCCTTGAATGGATGGAAGTGCCAATCTCCACTTTGTTGGTATGAATCACGTGAAGTGAGCATTTTGGGTCCTAATTTGGTAGCAGAGACTACTGAAAAGATTAAGAAGATACGAGAGAGAATTCTAACTGTTCAGAGTCAATAGAAGAGCTATGCAGATCAGAGAAGGAAACCGTTAGAGTTTGAAGTGGGAGAACATGTATTCTTGAGGGTTACATCGACGACTGGGATCGGAAGAGCGATTAAGACTAAGAAATTGAATCCGAGGTATCTAGGACCATTTGAGATTCTAAGGCGATTCGGACCGGTGGCGTATCAAGTAACCTTGCCGCCTCATTTGTCTAACTTACATGACGTATTCTACGTGTCACAACTTCGTAAGTACACATCAGATGTGGCTCATGTGTTGGAACCTAAGTCGGTCGAGTTGAGGGAGAACTTAACTTTCCAAGTAACGCCAGTGAGAATTGATGACACTTGTGTGAAGAAGTTGCGAGGAAAGGAAGTTTCATTGGTTAAAGTTGCTTGGGAGTGAGCAGGAGTTGAAGAACATACTTGGGAATTGGAGACTGAGATGCGTAAGGATTACCCCAAGCTTTTCTTAGGTAATTGCTAAATTTTGAGGGCAAAATTTCTTATTTGGTGGGGAGAATGTAAGAACCGCGACTAATTAACCGCTTAATTAGTCAATTAATATTGATCAAAATAGAGTCCAAAAATTTAGAGTTAGAATTTGAAGATGTGGATATGATTTTTGGACTCAGTAGGTTTTTCTGAGTTAGAAAATGTGTTTTTTGCGGAAAAATCATGAAAAACCATGAACTGGCAGTCAAACCAGTTGAACCGGTTCAAGTCCACCCGGTACTGCGCGAGAAAAATGTGAAAACAGTCAAAAACCTTAGAAAAATATTAGAAGTTGAAAACCGGGAGTTAATTTTAAAGGTTTGGCCCGAAGTTGGGCCAAACGAGCTAAAAATGTAATGGGTTGGACCGGGCCAAAGTTGGGCCCAAGCCCAACATATATAAGGGTTCATTTAATGAACCCACTTCAGCACAAACTCTTAAACACAACAAAACACAGCTGAGGAAGAGAGGAAGAAGAAATCCCCATGAGCAATATTCATTGTCAACTTCACAAGCTCATATTTGAGCTATAGAGCTCCGATTGCCGCACCATTTATGGCTACGCGCTCCTTGTGAAGAGCTCTACAAAACCCACCCAAGAAACTGGTAAGGAAAGCTCGAATCCCCCTCAGTTCTTCTCTTCAAAATTTCGAGTTTTTAGGGCTTTAGATTAAGTGAGTCTTTGTGATTTTGGATGTTTAGGTTCACTCTAATCCTTGCTTAGCATTTTGATAACTGAAGGGTTTCTAATTACTCAACTCAAGCCAAGAGGAGAAAAATCTACTCTAACATCCTTCCAAGCATTTTGTCAAACACTTGGAAGGCTTAAAAGGAAAGCATGGTAAATTGACAACAAGAGTATTAAATCTACAACTACCCAATTATGAAGAAACAATAACAACAACTCAATTAAATAACAAAGGAATATAAAACATAAATTGAATTAAAAGGAAAGCCAAATCCAACAATAGTCCATCATGCAAGAGAAACATCAAAAGGGAAATTGACATGGAAACTAAGAGAACAAGGATGTAACAACAAGAATTTGAAAGAAAAACAAAATGAAAACATGAAATTAAACCTAAATATAAGAAGAGTTAACCTAATCCTAACCTAATTCTAGAGAGAAGAGGGAGCTTCTCTCTCTATAAAACTAACTAAAGGCTCATCATAATTCCTCCAAGTGCTTCTTCCTTCACCCCCGTTGAATTCTGCATGTAATAGGCTCAGAAAATGAGTTGGATTTGGGCTTAGGAAGCTCAGAAATTGCCCCCAGCGTTTTCACTTTAATGAGGTCACGTGCGAGCTACGACGCGTATGCTTGGGTCACGCGTACGCGTCGATTGGCATTTTTACTTCCCATGCGTACGCGTCATGTCACGCATATGCGTCGCCATGCGACTTCATATTCACGCGTGTGCGTCATTCCCCGGCAACATTTTGATACGCGATATTTTGTCAGAATATAATTTTTCAATAGAATTATGTCGTGAGTATAGTCTAAACCAACAAGCTATAACGCATCAAACATAGAAAATGTGTCACCACAATTCAAAATCAATAATCAGGAGTAGAGTCCCGAGTCGTTCTCCCTAGGAGTTGCCCTAAGATGCACATCATTGGTTAGGAGTTCTCTTGGTAGTTTGAAGTTGAGTACAAGAAAAGTAAATGAACATGAATGAAAGCAATGAGAAATTAGTAATTGGACTAAGGGAAACAAGAACTTAAGCTAGCAAGTGAATGATTATCAATCAATGTAAAATCCTTAACTAGGGTTGGGAATTGGAATTCCTATCCTCATTGCCTCCAACAATTGTGATAAGAATTGGTTATTGCTCCACTTAGTTAACCTCTAACTATGAAGGAAAGTCAAGTGGAGATAATCAATTTGAGTCCACAAGTCCTAGTCAAATCCCAAAGAAAGACTAGAGTTAGTGTCATTCAAATCAATTAGCAATGTCCAATTATCAATCAACAAAAGGCTTGGACAATTCAAGTGTCTCCAATTATCCAACCCCTAAGCCAAGAGTGAAAATCTACTCCATAGCTATAGTTGACATTTTCTCAAACACTTGGTGAACAAGAATGAAAGGCATTGTGAAATTGAGAAGAGAAATTGAATTTAAACTATCTAATACAAGCAATCAACAACAATAAAGCAATTAACAACAATGAACAAGAAATTTCTCAATGCATTAATAGAAATCAAAGTAACAAGATCCAAATCCAAGATCTAAAATACTAGAGTAACAAGAACACTAGATTGAGAGTAGAAGAGTGAGATCTACAAATTAGAACAAAATAAAATTAAATCAAATTCAGATCTAACCAAAGGATCAAAGTGAAATTAAAATTGAGAAAGCCAAAACCTAGAGAGAAGTTATAGTTTCTCTCTCTAGGAACACGAACTCCCCAAAACTCTAGCTAGAAAAGTGTCTAATGTGTCAATCCCCCTTCAAGTCTTGGTCCCTTGGGTCTTTTCCCTCCAGAATTCAGCTCAAATTGGGCCTAGAGCTCCTCAGAAATCGCCAGCCATGATTTCACTAAAGAAGTCACGTGCCGAGCGTCACGCGTACGCGTAGGTCACGCGTACGCGTCGATGAGAATTCTGCCCAGCCACACTTATGCGTCCATTTTTGCGTGCCTATCCCAGATCCAAGCTCCCACATGTGCGCGTCGGTCACGCGTGCACGTCGGTGCTAATGCTCCAAAGCTCCATTTTTCATGCTCCTTCCACTTATGCATGCTTCCTTTCCCTCTTCTAGACCATTCTTGCCCCTATCAACTCTGAAATCACTTAACAAACAGATGACGGCATCGAATGGTAATAGAGAGTGATAAAAATATAGCTTATTTAGGGCCTAAAAAGCACGTTTTCAACCATTAAGCAAAATTGGGAAGGAAACACAAAACTATGCATTTTATATGGATAAATGTGATAGAATGTTGATAAACCCCCCTAAATTCTACACAAAATAAACCCTAAAATTGGGGTTCATCAAATCACTCTACACTTAAACCAAGCATGTCCTCATGCTAAAAGGGATTGAAAGACCAAAGAATCATAGGAGAATGGGAATTTATTAAATTGGAATTACCTATATGGATGCAACTAATGTAAATGTATCTATATACTTGGTCAAAGGTAAATCAACTTTCAAGAATGTATATGAGCACATAGGGCCAAAATGACAAAATAATTCTTGACTCTACCAATTCAAATATCAAATTGGAGTGTATACAACTTGCATGAAGAAAGCTCGTGAAAGCCGGGAACAAGGAATTGAGCATCAAACCCTCACCGAAAGTGTTTGCACTCTATCCTCTCTAGTGTTTAGGGTTGACCACTCAATTCTCCTCTAATCATGTTTTTTCCGATTTGTTTATCATCTAACAATCAACAACTATCCAATGCATGCAAACACCTATCATGAGGTCTTTTCATAGGTTGTAATGGGGCTAGGGTAGAGGTAAGGATGCATATATAGCTAAGTAAGCTCAAGATTTGAATCTTTGATTAACATAAGCTTCCCACCTAACCTATATAACAACCTATGGAAATCCAATATAAGCCTAACTACCCATTTTTCTCTTCTTCACACATTCATGCATTTTTTTTCTTTATTACCCCCATATGCATTGATTACTATTGAACCTTACTTTGGGGCATTTTGTCCCCTTTTTATTTCTTTCTTTTTTTTCTTTTTCTCTCTTTTTTTTATATTTTTTTTATTTTCCCTTTGTATATTTTTCTTCTTTTCTTTCTTTTTGAACTATAAAAATATACAAGAACATCAATGCACATGGCTTCACATTTAACGCATGAATATGTACCCAATTCTCAAGATCTTCAATGAAAATTCTAAACACCCTTTTACCTCAACCAATGTCCTAAGTTTTCCCACACTTGAATGACATATACTCACTAGCCTAAGATATTCAAAGATCCAAATAAGGACATTTATTGTTTTTCGCTTAAAGGCTTGTAATGTGTTGAAATTAAGAACCGAGGGGTTAAAATAGGCTCAAAGTTGGCTAACAATGGTTGATGAAAGGTAGGCCATTTGGGTAAGTGAGATAAATGAAATGATGGCCTCAATCATATAAATGCATGTCTACATGGAATAATGGATATAAAGAATCAAACAAATCAAAGATCACAATCATAGAAGGAGAATGATCACATACAAGAATGAAAATAAGTGATTATAAGATGTAACCACACAATTAGGCTCAATTCTCACATGCTTGTATTCTTAGCTCAAAAACCATGTTCCAAAATTCATTCTTAAGCAAGATTGACACAAAAATTTTCAAAAATTGGTAGGGTGCCCAAAAAATAGTTTCTTGGAAGATAAGTCATCACCATAACCAAGTAGTCCTAACATGCAAAAAAATGTTCAAATACAAAAACTAATCATGCAATCTATTCTAACTAACGAAAACAAAAGTCAAAATCATGGGTGTTGAAAAGAAAAAGGGTACCTACGCAAGTCGGTAACCGATCTCCCCACACTTAGAAGTTTGCACGGTCCTCCGTGCCAAAGGTGATACGCAAAGGGGGATTCGGGTCGCCACTTCCATCATACGTACCTTAAGTGCTTGCTTTACTGTGGTCCGAAGCGGATGTGGAAACGTCCGGCTCTTCCATAGGCGGGTTGACACAACCCCAAAGCTTCTTTATATAAGCAAATCGGCGTTTGTTTCGCCGCTCATATTGATCTATCTTCTCATGGAGCTCCAAAAGCAGTTGATGGGTTGACTTTGGTGGTGCGGATGAAGTGGTAGGAATAGCGGAGGAAGGGGCTTTGTCTAGGCTCATGGTGTCTATAGGACGCTGAAGATGATTCCCGCTCGGGACGATAACGCCCTTTGCCGGAATTGTTGCTATCATGTCCGTAGCCTCGCGGGGGACACCAGCAGCAGCAACCAAATCGGATACCAAGGCGGGAAATGGAAGATTACCCTTGGCATGGACCTGACCCATCGCTTGTCGGATGAGGAGAAGGATGTTGACTGTCCTCTCCGTGAGTATGCACCAGACAATGAGGGCTAGATCCGCTGTGATGGAGGACTTATGAGTGCTTGGGAGCACGTAGTGAGATAAGATCTGGGCCCATGATCGAGCCTCCACTGTAAGCGCGCGTGCGTCAAGCCACTTAGGCCGCATCCTGAGTCTCCTATTGGTCCAAAACGTCTCTGGTTGGCTAGTGACTCGAAGGTTCGAGTCCCAATCAAACCCAAATTCATTCCGCGGATGTAGGACCTCTTGGTAACCATCCATTTCCTCCGGTACCGGTAAAACATTAAGCGCTCACTGAATAGCCTCTTCTGAAATTGGAACTTGCTTCCGGCATACATAGATTGACTGAAGAGAAGGGAAGTGGTAGTTGGAGTAGAACTCCACCACCCAAGAAAGGTTGGTCTCCTGTAGTTTCCGCATTAGAAATCCCATTACCGCCACTCTATGCGGGGCATCACATACTGAGCAATGTGGTCCGGAGGGGCGAGTAGATGCTCGGAATGATAGTTCCTTTCAACCATGGTAGGGAACATAACCTCACAGAAGCGGTACGGAAACCTTGTGGGGTCCCTTTCCGGATTGCCCTTCTCTTGTTCATCAATATGAACGGTTCTTTGCCTTCTTAGAAAGGGGCTTAGCTCCTAGTGTAGGGTGCGCCTTGGAGGTTGATTTTTGGGGTGCCCTTTTTGTGGCCGGTTTCTTCGATGCCTTCTCCTTGCCTTTTTTGGTGGCCATCCTGAAAAAGAAAGGAAAAGAGGAAACATTAAACCCAAAGAATTAACACTCGAAAAATAACATGCAAGTGAAAATTAAAGCCCAAAAGGAATAATGCATCTTGAGGACGTGAGAGCTGTAACATATGAACAAGACAATAAGAAAATTATGGGGCATAACACTTAGCATGGGATACAAGAGTGAGTGAGGCATGTTGTATAAGACATGAGAAGGATAAACCCAAGCATCTAGAATCATACAAAGTAGCACATACAAGAAGAATAATGAGCACAAGAGAGTCATGCGCCTACTCTAACTCCAAGACAATGAAGCATGGAATAGGATAAGTTGGAGTTAGAGAGGGTGAACTCACAAATTTTGCAATACGCTATAAGAAAGCAAGTCAAGGGAATGAGCATAAGAATAGTCAACATGAAGAATGGTAAGCTCAATGCACATAAAGGAGAGGCAAGTGTATGAGAAAGAAGCACTAAGTTGAAAGCATAAAGTCAAATTGAACCAAAATGGTATAGGTGCCTTTCAACAAACACTTGGTGTGCAACATTCAAACAATGAGCAAGTAGGAAAAATTTAAACATGTAAAAACCCCAAATGAAATACCAAACAACAAAGCAACACCACATAGTCACAAAGGGATCAATAGATATCAAAAGGACCCATCAAAGCAAGAAAGAACTCAAAATTCAACACCCATGGAAAATAGGAAATGAAAGAAAGCAAACAAGCAAGAATCAATTAAGAAAAATGCAACCAAAAGGAAAAGAAAGAGAAAAACTAAATGCAACTAGTAAGAGAAAAATTTAAAATAAGAGACAAAAAAAAGAAGAAGGAGTAGGAGTAAAACCTTGAGAAGAAGAAGAAAGCAATGTGGAGTGTAGGTTGAAAATGGGAAAAGAGAGGGAAAGGAAAGAGAGGAGAGAGAAAATATGGGACCACCGGTGGTGGTGCTCGCCGGTGGTTGTGGGTGGAGACAAGGTGGTAGAAGATGGGAGAAGAAGGGAGGAAGTAATGGAAGAAGAGAGTTGAAGAAGCAAATCAAAAACAGGGCGCGCTGTGTAGTAGTGGCGTCTAGGATGCGACGCGTGCGCACGCTCCACGCGTACATGTGGAGGGATGGAAAAGAGAAGTAACGCGTAAGCGTCCCCCACGCGAGCGTTGTGCCTCGAGCACAAAGTAGGCATGAAGGAGGCACAACTCTCTGGTTTTTCTACCAAGAATTGGCTGAAGCGCAAATGACGCATGTGCATCCTTTATGCACACGCATGGATGGCAACATTGGCGACTGACACGTAAGCATTGCCTACGCTTACGCGTGGGTTGCAGTCGTGCCGCTGGCACAGAGAAGGCACAAGTCTCTGGTTTTTGTACCAGAGATTCCAAAATTTGCAAGCGATGCGTATGCGTGGGTATGCAAAGTGAAAAGGGATGCGTAAGCGTCGCTGATAAACCACTATTTTATAGTTTATCTTGTGCTAATTTGAGTGGTTTTTATCAGCTTTTCACCCACTTATTCATATGATTTGCATGTTTTACATTTTCTTTCCTAATCTTGTGCTATGATTGAAAACATGTTTCCTGGGCCTTTAAATTGCTAATTTTAAATCCTCTCTTATTACCATTTGATGCCGTGATATGTGCGTTAAGTTATTTCAGAGATTACAGGGTAGGAATGACTTAGAGAATGGAAAGGAAGCATGCAAAAATGGAAGGAATACAAGAAATTGAAGGAACTGCTAAAGCTGTCCAGCCTGACCTCCTGGTACTAAATCGACCATAACTTGAGCTACAGAGATCCAAATGACGCGGTTTCATTTGCGTTTGAAAGCAAACGTCCGGCGCTTCGCAACGATATATAATTTGCGATAGCTGCCTCAAAGCCAGATGATGCAAACGCGTGGATCACGCGGATGCATGTCCTGGAAAAAATGCAATCCACGCAAACGCGTGGACGACGCCTCCGCGTCACTTTGCCGCGACCTGAACGTAATAGAAATCGCTGGGGGCAATTTCTGGGCTATTTTTGACCCAGTTTTCGGCCCAGAAAACACAGATTAGAGGCTATAAAGTGGGGGAATGCGTCCATTCATTAACAGATCTTCCATTATTCACCTTTCATAAATTAGATGTAGTTTTTAGAGAGAGAGGTTCTCTCCTCTCTCTTAGGTTTTAGGATTAGGATTCCTTTTAAAGGATTTAAGATTTCAACTTCCTCTCAAGTTCAATATTCCTTTTATATTTTTATTTATTCTAATGCTTTTATTCATATCTGACTCATGTTACCAATTTGGCTTATGAATTCTTCGTATTTAGATTTGAATATTTTATTTAATATAATTTTAGGTATTTCAGATTTGACTTTGCTTTGCTTTATTTATATGAATGCTTTTAATTTAATTTAGATTTTTCCCTTTTGGCTTTGGTTGATTAATTGGTAACTCTTGAGTTGTCAAACTCATCGTGATTGATAATTGTTATTTTTGCTAATTGAATTGAATTCCGATAACTCTAGTCTTTCCTTAGGAGTTGGCTAGGACTTGAGGATCTAACTAATTAGTCCACTTGACTTTCCTTTGCTTTAGTAAAGGTTAACTAAGTGGGATTAAAACTCAATTCTCATCACTATTGATAAGGACAACTAGGATAGGACTTCCAATTTTCACACCTTGCCAAGAGTTTTATTAGATATTAATTTATTAATTCCTGCAATTTATTTTCCTTGTTCAAACCTTTCAAAACCCAAAATTCTACCTTTTCCATAGCTAATAATAATTCATACCTCCCTGCAATTCCTTGAGAAGACGACCTGAGGTTTGAATACTTCGGTTTATAAATTTTATTCGGTTTGTTACTTGTGACAACCAAACATTTGTACGAAAGGATTTTCTGTTGGTTTAGGAGCTATACTTACAACGCGATCACATATTGGTGAAAATTCTTTACCGATAGGACATCCGATCGTCAGTCGCCCATGCTTACGCATTGGTTGCTGTTGTGCCGCAAGCACAAAGCGGGCGCAACAAAGGCCCAACTCTCTAGTTTTAGTACCAGGAGTTGTAAAAAAATGCGTCGACGCATAAGCATGAAGTACACTTGCGCGTCGAGAGAGCTTTTTTTTCATACACATGAGAAGGGGAAATTATAGCACAAATTGGTAATAATGCATGCTAAAAGGTTCAAAATCACCCAAAACTTCATGTAACACTCAACCTTAAGCATTTCTTCAACATCTCAATTCAATCAAACCACTATCAATGAACTTCTCATGAGCAATTTAACAAAAATTCAAACAAAACAAGAGTACTTGAGCAAACTCACAAAATCAAGCAATCACAAAATTCACAAAGACTCAAAAAACTATATTGAAGAACTATTTACAAAGGAAGATCATACCATGGTGGGGTGTCTCCCACTAGCACTTTTCTTTAACGTCCTTAAGTTGGAGGGTCATGAGCTCAAATTTCTTCGCCTTTGGGTGCATCCTCAAGAAGGAACACTTCAATCTCTTTGTTGCTTTTCATCTTCTCTCCATGGTAAAGCTTCAGACGATGACCGTTAACCTTGAGAATTGTGGGGCTTGAAGGGTGACTCAAATGGAAGACACCATATAGCTCAGCTTTCTACACCCTATAAGTTCCTTCCAACCCTAATCTTAACTTGCCTGGCATCAACCTCAATATTGAGTTATAGAGGAGGACTAGGTCCCCAGCCCTAAACTCTCTCCTTTTGTTGTTTCTATCATGCACTGCTTTCATCCGCTCTTTGTAGAGCCTTGAATTCTCATAGGCTTCCAACCGAAGACACTCAAGCTCCACCAACTGTAATTTCCTTTCGATTTTGGCCCCCCAAAACCTGAGTTGCATTCTTTTACGGTGAAATAAGCCTTATGCTCTATCTCCACCAGAAGATGGCAAGCCTTCCCATAGACCAACCCGAACGTGCTCATACCAATCGGCGTCTTATAAGCCGTCTGGTAGGCCCAAAGCGCATCGCCGAGCTTAGAACTCCAATCCCTCCTATGAGGCTTTGCAATCTTTTCCAATATGAGCTTGATTTCCTGATTGGAGACTTTGGCTTGGCCATTTGTTTGGGGTGATATGCTGTGGCCACTTTGTGAATGATACCATACTTTTTCATCAACCCTGTCATCCTTTTGTTGCAAAAATGAGAGCCTTGATCACTCATGATTGCTCGTGGTAATCCAAAGTGACAAATAATGTTATTGCGAAGAAAAGAAAGAACCACATTAGCATCATCAGTTCGGGTGGAAATCGCCTCCACCCACTTGGAAACATAATCAACAGCTAGCAGAATATATATGAAACCATTAGATTTTGGAAAGCGGCTCATGAAGTCAATACCCCAAACATAAAAAATCTCGCAAAGCAACATTGTTTGTTGGGGTATCTCATTCTTCTTGGAGACATTTCCAAACCTAAGGCATTGTGGACAAGAGCTACAAAAGAGAGATGCATCCTTGAAGAGTGTAGGCCACTAAAATCTGCAATGCAAGACCTTTCTAGCCGTTCTTTGAGGACCAAAATGACCACCACCCTCAGAAGAGTGGTAAGCCTCCAAGATAGGCTAAAATTCGGATTGGGGGATACACCTTCTAGTTACTTGATCAGCACCACATCTCCACAAGTAGGGGTCATCCCATATATAATATTTGGATTTGCTTTTGAACTTATCCTTTTGATGTTGAGAAAAATTAGGAGGAAAGGTGCGAACAACCAAGTAATTAGCAATAGGTGCATACCAAACGATCACCTCGGATATTGCTAGCAAGCCCTCAAGAGGAAATGTATCATTGATAGGAGTGCAATCGCCCTTTGTATGCTCAAGGCAACTCAAGTGGTCCGCCACTAGATTTGAGGAACCACTCCTATCTTTGATCTCTAGATCAAATTCTTGTAATAGCAACTCCAACCGGATTAACCTTGGTTTCGATTCTTTTTTGGCCAACAAATACTTCAAAGCCGCATGATCCGACTATACTACCACCTTAGAGCCAAGTAAATAAGCCCGAAATTTATCCAAGGCAAAGACAATTGCTAACAATTCCTTCTCGGTGGTAGTATAGTTGGACTGCGCTCCATCTAAAGTCTTAGAGGCATAGGTAATAACATAAAGATTCTTACCCTCACGCTGAGCTAGCACCGCTCCTACCGCATAGTTTGAGGCGTCACACATGATCTCGAATGGTCTAGTCCAGTCCGGCCCTCTCACTATAAGAGCTTGGGTCAAAGCAATTTTCAACTTGTCAAATGCCTCCATGCACTCTTCACTCAAATCAAATTCCACATCATTTTGCAAAAATCGAGAGAGAGGTAATGCCAACTTACTAAAGTCCTTAATGAACTGCTGGTTAAAACTTGCATGACCAAGAAATGCACAGACTTCCCTCACAGAAGAGAGGTAAGGCAAACCAGAAATAACATCGACCTTTGCCAGATCAATAGAAATTCCATCATTAGAGATAATGTGCCCTAAAACAATACCTTGTCTTACCATAAAGTGGCATTTCTCAAAATTAAGCACAAGGTTTGATTTAGTACACCTCTCTAATACTTTTGCAAGATTGTCTAGACGAAGATCAAAGGAATCCCCATAAATACTAAAATTGTCCATAAACACCTTCATGCAATGCTCTAGAAGATCCACAAATATACTCATCATACAACTTTGGAACGTAGCCGGTGCGTTGCACAAGCCAAATGGCATTCTGAAGGGGCATGTGAAGGTAATTTTCTCTTGATCTTCCAAAGCATTGTGGATTTGAAAATAACCAGAATAGCCATCTAAGAAACAGTAATGAGATTTACCAGACAATCGTCAAGCTTTTGATCGATGAAAGGCAATGGGAAGTGATCCTTCCTAGTGGCTAAGTTCAAACGCCGATAGTCAATACACACCCTCCATGAGTTTTGGACCATTGTGCCTATAAGCTCTCCATTCTCATTCTTGATTGTAGTAACACCAGATTTCTTTGGAACCACTTGGACAGGACTTACCCACTCACTATTCGAAATCGGATAAATAATGTCGGCTTCTAATAACCGGGTGACCTCCTTTTTCACAACCTCTAGAATGGTGGGATTTAGATGCCTTTAAGGTTGCCTAACGAGTTTGGCTCCTTCTTCTAGGAGAATTCGGTGTTCACATACTTGAGGGCTTATGCCAACCAAGTCCGCCAAGCTCCACCCAATAGCCTTTTTATTTCTCCTCAAGATGTAAAGCAACTTCTCTTCTTGTTGGAACGAGAGCTCCTTTGCAACAATTACTGGGAGCTTTTGGCCATCTTCAAGAAAGGAATATTTTAGGTAGGATAGAAGTGGTTTCAAATCTACATTTTGTTCATGACTCGGCACTCGGTCATCCAGTAGCAATGGGGGTGATAAGGCATCTTCTTCACATACATGGGGGTTCCCCACACTTGGACTTTGAATTATACTTTTCTCATCAAAACCATCATGATGGACTTCGGCCACCACATTATCAATCATATCACACCAAAAAATAGAGTGATCTTCCGGTGGATGTCTCATGGCTTCATCAAGATTAAAGCTCACCATTCTTCCATCGATCTCAAAAGAATAGGTACCCGAAAAAGCATCCAATTAGAACCGGGAGGTCTTCAAAAATGGCTTCCCAAGCAAGATAGATGAAGTCCTTCCGGAATCACTAGGGGGTATCTCAAGAATATGAAAATCAATCGGAAAGACCAATCCCTTTATACTCACTAGAACATCCTCCGCAATACCAACTACGGAAATTATGCTTTTATCCGCCAAAACAAACCAGGCGGCCAACCGTTTCAATGGTGGAGGCTTTAAGACCTCATAAATAGACAAAGGCATAATGATCACACAAGCGCCGAGGTCACACATACAATCAACAAAATGTATCCCATCTATGGTGCAAGTGACTAGGCAAGGGCCGGGGTCACCACACTTTTCTGGGATATCACCCATCAAAGCCGAAATGGAGCTTCCCAATGGAATAATTTCTAATTTATGGATATTTTCCTTGTTCATGCACAAAATCCTTTAGAAATTTTGCATATTTAGGGACTTGGTGGATAGCATCAAAAAGAGGTATGGTTACCTCAACCTTGTTGAATATCTCCACCATTTTGGGATCTAGCTCAACTTGCTTCTTGGTCTTTGATGGATGCGATTCACACCAGTTTGGATTTTCACACTTAAGATAACTTTTGTTGCAAGTATAGACCAAACTGGCAATTTAAATCCCAAACATCAAAGTTTAAAATTTCTAATTAATCGAGAGTAATCAAATCACAGGTCGTCTTCCCTAGGAACTAATACCAACAAGTGCACAACTTTGGTTGCAAGAACAAAGGGGGTTTTCAATGATAAGGAAGCAATAAAGAAATAAAAGAACAAGACAAAATTGTAATTAATAAACTAATAAAGGAATAAAAGAACTATGTATGTAATATAAACAAGTAAGGCTAAAAAGTAATGGAAAAGTGGTTCAAAACATAAATGAAACCTTGACTTGGGATGAGTTATGGAATCCCTTCCTTTTCATAACCACAACTATGATAATTATGATGGATTAATCTCACTAAGTTAACCCTCACATCGGAGAGTAAGTTAAATGAGCATAAATGTTCTTAACCCACAAATCCTAGCTTGCTTGCTAATTACCTTAGCAACAAGTTAGCGTTAGTGGGAACAAGAACAATTAACAACCCAAAAATTATCACTAAATGTTGGACATTATGGCTCTAGTAATCCATACACTCATTTTCCCCAAGCCAAGGGGTGAAAATTACCCCATAATCAAAATGAGCATTTCATCAAACACATAGAGGGCATAAACATAAAACATGGTAAAATTGGGAAATTGATAAAAACTATGAACCATAAATGATAACAAGCAACAAAAATAACTCAACAAACATAAAATAAGCATCAAACATCAAATTCATAAACCAAATGCATATATTGATAAAGGAAAGTAAAATAGAAGAAAGTGTAGAACAAGTAGTGTAATAAAAGAGGAATTAAAGGAATACTTACAATGAGATAGCAAAATCCAAGAACAAAATTGAAGTATAAAATGCTACATTGAAACCCTAATTAAAACCCTAAGAGAGAAAACCTAAACTAAACAACCCTAAAACTACTCCTAAAAATTATTCTCTGAAGTATGGTAGTGTATAGTATGATATATGGTTGCTTCCCCCTTCAAATATGCTCCAAAGCCTTCAAAAATGGGCCAAAAAGCCCCCAAAACGTGAGTCCATGTGCAATTTTAATGGGGGCACACACTGGGACCTGTGCGGATGCACAGGTCTGTGTATGGGTACACTTGCTGATTTTCCTCCTGTGCGTGGGCACAGACCTGTGCGGACGCACAGGTCCTGATTTCCATTCTGCCCTGAGCATGGGCACAGCCTGTGCGTGGGCACAGGTGCTGATTTTGACCCCTATGCGTGGGCATAGAAGTTGTGCGTGGGCACAGGCTGAGATGCTTTTCTCCTTTGTTTTCTTCATGTTTTCTCCCTTTTTACATGCTTTCTTCCACTTCTACCAACCCATTCTTGCCCCTAGGACCTGAAATCACTCAACAAACATATCACACCATCGAATGGAATAAAAGTGGGATTAAATTGCTCAATTTAAGCACAAAAATGCATGTTTTCACATTTAGGTTCAATTTAGGGATCAAACACAAAAGTATGCTATCTTAGTGAATAAGTGTGAGTTTATATGATGAAATCTATCCAATTCAAGCTAAAATATATCATTAAAAATGGACTCATCAGTCTTCCTTTCCAATGTGGGAAATAGAATTGGAGTAGCTTCTTGCAAGACATTTCCATCCTTAAGAACTCTGCCCCTTGGTTGAGCAATCACTTCCTCAACTATCTCTTCCACTTCATCCTCTTCTTCAATGTCTTCTATCTCCACTACATCCTCATCTTGAATGACATCTCTTGAACTTGGCTCATTGGGATCCCTCTCTTGCAATTTGGTGCCGAACCTCAAGGTGGCATTAATGCCACCCTTGGGGTTGGGTAAAGGTTGAGAAGGTAGTGCACTAGAGCTTGAGGGTTGAACATTAGAGGTAGAGGTTGGTTCTATATGGGAAAGAAGGGCTTGGATAGTTGAGTTAAGACCGTTGATGCTAGAGCTAAGCGAAGCTTGAAACTCTTTTTGTCCTTGAAGAATAGATCGAAGTGTCTCATCTTGGTTGGAGGAAGAAGAAGAAGAGAAAGTGATTTGGGGCACTTGTGGTTGGTTGAGTTGAGGTGCTTGCCTTTGATGAGGTGGTTGATAGGTTTGATAGGCTCTTCCTTAGTTTTGGTGTTGATATGGAGGATTTTGTTGGTACCGGTTTTGTTGGTTGTTGTTGTTCCATCTTTGGTTCCCACCATTGTCCCTTCCTCCTTGATTATAGTTGTCCCTCCATCCTTGGTTGGAATTATCTTGCCAACCTTGACTATAGTTACCCCCTTGATTATAGTTGCCTCCTTGTTGGTGATAACCTTGGTTCGGACGGTTGTAGTAGGCATTAGTAGCTGCCAAGGTATTATCCTCTTAAAGATTTGGGCATTCATCGGTGTAATGGGAGTAACAAAAGCAAATTCCGCACACTCGTTGAGGGACCAACTGTTGACATTGTTGTTGTTGAGGAGACGGAGGTTGTTGTTAATTGAGTTGAAGTTGCTTGAGAATATTTATCATCTCATCCAAGGTCTTGGTAAGGGCGGCGGTCTTACCACTAGAAGAAACTTTATTTATGGCTCTTGGAAGGTTGTTTCTTTATCTAGCATGTTGGGTGGACTCGGCCAAATCGGTGATGAGTTGCCATACTTCCTCCGCCATTCTATACTTTGCCAAGGAACCATTACTTGAAGCATCCAAGAGGATCTTGTCTTGAGGTTTTATTCCTTGGCAAAAATAGCTAATCAACACTAGAGTGTCAATCATATGGTGAGGGCATGAGTCAAGAAGCTTCCGAAACCGTTCCCAATACTCATAAAGTATTTCCAATACAGCTTGGACAATGCATGAAATTTCTTTCTTCAATCTATCCGTCACCTCCGGAGGAAAGAATTTATCTAAAAACTCCCTTCTAAGCAAATCCCAATCACCAAAAATCTCATCGGGCAAAGTGTAGAACCACTCTTTAGCTCTTCCCTCTAGAGAGAATGGGAAGGCAAACAATCAAATAGCAACCTCATCGGAACCCTCCCGCCTAGTTTTTGAGCATACACCTTGAAAGTCTCTAAGGTGTCTAATAGGATCTTGAGTGAAAAGTCCATGGAACTTGGCTAGAAGATTGATCAATGCGGTTTTGAGTTCAAAATTAGTATTTAACTCCGGATGATGCACTTGAAGCGGTTGAAGAACAAAGTCTGGAGCACTGGCTTCCTTAAGAGTAACTCTTCTTGGAGCGGCCATAGTATTGGTACCTAAATCAATGGAAGAAGAATTAGTAGTATCAATGGAGGAATAGAGGGTTTCTTCCTCAAATGACGCCTCAAATTCACTGACGAACTGATTTCCTATCGGTAAAGAAATTCACAAATATAATCGCGTTGTAAGTATAGCTCCTAAACCAACAGAAAATCTTTTCGTACAAACGTTTGGTTGTCACAAGTAACAAACCCAATAAAATTTATAAACCGAAGTATTCAAACCTCAGGTCGTCTTCTCAAGGAATTACAGGGAAGTATGATTTATTATTGGTTATGAAAAACAGTGTTTTTGGGTTTTTAAAAGGTTTGAACAAGGAACATAAATTGCAGGAATTAATAAATTAATATCTAATAAAACTCTTGGCAAGGTATGAAAATATGGAAGTCCTATCCTAGTTATCCTTATCGATGGTGATGAGAATTGAGTTTTAATCCCACTTAGTTAACCTTTATTAAAGCAAAGGAAAGTCAAGTGGACTAATTAGTTTGATCCTCAAGTCCTAGACAATTCCTAAGAAAGGACTAGAGTTATTGGAATTCAATTCAATTAGCAACAATAACAATTATCAATCACGATGAGTTTGATAACTCAAGAGTCTCCAATTAATCAATTAAAACCAAGAATATAAAAAGCTAAATAAGAATCATAAATATGAAATACCTCAATTTATATTAAATAAAGAAAAATCTTAACATGAATGGTTCGTAAGCCAATTTGGCAGCATAAGTAATCAACAAATAAAAGCACTAAAGTATCTGAAAGTAAAAGAGAAATATAAAGTAAAAGGAATATTGAACCTGAGAGGAAGTTGAAATCCTAAATCCTTTAAGAGGAATCCTAATCCTAAAACCTAAGAGAGAGGAGAGAACATCTCTCTCTCTAAAAACTACATCTAAATTATGAAAAGTGAATAATGGAAGACCTCCTCATGAATGGATGCATTCTCCCACTTTATAACCTCTAATATATGTTTTCTGGACTTGGATCTGGGCCAAAAGGGTTTCAGAAATCGCTGGGGGCATTTTCTGTAGTTTCTGCACGTGGCGTTTATCACGCGTCCGCGTGGGTCACGCGATCGCGTCATCTGGGAGTTTTCCTTGTCACGCGTTCGCTTCGGTCAAGCGTACGCGTCATTTGCATTCTGCTCAAGGCAAGCATCCACGTCAGTCACGCGTTCGCGTCGCTGCCTTTTCGCGCTAGGCACGTAGCCGTGTCGTCCATGCGTTTCGCGTCGCTGCCCTTTTCTTCAAAACTCCATTTTTGTGCTTTCCTTCCATTTTTGTATGTTTTCTTTCTGTCCTCTAAGCCATTCCTACCTTAGGAGATCTGAAAATACTTAACACACAAATCACGGCATCAAATGGTAATGAAGGGTAATTAAAATTAATATTTTTAAAACATAGGAAACATGTTTTTCACATATATCACATAATAAGGAAGGGAAAGTAAAACCATGTAATTTACATGAATAAGTGAGTGAAGGATCGAATAAATCACTTAAATTGAGGACAAAATACATCATAAAATATGGGTTTCTCAACCTCTCCACACTTAAACAATAGCTTGTCCTTATGCTAAATCCAAGAGAAAGGGTAAAGTTAGAATGGTGGGATCTCATGCAATGCATTCTATTCTAAATGCAAGCTACCTAAATGAGTCATGCAATTCTAGTTATTATTCACTTGTATATAAAGCTTACATGTAGTTAGTTTGTTTCATATTTCCAAGGAATTATATATGTACAAGTAAGGCCAAACCAATTTAAAACATGTTCACAATTGAGCTGGGTTAAAATATTTCACAAACTTGCAAGACAATTTGACAATTTAAACATAGATATATGGGAATGAGCTATTGAACCCTCACTGGATTTTGTGTTTACTCTCTAGTCACTCAGTGTTTATTGGGTTAATCACTCTATTCTTTTTCTATCCTTGCTTTCTAAAACCTAATTCTTCATCTAACCAATCAACAATTATGGAATACAGACATACAAAAATCATGAGGTCTTTTTCAAGGTTGTAATGGGGCCAAGGTAAAGGTAAGGGTATATGTATAAGGCTAAGTGAGCTAACAAAGTGAATCCTTGATTAGTCTAAGATCTCACCTAACATACATACTTTATATAAGTTAAAGTTCCTTTATCTATTGACCCAAATTTTCCCACTTTGTATTACAAGCTCATGCATTAAATTTAATTTTGAAATTTTG
Organism: Arachis ipaensis; assembly: GCF_059453495.1. Taxonomy (NCBI): domain Eukaryota; kingdom Viridiplantae; phylum Streptophyta; class Magnoliopsida; order Fabales; family Fabaceae; genus Arachis; species Arachis ipaensis. The sequence continues at coordinate 74,695,047 of NC_142442.1, read as the reverse complement.
TCCCATGTGCATTGATTCCTTTTTTATTTTGTGATTGGGGAATTTTTGTATCCCCTTATTTGAGTACTGAAAATATAAAATTTATATATATATATATATATATATATATATATTATGCACATGGTAATTTAGTTATTTTGATTTCACATAAGCATGCTTTCCAAATTTCTGAAATAACTTATTCATTTTAAATCCCTACTTTGTTCTATCGTCCCATGTTCCCATAAAATTCCCCACACTTAAATTGTACACAATATCTATCTTAAGCTAACCAAGGATTCAACTTGGGATTTTTATTTTGATTTTCTACTTAAGGCTAGTAATGTGGTTATAGAACAAGAGGGGATTAAAAAGCTCAAGGGGGCTAACAAGGGTGATGTAAAAGGTAGGCTAAATTGGGATAAGTGAGGAAAAATTCAAATGATGGCCTCAATCATCTCTTGGTATGTATCCATATTCTAATTGGACATATAGATTAAAACAAAGTAAAGAACACCAGAATGAAAAAGAAGGGCAAAACACACAGGAATGAAATTTATGGTTTGAATGTAACCATACAATTAAGCTCAAAACTTACAGGCTGTGTGTTCTCCAGCTCAAAAATCATATATCAGCTATACATGTCATGCAAGTGGAAATCAAGAGTTTCCATTCAACTCAATGTAAATCTTAGGGTGGCCCTTAAAATCTTAATGTTCCTCCTTGAAGAAATGTTGTTAACTAACTAACATGTAATGATATATATACAAGGTGTGTGGATGTTTGATTATGTTAAAGTCTCTAGTTTACTTCTTTTTATTTTCAATTAAATCAAACTATTATATGCTAAAAGGGTAAACTATACTAATGAATCCACATATTCTATAACTAATAAGTTTAGAATTGCAAAACTAAATGTCTAGGATATAAACTAAAGTGCAAAATGTAGAAATAAAGTAAAAATACAGCAAAAGAACAATGTGCAAGTACTTAAAAAAATAAAAATTAAAATAAAAATAAAAATACAGAAAAATAAACAAAATAAGATAGAAGAGTCTGTAGTGGTTCACCAAAAAGATACGCCTCCCCACACTTAAAATATAGCATCGTCCTCGATGCTCACTCAAGCTGGGTGTGAAGAAGTGTCATCACCGAAAGGATGGGCTTCTGGTGTCTCTGTGGTGGTCTGAGGGTCTGCAGGCTGGATAAGTGTACGAGGATCTGTCTGCTGCATTGGAGGTGCTGACTGTAGAGGGATCTCTGAATCTGCGGCCTGTAGCTAGTGGTGCTCCTCAGGATGTGGCGCAGCCTGCTCTGGTCCTGCCTGCTCAGCCTGGGCATGTGTCTCTTCCTCATGATCGCTTGCCTCCGCCTCAGATGTATCAGAAGGGGTGTTAGGCTTGGAGGGGATGTCGTTACCGGATCGGATCATCAACTTAAGGTACTCATAGCGCCGCTTGTTGCGATGCTCCATACGATCCAGGCGGGCGAAGAGTCGATGCACCAAATGATAAATGGGCTCAGGAGCAGGTGGATGTGCAGTGGATGAGGCTGGTGCAGCAGTGGAGGCAGAAGGGGCAGCTGAAGATGTGGCTGCCTCACCAGAAGCGGTGAGGAATGGGGGTCTGTAGTCTAAAGCCTGAAACTTCCTGCTATGAAAAATGATCTTCTTGCAGTCTGCAGCAGTCGGCTTCGCATCAGCCAGCTCCCAAGGCACGTCAACTCGACGGCCTAGCTAGGTGATCAAATAAAGGAAAGGAAGGGTGCCTCTGACATGGACCCTGGCCATGTAATGCCTGATGAAACGTGGAAAATACATGTCCTTACCCTCCATCACACACCAGATGAGGGTGATCATAGCAGCGGGCAGCTTTGTCTCATGAGTGCTCGGCATCACATAGTTGCTCAAAATCTGATGCCAGAGCCAAGCCTCATCATTCAGGTAAATCAGCTTGATTCCCTTAGGCATCACTGTGTTCTTTCTCATGACCCAAGGGACAGTAGGATCAAGGGATATTCTCTGCTTGACAGCATCCCAGTCAAATCTCATAAATCTCATATCCTCTTCAGCCTTTTGGTAACCGTCAGGCTGATCTGACTTAGGCTGAAGGTGGAGGATGTCCTCAATAGCTTCCTCAATGACCAAAATCTATTTTCCTCTGAGATTCACTGCATCCAGGGAAGTCTTGAAATAGTTACAGTAAAATTCTCTGACCTAGGAAGCATTGACCTCTGTCAAGTTTCTTTCCAAGAAGAACCAGCCTCTCTGTTTTATCTGTTCGGAGGTGTACTGCTGTAGTTCTTCTGGAATTTTTAGAGTTCTTTTCAAGTACAGGTTCCTAGAAGTGGCAAACACTGGATACTTTAGCTCACAGTATCTGTTTACAAATTTAACTGGATCTGTGGCAGTGAGGAGCTGGTCAGCCTTCTCCTGCGGGGTAAAGTGCTTTTTCCGCCAGGAGTCGTCATGCAAAATGTTGAGGATGGACATAGAGGATTCACCTCTTTTCCTTTTACTAGTGGTTGCTTTGCCTTTTCCTTTGCGTTGAGGGTCAGACATCCTGAAAAGCAGAAATTCCAGGATATAATTGAAGAACAAAAGCAGGAAAGCAAGTAGGCAAATAGGATTTATCAATGTAAGCATAAAGGTAAACGAGCAGTAGAATCATGAAATGAGTTAAATAGATGTACATTTTGGAGTGTATTTGAGTTAAAAAATCTGAGATAAAAAATCACAATCCAAAATATATTATAAGTAGAATTCATGTTAATTAGGAAAAACAAAGATTATGCCCTGAGTTAGAAAGTTAAAGTGGTTAGTGACTAAAAAGGAGGTTAGAAAGTGGAAAGCAGTGAGTTAGTAAAAAGAAAGTTAAAGTAGGGGGCATGATAATGGTTTCCTAGTTAACAATAAATTTCACAAGTTTAAAGAATAATCAACTCATAGTCAAGCAAGGATATCAGGTTATTGATGATAATTCATATAGATACAAGAGTAGCTAAAATTAAAATGAAAGCATCAATAATGCAATTTATTAACCAGGGAATCGAAAGAAATAAGAATGCGAGCCCATGCATTCATGCATTGGTTGGTTGTAGCCATGTAGTGAAAAATTCAAAATTGCCAAAACCAATGCATGAATGAAAAATAATGAAACCATTTGCAGAAAATTGGGCAGCATTCCGGCTAAAATTGGATGTTCCCGGAAATAAACAGCAGGTAAAATCAGTTCATATAAATTTAAATAAAGCTGCAAAGAGACACAAATAACATGAACATGAAGGAGCAGTGGAAGAACGGCAAGAAACATGGAAGAACAATATATGAATAATATGATCATCACAGCAAAATCAGAATTGCAAAATAGATAAAACAAGTAGCAAGAACGGCGCAATTATTAGGCCTAAATCCACTAACCACATCCTAGCTACCTAACCACCTAAAATCCACTACAAACATGCATCTCTAACTATCCTAATTTGAAAAGAAATAGAAAAATATGCAATTAACTACGGATGATAGGGAAACCGGTGTTTGGCAGAACCTGGTATGTGGATGAACAGAGGTGAGGGCAGAGAGATGGTGGTGGTGACGCGGCGGCATTGGGAGGGAGCACGGCGGCGCAGTCGAAGGTGGCTGCTTAGGGTTGCTGGTGGTGTTGGGTTAGGTTTAAGGGAGGGGTGAGGGAGGAGATCGGGTCAAAGGTTGTGGTGGTGGGAGGCGGTGCTGTCGTGGCGGTTTGCTGCTTGGGGGCTTCGGGTAGGGTTTAATGGTGGAGGGGGTGGTGATGGTGAGAAGAAGGGGGCGAGGGTATTAGCGGTGGTTCTGGGTTGTTGGGGGTAGTGGCCGCGGTGGTGGTGGTCGCAGAGAAGGGAAGGGGTTGCAGAGAAGAAAAGAAGAAGGCGGGTATGGGGGCACGACGGATAGGGTTTCGCGTGAGGGGGTTAGTATTTTTAAATCCACGCGAATGCGTGGAGCACGCGATCGCGTGACTAGGGTGAAATGGGTTTGACGTGGTCGCGTTATCGACGCAGTCGCGTAGGTTGGGTAAAAGATGGGTGACGCGGATGCGTGAGGCACGCGAACGCGTCGCTGTAACTTGTGCTAGATGCACACTTCCAGCGTCGTTTCAGCGCAACTCTCTGTTTCCATTTTGGGGGGCCATAATATCCACGCGACGCGGACGCGTCGCTCACGCTTTCGCATGGGAAGAGTTTTTTGCAAGGGACGCGTTCGCGTCAGGGACGCGAACGCGTGGGCCGTTTTGTGCTAAACGCACACCATCCGCACGATTCCAGCCAAGCTTTCTGGGCGTTGGATCTTTACGCCGATTTCCTTCTCACGCCCTCGCGTGGCCTGTGCGCTCGCATGGGGTGATCTCTTTTTTTTTTATGCAATTATGCAGTATGCAATATGCAGTGCTAATGTAGATGCTATGAATTCTTCCAGGTTCAATGAAAGTAAAATAAAATAAAAACAAACAACACAAAATAAAATTGAAAAAGAAACGATCATACCATGGTGGGTTGTCTCCCACCTAGCACTTTTAGTTAAAGTCCTTAAGTTAGACATTTGAGGAGCTTCCTGCTATGGTGGCTTATGCTTGAATTCATCCAAAAATCTCCACCAGTGTTTGGAATCCCAACAGCCTCCAGGGTCCCAAACAAGGCACGTAAAGCCTTTGAGCAGCCTCAAACAGATTCTTAGGCTCCCAGGGTGTTGAATATCAGAATAGATTCCAGGATCCCAAACTTTGCTTTTAAATCCGCCCTTGTCTTGATCTATATTCTTCCATCCGGGCGGTTTAGAAATTGTATTCTCACCAAGATGACCAAACATCTTCCGAGACCCATTCAATTGAACTTGATACCAATCCGTGCACTTCGAATTGAAGCATGGAACCTTATTGAATCTTGCACACCAGCTCTGAGTACGAGCCATTTCCCTCTTACTCTTAAAGCCGCAGAGAGCTCTAACCTGGCCATCTGTTTCAAGCAAACCATATTCAAGTGGAAAAGTAAAGATAAAGGTTAAGGATTGTACCCACTTGAAGCTTGTATTAGGTGGTAATGGCCTTGGGATAGGTGTTTCCAGTGGTTCTGTAAGCTCTACTCCCTTGTATTCTTCTGTGAATTCCTCCACTTTCTTGCAAAATTCTTCAACTGCAACTGCGTCTTGATCAAAGTCTTCTATGTCTTCCTCGTCACTCAAGTCATACGTTGGAGGTTGAGAGAAATCTACCTCGACATCATCTTCGTATTCACTTGGATAAGGTTCTTCAGGCTCAAGGAGTTCAGTTGCGGATGTAAGTTTGTGACTAGGAGAGCTTGATTCATGATCATTACTGCCTATGGAATCAACTTCTTAGTCTGTTCCGTCCAATTTTTCACAAGGTATATGCATTGGAGGTTGTGCACTATCCTCCTTGGCATCAATTTCGAACTTCTCAGCGGAATCCTTTACAGTTCTCGATTCCCATGGAAGTTTAGGATCTCTGAAATCTTCAACCACTTCTTCCTCTACAACTATTATGGCTTCCTCCACTTGTTCCAATACAAAGCCATGCTCCTCATTGTCCACCGAAGTTTCTAGTGTCTCCTTCATGCTACGCTCTTCTTTTGATTCCCCACATGTAGCCATGGGAGTACTTTGAGTGCTCAGATGTTGAGAAGCTAATTTATTTACTACCTCAGTTAAGGCAGTAGTGAGTTCCAGTACGTCCCTTTGCATCTTCACTTGTCCTTGAAGAAGAACACGAAGGGTGTCATCCACTGGAGATTGGGGTGGATATGAGGGATCATATTTTGGAGGAACGGTTCATCATAAGAATGTAGTGGTTCTTGGGAGAGATTGGATTGGAATCGGGGTGGATATGGATTAGGGTTGTAGGGAGGTGTTTGGTTGTAGGGAGCTCGTGAGTATGGTGGTTCAAAGCTATGTTGAGAGGGTGGTTCAATAGCACAGGGTGGAACTTGTTGGTAACTACAAGGGGGTCCACCATATCTATCAGCTTGGTATGCATTATAGAATGGTCGTCATCTGTGATATTGTGGAGGGTGTTGTTGCCTAAAGGGTTGATCAAGTCCTCGTGGCTCCATCCATCCTTGATTGCTATGACATTGATGTATGTTCCTACTATAGCTTTCATTCCCTTCAACAATATTAGAACCAAACTCAAAGCGAGAGGGGTGAAAACTCATGGTAGCTAATAAGAATTAAAAATGAAAACAAAAACAAATAAACAAGCAAAAGAAAAATATTTACAATAACCAATAATAAGGCACACGTTTGCAATTCCCCGGCAACGGCGCCATTTTGATGAACTGATTTCCTATCGGTAAAGAAATTCACAAATATAATCGCGCTGTAAGTATAGCTCCTAAACCAACAGAAAATCTTTTCGTACAAACATTTGGTTGTCACAAGTAACAAACCCAATAAAATTTATAAACCGAAGTATTCAAACTTCGGGTCATCTTCTCAAGGAATTGCAAGGAAGTATGATTTATTATTGGTTATGAAAAACAGTGTTTTTGGGTTTTTAAAAGATTTTAACAAGGAACATAAATTGCAGGAATTAATAAATTAATATCTAATAAAACTCTTGGCAAGGTATGAAAATCTGGAAGTCCTATCCTAGTTATCCTTATCGATGGTGATGAGAATTGAGTTTTAATCCCACTTAGTTAACCTTTACTAAAGTAAAGGAAAGTCAAGTGGACTAATTAGTTTGATCCTCAAGTCCTAGTCAATTCCTAAGAAAGGACTAGAGTTATTGGAATTCAATTCAATTAGCAACAATAACAATTATCAATCACGATGAGTTTGATAACTCAAGAGTCTCCAATTAATCAATTAAAACCATGAATATAAAAATCTAAATAAGAATCATAAATCTGAAATACCTCAATTTATATTAAATAAAGAAAATCCTAACATGAATGGTTCGTAAGCCAATTTGGCAGCATAAGTAATCAACAAATAAAAGCACTAAAGTATCTAAAAGTAAAAGAGAAATATAAAGTAAAAGGAATATTGAACCTGAGAGGAAGTTAAAATCCTAAATCCTTTAAGAGGAATCCTAATCTAAAACCTAAGAGAGAGGAGAGAACCTCTCTCTCTAAAAACTACATCTAAATTATGAAAAGTGAATAATGGAAGACCTCCTCATGAATGGATGCATTCCCCCACTTTATAACCTCTAATCTGTGTTTTCTGGACTTGGATCTGGGCCAAAAGGGTTTCAGAAATCGCTGGGGGCATTTTCTGCAGTTTCTGCACGTGGCGTCTGTCACGTGTCCGCGTGGGTCACGCGATCGCGTCATCTGGAAGTTTTTCTTGTCACGCGTTCGCTTGTTCTGCTCAAGGCAAGCGTCCGCGTCAGTCACGCGTTTGCGTCGCTGCCTTTTCGCGCTAGGCACGCGGCCGCGTCGTCCATGCGTTCGCGTCGCTGCCCTTTTCTTCAAAACTCCATTTTTGTGCTTTCCTTGCATTTTTGTATGTTTCCTTTCTGTCCTCTAAGCCATTCCTACCTTAAGAGATCTGAAAATACTTAACACACAAATCACAGCATCGAATGGTAATGAAGGGTAATTAAAATTAATATTTTTAAAGCATAGGAAACATGTTTTTCACATATATCACATAATAAGGAAGGAAAAGTAAAACCATGTAATTTACATGAATAAGTGAGTGAAGGATCGAATAAATCACTTAAATTGAGCACAAAATACATCATAAAATATGGGTTTAACATTCACCCTCAGGTACTGTTGGTGAATTGGTAGGAACCCTTTCACTACCTCCAAAGGCTAACCGTCTCCGAGCGTGCCTAAGATGTGAGATAGTTCTCTCAATTTCCAGATCAAAAACGGCTAAGCTCAGATCCAGTAGTGAACACGTCATTCAATGAAAGAAGCATAGAGTTCATGACAATAAGATGCACTAAACAAAGATTAATCCTAACTCGCAATTGAACTAGCAAACAATCAAGGAAAAATGCAAGTATTCACATATCAACATATTTACAGTAAGCAAAAACATGGCACACATATACAACTCCCCGGCAACGGCGCCATTTTGATGCGCGATATTTTGTCGGTATAGAATTTTCCAATAGAATTATGTCGTGAGTATAGTCTAAACCAACAAGCTATAACGCATCAAACATAGAAAATGTGTCACCACAATTCAAAATCAATAATCGGGAGTAGAGTCCCCGAGTCGTTCTCCCTAGGAGTTGCCCTAAGATGCACATCATTGGTTAGGAGTTCTCTTGGTAGTTTGAAGTTGAGTACAAGAAAAGTAAATGAACATGAATGAAAGCAATGAGCAATTAGCAATTGGACTAAAGGAAACAAGAACTTAAGCTAGCAAGTGAATGATTATCAATCAATGTAAAATCCTTGGCTAGGGTTGGGAATTGGAATTCCTATCCTCATTGCCTCCAACAATTGTGATAAGAATTAGTTATTGCTCCACTTAGTTAACCTCTAACTATGAAGGAAAGTCAAGTGGAGATAATCAATTTGAATCCACAAGTCCTAATAAAATCCTAAAGAAAGACTAGAGTTAGTGTCATTCAAATCAATTAGCAATGTCCAATTATCAATCAACAAAAGGCTTGGACAATTCAAGTGTCTCCAATTATCCAACCCCTAAGCCAAGAGTGAAAATCTACTCCATAGCTATAGTTGACATTTTCTCAAACACTTGGTGAACAAGAATGAAAGGCATTGTGAAATTGAGAAGAGAAATTGAATTTAAACTATCTAATACAAGCAATCAACAATAATAAAGCAATTAACAACAATGAACATGAAATTCCTCAATTCATTAATAGAAATCAAAGTAACAAGATCCAAATCTAAGATCTACAATACTAGAGTAACAAGAACACTAGATTGAGAGTAGAAGAGTGAGATCTACAAATTAGAACAAAATAAAATTGAATCAAATTCAGATCTAACCAAAGGATCCAAGTGAAATTGAATTTGAGAAAGCCAAAACCTAGAGAGAAGTTAGAGTTTCTCTCTCTAGAAACATGAACTCCCTAAAACTCTAGCTAGAAAAGTGTCTAATGTGTCAATCCCCCTTCAAGCCTTGGTCCTTTGGGTCTTTTCCCTCTAGAATTCAGCTCAAATTGAGCCTGGAGCTCCTCAGAAATCGCCAGCCACGATTTCACTAAAGAAGTCACGTGCCGAGCGTCACGCGTATGCGTCGTCTGGGTTTTTATGATCCACGCGTACGCGTCAAGCACGCATACGCGTCGATGAGAATTCTGCCCAGCCACGCGTCCGTGTCGGTCACGCGTGCGCGTCGGTGCTAATGCTCCAAAGCTCTATTTTTCATGCTCTTTCCACTTATGCATGCTTCCTTTCCCTTTTTTAGACCATTCTTGCCCCTATCAACTCTGAATCACTTAACAAACAGATCACGACATCGAATGGTAATAGAGAGAAATTAAAATATAGCTTATTTAGGGCCTAAAAAGCATGTTTTCAACCATTAAGCGAAATTGGGAAGGAAACACAAAAATGTGCATTTTATATAGATAAGTGTGATAGAATATTGATAAAACCCCCTAAATTCTACACAAAATAAACCCTAAAATTGGGGTTCATCAATTTGCTAAAGGAAAAGGAAATCGTAGTAAGATTTCTCCGAATTTGACTTGTGTGCGTTGTGGGCATTTTCATCCGTATGACTCTTGCATGATTGGTTTACGTGGTTGCTTCAACTGTGGGTTTCCTGGTCATATGGCAAGGGATTGTACTCGCGGGAAGAACCTAAATGCGGGTCAAGGTCAGCACCAAGGTCGAGTCTTTGCTTTGAACGCCAAGGATGCTTCTAAGGTGGATCCGTTGATGAGAAGTATATGTCTAATTGGTGATAAAACATTAATTGCATTGTATGATACTGGAGCTTCGCATTCATTTATTTCATTTGCTAAAGTTGAGGAGTTAAGCTTGAAAGTGTCAGAGTTAGCCTTTGATTTACATATACATACTCCGCATCAAACAGTTATGACTAGGTCAAGGTGTAGGCAAGTACGTTTCAAGCTTGAGGGTAGAGACTTCATGCATGATTTGATCTGTTTACCAATGATTGGGTTGGAGATGATATTGGGGTTTGATTGGTTGTCGAAGAACCGAGTTTTGTTGGATTATTTTGAACGGTCGATTCAGTTTATGCCGGAAGGAGAGAATGGAACGGTGGTAGCTGCGGGGTATTACTTGAACTCTGTAATGGTGCACTGTAGTGGGAAGGAGTGTCAGGGTTATATCCTGTTGGCTGCTAATACGTTGGGTGATGCCCAAAACTTGGATCAGATTCCAGTAGTTAAAGACATTCCAGAGGTATTCCCAAAAGATATCCTTGAGTTTTCACCTCAAAGGGAAATTGAATTTGTGATTGAATTAGTGCCGGGAGCCAGACCAATGTCGATTGCATCGTATAGAATGGCTTCGATAGAGCTAGCAGAATTAAAGACTCAGTTGGAAGAGCTTCTGAACAAGAGGTTCATTCAACCGAGTGTATCTCCGTGGGGAGCGAAGCTTTATTAGTAAAGAAGAAGGATGGAGGAATAAGATTGTGCATGGATTACCGACAGTTAAACAAAGTGACGATGAAGAATAAGTACCCGCTGCCAATGATAGATGACTTGATGGATCAATTGCAAGGAGCCAGAGTATTTTCCAAGATTGATTTGAGATCCGGTTATCATCAAATAAGGGTGAAAGAGGATGATATCCCTAAGACTGCATTTAGGACATGCTATGGACACTACGAGTTTGTGGTGATGTCCTTTGGGTTGACGAATACACCTGCTGTTTTCATGGATTACATGAACAGAGTCTTTCATCCATTTCTGGACAAATTCGTGGTGGTTTTCATAGACGATATCTTAGTTTATTCTAAGACGGCAAAGGAGTATGAGGAACACTTGAGGATTGTGTTGCAAATCTTAAAGGAACGGAAATTGTATGCTAAGTTGTCGAAGTGCGAGTTCTGGAAGGAGGAAGTAAAGTTCCTAGGTCACGTGGTGAGCAAAGGAGGGATAGCTGTAGATCCTTCTAAAGTAGAAGCGGTGATAGAATGGGAAAGGCCAACGACAGTGATGGAAGTCTGAAGTTTCTTAGGATTAGCCGGATATTACCAGAGATTTATTGAAGGGTTTTCCTGGAGTGCGCTACCGATGACGAAATTAATAAGGAAGGAGGTGCCTTTTATATGGACGTTGGAGTGTGAAGAGAGTTTTCAAACTTTGAAGTAGAAGTTAACCTCAGCGCTAGTTTTGATTTTACCGAAACTGCATGAACCGTTTGAAGTATACTGTGAAGCGTCACTGAAAGGTTTGGGTTGCGTGTTGATGCAACACCGAAATATAGTGGCTTACGCATCGCATCAGCTAAGCCCGCATGAGGTAAATTACCCAACTCATGACCTGGAATTAGCAGCGATTGTGTTTGCATTGAAGATTTGGAGACACCACTTGTACAGAGTAAGGTTTAGCGTCTTTTCTGATCATAAGAGTCTCAAGTACATCTTTGATCAGAAAGAGCTTAATATGCACCAGAGAAGGTGAATGGAGTTGCTTAAAGATTATGGTAGCAGACGCTTTGAGTTGGAAGTCCTTGACAATAGCTTGGATGAGGATTAAGGAAGAGGAGCTAATGGATAAGTTTGTGGATCTTAAGCTAGATATTGGTGAAGTTGCCAGAAGAGCTTGCTTGAATCAGTTGCTGATCTTGAGTACCTTTAAAACAGAGATTCAAAAAGCTCAGCAAGATGAGCAACAACTTCAACGATTGTTTCAACCAGTTGGTGATAAGAGGCATAAAGAATTCACTAAGGATGGTGAAGGATTATGGAGATACAAGGGAAGGATTTGTGGTGCACAAAATCACAATCACACTTTTGCAATTCCGCACAACTAACCAGCAAGTGCACTGGGTCGTCCAAGTAATACCTTACGTGAGTAAGAGTCGATCCCACGGAGATTGTCGGCTTGAAGAAAGCTATGGTTATCTTGTAAATCTTAGTCAGGATATCAATAATTCTCAGGTTTAATTGTAAAAAGTAAAAGAACATGAAATAAATACTTGTTATGTAGTAATGAAGAACAGGTTGAGGTTTTGAAGATGCTTTGTCTTCTGAATCTCTGCTTTCCTACTGTCTTCTTCTTCATGCATGCAAGGCTCCTTCCATGGCAAGCTTTATGTTGGGCATCACCGTTGTCAATGGCTACTTCCCGTCCTCTCAGTGAAAATGTTCCAAATGTGCTGTCACCACACGGCTAATCATCTGTCGGTTCTCGATCATGTTGGAATAGGATCCATTGATCCTTTTGCGTCTGTCACATGCCCAACACTCGCGAGTTTGAAACTTGTCATAGTCATCCCTTCCCAGATCCTACTCGGAATACCACAGACAAGGTTTAGACTTTCCGGATCTCAGGAATGGCCACCAGTAATTCTAGCCTATACCACGAAGGTTCCAATCTTAGATTAGAAACCCAAGAGATACACATTCAAGCTTGATTTCATGTAGAATGGCGGTGGTTGTCAGGTACGCGTTCATTGGTGAGAATGATGATGAGTGTCACGGATCATCACATTCATCAGGTTGAAGTGCGAATCAATATCTTAGAATAGAAGCAAGCGTGATAGAATGGAAAACAGTAGTAATTGCATTAATTCATGAAGAACAGCAGAGCTCCTCACCCCCAACAATGGGGTTTAGAGACTCATGCCGTAGAAGATACAATATGAAACGTGTAGAATGTCATGAGGTACAAGATGAATTACTAAAAGTAGTTTTTATAGTAAACTAGTGACCTAGGGTTACAGAAAATGAGTAAGCTAGGGTGTTTAGTGTAAAAATCCACTTTCGGGGCCCACTTGGTGTGTGATTAGGCTGAGCATTGAAGCTTTCATGTGTAGAGACTTTTCTTGGAGTTAAACGCTAGCTTTTGTGCCAGTTTGGGCGTTTAACTCCAGCTTTTATGCCAGTTCTGGCGTTAAACGCCAGAATTCTTAAGCTGACTTGGAATGCCGGTTTGGGTCATAAAATCTTGGGCAAAGTATGGACTATTATATATTGCTGGAAAGCCCTACTTTCCAACGCAATTGAGAGCGCGCCAATTGGGCTTCTGTAGCGCCAGAAAATCCACTTCGAGTGCAGGGAGGTCAGAATCCAACAGCATCTGCAGTCCTTTTTCAGCCTCTGAATCAGATTTTTGCTCAGGTCCCTCAATTTCAGCCAGAAAATACCTGAAATCACAGAAAAACACGCAAACTCATAGTAAAGTCCAGAAAAGTGAATTTTGAATAAAAACTAATAAAAATATAATAAAAACTAACTAAAATATACTAAAAACATACTAAAAATAGTGCCAAAAAGCGTAAAAATTATCCGCTCATCCCAACACCAAACTTAAATTGTTGCTTGTCCCCAAGCAACTGAAAATCAAATAGGATAAAAAGAAGAGAATATACAATGAATTCCAAAAACATCTATGAAGATCAGTATTAATTAGATGAGCGGGCTTTTAGCTTTTTGCCTCTGAACAGTTTTGGCATCTCACTTTATCCTTTGAAGTTCAGAATGATTGGCTTCTATAGGAACTCAGAATCCTGATAGTGTTTTTGACTCTCCTAGTTAAGTATGTTGATTCTTGAATACATCTACTTTATGAGTCTTGGCCGTGACCCTAAGCATTTTGTTTTCCAGTATTACCACCAGATACGTAAATGCCACAAACACATAACTGAGTGAACCTTTTCAGATTGTGACTCAGCTTTGCTAGAGTCCCCAATTAGAGGTGTCCAGAGCTCTTAAGCACACTCTTTTTGCTTTGGACCCCGACTTTAACCGCTCAGTCTTAAGTTTTCACTTGACACCTTCACGCCACAAGCACATGGTTAGGGATAGCTTGGTTTAGCCGCTTAGGCCAGGATTTTATTCCTGAGGGCCCTCCTATCCACTGATGCTAAAAGCCTTGGATCCTTTTTATTACCCTTGCCTTTTGGTTTAAAGGGCTATTAGCTTCTTCTGTTTGCTTTTTCTTTCTTCTTTTTTTTTCGCATATCATCCTCTCTCTTTTTTTTCTATTCATTGCTTTTTCTTGCTTCAAGAATAAATTTTTTGATTTTTTAGATTATCAATAACACTTCTCCTTTTCCATCATTCTTTCAAGAGCCAACAATTTTAACATTCATAAACAACAAATTCAAACATATGCACTGTTCAAGCATTCATTCAGAAAACAAGAGTATTGCCACCACATCAAAATAATTAAATTGTTTTAAAATTTGAAATTCATGTACTTCTTTTTCTTTTTCAATTAAAAACACTTTTTATTTAAGAAAGGTGATGGATTCATAGGACATTCATAGCTTTAAGACATAAACTTTAAATTTTATTAATCATGGAATAATCATAAGACTCAAAAATAAATATAAGAGCAAACTAATAATAATAGAAGACAGAAAAGTAAAAAACAGAAAGGTAAATGACTCTTAAAATAGACTCTTAATAATAAAGGTTATCACAGAGTTAGGACTCAACAACCTTGATCTTGAGAAGTGGATGCTCCCTCAATCTGTGGGGAGCTTGCTCCTTCAAGGGAGAGCTTCTGGCGCTTCAGCTCCTGTAGCTCACGCCCCTGCTTCTCCTGTTCCTTCAGCAGTTTGCAGAGCATGTAGTTTTGATTCTGCTGTTCTTCCTTAAGTTGTTCCATAGCTTCTTGCAGCTTGGTAACAGATGCTTCTAGGCGGGTCCAGTAGTCAATTTCATGAATTTCTGGGAGGAACTTCTGCGCCCTCCTTTTTATGGAGTTGTCTTGCACTTGTCCTTCCATTGACTTATTGGTGATTGGGTGTTAGATTGGGATGAATTCATCTACTCCCATCCTCACCCCAGCATCTTTATATAGCAGAGAAATTAAGCTTGGGTAGGCCAGTTTGGCTTCAGTGGAGTTCTTGTTTGCAATTATGTAAATCTCACAAGAAATCAGATGATGAATCTCCACTTCCTTTCCAAGCATAATACAATGAATCATCACCGCTCTTTTGACAATGACCTCAAAGCAGTTGCTAGTGGGCAATATAGAATGCCCAATGAAGTCCAACCAGCCTCTTGCAACTGGTTTGAGATCTTCCATCTTGAGTTGGTTTGGGACGCCTTTTGAATTGGTTATCCACTTAGTTCCAAGGAGGCATATGTCCTCTAGAACTTGATCCAACCCTTTATCTACTCTCACCATTCTCCTATTAAAGGAATCTGGATCATCTTGTAGTTGAGGCAGTTTGAAGACCTCTCTTATTTTGTCCAGATGGAAGTAAATAAGCCTCCCTCTGACCATGGTTTGGTAGGTATGAAAGGCGGTTCCAGTTATTCTCTGCTTATCTGTTAGCCACAAATTTGAGTAGAATTCCTGAACCATGTTTCTTCCAACCTTTGTTTCAGGATTAGCTAGAATTTCCCATCCTCTGTTTCGAATTTGCTCTTGGATCTCCGGATATTCATCGTCTTTCAGATTGAATTTAACTTCCAGGATTACTGACCTCAGACCCATTATTTTGTGGTAATGGTATGCATGTTCTTTGG
Organism: Arachis ipaensis; assembly: GCF_059453495.1. NCBI lineage: Eukaryota > Viridiplantae > Streptophyta > Magnoliopsida > Fabales > Fabaceae > Arachis > Arachis ipaensis. The sequence continues at coordinate 74,679,455 of NC_142442.1, read as the reverse complement.
TTAGGAACCTCTCTTGATTCCAAAGACTCTTTGGAATATTCTCTTTCTTGCCTCTTGATTTGGTTTGTTTTCCCTTAGGTGCCATGATCTTGATGAGTCATAGCTCAGTGATCACGGAAAAACACACCAAACTTAGAGGTTTGCTTGCCCTCAAGCAAAAGAAAGGAAAGGGGAGAGAGAGGAGAAGAGGCAAATTCGAATGGTGGAGAGGAGGGGATGGCCGAATGTGTATTTATAAGAGGAGGGGAGGGGTTTCAAAAATTTTAAAAGAGATATGCCATAGAGATATGATTGGTGGAAGAAAATAAAATTATGATATCAAAAAGATGAGATTTTCAATTGAAAAAGATATAAAGAGGTTAAATCTGATAATTTGGTAATGCATCTAAGAAATAAGAGATGATATGATGGGTTTGAAAAGATTTGAAAAGAAATTGAAAAGATACTTGAGTTTTTGAAAAAGATTTGGGAAGGATTTAAAAGAAAATTGAAAAGAGATTTAGAGAATTGTTGAATTTTTGAAAATTGAGGGTGAATAATGAAAGTTTGAAACATGTTTATGTAGAAAATTATGAGTTAAAACATGAAAATTTGAAAAAAATTTGAATTTAGAAACAAAATCTCCTCCCCCTGCCTTTCTGGCGTTAAACGCCCAGAATGGTATCCATTCTGGCGTTTAACGCCCAATTGTTGGCCATTATGGGCATTTAATGCCCAGCCAGGTACCCTGGCTGGCGTTAAATGCCAGAAACCCCTTTATCACTGGGCGTTTTGCTGAACGACCAGGATGCTACAATTCTGGCGTTAAACGCCCAGAATGGTACCAATTCTGGCGTTTAACGCCCAAAATGGTACCTTTACTGGCATTTTCTTGTCAGCAAGCTCCTTTTCTCTGCTTTTTGCACTGAATCCTTCTGTAACTCTGTGAATTCCTTGAATTTTGATGATTAACCTTTGAAGAAAATGTATATCAAATTTCTACAAGTATTATTTAAAACAAATAACCTGCTAATGGCTGGGTTGCCTCCCAGCAAGCGCTTCTTTATTGTCTTTAGCTGGACCTTTACTGAGCTTCATTCAAGCCTCAGTTTTGAGCATTCTTGCTCAAAATTGCTTTCAAGATAATGTTTGATTCTCTGTCCATTAACAATGAACTTTTTGTCAGAATCAATATCTTGAAGCTCAACATATCCATATGGTGACACTCGTGTAATCACATATGGTCCCCTCCACCGGGATTTTAATTTCCCGGGGAAGAATCTGAGCCTAGAGTTGAACAGCAGAACTTTTTGTCCTGGATCAAAGACTCTGGATGACAATTTCTTGTCATGCCACTTTTTTGCTTTTTCCTTATAAATTTTTGCATTTTCAAAAGCATTGAGTCTGAACTCCTCTAGCTCATTTAGCTGGAGCAATCTTTTCTCACCAGCTAACTTAGCATCTAGGTTTAGGAATCTGGTTGCCCAGTAGGCTTTATGTTCCAGTTCTACGGGCAGATGACAGGCCTTGCCATACACAAGCTGGTATGGAGAGGTTCCTATAGGAGTCTTGAATGCTGTTCTGTATGCCCACAGAGCATCATCCAAGCTCTTTGCCCAATCTTTTCTACGGGCAATTACAGTCCGTTCCAGGATTCTTTTTAGCTCTCTATTAGAGACTTCAGCCTGCCCATTTGTCTGTGGATGATGCAAAGTTGCTACTTTGTGGCTAATTCCATATCGGACCATAGCAGAGTAAAGCTGTTTATTGCAGAAATGGGTGCCCCCATCACTGATGAGTACTCTGGAAACACCAAATCTGCTGAAAATATGTTTTTGAAGGAACTTCAGCACAGTCTTGGTATCATTAGTGGCAGTGGCAATTGCCTCCACCCATTTAGATACGTAGTCTACTGCCACCAGAATGTAAGTGTTTGAGTATGATGGTGGGAAAGGACCCATGAAGTCAATACCCCATACATCAAACAACTCAATATCTAAGATCCCTTGTTGAGGCATGGCGTAACCATGAGGTAAGTTGCCAGCTCTTTGGGAACTGTCACAGTTACGCACAAACTCTCGGGCATCTCTATAGAGAGTAGGCCAGTAGAAGCCACATTGGAGGACTTTAGTGGTTGTGCGCTCACTTCCGAAATGTCCTCCATACTGTGATCCATGGCAATGCCACAGGATTTTTTATGCCTCCTCTCTAGGGATGCATCTGCGGATCATTCCGTCTGCACATCTCTTAAAAAGATATGGTTCATCCCACAAGTAGTACTTCGCATCAGAAATCAGTTTTTTCTTTTGCACCCTACTGTACTCCTGGGGTATGAACCTCACAGCTTTATAATTTGCAATGTCTGCAAACCATGGTGCTTCTTGAATGGCAAAGAGTTGCTCATCTGAAAAGGTCTCAGAGATCTCAGTAGAAGGGAGGGACGCCCCAGCTACTGGTTCTATCCGGGACAGGTGATCAGCTACCTGGTTCTCTGTCCCTTTTCTGTCTCTTATTTCTATATCAAACTCTTGCAGAAGCAACACCCATCTTATGAGCCTGGGTTTTGAATCCTGCTTTGTGAGTAAATATTTAAGAGCAGCATGGTCAGTGTACACAATTACTTTTGATCCTACTAAATAGGATCTAAACTTGTCAATGGCATAAACCACTGCTAGCAGCTCTTTTTCTGTGGTTGTGTAATTCTTTTGTGCGTCATTTAGAACACGACTGGCATAGTAAATAATGTGCAGAAGCTTGTTATGCCTTTGTCCCAACATTGCACCAATGGCATGGTCACTGGCATCACACATTAGTTCGAATGGTAATGTCCAGTCTGGTGCAGAGATGACTGGTGCTGTGACCAGCTTAGCTTTCACAGTTTCAAACGCTTGCAGAAACTCTGTGTCAAACACAAATGGCGTGTCAGTAGCTAGCAGGTTGCTTAGAGGTTTTGCAATTTTTGAAAAATCCTTTATGAACCTCCTATAGAATCCTGCATACCCCAGAAAGCTTCTGATTGCCTTAACATTGGCAGGTGGTGGTAATTTTTCAATTACCTCCACTTTAGCTTGATCCACTTCTATTCCCTTGTTTGAAATTTTATGCCCAAGGACAATTCCCTCAGTCACCAAAAAGTGACATTTTTTCCAGTTTAAAACTAGGTTGGTCTCTTGGCATCTTTTCAGAACAAGTGCTAAATGGTCAAGACAGGAGCTGAATGAGTCTCAAAATACTGAAAAGTCATCCATGAAGACTTCCAAAAATTTCTCTACCATATCAGAGAAGATAGAGAGCATGCACCTCTGAAAGGTTGCAAGTGCATTGCACAGACCAAAAGGCATCCTTCTGTAAGCAAATACGCCAGAGGGACATGTGAATGCTGTTTTCTCTTGGTCCTGAGGATCTACTGCAATTTGGTTGTAGCCTGAATAGCCATCCAAAAAGCAGTAATAGTCATCACCTGCTAGTCTCTCTAGCATCTGGTCTATGAATGGTAAAGGAAAATGATCCTTTCTGGTGGCAGTATTGAGCCTTCTGTAGTCAATACACATACGCCACCCTGTAACTGTTCTTATAGGAACCAGTTCATTCTTTTCATTGTGAACCACTATCATGCCTCCCTTTTTGGGTACAACTTGGACAGGGCTTACCCAGGGGCTATCAAAAATAGGATAAATAATCCCAGTCTCTAGTAACTTAGTGACCTCTTTCTGCACCACCTCCTTCATGGCTGGATTTAGCCGCCTCTGTGGTTGAACCACTGGCTTAGCATCATCCTCCAATAGGATCTTGTACATGCATCTTGCTGGACTAATACCCTTAAGATCACTTATGGACCACCCAAGAGCTGTCTTGTGTGTCCTTAGCACTTGAATTAGTGCTTTCTCTTCCTGTGGATTTAAAGCAGAGCTTATAATCACTGGAAAAGTCTCACCCTCTCCCAGAAATACATATTTCAGGGATGGTGGTAGTGGTTTGAGCTCTGGTTTAGGAGGTTTTTCCTCTACCTGAGGAATTTTCAGAGGTTCTTTTATTTCCTCTGATTCCTCCAGACCAGGCTGAACATCTTTAAAGATGTCCTCTAGCTCTGATTCAAAACTTTCAGTCATATTGATCTCTTCCACCAAGGAGTCAATAATATCAGTGTCCATGTAGTTATTAGATGTATCTGGATGCTGCATAGCTTTGATAGCATTTAACTTGATCTCATCCTCATTGACTCTTAGGGTCACTTCCATTTTTTGTATATCAATAAGAGTTCGTCCAGTTGCTAGGAAAGGTCTTCCTAGAATGAGAGTTGCACTCTTGTGCTCCTCTATTTTCAGCACTGCAAAGTCAGTGGGAAAGACAAATGGCCCAACCTTGACAATCATGTCCTCAATTATGCCTGATGGATATTTAATGGAGCCATCAGCAAGTTGAAGACATACCTGGGTTGGTTTGACTTCTTCAGTCAAGCCAAGCTTTTTAGTAGTAGATGCAGGTATTAGGTTAATACTTGCCCCAAGGTCACATAAAGCTGTCTTGGTACAACCACCCTCTAATGTGCATGGTATCATAAAGCTTCCTGGATCTTGAAGCTTTTCCGGTAAGCTTTTCAGAATGACTGCACTGCATTCTTCAGTGAGAAACACTTTTTCAGTTTCTCTCCAATCCTTCTTATGACTTAAGATCTCTTTCATAAACTTAGCATAAGAGGGTATTTTGCTCAAGTGCCTCTGCAAATGGGATCTTTATTTCAAGAGTCCTGAGATAGTCTGCAAAGCGGGCAAATTGTTTATCCTGTTCTGCTTGGCAGAGTTTCTGAGGATAAGGCATCTTGGCTTTATATTCTTCAACCTTAGTTGCTGCAGATTTATTCCCTACAGAGGTGGTTGGTGAAGCCATCTTAGAGGGGTTACTATCAGCACTTGCAGGTGTCTGATCCCTCATTGGCATTTGAACGCCAGGATTGGGTGCTGGATGGGCGTTTAACGTCAGCTTCCCATCCTTTTCTGGCATTTGAACGCCAGAACTGGGCAAAGAATGGTCGTTTAATGCCAACTTTTCTCCCTTTTCTGGCGTTTGAACACCAGAATTATTCCTCTCTGGGCTCTTACTGTCCTCAGAGGGATTTTGGGCAGTGGTTTGGTCATCCTCTGTCATTTGTTCCTTTCTTGACTTTTTGCTACTTTGAACTAAATTATTCAATGTCTGCCCTCTCCTTAGTTGGACAGCTTGGCATTCTTCTGTTATCTGTTTAGATAGCTGCTGTCTTGTCTGATTTAATTGTGCTTCCGTATTCTTGTTAGAATTTTTAGTGTCTTGGAGCATCTCTTTAAATTTTGCTAATTGTTTTGTCATAAGGAGTAATTGCTGATTAAGTTCCATAATCTGTTCTTGAGGATCAGGTTCAGTAGTTACTGCCCTAGCCTCTTCTTTTATAGAGGACTCATTGCTTGAGTACAGATGTTGATTTCTAGCAACTGTATCAATGAGCTCTTGAGTCTCTTCAATTGTCTTCCTCATGTGTATAGATCCACCAGCCGAGTGATCTAGAGACATTTGAGCCATTTCTGTAAGCCCATAGTAGAAGATGTCTAACTGTACCCACTCTGAAAACATTTCAGAGGGGCATTTCCTTAGCATCCCTCTGTACCTCTCCCGGGCATTATAAAGGGATTCATGATCCTCTTGTTTAAAGCCTTGGATGTCCAGCCTTAGCTGTGTCATCCTTTTTGGAGGGTAAAATTGATTCAGGAATTTGTTTATTAACTGTCTCCATGTTTTTATGCTTGCTGTGGGTTGGTTATTTAACCACCTCTTAGCTTGATCTTTTACAGCAAATAGAAACAATAATAATCTGTAGACATTCTGATCTACTTCTTTATCACGTACTATGTCAGCAATTTGTAAGAACTGTGCCAGAAACTCAGTAGGTTCTTCCTATGGAAGACCAGAATACTGGCAATTTTGCTGGACCATGATAATAAGCTGAGGGTTTAGCTCAAAACTGCTTGCTTTGATGGGAGGTATACAGATTCTACTCCTATATGCAGCTGTAATGGGGTTAGCATATGACCCCAGAGTCCTTCTGAACTGTTCACTTCCACTTATGTCCATGATGGAGAAAAGAGAATTGATATGAGTTGCAAATAAATTATTTTTTTATTTTTTTATTTAATTAAAAGTAGCCGAAATTAAAATAAAATAAAATAAAATAATTGAAAAATTGAATATAAGTTTGAAAACTAGAAGAAAATAAAATAAAAGCAAATTGAAGACTAAATTAATTAATTAATTGAAAAGATTTTGAAATTAGCAATCAGAAAGATATGATTGAAAATTATTTTGAAAAAAAAAGAGATATGATTGAGAATATATGATTAAAGAAATTAAAAAGATTTGATTTTTGAAAAAGATTTAAAGGGATCAACTTTTGAGATTAGAATTTTGACTTGACTAAAAAAAAGATATGATTTTGAAAATCTTTGACTAAATTAATGCAAAATTTCAAAAATTGTGAGTAAAATAGGGAAAAGATATTTTTTTATTTTTAAATTTTAATGAGGAAAGAGAAAAACAACAAAATGACACTAAAATTAAAAATTGTAGATCAAAACAAAGAGAATAAACAAGAAAACTTTGAATGTCAAGATGAACACCGAGAACACTTTGAAGATCTAGATGAACACCAAGAACAAATTTTTGAAAAAAAAATTTAAGTAAATAAAAGCGCAAAAAAATACACCAAACTTAAAATTTTTAGAAAATCAAGCACAAATTTTTGAAAATTTAAAGAAAAACACAAAGAAGACACCAAACTTAGAATTTTTAAAGATTAAGAAACGACTAAGAACATGCAAAATCAAAAAAAATTGAAAGAAAATAAAAGCATGCAATTGACACCAAACTTAAAATATGAAACTAAACTCAAATAAAAGACTCTAAACCAACTAAAATAAATTATTCCTAATCTAAACAACAAGATAAACCATCAGTTGTCCAAACTCGAACAATCCCCGGCAACGGCGCCAAAAACATGGTGCACGAAATCACAATCACACGTTTGCAATTCCACACAACTAACCAGCAAGTGCACTGGGTCGTCCAAGTAATACCTTACGTGAGTAAGGGTCGATCCCACGGAGATTGTCGGCTTGAAGCAAGCTATGGTTATCTTGTAACTCTTAGTCAGGATATCAATAATTCTCAGGTTTAATTGTAAAAAGTAAAAGAACATGAAATAAATACTTGTTATGTAGTAATGAAGAACAGGTTGAGGTTTTGAAGATGCTTTGTCTTCTGAATCTCTGCTTTCCTACTGTCTTCTTCTTCATGCATGCAAGGCTCCTTCCATGGCAAGCTTTATGTTGGGCATCACCATTGTCAATGGCTACTTCCCGTCCTCTCAGTGAAAATGTTCCAAATGTGCTGTCACCACACGGCTAATCATCTGTCGGTTCTCGATCATGTTGGAATAGGATCCATTGATCCTTTTGTGTCTGTCACATGCCCAACACTCGCGAGTTTGAAACTTGTCACAGTCATCCCTTCCCAGATCCTACTCGGAATACCACAGACAAGGTTTAGACTTTCCGAATCTCAGGAATGGCCACCAGTAATTCTAGCCTATACCACGAAGGTTCCAATCTTAGATTAGAAACCCAAGAGATACACATTCAAGCTTGATTTCATGTAGAACGGAGGTGGTTGTCAGGTACGCGTTCATAGGTGAGAATGATGATGAGTGTCACGGATCATCACATTCATCAGGTTGAAGTGCGAATGAATATCTTAGAATAGAAGCAAGTGTGATAGAATGGAAAACAGTAGTAATTGCATTAATTCATGAAGAAAAGCAGAGCTCCTTACCCCCAACAATGGAGTTTAGAGACTCATGCCGTAGAAGATACAATATGAAACATATAGAATGTCATGAGGTACAAGATGAATTACTAAAAGTAGTTTTTATAGTAAACTAGTGACCTAGGGTTATAGAAAATGAGTAAGCTAGGGTGTTTAGTGTAAAAATCCACTTCCAGGGCCCACTTGGTGTGTGCTTGGGCTGAGTATTGAAGCTTTCATGTGTAGAGACTTTTCTTGGAGTTAAACGTCAGCTTTTGTGACAGTTTGGACATTTAACTCTAGCTTTTATGCCAGTTCTGGCGTTAAACGCCAGAATTCTTAAGCTGACTTGGAACGCCGGTTTGGGCTATCAAATCTTGGGCAAAGTATAGACTATTATATATTGCTGGAAAGCCCAGAATGTCTACTTTCCAACGCAATTGAGAGCGCGCAAATTGGGCTTCTGTAGCTCCAGAAAATCCACTTCGAGTGTAGTGAGGTCAGAATCTAACAGCATCTGCAATCCTTTTTCAGCCTCTGAATCAGATTTTTGCTCAGGTCCCTCAATTTCAGCCAGAAAATACCTGAAATTATAGAAAAAAATGCAAACTCATAGTAAAGTCCAGAAAAGTGATTTTTAAATAAAAACTAATAAAAATATAATAAAAACTAACTAAAATATACTAAAAACATACTAAAAATAGTGCCAAAAAGCGTATAAATTATCCGCTCATCAATTTGTATGCCGGATGTCGGTATTTTAGGCAAGACTTATTGTCAAAATCTCATAACAGTGGGTTTTTCATTCATCCCAGAAGTACGAAGATGTATTATGACTTAAAGAAGATGTTCTGGTGGCCTGGGATGAAAGGTGATGTAGCAACAGTGGTATCCAAGTGTCTGACGTGTCAAAAAGTAAAGATAGAGCATCAAAAACCATCGAGAATGCTACAACCACTTGAGATTCCTCAGTGGAATGGGAAGGAATTGCAATGGATTTTGTGACCGGTTTACCGAGGACTAGGTCGGGATTTGACACGGTTTGGGTGATCGTGGATCGCTTAACCAAATCCGCTCATTTTTTGCCTATCTGAATAAGTTGTTCAACGGAGGAGTTGGCGAGGTTGTATATCAAGGAGATAGTAAGGTTGCATGGTGTGCCATCGAGCATAGTATCGCACCGTGATCCCCGATTCACGTCAAGGTTTTGGGGAGCTTTCCAAAGAGCTTTCGGTACGAAGCTATGTCTCAGTACCGCATATCATCTGCAAACTGATGGACAGTCGGAAATGACTATTCAGACGTTAGAAGATATGCTGAGAGCATGTGTATTGGATCAACCTGGAAGTTGGTATCGTTACATGCCATTGGTGGAGTTTGCATACAACAAAAGCTTTCATGCAAGCATTTGGATGGCTCCGTATGAGGCCTTGTATGAACGGAAGTGCCAATGTCCACTTTGTTGGTATGAATCAGGTGAAGTGAGCGTTTTGGGTCCTGATTTGGTAGCAGAGACTACTGAGAAGATTAATAAGATAAAAGAGAGAATTCTAACTGCTCAGAGTCAACAGAAGAGTTATGCGGATCAGAGAAGGAAATCGTTAGTGTTTGAAGTGGGAGAACATGTATTCTTGAGGGTTACACCGACGACTAGGATCGGAAGAGCGATTAAGACTAAGAAATTGAATCCGAGGTATATAGGACTGTTTGAGATTCTAAGGCAATTTGGACCGGTGGCGTATCAAGTAGCCTTGCCACCTCATTTGTCTAACTTATATTACATATTCCACGTGTCACAACTTTGTAAGTACACGTCGGATGCGGCTCATGTGTTGGAACCTGAGCCAGTCGAGTTGAGTGAGAACTTAACTTTCCAAGTAACGCCAGTGAGAATTGATGACACTAGTGTGAAGAAGCTGTGAGGAAAGAAAGTTTCATTGGTTAAAGTTGCTTGGGAGCGAGCAGGAGTTGAAGAACATACTTGGGAATTGGAGACTGGGATGCGTAAGGATTACCCCGAGCTTTTCTTAGGTAATTGCTAAATTTTGAGGGCAAATTTTCTTATTTGGCGGGGAGAATGTAAGAACTGCGACTAATTAACTGCTTAATTAGTCAATTAATATTGACCAAAATAGAGTCCGAAAATTTAGAGTGAGAATTTGAAGATGTGGATATGATTTTTGGACTCAGTAGGTTTTTCTGAGTTAGAAAATGTGTTTTCTGTGGAAAATCGTGAAAAACCGTGAACCGACAGTTGAACCTGTTGAACCGGTTCAAGTTTGCCTGGTACTGCATGAGAAAAAAGTGAAAACAGTCAAAAACCTTAGAAAAATATTAGAAGTCGAAAACCAGGCATTAATTTTAAAGGTTTAGCCCGAAGTTGGGCCAACCAGGCTAAAAACGCTAACGGGTTGGACCAGGCCCAAGTTGGGCCCAAGCCCAACATATATAACGGTTCATTTAATGAACTCACTTCAGCACAAACTCTTAAACACAACAAAACACAGCTGAGGAAGAGAGGAAGAAGAAACTCCCATGAGCACTATTCATTGTCAACTTCATAAGCTCATATCTTGAGCTATAGAGCTCTGATCGCCGCACCGTTTGTGGCTACGCGTTCCTTGTGAAGATCTCTACAAAACCCACCCATGAAACTGGTAAGAAAAGCTCGAATCCCCCTCAGTTCTTCTCTTCAAAATTTCGAGTTTTTAGGGCTTTGGAATAAGTGAGTCTTTGTGATTTTGGATGTTTAGGTTCACTCTAATCCTTGCTTAGCATTGGGTTTTGGCATCCATAACTGTTGGACAAGGTAAGAGGCATTAAATCCTTGTGAGATTACGTTTATATTGAGCCCTAGGTTGATTAGTTATGGTTTATGTGTGTTATAGCTTGAAGTTGTGATTGTTGGATATTATTGGAGCTTGTTGGTGATTGTTGGAAGCTTGGATTGTGTTAGAAAGCTTGTTGGTGATTATTGTGTGCTCAATTTTAAGTTTTAGCATATTAGGAATCGACCAATTTATGGTTTTGGTTTTCTCTATGTAGTATATAATATTCATGGACACTTAGGCTAGTGACCCATAGGATAGGTTTGGAATTTATATGTTGTTGATGATTGTTTCGGTTGTTGATGTTGTGAATGTGGTTAAAATAATGATGTTGGGATGTGATGTATGATGAACTTGTACGAATGTGCATTTTAATCATTAGTATGGAGTATGAATGAGTTGATGATGAAGATTGATATTGATGAAATGAGGATTTGTGAATGTGTTGGTGGGAAATTGCTTGATATGTTGTATATTAATAATCAAGGATGAGAATGATGAAATGTAAAGGAAAAAGTAATAAAAATGGTGCAATATGTTATAAAGTGTGGATTTTGATGAGGAATGGAGTTTGGAATGGTGCTATTTGGTTTTGGTTGGTTTTGAGTTATAAAAATGAGGGAATTGGTAAATTGTGGATTTTTGGCAAAAATTGGTTTTTGTTAAACTTTGTCTTATCATAACTTTTGCCTCTGTTTTCAAAATTGGTTGAAATTTGTTGGAGATTAAAGCTTATTAAAAACCCTTCAAATCGATATAAAGTTTGTAAAATTTGGGTTTTTGTAGAGGAAGTTATGATCATTCAAAGATTGGTGTAAAAATCTGAAATTCTGCTAAGTTACAGAATTCTATGATTTCTGGTATGGGCGCACGCACAACCTTGTGCACACGCACACCTCTGCAAAAATTTTAACCTGTGCGTAGGCACACGTAGAGGCAGGCAGTCTGTTCACAGCGTTAGCACAGCTTATGCGCGCACATACCCAATGAGGAATTGCAACCTGTGCATATGCACAGCCCTGTGCACACGCACACGTTGGGAAGGCCAGTCTGTTGAGGGTGCTAGCACAGGTTGTGCGAGCGAACAGGCATTATGAATTTTGGTACCTGTGCATACGCACACCTCTATGCGTATGCACACTTTTTAAAACTTCTTCTGGGCATGCGCACGCACACCCCTGTGCGTACACACACGCCATGTTTCTCAAATTTTAACTTTGTTTTCAACTATTTCACCTTCCCAACAAGATTGTTAGCTTCTATAACACCATTTTAAGACTTTTGGGCTTGATTGTGAGCATGAGAACATGGGAAATAACCTAAGGGTTTTAGTTGATGACTTTTTTATGAAAAATTAGAAAACGGAGGATTAGGGTTTCGGGTGTACTGAGGATGGTTTGATGGCGTGTGAAGGTAGACTGATATGTGAACTGAAAACTGATGAACTATTAAGTTCAGAACTGAAATATGAATGTACAGTGGTTGATATGAGTCGGGGACTCTGAATGAGATGATGGATCCACGTTATACTGAAAATGTTTTCTGAAAACCACTGAAGTATTGATTTTATACTGAGATTATGAGACGCTATGCTCCCGGCAGGGATGGTGGTAATCCCGCCTGTCGAGGTAGCGGCGGCGGCGTAAGGATGGTGGTTAATCCCGCTTACTTTGAGATGTGAGGTCTGTGGCAAGAGTATCCCGCTCGCATCCCTTCGGATCAATAGAGTGTGCAGGCACAAAACCCTGGACAGTGATCCGAGCACTATATCTCGGGGGTTCCCAATGATGATTCCGAAGGGTGACATCTCCAGGGATATGTGTCGGGTTGGCAGTTGAACCGACAATGTGATATCACAGCCAATAGGGCAGGCATTCATCATGTGCATCTTCTATCTGTTTGTATGCTTTAACTGCTTGTAATTGTATGCCTACTTGAATAACATGCCTAATTGCTTACTTGAATTACTTGACTTATATGCTTCTACTTGTGTTTTACTTGCATTGTAATTAAATGTGATTTATACTGGGATTGATGAGGTTCGGAAGGCGGTGGCAATGGGATCGCATGGAGGATAGGTTGGTGAAGGCTGTGGGACAGCGGTGTTTGGTTAGAATAGAAATCCCATAAGATAGAATACCCTGTTTATTTATGTTAAGATTTATATAATCATGCTTATCTATTTTAATATGCCTTAAGATTGAATCTTGTGATGGATATGAAGTCTAAGATTGCCTTTGGCATCCCGGGGTCTTATATCCTACATCACTGGGCACTGTTACCATACTGAGAACCTCCAGTTCTCATACCATATTTTTGTTGTATTTTTCAGATGCAGGTCGCAACCCACCTCGGTGAGTTGCTTGGATGGTGACAGAAGCGGAAGATCTTGGATTCTTTTTTAGTCTTTTTGATTTATTTTGCTATACATCTCTCACTTTTGTATTTTTCTTTAGCCTAGAAGCATGTATTGAGAAAACAAAACATGTATAAGCTGTTTTTACTGTCTGGTTTCATGTATGGTCTAAATATGGCTTGCCGGTTTAAACTCCGCGAGCCGTGGCTAGATTCTTATGATATTATACTATTATATTTTGACATATCTTATCTATATCTTGTGCTTTTAGTTAGTAGCTTCGTTAGTACGTTTTGCGCTTTTTAAATCCTGTTTTTGAGCTATATCCTTCATCGGGCTTCTAGATATTATTAATTCTTTCTATATATTATACGTATGAGTTTAGAACTGTCGTAAACTCTGATTAACCTTTGCTTTACGACGCGAGGTAAAGTTTAGGCTAATTAGGGTGTTACAACAAGGATAAAGGGTGTTGTTCTCCATGTGCTGTTTTGAATTTCCACATATAAACACAAATAAGAATCCACACTCTATCAAAAAATTCTAAGGTAAAATAGTTCCATTCCAAGTTTCAGGACAGTTTGGTTGAGCTATCCATTCCTTCAACCTCTTTCCTTGTATAGAGCCTTAAAAAGAGTCTTCATTCATTTTATGCATAGTTCATCACATTCTTTACAATGAAAGTCTCAAGCTCCAACTGTTTTTGGTCATCAAGACATAAAGAGAACAATCCTTATGCTTATGGGCGGTGTCCACAAATTAACTCATGAAGGCATCAACCTCTGAGGAGCTAAAATGGTTCTATTGACTTTATTTTTTTTAGGAGTGTCACACATCAAATCTCTCTTTTTTCAGCATGTCAAAGAACTGCTCAAACAATGCTATTGACCATAAAGATAAGCCACTGCAAACTGTAAGTTCTTTTCATTCTATTTGTTTTTTGTATTTAGTCACAGACTCACAGTTTGATTGTTAGTGCCACTTAAGATAATTTAATCAAGCTAAAGCATTCTTTTTTTGGATAAATGAAAAAATAATACTCACAAAACAAGAAGGATAATGCAAACAGTATGGAGGACAAGTTCACGAGATAGCCTTGTTAGTTGTTACTTAAGATAGGAATAAATAAACTAGCTGAAGCAGAATTCGTCTAAATTCAAATTTGTTGCTTAATGGTTTTAAGATAATAATGCGGTCAATTGCTTTTAATTTATTAATTGGAGAACCTTTGGTGGAGTGTGGTGCTTTGTGCAACTCCATAAGATGCATTCTGCTGAACATTTACTGTTGCTATGCCAGAAATAGTCTGATATATAAGTAATTTGAATAAGCTGAGAATATGAACTTATCAAAAAGATATTCTATTTTGATGAGGAGGAAGTATACAAATTGTATTTATGTTTTTGTCATTTTGCAAGGAATCAGAACAAATATGTCATATCTGATTGAGGTCGCATGAATTGTTTCTATTTCCATCGTGATGTTGGTTCCTATGATTTATAAGATGCATTGTTATGAATTTTGTAGGTGAGGAATCTCGAAAGAGGATATTTTAAAATATGGAATCTACATTGCTCTGGTCAATGTCCCCAACATTTCAAGATCACCGAAAATCATCTTGATTATCCTTATGATAGATAGATAGATATAGGTGTTAGACGAGAATATATATAAGAAAATCAAGAAAAAGTAGATCGATATGTTACTTGCTATGTTGATGGATTTGAGTGTAATTGTAAGAACCTGCGTTTTCACATAAAACCATTTTAATATAATAATTTTAGTGTCCAGAATAGATTCAAAATTTAGAAGTTTTAATTTAAAAATATAAATGAGAAATTTGGTTTCAGTGAATTTTTCTGAGTTGGAAAATGTATTTCTTTCGGATAGTTTTTGTAAAAATAAGTACTGGCGATTGAGCTGGCAATACCGGCCGTAGACTATATAGTACCACATATTTTGGAAAATAATATTTTGAAAATTCATTCATTGTTTTGAAAGGAGAAAAAATAATTTAGAATAAAAAATCGGACACTAATCTTAAAAGTTTTGGCCCAAAGTGGACCAAACGGACCAAAAACGCTAACGGGTTGGACCGGACCCAAACCGGGCCCAATGCCCAACATATATAAGCTCATTTAATGAGATTTGAGCTCATTTTCTGGCCCTAAAGGGGAGGGGGCCGCGGTTTTGAGAGGGGAGAGGAGAAGAGGGATGACACTTTTCACCTCCACCTTTCGGGAGCCATAACTTTTGATCCGGAGCTCCGATTGACGAGCTGTTTGCGGCCACGTGAAGCTCTTGTCGCGCTCTACGTTTCTATCTAAGATAATCTGGTAAAGGTTCTCTCTTCATGTCTCATTTTCCAGCCCTAGAAATCTGCGCGTTTTGGGTTTAGATTTTGAACAAGTTTTGTGGTTTTGCTTGTTTAGGTGATCTCTAGCAGCGGGTAAATATTGGATTTTATCCCTAATCATGTTGGGTAAGATAAGGTTTCACTAAATCTTTGTGTTTAGTCATTTTGTGTATCTTAGGTTTTGATGTTGGTATGTATATGTGATGTTAGATTGAGTTTTGGTGTTTGTTGGAGTTGATTGAGGCTTTGGAGCAAGCTTGGTGGCTTTGTTTTGATGTTTGGAATATTTTGGGAATCGGCCAAGGTATGGTTTCAGTTTCCCTTATGTAATATGTAATGTTCATGGACACTTAGGCTAGTTGACCCTAAGATAGGATTGAATGTTGTTGGTATATGAATATTTAAATGTGAATTGATGTTAATTGTTGGTTGTATGGGATTAGTGTGGTTGATGATGAGTAATGAGATTTGTTGGTATTAATGAGTATTGATGATTGGGGTTGTTGATGGGGATTGATTGATGTTGTGGTGGTGTTGTGTGGAAGGAATTGGAATAATAATAATAATGATTATATGATTTGATGATGATCATTGGTATTTTAATTATTATGAAAGTTGGTGATGAATGTGAGATTTATTGTTGTTGATGAAGGTTTGTTGATATGGCTGATGATTATGATGAATATTAATGTTGTGGGTAAGTGGGATGAGTGTTTAAGAGTTGATAAATTGAGATATTGAATGTTGAAATTTGTTATGGTTACTGAGAATTTGAATGGTAGTATTAAGGAATTTGGATGTGAATTAGCTTGGATATAAGATTGTTGAATGGTTTAGAAGGTTGCGATTGAGGAAATGGTTGAAGTAGTGTTTGGTATGAAATTGGGCTGTTTTGGTATGGTTAAAATGTGATTGAATTGGTTGTGGACTGAGATTTGGTTAAAATTGAGTGTTTTGATGTTTTGGGTAAAAATAGATTTTTGGTGAACTTTGTCTAATCATAACTTTTGCCTCAGTTTTCAAAATTGGTTAAAATTGGTTTAGAATTAAAGACCTTTGAATCCCTTTAAAACGGTATAAAGTTTTTGAAATTTGGATTTTTGTAGAGGAAGTTATGTTCATTCAAAGTTGGGGTTGAAAATCTGAAATTCGGCTAAGTTGCAGAATTTCAGCATTTTCTGATATGTGCGGACGCACAGCCTTTTGCGCACGTAAAACCTGCAGAAATGTTATTCTGTGCAGACGCACAGGCAGGGAAGCGCATGCCGTTGGCCGCGTTGGCACAGGTTGAGCACGCTCACATCAGTGAAGCATTACAACCTATGCGGACGCACACCCCTATGCACACGCACAAGTCGAGAAGGATCAGTACCTGTGCGTACGCACACCACTGTGCGTACGCACACTTTGAAAATCTTCCCGGGCGTGCGCACGCATACCCCTGTACGGATGCACACGCCCTTTTTCACGAATTTAAACTTTGTTTTCAACTATTTCACCTTCCCAACAAGGTTGTAAGCTTCTATAACACCATTTTAAGACTCTTGGGCTTGTTTTTGGACATTGGCTCATGGGAAAGGCCTTAGGAGAATTTAATTTAGGTTTTATTTTGAAAAGTTAGAGAACGGATGCTTAGGTTTCTGGTGTACTGAGGATGGGTATGGTAGATGAGAAAGGAGGATGGTATTGGAATTGGGAAAAACTGGTGAACTATTGAGTTGAAATGGAAAATATGAATTGAGGATGGTTGAGATGAGTCGAGGACTCGAAGAGGAATGATGATCTTGAATAATATTGAGAATTGATAACTAAAAGTGATTTGAGATGAGGAAATGATTGGATTATATGAAAGTGTGCGGAGCCTATATCTCCGGCGTAGCAGATTGTTCTGCTGAATGACTAGTTGTTGTTGAGAGTGTGCGGGGCCTATATCCCCAGCGTGGCAGATTGTTCTGCTGCATGAATTGTGGTGGTTGGTTCCTTCTCTGCTACAGGAAGTGTGCGGGGCCTATATCCTTAGCGTAGTAGACTCCCTACTACATGAGTGTGTAGGTCACTATATCCCTGGCGTAGCAGAAGAGCTGCTGCATGAGTGTGCAGGGCACTATACCCCTGGCGTAGCAGAAGAGCTGCTGCATGAGTGTGCAAGGCACTATATCCTTGGCATGGCAAAAAGGCTACATCCGGGAGGATGTGTCGGGTTGGCATTTATGGACCGACAAGTGATATCACGAGCCAATAGGATAGACATTCATCATATACATCTCTTATGTGTTTGTTTGCTTTGACTACTTGAGTTTGCCTAATTGTATAACATGCCTACTTTCTTCTTGAACTACGTGTGATCTATTTGAATATTACTTGTGTTTTACTTGCTTGCATTATCTATGATTGTCTGGTGCTGAGGTTAGGTAGGAGGTGGCGATGGGAACGCACGGAGGTTAGGTTGGCGAAGGCCGTGGGATACAGCGGTGTGATTAGTATTAGTTAGAAATCCCCTAGGTTAGAGAACCCTGCTTAAGGTTTATGTTTTATGTTCTATATATTTATTTATATTGTCCTAAGCTTGAATATCCGTATGTGATGTGAAGTTCTAGGATTACCTTCGGCGTCCCAGAGCCTTATATCTTACCTCATTGGGCACTATTACCATACTGAGAACCTCCGGTTCTCATTCCATACTTTGTTGTTGTTTTTCAGATGCAGGTCGTAATCTACTTCGGTGAGATTGCGGATATGGTGACAGAGCGGAGTATGGTTCGTTCCTTATTTATTTCTATTATACTTTTGTCATAGTATTCTCTCACCTTTTGTATATTTATCTTTATGGCCTTAGAGGCTTATTTGAGAGAAAGGTTGTATAAGCTGTTTTAATTCTAAAACTCTGTATCTTTCTATCTGTAACTAGTCGGCTTAAACTCCGCAAGTCGCGGCTAGTTCCCTATGATTATTATACTCTTATATTTATATATATTTTCTTATTCTCTTATACTTATGCTTTGTATCGTATGCATTAGCTTCGTGTGAGCGTCTCGCGCGTTTGTAAATCTGTCTTTGAGCTTAATCCTTCATCGGGCTTCTAGAATATATTATTTCCTACTATATATAAATATGTATAAGCCTTAGGACTGTCGTAACCTCTGATTAACCTTTGCTTTACGGCTAGAGGTAAGGCTTAGGGTAATTGGGGTGTTACATTTAGTGGTATCAGAGCGGTTCGTCCTCGTGAGCCTGAAGGATGGATCGATTGTGCTTCATTGCACACTCTGGTTCATTTTTCCTTCATGCTATTTAGGTTATCTACTTGATATTTCATAGTATTGCTTGTTTGTGAGTGCCTTTTTGGAAAAATTGAAGCACTAGACCTTTGGTATTGAGACTGATCACTTTGATATCGAATGTTTAGTGAAGAAAGGAACCCTAATGGCTACTCACGGATGAGGTCGATTACGTTAAAGGAGAGGTAGTGAGGATGGATATCCTGGCCTATGCGTTACGAGCTCAGCATGTCCTGAAAAAGTCTGTTCATGAAATTGGTGGCATATAGGCTGATGGGTGCGGCTTAACACTTGTGGCAACGGAAGTAACGATTGATGCTTTTGCGGTTTTTACTTATGATTTTCAGTTTCTAACTAATATGGTCTTGAACCATGTTGAAAAGGGTTTAAAGGATTAACATGATTTTCAAATTTGGGTTGAAACTTTTGGTTTAAATGTTTTGCTTTTGAAATTAAATCGAAACTCTTGGTCTGAATAATATGGTTTACAGAAAAAGTGAGTTTTACGATTTTCTTGATTTGTGATTTTGGTTTATAATTTATCTTATCAAAAAGGGATTCGAATTGAACGGTTTTGATTTAAGAATAAATGAATTTTTGAGCTTTTTGAAACGAAACTTCCATAATGAATTGGTTTAGATTGGACTTGTTTTCACAGCGTTGCGATATGTTACAAAAGCAGTCTTTGGTTTTGAAACTACGTCAAAAATTCTTGGTTTGGAGGATATTGTTTAAAAAGAAAAGTGAGTTCTCCGATTATGTTCATTTGTGAACTTGGTTTCAAATTTACCTTGTAAAAAGGGGATCTAAAATTAAAAAGTTTGTATTTAAAGAAAACGTGATTTCAAATATTTGATTTCCGAGTAACTGAATTTTTGACTCTTTTGAGAAAGTTTTAACAATGAGCTAGTTTAGAATAAACTTGTTTTGAAGGTTTTGGAAACATGTTACAAAAATCGGTAATTGTTTTAAGGAAAATTTTGAATGCTTAATGACGATAATCAGAGTGACGCAGCGGAAGGTGAAAGGAAATGTCGACATGGTAGGATGATGGTGAACGAGGTGCCTTGGCAACTTGTTGGATTAGTAATGTCGAAAGTAAGATGCTCCGTGGGGAATATATGCATATATATATCTCATCGCGTGATTCGGATTTTCGAGAGCGAAAATCTTTTTAACGAGGGGAGGATGTAAGAACCTGCGTTTTCACGTAAAAATATTTTAATATAATAATTTTAGTATCCGAAATATATTCAAAATTTAGAAGTTTTAATTTGAAAAAATAAATGAGAAATTTGGTTTCAGTGAATTTTTCTGAGTTGGAAAATGTATTTCTTTCGGACAGTTTTTGTAAAAATGCGTACTGGCGATTATGCTGGCAGTACCGGCCCTAGACTGTATAGTACCACATATTTTGGAAAATAATATTTTGAAAATTGATTCATTATTTTGAAAGGAGAAAAAATAATTTAGAATCGAAAACCGGACACTAATCTTAAAGGTTTTGGCCCAAAGTGGGCCAAACGGACCAAAAACGCTAACGGGTTGGACCAGGCCCAAACCGGGCCCAATGCCCAACATATATAAGCTCATTTAATGAGCTTTGAGCTCATTTTCCGGCCCTAAAGGGGAGGGGGCCGCGGTTTTGAGAGGGGAGAGGAGAAGAGGGATGACATTTTTCACCTCCATCTTTCGGGAGCCATAACTTTTGATCCGGAGCTCCGATTGAGGAGCCGTTTGCGGCCACGCGAAGCTCTTGTCACGCTCTATGTTTCTATCCAAGAAAATCTGGTAAAATTCCTTTTTTCATGTCCCATTTTCCAGTCCTAGAAATCTGTGCGTTTTGGGTTTAGATTTTGAACAAGTTTTGTGGTTTTGCTTGTTTAGGTGATCTCTAGTAGGGGGTAAATATTGTCGAGACGTCTTCCAAGGTTCCTGAGGATATGTCCGACTGGCTAGACTCCCTCGTCCTGATGTATGTTTCTGTAGTTAATTCTGAATTCTGTGCAGAGCTTAGAAAACATCATCGAATCTGTAGTAGTAGAGATCAGGAAAACAACTATGAATTGATAGCACCTGATTCTGATGAAAGGGTTTTCTTTCCGGCTTTGACCCAAGAGGAACGCCCCTTCTTTTATGCTTACGATTACTTTTTCAGTCAAATAAACATCACCCTTCCTTTTTCCTTCTTTGAGACCGACTTGTTGTAGTTGTGTAACGTAGCTCCATCCCAGCTTCATCCGAACTCCTGGGGTTTTATCAAGATCTTTCAATTGCTTTGCCAAAAGTTGGACATTAAACCTTCTCAGACTCTCTTTCTGTATCTTTTTGTTTTGACTAAGCCAGGGATTTTTTCAAAAAAGAAAGCTTCTTGGATTTCCTTTCGATCTGCCCAAGGGCGTAAAGTTTTTGCTATGTATGATGAGTCCTTTAGGGATTTTAAGAATTACTTTTTTAAGATCCAAGCTGTTGAGGGAGCTCGACCATTTTTTCTGGAGTCGAATGGTGAGCCTACCTTCCCCTTGTGTTGGCAAAGAAATATTGTGGTGTCTCGATACTCGTGGGAGATGCTTGATGAGGTTGAGCAGGCTTTTGTAACTGTGTTAGAAGATATTTGGGGGGAACCTCCCCATCTCGATACAAAGAGATTTTTGGGGGACCCCTCTCTCATCCGAGCTGAGCTGGGTAGTGACCGACTTCTTTGGCTCTGTTTGTACTTTCTTTTTTGTGTTTGCTTTTTTCAGCTTTGTAACTTGTTTTGCCGTGTTTTTTCAGAGATGGTGAAAAATAATGAATCCATGAAGGCCTTTAAGAAGGCAAGAAAGGCTACAGCAGCTCAACATATCTCGGCCAAAGTTGCTAGAGAAGGATCTTCCCAGATTCCTCTCAAGAAGCCTATCTTGAATACTGTTGGGCCAAGGAAGATGATTCCCATTCCTCAAGTTCACTTGGTTGATCCCCCTCAGACTTCTACTGCTACCTCTTCTCCTTCTTCCAACCCTCTCCCGAAAAGGCCGAGGACTGTGGAACCTTTTAACCTAGATGCTCCCGACTTTGACGCTGTTGGTTTTGTTGATCAATAAATTGCTCCATATAGTGTGGTTCCTACTGACGACATGTCTATCCTTCGTCATTTGGACTTCATTACTCGGAGTGGTATAAAAATGGCACACATGGGGGCAGCGTTACTTTGGACTGCCCAGGATGTCCCAGTTCAAGCAACGAAGGCTTTTATGGAGGAGGCTAAGTTGGAATATGACAGGATCAAGGGTTTGAAGGAGGAGCTCAAGGTGAAAGTGGCCAAATTTGGAGAAGGAGTTGGAGGGTGAGAAGTCTCGGGCTATTTCCTTGGCGGCTTCTGCCAAGTTGTCTGAAGATATGGCGTTGAAGCATAAGGAAAGATATGTCACGACTTATAGGGAGATGATGGGTCTTAGGGAGGATTTGGAGTCCGCCCGAGCTGACTACGCCAAGCTTCAGGGTCATCTTGTAGGCAGTGTAAATGCTGCTTATGAGAATTTGAAGGATCAAGTTCGAGTTCTTGCACCCGAGCTTGACCTCTCCCTTTTTACCTTGGATAACATTGTAAAAGATGGTAAGATTGTCCTTGATGACCCTGATGAAGATGATGATGTCGACCCTCCTCCTGTACCGTCTGCCAAAGGTTCTGTTGCTCCGCCTTCCTCGATTCCAGCAGCTGAAGTCAGTCAGCCCGAGTCTGATCCTGAAGTCCAGATCTTAAATCAGGATGATGGGACAGTGGATGCGGTTCCTCTTCAGACTCGTCCTCCTTCACCCCGAGATGCTGCTACTAGGAAGTCTTTGGATACTTTATAAGTATTTATGATGTATTGTGTATAGCCCGGCCTGTGGGCTTTGAACTCTTTTATTTTTGTAGTTTGTGGTCTTGACTTTTGGATACTTTAGTTGCTTTTTTAGCAACCTTATTTTGAAAAAACAAAGGTAGTATTTCAAGCCTCTAGGGGTCGACCTCAGGTGGCCTCTTGGGTCTTGTTTACTATAGCAATTTTATTTCTGCTTGTTTGATATGCTTGTCTGCACCTTTTTGACACCTTCTGGAATCTTGGGAGTGTTGGAGCCTTGTATCCAATCTCTTTTAATTGCCTTTTGTGTTTTATTTTCTATTTTTAGTTGAGGCTAGCTTTGTGCAACTAGTCTTGTTTGTATTCTCTGATACGGTTCCTGTAATTTGATTTTCTTGAGGTCATGGCTTTTTGGGTCCGACTTAAGCCCCTTATAGCGCCTATCTTCTGTTGTCCGACTTCTTAAACATGGTCATGTTTTGAAGCTATTTCTAGTAATTCCTTCTGCTTGGACCTTGGTAGGTCTCTTCCTATGGATTATAACTTTTGGTTTGGGCCGACTTCATCATGTCGGTCCCTTCTAAGTTATTTCTAGTAATCCATTTTTCTTGGACCTTGGTCAGGTCTCTTTTATGGATTATTTTTTCATAACTTTTGGTTTGGGCCGACTTCATCAAGTTGGTCCCTTCTAAGTTATTTCTAGTAATCCATTTTTCTTAGACCTTGGTCAGGTCTCTTTTATGGATTACTTTTTCATTACTTTAGTTTGGGCCAACTTCATCATGTCGGTCCCTTCTAAGTTATTTCTAGTAATCCATTTTTCTTGGACCTTGTTCAGGTCTCATTTATGGATTACTTTTTCATAACTTTTGGTTTGGGCCGACTTCATCATGTCGGTCCCTTCTAAGTTATTTCTAGTAATCCATTTTTCTTGGACCTTGGTCAGGTCTCTTTTATGGATTACTTTTTCATAACTTTTGGTTTGGGCCGACTTTATCATGTTGGTCTCTACCGACTTCATCATGTCGGTCCCTTCTAAGTTATTTCTAGTAATCCATTTTTCTTGGACCTTGGTCAGGCCTCTTTTATGGATTACTTTTTCATAACTTTTGGTTTGGGCCGACTTCATCATGTCGGTCCCTTCTAAGTTATTTCTCGTAATCCTCTTTTTTAGGGCTGGCCAGGCCTCTTTCTAGGGATTTACTTTTTATAACTTTGGTTATTGTGGCCGACTGGTCCGACTTCTTTACGTCGGCCTGTCTTTAAGTTAATTTTAGCAACCCATTTTTATTAAGACCTCGTCAGGTCCTTTCTATGGATCACTTTCGATAACTTCTTGCATTATTCTATTTTTGTCGCCTTTTCATCTTTGCCGATTTCGTAGAAATTAGGTTTGATCCTGTTTGGTCGACCTTTTGATGAATTTGGTTTTCATCTTCGTTGGTCTTTATCGTGATCGAGCAGTGAATTTGATTTTCACTTTCTGCCGATCTATAGCTTTATAATCGGGCGATGAATTTTTTGCGTTTCAGATTAATGCGTCTTGATAAGAGAATTTGTAGAAAATCTAAAAAACTTTATGCAAATATATACATGTGGGCATTTTATCCCTCTAAGTTAGGCAGTTCATGGATCTTGGCTCGATACCTCATTAAAAAACCTTTTTTAGAAAAAAGAGTGCACCTCATCCTAAGATCTTTTATTACCTCCTAACTGTAATACCTTCTTAAGTTGCAGGCGTGCCATGACCTTGGAAGCTCTCGTCCTTTGAGTTCGGTCAGCCTGTAGTATCCCTTTCCGAGCACTTCTACGACTCGGTAGGGTCCTTTCCAATTTGCTGCCAGCTTTCCTTCTCCGAGTCGACTTGTTCTGATATCATTTCGGATTAAGACGAGATCGTTCTCAGAAAAACCTCGCTGTACTACTTTTCGGTTGTATCTTGAGGCCATTCGACGTTTTAACGCCTCTTCTTTGATCCGAGCTCTTTCTCGAATTTCTGGAAGTAGGTCGAGTTCCTCCTTTTGAAGTAGGGAATTGGCCTCTTCATTGTAGTGGATTACTCTGGGTGATCTTTCTTCGACCTCTACTGGGATCATTGCCTCCATTCCGTAAGCTAATCGGAAAGGTGATTCCTTTGTGGTGGAGTGTGGAGTTGTCCGATATGCCCATAGGACTTGTGGGAGATCTTCAGCCCAAGCTCCCTTTGTGTACTATAATCTCCGTTTTAACCCAGCCAGTATGACTTTGTTTGCAGTTTCTGCTTGTCCATTAGCCTGGGGGTGTTCTACGGATGTGAATTGGTGCTTTATTTTCAAGTGGGCTACCAATTTTCTGAAGCCTGCATCTGTTAATTGAGTGCCATTGTCTGTGGTGATGGAATATGGAACTCCAAACCTTGTGACAATGTTTCTATATAGGAATTTTTGACTTCTTTGAGCAGTGGCATTGGCTAGGGGTTCTGCCTTGATCCATTTTGTAAAATAGTCTACCCCGACAATGAGGAACTTGACCTGTCCTGATCCTTGAGGGAATGGCCCAAGGAGGTCGAGTCCCCATTTTGCGAATGGCCAAGGTGAGGTTATGCTGATGAGCTCCTCTGGTGGGGCGATGTGAAAATTAGCATGCTTCTGATACGGCGGACATGTCTTTACGAATTCTATTGCTTCTTTTTATAAAGATGGCCAATAGAATCCGGCTCAGAGTACCTTTTTGACGAGAGCTTATGCTCCGAGATGGTTGCCACAGATGCCACTGTGTACTTCTTCTAAGACTTTCTTTGTGTTGGAAGTCGGCACGTATTTTAACAGTGGTATTGAAATCCCTCTCTTGTATAGAGTATTGTTTATGATGATGTAGTATTGTGCTTCCCATTTTAACCTCTTTGCCTCCTTCTTATCTGTAGGGAGTGTTTCTGTTTTGAGGTGATTAACTATGGAAGTCATCCATCCTTGATCCAGACCTGTTATGGCTAGGACCTTTTCTTCTTCCGAGATTGACGGGTTCTGTAGCATCTCTTAAATGAGGCTTCTATTGTTGTTCCCTGGTTTGGTGCTGGCTAGTTTTGAGAGTGCATCAGCTCGAGCATTCTGTTCCCAGGGTATGTGGCGAACCTCATATTTCCCGAGTTGTCCGAGCTGTTCCCTAGTTTTGTCCAAGTACTTTTTCATGGTGGGATCCTTGGCTTGGTAGCTCCCTGTTATTTGTGAGGTGACTATTTCTGAGTCGCTGAAGATGGTAAGCTTTTGAGCTCCAACCTCCTTAGCCAGCTTCAAACCAGCTAGTAGTGCCTCATACTTGGCTTGGTTGTTTGAGGCAGGGAACCCGAATTTGAGGGAAAGTTCGATTTGGGCTCCCTAGTCGCTTTTCTATTATTACGCCTGCACCACTTCCAGTTTTGTTTGAGGAACCGTCTACGTAGAGATTCCACTCTGTAGGGATTGCCGGGGTGCCCTGTGAACTCGGCAATAAAGTCGGCCAAATACTGTGATTTGATGGCTGCCCGAGCTTCATATTGAAGGTCGAATTTGGACAACTCGACTGCCCATTGCAAGATTCTTCCTGCTAAATCTGTTTTTTGTAAAATGCCTTTTATGGGCTGGTTGGTCCGAACCCTGATG
This sequence comes from Arachis ipaensis, assembly GCF_059453495.1. Lineage (NCBI taxonomy): Eukaryota > Viridiplantae > Streptophyta > Magnoliopsida > Fabales > Fabaceae > Arachis > Arachis ipaensis. Next base: position 74,653,390 of record NC_142442.1, on the reverse strand, counting down.
ATGTGGGCTTAGAAATATGGGCGAAGTCATCGAGATTTTAGTATGAGAGCATAGGCGAATTTTTCTATTTTTTGGTAGTTTAGTTCGGACCCTTATAGTGCTTTACTGATAAAGTATATAGGTTGTTGTCCACTGTCGTCTTCTCGGACCAGTGCTGAGGCTACTGCCCGATTTTCTACTGCGAGGTATAATACAAGCGGTTCTCCTTCCCGTGGCCGAGTTAGAATAGGTGGTTGTCCCAGGAACCTTTTGAAATCCTGGAAAGCCTGTTCGCACTCCGTTGTCCATTCAAACCTCTTTCCCTTCCTTAGAGTGGCGTTGAAGGGGAGAGATCTTATTGCTGATCCAACTAGAAATCTGGACAAGGCTGCCAATCTTCCATTGAGTTGTTGTACCTCTTTGACACAGGCCGGACTCCTCATAACGAGTATAGCCCGGCATTTATCCGGATTTGCCTCGATTCCTCTTTGTGTGAGCATAAAACCCAAGAATTTGCCAGCTTCTACTGCGAAGGTGCATTTTGCAGGGTTAAGTCGCATGCCATGCCTTCTTATAGTGTCGAATACTTAGGTAAGGTCAGACAGTAACAATTCTTCACTTTGTGTCTTTATTAACATGTCGTCCACGTAGACTTCCATGACTTTCCCGATGTGGTCTGCGAAGACCTTATTCATTAATCTTTGATAAGTGGCTCCTGTATTTTTGAGTCCAAATGGCATGACGATGTAGCAGTAGTTTGCTTTCAGGGTTAAGAATGAGGTTTTTTCTTGATCAGGTGGGTACATTAGGACTTGATTGTATCCCGAATAGGCATCCATAAACGAGAGGTATTTGTATCCGGAGGAGGCATCCACCAGAGCGTCGATACTTGGGAGTGGATAAGGATCCTTTGGACAGGCTTTGTTAAGATCAATGTAGTCGGTGCACATCCGCCACTTCCCGTTTGATTTTTTCACCAAGACGACGTTAGCTAGCCATAGTGGGTATTTAACTTCTCTTATGAATCTTGCCTTCAGTAGAGCTTGTACTTGCTCTTCCACAGCTTGTGGCACCTTAACTTAGGGTCTATGCCTGGCATGTCTGCGGCCTTCCATGCGAAGAGGTCAACATTATCTTGTAAGAACTTTATGAGTGACTCCTTTACGTCTTCTTTTAAGATTATGCCGATATTGGTTGTTTTATCTGGGACATCTCTGATCTGGGTTTTTTCTATTTCGCCTTCGGGTTGTGGACGAAGTTCTTCCCGCCCTCGAACTCCCCCGAGTTCGATGGCGTGGAATTCTTCCCCTCTGCCTTTAAGGTTTAGAATTTTGTTGTAACAGCGGCGCGCTGATGACTTGCATCATCTACCCTTCATTCTTGCATAAAGAAGACCATAAAAGAGCATAAATCTCATTTGATCAGTACAATTCATGCATTATTTGATGAATATTATGGTACACTACTTTGAGATGAGTTGTGCTGAATTTCAGGTGAAAAAGGCATCAAAAATGGGTAGAAGACAAACAAGAAGCTAGGCGTGTGAAACTGGCGTGCCACTTGGAGCAAACGCCACAAAAATACACTAGCGTTCCATGCCAGGAGCCAGGCGTGGCACGCCAGTACTAAATTCCAGAAAGGAATTCCAAGCATGCATGTGGGCATGGCACGCCAGAGACTGGGCGTGGCACGCTAGTACAAAATTCCAGAGAGCAACAATGGAGGACACAAAAGGGGCGTGGCACGCCTAATCCATCAACTACTATGGGCGTGCCACTTGAGCAAAGGGGCGTGGCATGCCAACCCACCATTCCAAGAAGAACCCCCACTATGGCATGCCACTTGGTATCGAAGGCGTGGCACGCCAGCTCCAAGAAGTCACTTGGGCGTGCCACTTGAGAACCCAAGCATGGCACGCCTAGCTTGAAGAGTTCACAAATCCATGGGCGTGTTACTTGAACAGCATGGCGTGGCACGCTGGTACAATAATCCAGAGAAGAGGTTGAAGGCAATTGAAGACTGGGCGTGCCACTTCAAGACGAAGGCGTGGCACGCCAACCTCTCAACCTCACTTAGGCGTGCCACTTGAGCAACCAGGCGTGGCACGCCAATGCACAAAGATAACAAAAGCAAGGGCTGGGCGTGCCACTTGGTATCGAAGGCGTGGCACGCCAACCCAAGAATGTCACTATGGCGTGCCACTTGAAGGCTGAGGCATGGCACGCCAACTACTGGAACCAAGACAAGATCATGGGCGTGGCATGCCAGCTTTTAGAAGTGGCACGCTGGTATAAGTTTCCAGAGAGGATGAAGGAGGCCAATTACATGGGGCGTGCCACTTGGTATCGAAGGCATGGCACGCCACTCACTATTCTTCACTTAGGCGTGCCACTTGAGAACCCAGGCGTGGCACGCCAGTGTCATTCAGAGAGCAAAGAAGCATTGGGGCGTGCCACTTGAGTTCGTGGCGTGGCACGCCAAACAGAGGAACCACTCACTCACAAAGGGGCGTGGCACGCCAGACCCTGAGCATGCTACGCTAGTGCAACTTTCCAGAGAAGCTTAGCCAAGCATAGAGCAAGGGCGTGGCACGCCAAACCCTGAGCGTGCCACGCTAGTTCAAGTTTCCAGAAGCAAAGAGAAGTGAAAAAAGACTAGGGCGTGCCACTTGAGCTCGAAGGTGTGGCATGCCAAGGTTGTTAGTGAAGACGAGCGTGCCACTTGAAGGGCTGGGTGTGGCACGCCAAGCTAAAATTGAAGGACACGTGACACGCCACTAGAGCGCCAATCACACGCCAGCTGGGAGGTCACACTTATTGAGCTTCTTTTCCCTCCAAAATGTAATTTTCTTTTTTCACTTTTGTAATTCTTTTATTTTACTAGGAGTAGTATAAATACCCCCAAGGAGTACTGAAGAAAGGGGGTTGAGCAGTTAGTTTTAAATCCACTTTTACACTTCACTTTTGAGTACTTTTTGATCTATGAGTAGCTAACTTCCCTCTCATTGAGAGAGGGAGCTCTGTTGTACTTGATGGATTGATAATAGTGAAATTCTTCTTCTCTTCATCTTCTCTTTGATTTGCTAGAAGGAATTTCGTTCTTAATGGTTAGTGTTCAATTATCTTGGGAAAGAGATTGAATGCATTTGGGTTTCATGGGAACCTTGGGAAAGGAAACATGAAACCATGCTTGAAATCCCTTCTCACACTTGAGTAGAATCTGGGTTTTGGTGTTTGGATATGTGACATATAATCCTCCCTCTACTTGGACCTATAATGGTGTGTGGTATAATCAGGGACCAAGCATATCTCTCTTCATGAGCAATTAGACCAAGGAATTGGCTATTGATCAAGATCTGAGAGATTGAGTCACCAAGGGATTAGGGCTCAATCAATCATGATTGCCAAGAGGTCAATGAGTTGCATGATTGAAGAGGATATAAGCTAGATTTGATCCAAAGAGACAACATCTCCCAATATCAATGAATTTTCCCATTCTTATCTATCCTTTTCTTTATAGCTTAATTTTACATTCAGCAATTCCCCATTCCCATTTACATTCAAGTCATTTATGATTCTGCACTTTACATTCTACCATTTCTATTTCTGCACTTTATTGCTTTTCTTTATATTCTAGTCATTTATATTTATGTCATTTACAATTCTGCACTTCACAATCTTATTGATCCGCTTGACTAATTCATCAATTAATTAAAACTGCTCGAATTTGCTAATCTCTGTGGATACGATCCCACTCCACTGTGGGTTATTACTTGATGATAATTTTGGTGCGCTTGTCAAAAGAACCAATTCACCAATTTTTGAATGGGTTGTGAATTGGAGACATCACGCACCGTCTTCTGGTCTGCTTTTATCATAGCTATTCCTTCTGTGGTTGGGAACTTAATGCACAGATATGTATTCGAGACTACTGCGCCGAGCTGATTTAACGTTGTCCGTCCTATTAGGGCATTGTAGGCTGAACTCACGTTGACCACGATGTAGTCTATGTTGAGTGTCCTTGACCGGTTTCCTTTTCCAAAGGTTGTGTGTAGTGAGATGTATCCAAGTGGTTGGATGGGAGTGTCTCCCAGCCCGAATAGGCTGTTCGGATATGCTCTGAGTTCTTTTTCCTCCAGGCCGAGTTTGTCGAAGGTAGTTTTGAACAAGATATCAGCCGAGCTTCCCTGGTTTACCAGTGTACGGTGGAGATTGGCATTGGCCAATATGATAGTGATGACCATGGGATCGTCATGTCCCGAGATGATGCCAGCTGCGTCCTCTTTAGTAAAAGTGATAGTGGGGATGTCGGGTCCTTCTTCTCCTCCCTCAACATGATATACTTCTTTAAGATGTCTTTTGCGAGATGATTTGGAGATTCCTACTCCCGCAAATTCTCCGTGTATCATGTGGACATGTCTCTCCGGTGTACGAGGTGGTCATTCAGTTCGTCCAACATCTTCGTCCCTTCTTCTTTTTCTTGGTTCATCTGCTCTGCTGGCTAAGTACCGATCTAGTTTTCCCTCTCTCACCAGTTTTTCTATGACATTTTTCAAGTCGAAGCATTCGTTGGTGGAATGCCCATAGATTTGATGGTATTCACAGTATTCAGTCCAATTTTCTCCTCCTTTCTTGCTTTTGAGTAGGCGAGCTGGGGTATTTTTTCAGTATGGCATACTTCTCGATAGACATCTACAAGAGACACCCGAAGAGGGGTGTAATTGTGGTATTTCTTGATCTTTTCTCTATGCTGATCTTCTTTTTTCTTGGACTCTTTGTCCTTGTCCCGGGAGGAGTAGGAGAATCCGGACTTTGAGGTCTCTCCTAATCGAGAGTTTTTCTCCATGTTGATGTATTTTTTTGCTCGTTCTTGCACTTCATTCAGGGATGTGGGATGTTTTTTCGATATTGAGTGACTAAAAGGTCCCTCTCGTAAGCCATTGATGAGACCCATTATGGCTGCTTCTGTTGGCAGATTTTGTATGTCCAGACATGCTTTGTTGAATCTTTCCATGTAGCTGCGGAGACTTTCCCGGTCTCCTTGCTTGATCCCTAATAGGCTTGAGGCATGCTTAGTTTTGTCTTTCTGGATGGAGAATCTGGCTAGAAACTTTTTGGCCAAATCGTCAAAGCTTGAGATGGACCTAGGGGGCAGGTTGTCGAACCATCTAATTGCTGTCTTTGTTAAGGTAGTCGGGAAGGCTTTGCAGCGGACTGCATCTGAGGCGTCAGTGAGGTACATTCTACTTCTGAAATTACTGAGATGATGGCTGGGATCTGCTGTGCCATCGTATAGAGTCATGTTGGGAGGTTTGAAGTCCTTTGGGATTTTGGTCTTCATGATCTCTTTGGTGAATGGGTCTTGGTCCTTACAGGAGCTATCTTCGTGGCTGGATCGAGTAGTTTTGGCCTTGAGATCGGCTTCGAGCTTTAGGAGCATGTCTTCTAACTCGCGGCGTCGCCTAGCTTCCCTTTGTAGGTCTCTTTCGGCTTCCCGTTGATACTCGACCTCTTTTTCGAGTTGTTTCAGGCGATCCTGAAGTGCTTCCATGGCTCCCGTGTTTGGTGAATTCTTGTCTTTGTTAGGTTGAGAAGTATCGTCTATTGTGACTAGGGGTGGCAAAGCGGGCCGGCCCGCCCCAATCCGCCCCGCCCCGTCTAGGCTTGCCCTATAAACGGGGCGGACCGGCCCACCCCGCCAACTAAAATGGGTTCAAAATGCTAGCCCGCACCGCTTTATGGCGGATTGGCGGGTTGGCGGGCTAGCCCGCTTCTTTTTTTAAAAAACAATAAAATTCATTAAAATTAACCAAAAAATAATAATTAAAAAATCAAATACAAATAAAAAATAGTCAAATTATAATATAATTTTTTTACTATTTTTTTTAATTTTTAACTTCAATAAAATTGTTCAAAATAATATTTGTTAATAGAATCATCTTTATTTTAAAAAATAAGTCAGGTAATTTGAGCATATATACAAAATTGTAAAATAAAATAAATAAAGTTAATAACTAAAAGAAGAATAAAAACAAAAAATGAAAAAAAAGTGTTTAAATATTCTATAATTATTAATTTTATAATAGTAATCACACTTTTATTTAATAAAAAAAATAAAAATAAAAATCTTCGGCCCGGCGGACCGGCCCGCCCTGTCCCGCCAAAACTCACCAATTTGGCAGTGCGGGTTTGGCGGACTTTTTTAATTTGGCGGGTTCCAAATCCTAACCCGACCCGCCTTTTTTAGCGGGTTTAACGGATCGGCCCGATGGGCTCGACCCGTTTTGCCACCCCTAATTGTGACCTCTGCATTCTTATGTGGCGTTCTGTTCTCTAAATCAGAATTGTGGTTGTTGTCAAGGTTGTCCACCATGATGATGGGATGACTTCCAGATTTCCCGGCAACAGCGCCAATGTTCCGAGGGTTACCTAAAATTGTAGGTCGATCTCGGACGAGATCTTCTATGCTGATCGGCACTGACGTGTCCGACTTTTAAGTGGTGGCCGGAGCTATCGCGTCCGATTTGTTGGACTGGTGGTGATGCTGATCCTTCGTTACAGGAGGGTGGTAGTACCTGCAAGGGACTCCATGCCTAAGTTAGCAAGAGTATTAAGCAGATTTTTAGTAGAATCAGAGTATGAGTTATACCTTGGTGCTCCAATGTATTTATAATGTTTGTAGAGTGATCTTTCTAGAGATAAGATAACTATCTTATCTTATCTTTGAGTGAAGTCATCTTATCTTTAAGGGAACCGCCCTTATCTCTCTAGGCTTGGGCTGCCTTTGGATTTGGGTCGTGTTCCTCTGTTTTGGCCATTATTTGAGCTTTCTTGGTGATTTGGCCGAGTTCTTTGAGAAGAGGTTGGATAATTCTGACCTGAAGAGGTCGGTCGACCTGTCGTTGAACAACCCGAGTCGAACAGCTCGACCCAGGGTATGAACAGTTACAAAAAAAACTAATTCTTTTTAGATTTAACGGTTAAGATTGTCAATTATACAAAATTATAACATGTCACATAATGTTATAAATTTATTTGTTGATTAATTGACATGTCATAAATTTATTTGTAACTAAATTAGTCTTTGAAAATACACACGTAAGTCATTTTCATTCCCAAAATTTCAAAAAATAATCAAATTAGTCCTATATAATTTTTTTTATTTTTATAATATTAAATTTTTAATCTTTCATAATCCTACTCATTTTAATCTTATTTTTTTAACACCTTAATAAATAAAATATTTTTCAAACAAAATAATAAAAATAATCAAATTGTTACAAAGTTATCTTTTCATTTGTATTTTTAAATTTTTTATTTTTAAATTCTAATTTTTTTAAGTAAAATTTTTTTATATAAATAATTTATCAAATATTATTAATTATATATTAAAAGGCTTGATCTTTTACTTTTCGCTAAATAAATATAGGATTAATCTCTACATACAAGTGTTTTACGCTTACAAGCATTACAAGCCTGAAGAGAATAAAACCCACTAAACGCACTGCTTATGTTACAGACTTTTAAATCAATTCAAATCAATTAAACGCGCAAATATATAACTTCCATCTTTCAAAAGATTTCGTTTCTTTTTTTGAATTTTTTGCTAAATTTGTTGGATCTCCTTCTTGCTTCGTGTTTTTTTCGATTTTCATGATTTCTGAAATCAAGCTTTGAAATTGTTTTGAAGATAATGGAACTTCAGAAATACACCCAAACGATTACAGAAATACACCCAAACGGTTACAGAAATACACCCAAACAGTTACAGAAAGGATTACAGAAATACACCCAAACGGTTACAGAAATACACCCAAAACATGGGGGAGACAGTATATTTCTTCTTTAAATCTTTTAATGTTTTGCTGATTAAGGATGAGGCACATAGCAGAGACAATCTAGAAAAAAAAACCTAGAAGAACAGTAAAACAGTACTTTGAATAATGTTTCTTCGTTTTTTCTGGTGATTTTTTATGGAGATTTGTATCTTTTCTTCTTGATTTCTTCTACTCTTCGCGACGAGTTGGAATGTTTTTGCAGAATCGTAGTTTGTTTCGATATCTTGACAGTTTGCGTTTTGATTGAGGAAGAAGAGGAAGAGTGCAGCATAACGAACATGCGTTGGACGTTCGATTTTGAAAGAGTGGTGCGCGTGTTTTTTCTTAGATTTGGACCAACTTGTATAGCTTGTAAGCCAAAAAGGTTTGTATGCGTAGCATGCCTCATAAATATAGTAGTTATTTTAAGTGTTTTAATCTTTTGGATCTCATTAAAAAAATATAATAGTTATTTAAAAAAAATTATATTAAAATATTAAGATTCAATGAGTGATCCTACAAATCAATTTTTCAATTATTGAATTATACCATATAAATTAAACAATAATAAAAATTATAATTTTAAAAATCTAAAAAATTTAATTTTAAAATAACTACTATATTATTTAACGAAATTTAAAATATTAAATTTTTAAATATATAATCAATAATAATTTAAAAAACTCATTCAAATAACAAAAATTCATTACAAAAAAACAATTTAAAAATGTAAAATTTTAAAATACAAATAATAAAATAATTTTGTAATAATTTAATTATTTTTATTATTTTATATAAAGAGAATTTTGTTTATTAAAATCTAAAAAATAATATTAAAATTAGTAGTATAAAAAAATATTTAAAAGTTAATATCATAAAAAAAATAAAGACAAATATATATGATGACTAATTTAATCAATTTTTAAAATTTTAAAAATAAAAATAACTTACATGTGTATTTTCAAAGACTATTTTAAATGTAAATAAATTTATGCATTATTCTCATCATCATGCCACATGACACTTAATATAGCACATCATCATTTAACTAACAGAAAGTCTAATTTAACTTGCGTTTTATCTTTTAAGGACTAATATGAATAAAAAAGTCATGAAGACCAATTTATAAAATGAATCATCTTTCAGAGATAAATTTAATTATAAACCCTATTTTTTTTCTTTAAAAAGAATTATACAAATACATGAACGGTAACATTTAGACAATAATGACATTCACACGAGGCTTTAATTTTAGTTAAAAACTAGTACATAATTGTTTTTTGGGTACAAAAACTAGTGCATCATTCAATCTCCAGCCAACAACCACAAAAACTTGTACCGGATTAACCGTAAACACCCTCATCATGGAACAGGATTCATACAATAAGAAATCTCTAGAAGGTACTGAATAATTATTCCTAAAGCAAGCAGTCACAATTCTGAAATGCCAATAATGGCATTATAACCGCATCTCTCCAACGGGGAAAACAGAGGAAAAAACACAAACATAAACCTTAAAGTGTCATCCATGACCATCAGTACCGCCTGGGATAACGATCCACAAATCGACCTGAAGGGCACTCATATGCCAGGTGACCACGACCTCCACAATTGTGACAAATCATCAGAGGTCCCATGCAGTCCCGACTCATGTGACCCAATTGCTGGCAATTCCGGCATACAACATCTCGGTAACCACCACCACCCCCACGCATACCGCCACTGGTGCCACGATCTCCAAGCATGTTAGCTTTTGGACACTGTCTAGCTACATGCCCAGAAACATTGCACAAGTTACAAATGGGATCATTTGGACAATCACGTGCCAGGTGTCCTGTCTTCCTACAGTTGTTGCATGCTTTCTCATTGGTGCATTCAGCTGCAATATGACCCTGTTTATAACAGTTGTTGCACAACCTCAAGTCCCCTGGTGGCATTGGAGGTGCTGTGCACTCCCTTGCGCGATGTCCAACTTTACCACAGGTATGACAGATGCCTTCATTTGGACAGTTGCTAGCCACGTGCCCAGGTTCTTTACAATTCCAGCACAACGATTTTGTGGTGCATTCAGAAGCAATGTGCCTGATCAAACATTCAAATGCATAATTAATCACAAGCCACTCTAGCCATACTACTTGTATGAATACCAAATAGTTGACATCAAAGACTAATGACAACATAAATAATCTTGTTCTTCCGAAATATAGATACTGAATATATTCAATTTAACAATGGAAGATCCGCTAAAAGAAGACAGATTGCCAATTCAGCTGCCACATCATGGCTCAGGTAAGATGCAAATAATAATTAAGAATTGGAAATTGTGTTGCCCTGGTGATAACCTATAACTATTAGTCTTGTTTCTTGAATAGGAGGAACTAACATTTGCAATCAGATTCAAGGAGGAAAACAGATTTTATTCACACAAAATAATGAGAAAAAATAACATTTAGAATTACTGAATCAAATTAAATGCAAATGATATGAATGTTGGATATCATGATTAGAGTGGTACACATATAAGGTGGTGATTGGAATCTAATGATTACATGCTCGACCATTAAGAAGCCAAGAATAAGTTCCATACCCAGGGAGTCCACAATTGTGGCAAATTGCAACATTTGGGCATTCCCTAGCATAATGACCAGGTCTCTTGCAGTTCTTACACAAATTGTCTCGGCTGAAAAAGAAAGCAAAAACAGAGAAAAAGCACTGTTATCATTTGTGAGGAGACCCATGCCAAGACACTATTAAAGCCTAAGTGCAAGGAGTATGCCTCTTAGAAATTTATGAAGAAAAAACCAAACCAAACCACTTTATATGTTCCAAAGGCAAAGCCAAAAATAACAGTAAATAATTGGGCCAAGCTTAAGGTTTTATAAATGTTATAATTATGATCCAAAGCTTCCCATAGCAAAGCATAAATTCAATCTTCTTCAGCAGTTTAGCTTCCCCAACAAGCACATTAAGCATTAAGCATAGAAAACGAATGGTAATTAAATTATTACGAAAATAAAAAAAAAAAAAAGAAAAAGAAAACCTGAAACCCCGACGTGAATCTCTCCTGTAAGGTGCATCACGATATGAAAATCGATCAGAGCGGATCTTACGATCCATTGGGCTCCTGCTCCTGCTTCTGCTTCGGCTCCTGCTGTCAGAACTCATTTTCAATTTTTTTTGTCTTTACTAACCTCTACCACAACTGATCAGCAAAACCACCACCACAACCAACACCACCAGCCGCAGCCTCCTTCCTGTCCACATCACAGCCACACATATCCATGATCATCCACAAGCCAAGCCAAACCAAAACCCCTTGCCTCCCCTTTCATAATATAAAACCCGCAAATTCCAACAGTATACAACATGAAATGTCAACATGCATTCCATCTCACATCAATCAAATATCACTTTACTCATCACCAAAAACTTGATAACAAGTCCCTGGACGACATTCTTCATATATTTAATACTTCTCAGAAACAGTAACATTCTCACATAAGATCAACATAAGCTTCAGGGGGAAAATTCAAAAGGATATCACTCCACCCTTTCAGCAATTTAGCTAACCTGGTAGAGATGAATGAATATGAAAAAGATCATACTGGAGTAATGAGAGTATTTGGTGAAATTTTGCCCTAGTATGATAACATAGAAGTAGCTTTTGAAGAAGATAAAAACATACAATATCCTACCCAAAAAAAAACACCTAGCGTTTGATTCATCAATCATCTAACCAGGTTTAGCATCAAGGGAAGAACCCCAACAAGCTCCCCTTCTTCCAAGCATCTTCATCAACACACATACAAAGCCCCTTCAATGCTCTTCACCACACCCTTCACTTCTCTTTTCTTTTCTTCTGCAAGTCTTATCTTCTCAGGTACTCTCTTATCCCATTATCAATTTTCATTATTCTCCTGCTCTCTAACAATTAAAATTTGGTACATATTGCCATGTTTTGCTAACATGTATTATTGGCACTTACATCCTACCCAAATCCGAAACACAGAGCCTTTCACCATCACCTTCTACACTTTCAATGTTTTATGGTACATTATCAATTGTTTAGATTCACCTTATTTATGCATAGTTGTGCTAGGGAAATTCATTTCATACTTCTATTACTTTAACTTCCTAGATCGAGATTATTTAGCCATTCTTCAATATATGAAGAAATCAGTTAACAGTTAACAGTTGACAGTGGCATGTCAGGTCCAGATAAAACAGCTGGCATGCCAACACAAGCTAAAGAAGCATCACATCATCTGACTCAGGACCATATTGATGCTTCTGGGCCTAATGATCCATCTCTAATAGCACTATCTATCTCCCATTTTTCTCTCTTGAACAGACATAGCATTGTGAAATTATGCATGTCAGTTCTAACAAAGGAAATATATATGAAAGAGTTTGGGATGAACAAATGTACACACCAAAGACTAGTAAATGTCAAATTACACCTCAAAGATTGTTTTCAACGGATAAATGTGTCATGCCATTAGTAAGGGTTTGATATTTACGAATCTTTAGCGTGTATCTTTGTCCAAAAAAAACAATTCAAGTGTACTTTAACGCGTATTTTTGTCCATCCCAAACTCTTTTATGTGTACTTTGTCTATTTGCTCAAGACAAAAAAGAAGCAAAACACAATCAGTACATTGGGCACATCTAAGAACATGTTGATTGTTGCATAGTAGTCAATTCTACAACGGAAATTAAAGCAAACCACCAACCAAATCCACATAGCCACATAAAACAGATGCGAATAAACATTTTAATAGAGGGTTTAACAAGATCGGAAGGGGGAAGTCGCAAACGCGTAAAAGGATTTTGCAAATCCGAATTTCTTTCAACGAATTTCTTGCAACCAGGCATGCGAAAAAGAAGAATCGAACCTTCGGATTCGAGTATGGAGAATGGCGAGATACTGAATCTATCTCAGAAGAGCTCAGCACACGGAGGGTGGTAGCTTGATCTTCTGATGCGACAAGCGAGTGGGGGAGATGAATGGTGTCGTCGAAGAGTTTAGCTACTACAGCGGCACAGAATTAGGAATTTCTTAAGTTAGGGTATCTTCAGATATCAGATATATCAGATAAAAGGTCTTTCTGTTTTTTGGACTTCAGGTTTATTAGAAAAAGTTGAAAGGTTTCAATTTGTTTTGGGTCTATCTTGTGGGCCAATATCCATGTACTTTTTATAGGCTTTATTTGATTGGGCTACCCTAATCAAAGTGGCCTGGGTGTGTCGTCAATCATTTCTTTTTTTGTAAATTAGTTATTGCATCTCTTTTTCTCCTTATCTCTTTGTCAAGGAGAAATGTACCTCCCATCATAGTAGATACTGACTTTATCATAGTCATCTATGCTCACTCTGTCTGCAGCATTTTTATAAAATAAAGTCGTTACACGGTGGTAATCTTTTGTTCTCGTATTTGAACAAATACTTAATAGATCTTGACTGATTGCACTATTTAACATTAATATGAGCATTATATCTCGTGAGTAAATATCTATTGCGTGGTATCATGTAATATTTTACTATAAAATTTTATGCTTAAATCATAAAATAGAAGTAGTATGGTATTACGATATCTATAACGAGGAGTCTTGAAAGAAAAATTTAAACAAAAGGTTGCAAAATGAAAAGCACAACGCTCACGTAAATAGAAACCGAAAATGAAAAAAAGGATAAAGAGTATAAATATAGAGAGTAGAATATCAAAAGTACAAAATATCAAACTCTAGACTCGATCTACGAAGCCAAGGCCGGTCGGAGAATATACATATATACATACATATCCCAATACTACCCAAAATACATAAAATAAGCACATGGTTCTCCATAAAAGTCTCTAAAGAGAATTAAATATAAGACGCTCACCGAGGTGCATCTCGACCTACATCTGAAAAATGACAACATATGTATGGAATGAGAATCGGAGGTTCTCAGCATGGTAACGGTGTCCACATTAATAATATATAAGGTCCCAGAAAAAGCCAGAGGTAATCTTAGAACTCCGACACTCAGATTAAAACTTAGAGTTAATTCACTATTTCGCGTACGTGACCCTTGTCTACGTATGCAAGTTCCCCTAGACAGTGGCGAATTCCCGCATACGCAGCCATATGTCTGCGTATGTGGGCCCTATATTTTCTTAAAAAGCTCTTATAAATCTGCAGAAATATTTTTGCACACCAAACTTCCGACGCGCATAATTTTTTTTGTTAAAAACTATTTTTAGTCCGTTTTTTGAACGACGTAAACTTCACGAATTTAATTTTCATATGAAACAAGTTTGGTAAAGTTTGAGGGTCCGAAATCCGAGTTATAGCCCACCAAATTTTGGTCAAAAATCAGTCTTTTGCCAAAAATTCTAAACCTCTATTTTTACCATTTTCTCAACTCAATACTAATATTCCAAGCTTCAAAGAGCACCCAAAACAAACTAAACCATATCTCAATTCTTCTTATTCACTCCATAATATACCAATATACAATTTCATCATGTTCAACCCAGTAGTCCATATTCAAGACAACTTTATACATAAACAGCAATATATCAACATCAATCATTAAAATCATCATTTCATCAACATCAGCCACATTCATATCAATGACTATCAATCCAACCATACCACATCAATTCAACACAATTTGCATCAACTAAAACCACTAAGTATACCCCAAACACATAATTCAACTTATCCTAGGTCGTACAACTTAAGTTTTCACGTTACATTATATATTATCTACAAGAAACCAAAACCATACCTTAGCCAATTCCTCTCTAAAGCCCAAGACACTTCAGTTTTACCGTTCCACGAGCTTCAAGCTCCGAGTTCCTCACCAAAATAGAATCTCAGCTTCCAAGGCTCAAATCCATCATCCACCATTCACCAATCTGATCTCAATACATACAATTTAATCTAATCCAAATAATATCACTCAAAATCAACATAGGGTTTCGCTAATTAATGATTCATAAAAGGTTTTAGAGATTCTTACATTACCAATAAAAGTTTGAGACAAGATCCAACAAGTACTCAAAGCTAATTTGATCCTAAACACCAAAATCATATAATCTCTCAAAATCAAAACCTCAAATTTTTTAAATTAGGGATAGAGTGGCTGATCAAGAAATAGTGAGGTACTTACCAAATTATTTAGTGGAATTTGTAGAGCTCGACACGGTGGTTGCGTGGCTGCAAACGGTGCGGCAATCTGAGCTCCAGATTGAAAGTTATGTGAGGTTGAATTTGGATCCAAGGGTTTGGAATGTTCCTTCTCTCCCCAAGTATTTTAGCGTGTCTCATCAAATAGAAGGGGAAGGAAGAGATAAGCTCTTTCATTAACATGTTATTGGCCTGGGCCTTGGGCCCAATATGGGCCTGGTTCAACTGATTTGGTTCGTTTGACCCAATTTTGAGCCAAAACCTTTAAAATTAGTATTAAAATTTATATTTTAATTATTTCTACCCTTCTAACTTATCAAATTTAATTTTCTAATTTTATTTAATAATAGTTAATTTATTGGCTAATTATTCACTAATTTTGCAAGTTTTACATGCTACCCCCAATAAAAATTTTCACCCTCGAAAATATTGTCCACACACGAGTACATGAGAGAAATTTTCCTTTCTAACTCAATGTACAAACCCTTAACCTTTTGCCAATCTTCGCAACGGTTTATCTTCTACAACTTCTCTTTCTCACCCTAATAGTCCTAATATCTTTGCAATCTCTGCGCTTTCGCTGTGTCACTCTAATCACTGCCTATTAAGAATTTTCCTATTCATTCCTGTTTAATCCTTTTGTCCTTAACTTTAGCACATCACTACCCCCAAGTGAAAAATAATAAATGTTCTTAATTTGGATCTTTGATTAGCTTAGGCTACTGAGAGTGTGTATCATTCAAGTGTGCAGAAGTTTGAAAAACATTAGTAAAGATAAAAGTGTATTTTTGTTTTTTTGTTGAAGATACATACTCATGTATTAAATGTTTAAACCATATGCTTTAATACTCTTGTATATATTTTATTTTAAAAATAAAAAAAATAAAAAAAAGGAAAAGAAAAAGAAAAAGAGAAAAAGAAAGTAATAAAAAGGGGACAAATGTTACCCTAAAGTAAGGTAGTAAGAATAATGCATATGGGATGTGAATTGAGTGTGAAAAAGTGAAGAATGGGTATTTAGGTTTGTATTTGAATTTATAGGTTGTTATATGTGTTAGGTGAGAGTTTAAGTTAATAAAAGAATAATGCATATGCATCCTTACCTTTACCCTAACCCCATTACAACCTTGAAAATATTCTCATGATATTTGTATGCATGCATTGAATAATTATTGATTGTTAGATGAAAAATAAATCTTGGAAAGCAAGATTAGAAGAGAAATTGAGTGAATCAACCCTAAACGCTTGAGCGACCAGAGCGTATACACATCCGGTGAGGGGTTCAATTGCTCGATTCTATGTTTTCATCTATGATTATTCTTTATCTTGCAAGTTGTAAATTCTTTTCAATAACTCAATTCAATTGTTGGATTTAACTTAGTTGTGCTTGTTTTACCCTTTATGTTTATATATGTATTCTTGGAAATTGATTTATTTTGACCAAGTAGTTGCATGCATTTAGGGATTACATATAGGTAGTTTACTTTGAATAAATGTTAATTGTAACACCCTAATTAGCCTAAGCCTTTCCTCACGACGTAAAGCAAATGTTAATCAGAGATTACAACAGTTCTAAGCTCCTACATAATATATATAGAAGGAATAGTATAATCTAGAAGCTCGATGAAAGATATAGCTCAAAAACCGGATTTCAAAAGCGCAAAACGTACTAACGAAGCTACTGGCTTAAGGCAAAAGAAACAGATGAGATACAACAAAAGATGAGTATATAATATCATAGGAAACTAGCCACGGCTCGCGGAGTTTAAGTTGGCTAGCCATAAACAAGTATACAGATCCATATAGAAATCTGACAGTTTAAAAACAGCTTATACAAGTTTTTCTCTCATAATACAAGCCTCTAGGCAAAGACAAAATACAGAAGGAGAGATGTATAAACAAGATAAACCAAAAAGACTCCAAAAAAAATCCAAGATCCTCCGCTTCTGTCACCATCCAAAGCAACTCACCGAGGTGGGTTGCGACCTGTATCTGAAAAACACAACAGAAATATGGTATGAGAATCGGAGGTTCTCAGTATGGTAACAGTGCCCAGTGATGTAGGATATAAGACCCCGGGACGCCAAAGACAATCTTAAGCTCCATATCCATCACAAGATTCAAACTTAAGCATTCTAAAACAAATAAGCATAATTATAACATCATTAACTTAAATAAACCAAGTAATCTATCTTAGGGGATTTCTATTCTAAGCAAACACCGTTGTCCCCCAGCCTTCTCCAACCGATCCTCCATGCGATCCCATCGCCACCGCCTTCCGAACCTCCTCAATCCCAGTAGAAAACACAGGTAATATACAATGCAAGTAAAACACAAGTAGAAGCATATAAGGCAATAATTCAAATAGCAATTAGGCATGTTATACAAATAGGCAAACCATTTCAAATAGTCAAAGCATGTAAACAGATAGGAAATGCATATGATGAATGCCTGTCCTACTGGCTGTGATATCACATTGTTGGTTCAACTGCCAACCCTACACATCTCCATGGAGATGTTGCCCTTCGGATTCATGATGTGGGAACCCCCGAGATATAGTGCTCGAAACACTATCCAGGGTTTTGCGCCTGTACGCTCTGATGATCCGAAGGGATGTGAATGGGATCTATTGCCACCGGCCTCACATCTAAGCGCAAGCGGGATGAACCACCGCCCTTACGCCACCGCCGCTACCTCGACAGGCGGGATCTAACCTCGGCCCTTGCCGGGCGCCTAGCGTCTCATAATCTCAATGAAAAGTAGTGCAGTGGTTTCCAAAAACCTTTTAAATACACGATGGATCCATCACTTCATTCAGAGCCCTCGACTCTTTTCAACCACTGTTCATTCGCATTTCAGTTCCAAACTCAACAGTTCCTTAATCCTCATCTCATTCATCAACCATTCACCACCTTCAGTACGCCAGAAACCTAGGCCTCCGTTTTCTAATTTATCATAAAATTATCTACTAGAACCCTTAGGTTATAACCCATGTTCTAATACTCAAAACTAGGCCTAAAAGTCTTAAAATGGTGTTATAGAAGCTTACAACCTTGTTGGAAAGGTAGAATAGTTGAAAAACAAGTAAAATTTGAGAAACAAGGCATGTGCCGCCGCACAGAGGTGTGTGCGTGCGCACGCCCAGTAGATTTTAAAATGTGTGCGTACGCACAGGGGTGTGCGAACGCACAGGTACCAAAACTTTCAAAATATGTTCACTCGCACAACCTGTGCCAGTGCCCCAACAGACTGGCCTTCCCAACGTGTGCGTCCGCACAGGCCTGTGCGTCCGTACAGGTTGAAATTCTTCCTTAGATATGTGCCCGCACAAGCTATACTAGCGTTGTAAATAGAACGCATTTCCCTGCCTGTGCGTGTGCACAGGTGTGTGCGTCCACACAGGTCTAAATTTTCGCAGGGTGTGCGTCCGCACAAGGGTGTACGCTCGCAGATATCAGAAATCATGAAATTCTGCAACCTTGCAGAATTTCAGATTTTAAATACCAACTTTGAATGATCATAACTTCCTCTACAAATTTCCAAATTTCACAAACTTTATATCGATTTAAAGGGTTTTCAAAGATCTTTAATTCTAAACAAGTTTCATCAAATTTTGAAAACTGAGGCAAAAGTTATGATCAGACAAGGTTCACCAAAAATCAACTTTTACCCAAAATCACAATTTCCTCAATTCCTTTATAAGACACAACCAAAACCAAACCAACCAAATCCAAACTCCACTTTTCATCAAAATCAACCCTCTATATCATATTACACCAAACTTACTACATTTTTCTTTCATCTTTCCTCATTCACAACATCACATTAATATATTACATATATCCAACCTTATAAACAATTTCCAACTACATTACTAATCAATTAACATCAATATCACATTTATCAACACAATACACTCCTCAACTTTATAATCCTTCATCCTCATCACATCCACATCAATCATTACAATCAAACTCAACATTCATCAAATCATAAAAAATCATCATATACCATCATTCAAATCCAAACCTATCCTATGGGTCACTAGCCTAAGTGTCCATGAATATTATATACTACATAGAGGAAACCGAAACCATACCTTGGTGATGTTCGGTTTCTTGTACGGTTTAGAATTTAACAAATGAAATCTCGTTGCAAGTATAGTTCTAAACCAACAAAGAATCCTCACATGCAAAAATATTGATTTTCACAAATACAAACCCCAAACAAGAATTAACTGAAGTATTTAAACTCCAGGTCGTCTCACAAGGAATTGCAATGAAATGAATGATTATTGGCTATGAAGGAACAAAGGGGTTTGATTTTTAATTGACAAGAAAGTAAATGACAAGAACTTAATAAAATAAAGGAAAAGAACTCCTAGCTGGACATAGGTAATTGAGATCACCATCCTTGTCTACAAACCAAATATTGATAATTATTAGGGGCCAACTTATTAAGTCTACCTTCAAAAGCTTTAAGTATGTATTGTCTACTCCTAAGCTTGAAGTACGTCAAATAGGCTTGATCACATCAACCCATAAGTCCCAACCTATCTACTAATTAGATTAGTAGTGGGTTAGTGTCAATGGATATCAAATTGATCGCTAAAGGTTCTCAAATCACCAATTCAATGAGACCCAATGACTCAAGGTCACTCAATTTCCTTAGCCTAGGCCAAGAGTAAAGAAAACTACTCAAAAACTAGTGTGAACATTTTATCAAACACCTAGTGTGCAATAAAAGTAAACATCATAAAATGCAAGAATTAAAAGAATCCATCACAAACATAAGTAAGAAATCAATAATAGCAACCAAGATCAACATAAAAGAAACATGGAAACATAAATTTGTATTGAAAGAAAATAGAAACCCAACAATTGTTCATCAACATAAGCGAACAAAATAAGAAATGACAAGTAAAACTAGAAGAACAAAGATGTAAATTTCCATGTCTCCCGGCCACTTTATCACCTACTTTGATTTCACGTTTCTGCAATATATATATTCTAATAGTTTCTGGATTATAATTGGAACCTCTTTTTTTTTGAATCCATCTTACATCAACAACTCGACCTCTACCGCCTATAGGTAGTTTTAGACAAGTTTCATTTGAGGAGGATAACTGAATTCTAAGTATAGCTCGTAATAATCTATCTTCCGGGGCATACGAGGATTCTTGTACCATTTGAGGCGTTAATTTCCCCACTAAAATATCGCCCGTCTCTACCCAAGATCCGGGGGTAACAATTCCATTTTTGTCTAAATTTCGGAGTAAATGGGCTTCTAGGTGTGGGATTTCCTTAGTGATTTTTTTAGGACCATGGCTTGTCACATATTTCGCCCGTCTCTTTTATACTGTGGCCAATCCCGAAGTTGGTTCTATACATGTGACCAGCTACCAGGAAAAGAATCGCAATAGCTAAATGATGGTGCGCAATATCAGTCAGCCATAAGCTTTGTGTTTGTGGATGGAATCCCCCAAGAAGTGTTAGAATGGCAGTTCCTGCTCCCTGAGGGGTACCAAATAAATGACTACTGGAATCTGGGTTTTGAGCATAAAGATTCCACTGGCCTGTAAAAAGTGGAAAAGGAAAGACTAAATCAAAACAAGAATTGAAAATTGGATTTAAGAAAATTAAACCTAAACTACCCTAAATTCTAGAGAGAAGGGAGAGCTTCTCTCTCTAGAATTCTAACCTAAAACATGATGAAAACTAAAACTATGACTACTTGGTTCATCCCCCTCCAATTCTTAGGTTCAATAGCATCAAAAATGAGTTGGATTGGGCCCAAAATGCTTCAGAAATCGCTGGCCATGAGTTGCCTTTAGTGAGTCACACTGATCCACCCACACGTACACGTGATGCACCCGTACGCATGCCTAAAGGCCAGTCAACTATAGCAAATTTTATATCATTTTGAAGCCCCGGATGTTAGCTTTCGAAAACAACTAGAATCGCCTCATTTGGACCTTTGTAGCTCAAGTTATGATCGATTGAGTAGCAAGAGGTCAGGCTTGACAGTATTGCAATTCCTTCATTTCTTCATGAGTTCTCCCACTTTGCATGCTTTTTCTTCATTCCTTCAATCCAATCTTTGCCTTCTAAACCTAAAATTACTTAACAAACATATCAAGGCATTGAATGGAATTAAAGTGAGTTAAATTTAGCTATTTTAAGGCCTAAAAAGCATGTTTTGACACTTAAGCACAAATTTAGGGAGAATTACAAAACCATGCTATTTCATTGAATAAATGTGAGAAAAGTTGATAAAATTCCCTAAATTAAGCACAAGATAAACCACAAAATTGGGTTTATCAAACCTCTCCACACTTAAACCAAGCATGTCCTCATGCTAAGAATAAAGAAGGACAAGAAAAGGGGTATGAACATTTATTCAATACAAATAAACTATATGCACCTATCTATTATGAATGCACTAAATGCAAGATGATTCTACCTACTTGGTTAAAAGTAAATCAATCCCCAAGAACACATATGAGCAAGTAGGGTTAAGATCATATGACGATTCATGAATCCTACCAATTCAAATATCAAAATGAAGTTCAAATAGACTTGCACGAAGAAAGCTCATGAAAGCCGGAAACAAGGAATTGAGCATCGAACCCTCACCAGAAGTGTATCCGCTCTGGTCGCTCAAGTGTATAGGGTCGATCACTCGATTCTCTTCTAATCATGCTTTCAATGATTTGTTTTCCATCTAACAATCAACAATTATTCAATGCATGCATACATTCATCATGAGGACTTATTCATAGGTTGTAATAGGGCTAGGATCAAGGTAGGATGCATATGGTCAAGTGAGCTTGAAATTTGAATCTTTGATTAACCTAAGCTCTCACCAAACACCTATAACAACCTATACAATTCTAATACAATGCCTAGCTACCCATGATTTCTACTTTTTCACATACTCATGCATTCTCTTTAGTTCACATCCCATATGCATTGTTATTATTACTTTACCTTGGGGTATTTTTGTCCCCTTTTATTTTATTTATTTATTTATTTTTTACATTTTTGTTTTTTTATTATTTTTTTATTTTTTTATTTATTTTTTTCCTATATTTTTTTTCACACATTTTTTAAAAGTATATACAAACGTATCAATGCATATGGTTTTACATATTTAATGCATAAGCATGTACCCAATTCCCAAAATTTTTAATCAAAAATACAAAATACACTTTTACTTCAACCAATGTCCCAAGTTCCCCATACCCAATTGATACACACCCTCACTAGCCTAAGCTAATCAAAGATCCAAATTGAGAACATTTATTATTTTTTACTTAAGGGTAGTGATGTGCTATAATTAAGAATAAAAGGGATTAAATAGGCTCAAATTTGGCTAACAATGGTTAATGAAAGGTAGGCTATTTGGGTAAGTGAGCTATATGAAATGATGGCCTCAATCATATAAATACATATATACATAGAATAATGGACATAAAGAATCAAACAAATCAAAGATTACAATCATAGAAAGAGAATGATGCACACAAGAATGAAAATAAGTGGTTATGAGATGTAACCACACCATAAGGCTCAAAACTCACATGCTTGTGTTCTTAGGTCTTAGCTCAAAAACCATGTTCCGAAATACATTCTTCAAGCAAGTTCAACACAAATTTTTTTTTCAAATTGGTAGGGTGCCCTAAAAACAGTTTCTTGGAAAAGAAATCATCACCCTAACCAAGTGGTCCTAACATAAAAAGAAATGATAGAATATATACAAATTATAACTAACATGCAACCTATCATGCAATGCAACAACTAACTAGCAAAGGAATTTTTTAAAAAAAAATTTGGTGTTGAGAAAGGAAGTTGTTACCTATGGAGATCGGTCGAACGACCTCCCCACACTTAAAAATTTGCACCGTCCTCGGTGCATGCAAAGAAGAGCAATGTGGATGGGCTGCTACAATTGATGAGCTCCTTCAAAAGGTTATGCGGATGAACTTGTTTGTTGCCCCATTTGAAACTTATCCTTTCCCTCTTGGTGGTCAACCTAAAAGGAAAGAAAAAGAAAGAGAATTAATCCTACAACAAAGATAGCAAAGCAAGTAGAATATAGGCGGGACTAATGCCAAATAAGAGTAAGATTCTCACTACATGTTAGCTATGCATGTAAGTGAGAGAGCAATATAGGTAAAGGGCATATCAATTAATACTTGATGCAAGAGAAAAGTTAAAGCATAAGTGAATAACATGAAGAGCATGTCGAGCATCAAGTTCAAACAAGAAAGAGAGGGTCATGAAAGACGTGTGAGCTCATATCATTGCACAAAGGGTACAAGGATCATCAAAGGTTAAGTATTGAATTAGAAATTTCATTACCCATCAATATCAAACAAGTCTAGAAGTACCAAGATTAACCAAGAAATTCTCAACAATTGAGTAAGACACCATTATTAAAAAAAGAAACTTAGAAAGGAAAATAAGAACAAGCTGTGAAAACAAAATTAAAATGCAATGAATGAAAATAAACAAATGCAATAAAAGAAAATAGAAGAAAAGAGAATTTTTTTAATTTATTTATTTAGTTTTTTTACATTACTAATTTATTTATTATTATTATTATTATTATTATTATTATTATTTTTTAGAAATATATATTTTTTTTCAAGAGAGAAAGAAGAAAAAAAATAGAAAGAAAGAAGAAGAAAAGAAGAAAGAAGGAGAAAGGAGAAAGGAGAAAAACATGGTGCAAATCCACGCATAAGCGTCATGCGTGCTTATGCATGGATGCAGCAGGGACAATCCACGCATAAGCGTCATGCGTGCTTATGCGTGGATTGTGCTTTTCACACAGTGCTCGCACGATGTTCGCACAACTCTCGGGAAAATGTACCAGGAGTTGCAGAAGTGCAATCCACGCGTAAGCGTCATGCGTGCTTAAGCGTGGATTGAAAAAAAATTTTTTTTTTAGAAGCATAAAAACAGAATTTAACACTCTCCTAACCTATAATCATTCTAAAGCAACTAAAATTCAAATTTAACAAAAATCTTTAAGTTTTTTAAAAATTTTCAAATGCATTACAAACAAAACTTACACTCCAAGCAACCTACTTTAACAACAATCTAAACTAATCAAAACACACTACTACAACCTATCAATCGAAACAAAATGTATAAGAGTATAGAAAAGAAGAAAACTACCTATAATGGCAACTCAAAATGTATAAGAGTATGGAAAGAGTTTATCATGGTGGGGTGTCTCCCACCTAGCACTTTTAGTTTAAGTCCTTAAGTTGGACATTTGGTGGGGTCCTTGCTATGGTGGTTTATGCTTGAATTCATCCTTGAATCCCCACCAATGTTTGCATTTCCAATGTCCATCGGGATCCCAAATTAGGTGCACAAGGCCTTCAAGCAAGCTTAGGTAGATGGCAAGGCCCCAAGAATTTTGATTGTTGAAATGAATTCCGGGGTCCCAAATCTTGTTCTTGCACCCATATTCTTGTTGACTACCATAGTTAAATCTGGGGTGACAAGGCTTGTGAATTCTCAATTAAGCATCCAAATATTCTCCTAGACCCATGCAATTTGGTTCTACACTAACCATTGCTATTCAACTTTGAGCATGCAACCATCATGAACTTAGAGTGATGTTTCCAACCACTACACAAATCTCTTCTATTCTTAACTCCACAAAGAGCTCTAAGTTGACCATCATTTTCAATCAAACCATATTCAAGTGAGAAAGTAAAGCTTAAGGATAGGAATTTTACCCACTTGAATGTTGTGTTGGATAGTGACTTAGGAAGGGGTGGTTCAAATGATCTTGCAAGTTCCATTCCTTTGTACTCTTCCTTGATTACCTCCACCTCTTTACAACTTTCCTCAACTTCAACCTCTTCCTCTTGGTGGCTCTCTTCTAATTCAATCTCTTCTTCATTACTCACCAAGGGCATGGGAGGTTGTGCATCTTCTTCTTTGATCTCAATTTCAAGCCCAATGGGAGAGGATTCAATTGTAGATAAGAAATTCTCAATGATTGAATCCATCTCTTGATCAACCTCTTCCAATCTTTCATCATTCATACTATGCCTTGGAGGTTGCGCATTATCCTCCTTAACATCATTTTCAAGTTTAATGGAAGAAAGTTCAACAACTTCCATAAAATCATCAACAACATCACTTGGTGTGGAAGTGTTCTCAAGCTTGAAATCCACCTCTTGTTCAACTTTCTCTAGCTCTTCAACCACTTCTTCTTTTTTAACAATCTCTTCCTCCTCCACTTGTTGAAAGACACACCCCATCTCCTTGTCCTCATGTTGGGATTCTAGAATCTCCTTCATGATCCGCTCTTTGGTTGGTCCCTCACATTCATCCGTGGAGATGCTTTGCTTGTTGCATGTGTCCCATAATTCCAAGGTGGCCGTGATTTTGGCAAACTGAGCCATGATTTTTTCAAATATGGGAGGTGATTCATCTTGTGGTTGAGAGTTCTCATACATAGGAGGTGGCTCATCTTGATAATAACATGGAGGTGGTGGTTCTTGAGGGTATTGGGGGTTGAATTGGGGTGGTTCTTCATATGGTTCATATGGTTCACAAGGTGGTTGGTATGGTAGATATGGGTTAGGATCATATGAAGGTGTTTGGTGGTATGAGGCTTGTGAGTATGGTGGATCAAAACTATTTTGGAGAGGTGGTTCATAGGCATAGGGTGGTGGTGATTGTGATTGACAACTACAATAAGGATAACCACACACACTAGATTGATATGCATTAGAATTAGGATTATACCCATAGGAATCCGGAGAGTAGTCATGTTGGGGTGACACTTGAACGGCTTGGATGGAATAAAATACCTTTTGGTCCTTGTGTATCTCCATGAGGAGAGTAGTCATATCCCAAGCACTCTTGTCAAACTTGATTTGGAAGGAGGTTGTTGCCAAGAAGGTTGTTCATAAGCTTGGGATTCCTCCCACCTTTGATCTCCAAATCCTTGATGCACATCCTCATTTAAGCTTCCATTTCCTACAACATAGTTTGAACCACACTCATAGCCAAAGTGATGAGAATTCATGGTGATAAGAGAAAACAAAAACAAATTCTAACAAGAAACAAAGAAAACCAAATCCTAAAACTAGCAAAAACTAACAAGGAAGAAAAAAAGGCAAACATATTCACCATATTTACAATAGCCAATAATAAAGCACCATTGCAATTCTCCGGCAACGGCGCCATTTTGATGTTCGGTTTCTTGTACGGTTTAGAATTTCACAAATAAAATCTCGTTGCAAGTATAGTTCTAAACCAACAAAGAATCCTCACATGCAAAAATATTGGTTGTCACAAGTACAAACCCCAAACAAGAATTAACCAAAGTATTTAAACTTCGGGTCGTCTCACAAGGAATTGCAATAAAATAAATGATTATTGGCTATGAAGGAACAAAGGGGTTTGATTTTTAATTGACAAGAAAATAAATGACAAGAAAGTAAATGATAAGAACTTAATAAAATAAAGGAAAAGAACTCTTGGCTAGACATAGGTAATTGAGATCACCATCCTTGTCTACAAACCAAATATTGATAATTATGAGGGACCAACCTATTCAGTCTACCTGCAAAAGCTTTAAGTATGTAATGTCTACTCCTAAGCTTGAAGTACGTCAAATAGGCTTGATCATATCAACCCATAAGTCCCAACCTATCTACTAATTAGATTAGTAGTGGGTTAGTGTCAATGGATATCAAATTGATCACCAAGGGTTCTCAAATCACCAATTCAATGAGACCCAATGACTCAAGGTCACTCAATTCCCTTAGCCTAGACCAAGGGTAAAGAAAACTACTCAAAAACTAGTGTGAATATTTTATCAAACACCTAGTGTGCAATAAAAGTAAATATCATAAAATGCAAGAATTAAAAGAATCCATCATAAACATAAGCAAGAAATCAATAATAGCAACCAAGATCAACATAAAAGAAATATGGAAACATAAATTTGTATTGAGAGAAAATAGAAACCCAACAATTGTTCATCAACATAAGAGAGCAAAATAAGAAATGACAAGTAAAACTAGAAGAACAAAGATGTAATAACAAGAAATTAAAAGGGAAGACTAAATCAAAACAAGAATTGAAAATTGGATTTAAGAAAATTAAACCTAAACTACCCTAAATTCTAGAGAGAATGGAGAGCTTCTCTCTCTAAAATTCTAACCTAAAACATGATGAAAACTAAAACTATGACTACTTGGTTCATCCCCTTCAATCCTTGGGTTCAATAGCATCAGAAATGAGTTGGATTGGGCCCAAAATGCTTCAGAAATCGCTGGCCGCGAGTTGCCTTTAGTGAGTCACATTGATCCACCCGTGTACGCATGCCTAAACGCCAGACAACTATGGCAAATTTTATATCATTTTGAATCCCCGGATGTTAGCTTTCCAACACAACTAGAACCGCCTCATTTGGACCTCTGTAGCTCAAGTTATGATCAATTGAGCAGGAAGAGGTCAGGCTTGACAGTTTTGCGATTCCTTCATTTCTTCATGAGTTCTCCCACTTTGCATACTTTTTCTTCATTTCTTCAATCAAATCTTTACCTTCTAAACCTGAAATCACTTAACAAACATATCAAGGCATCGAATGGAATTAAAGTGAGTTAAATTTAGCTATTTTAAGGCCTAAAAATCATGTTTTCACACTTAAGCACAAATTTAGGGAGAATTACAAGACCATGCTATTTCATTGAATAAATGTGAGAAAACTTGATAAAATCCCCCAAATTAAGCACAAGATAAACCACAAAATTGGGGTTTATCACTTGGCCGATTCCTAATATTCCCTTAACCCAAAGTTGAGCACAAGCTAGGCTTTCCAACACAATCCAAGCCACCAACAATCACCAATAAGCTCCAACAAGTTCAAATACTCATCACTTCAAGCTATAACACACATAATTCACAATAATTCAACCTATGGTTTATCAAACTTGAAATTTCACAAGGGTTTAATGGCTCTTACCTTTTCCAATAGATTTGATAGCAAAAATCCAATGCTAAGCAAGGATTAGAGTAAACCTAAACATCCAAAATCACAAAAACTCATTTAACCCAAAGCCCTAATAAACCTTAAATTTTGAAGAGAGAAACTGAAAGGATTTCGTGATTACCTTACTAGTTTCTTGGGTGGGTTTTGTAGAGCTCTTCACAAGGAACACGTAACCACAAACGGTGTGGCGATCGGAGCTCTCTAGCTCAAGATATGAGCTTTGGAAGATTGAGATGAATAGTGTTCAAGGGTTTCACTTCTTCCCTTTCTCCTTCAGCTGGGTGTGTGTGTTTGTTAGTGTGTTATGATGAGATGGGTTCATTAAATGAGCCTTTTATGTGTTGGGCTTGGGCCCAACTTGGGCCTGGTCCAACCCGCTAGCGTTTTTAGCTGGCCAAACCTTTAAAATTAACGTTCGGTTTTCCATTTCTAATATTTTTCTAAGGTTTTTGACGGTTTTTACTTTTTCTCGTGCAGTACCGGGCAGACTTGAACCGGTTCAACCGGTTCAATTGCTGGTTCGCGATTTTTCGCGGTTTTTCGTAGAAAACACATTTTCTGACTCAGAAAGACCCGCTGAGTCCATAAATCATACTTAAACACTCAAATTCTCACTCTAATTTTTTGGAATCTAATTTGGGCAATATAACCACTTAATTAACCTGTTCGATTAATCGCGGTTCTTACATTAATACCCCTTTCTTGTATCTTTCTTAGATCTAGCATGAGGATATGCTATTATTTAAGTATGGGGAGATTGATAAACCACAATTTTATGGTTTATCTTGTATTGAAATGAGTGGATTTTATCAACTTTTTCTACATTTATTCACTAAAATAGCATGGTTTTGTGAATTCTTTCTAAATTATGCTTAAAAGTGAAAACATACTTTTAGGCTCTTAAATTACTAAATTTAATTTACTTTAATTCCATTCGATGTCTTGATGTGTTTGTTGAGTGATTTCAGGCTTAGAAGGCAAGGATGGTTTGAATAAATAAAGAAAAACCATGTAAAAGTGGAGAAATCATGAAAAAATGAAGTTGTAAAAATCTGCCCCGTTGCGCGTACGCATGCCTCATGCATACGCATGACCTGGAATTTCGCCACTTTGCACATACGCATCCCTCATGCGTATGCATGACTGCCAGCACATGATTTACTTAAGTAAACATGTGGGTCACGATTTCAGGCCAGTTTTAGGCCCAATCCAACTCATTTCTGAAGTATTTGATGTAATTCTCAAGGAGGATCAAGGGGGGAGCAATTAAGTTTAGTTTTAGATCATGTTTTAGGTTATTCTCTAGAGAGAGAAGCTCTCTTCTCTCTAGAATTAGGGTAGATTTAGTTTAATCCTTCTTAAATTTAGGTTTTAATTCTTGTTTTGATCTAGTTTCATTTACTTTTCCTTGTTTAATTGCCTTAATTCTCTTAATTTATCTTGTTAATTTCTCATTTGTGTCACTTTTAGTTTCATAACTATTGTTAATTTTGATTTCTATTAATGCCATTTGATTTTTTCATGTTTATTGATATTTAATTGAGTTGTTATTATTGTTATCTTGTATTTGGTAGTTTTAGATTTTATTATTATTGCAATTTTACCATGCTTTCTAAGTATTTGTAGAAATGTCCCTTTTAGCTTTAGGGTAGATTTCTACACTCTTGGCTTGGAATTAAGTAATTTAGGCGACCTTGATGTCACTAATGTCTGAATTGAGTGACAATTTGGAGATTTTAATTAATCTCGTTTCTATTAACGAGTAAGACCTATAGATTGAGATTAATCAAGCCCAGTTGACTTATCTCGTCATTAGAGGTTGACTAATTGGGTTTGCTCTTATAATTGTAATGTCATGGTTAGTGATACAATAGTCTTTGATGTTCGATATTGATTGGTAATTTTAGAGTTGTTAGTTGTTCTTGTTATAAGACTGACTATGCCTATTTGACTTTCTCCCGATATTGGAGATGACTAATTGGAATTAATTCTAGATAATCACCATATTCGTGGTCAATGACTTGAAAAGGAAGCTTTGATTCTCAATCCTTTCCAGGAGTGTCTTTTAGCATTTATACTTCTTTAGTTGTTAGTTTTACTCTCTTGTAATTTAGTTTCTCGCCTCTCTATCCGCAAACCTCCCCTTTTATACTCATAACCAATAATATGCATACCTCACTATAATTCCTTTGAGAGATGACCCGAGGTTTAAATACTCTTGATTTTTATTGGTTTTCATTGTGACAAACAAATTAAACTTTGACGGAGAGTTGTTTGTCAGTTTGGAACTATACTTGCAATGAAGAAATTCTTTTATTGAGAAAATTCTAGACCGACGACACTTCTCCCGTCAAGCCTTACGCTTAAATTATAAAGCCGAGGTGGCAAGGTATTGCTACCTCTAAAAGAAAAGACGTATACATATATATAGTTGAAAGGAATTATAACTATGAGCCTTGAAGAAGAAGTTAAGCAAAAGTAAAAACAGATAATCGTGTCACTCTCACAAAGGTACGTATAAACAGATAGGCATGATAGAAAAGAAAGCTAAAAACATATATATATATAAACAATCCAAAATATGTCTCAAACCATAAAGTATACACATGTTTATCCATATTGACCTCTAAGAGGGACAAAATGTAAATTATACAAGGCAAAAAATCTAAGTACATATTTACATGACCAAAAACATGTAAAATAACAGCCCAAAAGTGACATCTTCGCTTGGATAGAGAATCTCCAGACACTCAACGAGGTGCCTCTCGTCCTGCATCTGAAAAACAACAATATATGTATAGAATGAGAACCAGGAGTTCTCAGTATGGTAAAGGTGCCAACATAGGTAATATATAAGGTCTCGGAAAAGCCAGAGGCATTCCTAGAACTGTGACACGTAGAATACAACTTAAAGATCCAACTAAACCAGAAATTAGGTAAATTATCTAAGGTATTCAAGTTCTAAATCTAACTTTAACCTAACACTTCACTTTCTATATCCTCCAACCCTCCGAATGACCGGTGGAACAACTCCCCCTCACACCTCCGCCAAAAGGGGTTTCTCAGAAAACATACACAAATAATTCAAGCAAGGAAAACACAAATAGAATACAAGTACAACAAATAGGCAATTAGTAGATAAGCATAGTTAAATAATTAGGCAAACCAAGATAATGCACACTCAAGCAAAACATTCAAATGCATATGATGTATGTCTGTCTTATTGCTGATGATATCAACTATCGATTACATAGCCAACCCGACATGTCCTGGTAGCTAACTGTGGACAGTCCCTCTGTACATGCATCCCCAAGCTCAACAATATCCATGGAAAAAAAATTCTAAACTCATCCATGGGGGAGACAAACTTCTAAGCTCAAATTTTAAAATGGGTGAAGCAATCCAAGCTCAAATTCATATATATGTGCATGCCCATGGGGGAATCTAAACAATTAAAGTGTCTAGTCATATCTTATGACAGAGGGTCAACAATTTATCTCAATTATACAAGCTAAATAAGCTTTTAAATTATCAATATCAATATCATCTTCATTATCAATTTATAGTTCATTTCACCTAAATTCATCATTATTGTCATCATCATTATCAATCATATATCATATATCATTCATCACTTATTTGCCTTAATAACTCAACCATTCACTTCTCAATATTTTCCTCAATCCTCCACCTAACTTACTTAACACATTTTCCCCTGTTCTAAAGGTTAAAAACTCGCTAACAGACTTTAAACAGGTGTTAGAGAAGCTTGGGAAGACAGAGAATAGGTTAAAAACTCAAAAACACACTTTTCAGAAAAACAAGGGTCATATGTAGCATGCCCATGCTCGCTGCACATGGGTGTAAAAATGCTAAAGTCGCGTATGCGAGCATCGTCCGCGTACGCAAACTCGTGAAATAGAAGGGGGTCCTCGCGTACGCAGACCTTTAGTCGCATAGGCATGAGTGTAAATATAGCATTTACGCATACGCATGCACATCCTCGCGTACGCAGGAGTGAAATTTTGACATATTCATGTACGCAGATTATGCCCACATACAGGGACGTCTGGGCAGAGTCCAGGATCTGCGTCGCATGCATGTGTGCGTACGCAGGGTTCCAATTTCCTTAAAATGCTGCTAAGTTTGTAGAAATCAGATTTTTACACGAAACTTTGAACGTGCATAACTTTTTCGTTAAAAATTATTTTTAGTCCGTTCTTCAAACATTGTAAACTTCACGTACCCAATTTTTATTCTGAATAAGCTTTTACAAAATTTGAGGATCTAGAAGCCAAGTTATGACCCGTCGAAGTTGGTCAAAAATTTGTTTTTATCTAGAAACACCTACCCTCAAGTTTTTCAAAATCCATTATATCATAACTCAAAACAGCCCCTCATGTCCAAAACCATATTCACATGCTTTCCAAATTACTTCGCAACATATCAACCCTTAAAACTACACAATCTACTCAACGATTCATTCACACAATATCTCCAAATCCACACTAACCACTAACACTTCATATCAAATACATTTATCATATTTACTTTCAAACTGCTATCACAATACACATCAAACTTCCACAATCATTATCTATAACCACAAAACATGAACCAATCGCATAATTTAGCTTATCCTACGATCAACTAGCCTAAGTTTTCATGTGACATTATATTTTAACTGTGAGAAACTAAAACAATACCTTAGCCAATTTCTCCCTAAGTCCGGAACACCGCAAATTCCTTAATTCACAAGCTCTAAGCCTCCACCAAATGGATTTTTAGCACCCAATACCCAAGCTTAAGCCTCCAACTTCATCATTTTAGTTCCAATTCACATATATACCACCTAATTTTACATCATTACATACACATTCACAAATTTAATACCTAACCTCATATAATTAAAGAATTCACAAGGTTTTTGAGTTTCTTATCGTTACCCATGGATAATTGGGCAAAATCCAAAAATTTTTCGTTGCTAGAGTTCACCTAAACCATCAAAATTACATAATCTCTCAATACCAAAAACCACAATTTTCAAAATTTAAGAGGAGAATTCTAGATGAGAAGACTCAGTTTACTTACCATTTTGTTTAGATGCTTTTGAAGAGCTCGACGTGGTGGTTCCGTGGCCGCAAATAGTGCGGCGATCGGAATTTCGAATTGAGAGATATGTGAAATTGAATTGTGACAAGGGTTAGGGTTCTTGTTTGTACTCCCCCCCCAATTCCTAGCGTGTTTCACTTATGTTTGAGGGATGGAAAGTTGAGTTGTTGGTTTTATATATTAGACCTTGGGTTCAACTGGTTCGCCCTGTCGGCCCAATTTTGGGCCAAAATCTTTAAAATTTTTATCAAAATTTGTATTTTAAATATTTCTACTCCTCTAAATTATAGAAATTTAATTTTCTAATTTTTTTAATAATATTTAATTTATTGACTAATTATTTATCAATTTTTGTGGGTTTTATAGGTTTTATCACTTGCTATAAGAAATAATTTTCTATTGGAATATGTTTTATAGAGTGTTAAGTCTTTTCATTTCACTAAAAATCTATATCAATTATATGTCTTGTTAATCATGATCTAAATTTTATTTTTATCTCTTAAAAATATCTAAATGCAAACATGGATGTCATAACCCTCTTAATTCTTTTACAGTTGCACAAATAAAAATGACCACTATTTTGACTACATACCTCAACAAGTAAGTTCAATAATCGATTTATAAGGTACTTAGTTCTGCCCCTGAATTCCTAGAAAGGATGCATTCTAAACTTGACTACATTGTCTTATGTTGCAATCTTTTTCGTTATATTGAATTTTATTTGGGGTTACAGATCACCTACTATTATATTCCCAAAAACACACATTTTTACCCTTTTTTTGGCTAGTGATTTAATCCAAGCCTGGGAACATATCAAGACAAGTGTCTAAGAAAAAGTAAAAAAGAAGCTCAGTTTTTGACTCTTTGTACAGTTTTGAAATTGTGCCATTGTTAGTAGCTTTTTTAACTTTTATGACAAACAAAATTTGAAAATTGAAATTAGTTGAGCGAAAAATCTTTACAAAAATTTTTTGAATCTATTATTTGAATCTCACTTGTTTTTATTCCTTTATTTTGTTTCTCTCATTCTCTGGGTACTTCTACTCGATGAAAGTGTTGGACACACATGCAGCGCGATGAAACTAAAATATATGTTCTAAGTATATGAGCTTGGGTCTGGTTGTTGCTACGTTGTGTTGGACAATGCATCCTCCTGGCTCTAAGAGGAAGCCAAGTCATCCTCTGAAGGCTGCTTCTACTGCTGGTCCAGTTGCTGCTGTTACTGCCGTGGCAACTCCTGTTATGTTCATTGATGTTTCTGATCTTGTCACTGCTGTGACCGCATTACGGCCGGCACCCGTGGTTGTGCCTGCCATTCATCGTAACCAGGTCAGTCATATAAGCTATGAAGTTTTTAATCTAACTTTGAGTTGATTTTGTTTTCCATTTTCGCCCCTTTTTTCTTTGTTAATCGAACAAACTGATCCGAAAATACCATTTAAGTGCCACCACTTTTTTTTTTTTTTGGATAAAGTGTGTTACTTTCATACCTCTTCTCTCCAAATTTTGTTTTTAAGGTACCATTATTAGAAAATACAGTGTGGCTTGCACATTAAAGGACAAGAGAAATCCTGAACCATTTGAAACAGAGTTGAAGATAACTGATTTCTTTTTCAAATGTGCTTTTGATTTGGAAGGCGTACAATATTTGATAACTTTTTAGATGTTATAGATAGAATTAAAGGTTAGTTATTTGCTTGCATATGTTGGATTTTTTACTTCATATATTTATGTGCATATATCATATACAAAAACTAGAAACTATTTGGCTTATTAATATGAAACAATTATTAAATTAACACTCACATTTACATTATTTCATTGTGTTACTATCTTACAGTTAGAAGATTTTTTAAACAGAAAAGGCAAAAGTAATTCAAGTACACCTCTCCTTGCTAGGACAAATACAAGACCTAGTTTTATTATGCCCACTTTGTAGACACCGGTCATCGAATCGTTCTAGCTATTGGTTCACTGGTTTATTGGTTCAACCGGTTCGACCATGGTTCAATTGAAAAAATTGTTTTATAATTAAATAATAAATAAAATATAAATAAACACACTAAAACATAATTATAGTTTAATATGAGCTTTAAAATATCATTTAAATTAAAAGTATTACATAAACTATAATGTTATAATCTCAATCAAATATAAACTCAAAAGTCAAATAACAAAAAAATTATTGACAATATGTCCCACCTGTGTTTAATATCTAATTTCTTGAGTGGATCATGTCAGTAGTGTGATTCAAATAGAAGCATTCTGAAAACAAGAATTAAATGCACCAAAATGAGCAGCATTTAAGATTCTCATTACCATTGTATACAATTATTCTTTCTTAAGTTTGAATAGTAAACACACCTACTTTTCAACAAGCTAAGATTTACATAATAACATTTCCTATATAATATATTTTCATATGGCAGTAGTAAGAAGATTACCATCAAATCCCATCTACTACTACTCTAAAATATAGAGTGTGAAAGTCTTGAAAACAATGTAGGTACTAAGTTTAATAACAAGCATAGGTTCATAAAAATTGAACAACAATCAAATGAGCAAATAAGTAGTCTTGTGTTCTCACAAAAACTGTGCTATAAACTGACCAAATAAAATACAATAGTGTAGCACTATTAGAACAATAATGAACTAAAAGGAGGTTCAGAAGTTTCCCTTTCCCACATAAGCTTGTTTCTTCCTCTTCTTTGAGCTCTCATATGTTATCATCATCTCTGCAGAGAAAAACAAAATTCAAGAAAGAAACATATATAATATATTAGTGGAGCCATGTGACCTTGCATTTTTTGTTTAATCATAAAACAAATTCAACTCAATTGAAGAGAAAATACATGTAAAGAAAAAGAATACCACAACTTAGCTATAATATAAAAATCAAACTGTTCAAGAAAAATAGTAATGTCATCAAATATAAATAAAAGCATACTTTACATAAATGGACAACTTACTAATAATCTTTGGAGCCATTTGAAAAAAATATAAAGCAAAGCAATATACTAAAAATTTTCGGAGCCATTTGACAATACTTAAGGCCCAACAATATGCATTCACCTTTCTCAAGTTCTCTGCCACAAGAATATAATTTTTCATGATTCAATTGTCTTACAAATTTGATACATTTTTACAACTTTTCTCCATAAATCAAATAAGAATTCAAAAATTAATCAATTATTCAACAGCAAGGTAAACTAACAAGTAACAACAATTGATCAATTATTCAACAATTAATCAAT
This sequence comes from Arachis ipaensis, assembly GCF_059453495.1. Lineage (NCBI taxonomy): Eukaryota > Viridiplantae > Streptophyta > Magnoliopsida > Fabales > Fabaceae > Arachis > Arachis ipaensis. Next base: position 74,617,019 of record NC_142442.1, on the reverse strand, counting down.
GCTTCAAGTCTTCAACAATTAATCAATGCTTCAACAATAAGATTAACTAACAAGTAACAACAATTAATCAATTATTCAATAATTATTATTACAAAAAAATAATACCTACAGCTAAAAACTGAATCCTAGAAGGCTGGAACAGAGCAGACCTGGCGGTGGTGTGGGAGTGGCTGGGAAGACAGTGGCCGCTGCGGTGGTGTGGAACAGAGCTGGCGCCGGTGGAAAATGGCTGCGCGACGGAGACAAGAGGCAAGACCGGTGACGGTGGTTTCAATTTTCGAAGCTCAAACGGCGGTGGCTGGACAGATGTTTCCTAGTGCCTTAGAAGCTCGAAGTTAGGACAGTGGTGATGATTGGACTTTTGACGGTTTAGAAATTCACAATTGAAATCTCGTTGTAATATAGTTTCTAAACCAACAATAGTCCTTTCATACAAAAATTTCATTTGTCACAAGTAACAAACCCCTAAATTTATAAACCGAAGTATTGAACCTCGGGTTGTTCTCCCTAGAAATTGTAATAAAGTGTCCTTGTTATTGGTTATGAAGTATCTTTGGGGGTTTTTGAGATATTAGACATGAAAGGTAAATGGCAATGAAAATAAACTAACAACTAGAAAGCTCTTGGCAAGGTTGTGAGAATTAGAAGTCCTATCCTAGTTATTCTCCTCAATTGTGACCACAATTGTCCATTGCTACCACTTAGTTAACCTCTAACCATGGAGGAAAGTCAAGTGGATGAATCAACTTGATTCCACTAGTCCTAGCCAACTCCCAAAGGCAAGACTAGCTTTAGTGGTATCCAAATCAATTAGCAACTTCTAATTATCAATCAACAAGGGATTTAGATAACTCAAGCATCACTAATTACTCTACCATAGCCAAGAGGAATAAAATCTACACTAAAATCCAACCAAGCATTTCATCAAACACTTGGAAGGTAATAAAGGAAAGCAAAGTAATTTGATAACAACAATGAAATCTAACAACTACTTATTGCAAGGAATTAATAACAACAATCAAAGAAAACAAGATCTACATGAATTACCTCAAATTGCATTAAAAGAAAAATAGAATGAACAAGAGTAGATCTACAAACAAAATAGAAGAAAGAAATAACAACAATAGAAGAATGATGAATGTAACAACATAAAATTGAAAGGTAGAAGAAGAGGAAAGCATGAATTGAAACCTAGATCTAAATTATTGAACTAAACCTAATCCTAATTCTAATCCTAGAGAGAAGTTAGAGCTTCTCTCTCTAAAAACTAAAACTAAACTAGCCTCAAGTGTCCCAGTATGAATGCCTCCCCCCTCCCCTTCAATCCTTGGTCCTTTTGAGTGTTTTCCCGCCAAAATTCCAGCTCCAAATGAGTCCAGAAACCCTTCAAAATCACCAGGCACGAGTTGCATTAAAGGAATCACGTGCGGACTGCGACGCGTATGCGCACAGCACGCGTACGCATCCCTGGCCTATTTCGCGAGGTGCGCGGACGGGCTTGGTGCACGTGCGCGTCCTTTGCTGGGATTAATTCTTTTGCTTTTTATGCTTCTCTCCACTTGCATGCTTCCTTCCTCACTTCTTGGATTCATTTCTAGCTTTTTCAACCTGAGATCACTAGCAAACACATCAAAGCATCTTATGGAATCACGGAGGAATTAATATTGTAAAATTAAAGGCTTCGAAAGCATGTTTTTACACTTAGGAACAAGTAAGGGAGAGATCACAAAACCATGCTAATTCATTGGCTAAATGTAAGAGAAGGTTAGCAAAATGCTATAAATCCAACACAAGATAAACCCTAAATATGGGGTTTATCAACCTCCCCACACTTAAACCAAGCATGTCCTCATGCTTGACCAAGAATGAAGCGAAGGGGTATGACATTTATTTAATGCAACTAAACTACCTATATGTAACTATCTAAATGAATGCAACTAACTATATGAATGCTAATTCTTGGTCAAAATAATTCAACTTCCAAGAGAATATATATATGAGCATAAGAGCTAGTGTAATAGGGATCAAGTCCAAACCACAATTGTATTGAATTATCAAAAGAATCTCAAACTTGCAAGAATATAGATAGTAGGGTGAATGCATGTATTTGAGCTATTGAACCCTCACCATATGTGTATCCGCTCTATTCACTCGGTGTTTAGGGGTTGGTCCACTGAATCCTCTCCTAATCATGCTTTTTCAAAATTTATTCTTCATCTAACCATCAACAATCATTCAACGTATGCATTCATTCATCATGAGGTCTTTCCCATAGGTTATAATGGGGTTAGGGCCAAGGTAGGATCATATATGGTTAAGTGGACTAGAGATTTGAATCTTTGATTAACCTAGACTTTTCCACCTAACCTATACAATTAAATACCACCCTAACTAACCATCCTTCACTTTTGACATACTCATGCATTTTCTTTTGATTTTTCCCAACACTTATGCATTGATCCTTATTGAGCCTTGCTTTGGGGCATTTTGTCCCCTTTTTATTCCTTTTTTTTCTTTGTTTCTTTCTTTTCCTATTTATTTTATTTTCTTTTCTTTTCTCTTCTTTTTTTTTCCAATGCATAAGGTCTATACATTTAATCAATACATGAATATGCACCCAATTTTCCAAATACAAATGCAAAACACTCTTTTATCCCAACCAATGCTCCTAATCTCCCCAAACTCGAATATAGGACATTCTCACTAGCCTAAGCCAATCAAAGATCCAAACAAGGGACTTTATTATTTTCCGCTTTAGGCTTGTAATGTGCTAAAATAGGAACAATTGGGTTAAGCGTAGGCTCAAAATCGGTTAACAATAGAGGATAGAAGGTAGGCTGTTTGGGTGAGTGAGCTAATTGAAATAATGGCCTCAATCATATAAATGCATGAATACAAGGAATAAATGGATATATAGAATTAAACAAATTAAGGATCACAATTATAGGGAGAGAACAATCATACACAAGGATGGAAAATAGGTGGTTATAAAATGTAACCACGTCAATAGGCTCAAATCTCACATGCTTGTGTTCTTGGCTCAATACATACTTCACAAAGTATGAATTCAAGCAAGTTACAAAAAAAATTTCAATCAATTGGGGTGTGCTCTATGGATGGATTCTTTTGAAAATTTCATCATTTTGACTAAGCTTATTAATGCAATGTTGTGATTGAGAGTTTATGAAAATTCCTTAGTTCACCCTTTTCTTTTCAATCAAAACAGGTTTCATATGCAAAAGGGTTAACTAGGTCTTAACAATTCCAAAACAATTTCTAATCATAACCATAAGCTAAAAGATAACTATATAAGAAAAATCCAACTAAAGCATGAAATCTAGCATCCAAAATACCTAACATCCAAAATGACAAAGTATGCAACAACTAAGGCAAAAGTATCCAAAGTAATCCAAAACAACCAATATATACAATGATGTGCAAAACAAGATAACTAGGAGAATATAAATAGGAAATATGCCAAAATGTTCACCGATCCACCAATGGTGCCAACGGCAACCTCCCGACACTTAAGATCAAGCATCGTCCCCGATGCTAATCCTTAGGCTCAGGGAGAGGTACACCGGTCGGCTCTGGCTGGGGCTGTGACGGAGGTGTCTCCTGAGTAGCCTGGGTCTGGGATGGTGCCTCCACATGAACTGGCTCCTCCTCGTGAGTATCCTCATCATATAAATTCGCATGCCCCTCCTCGTAGGCCTCCTCATCCGAACCGGAAGACTCTGGCAGAGGGGGCAGCTCAAGGCCTTGGGCTACAAACATCTGGTCAATCTGATCCAGGCGACGCATGATCTGACACTGGTCGCGCTCCATGAACCGCAAAAGATGCTAAACCATCAAGTAGGTCAGCTGAGGTGCTAGTGGTGGTGGTAAAGGAAGTGCTGCTGCAGCTGCTGATGTAGAGGATCCTGCTGGGGCTGATGATGAAGAAGGTCCAGCTCCTTCCTCTGCTGCTCTGGCCTGAGATCGGCATCGGGAAGGAGGCTTCTCATTCACCCAAGACCCCTATAGAATGGTCACTGGCTCCTTCTCAGAGAGCGGTAGGGGTGGTGATACGTCCTCTGGGAGCCACTGGACACCGGCCCGCTAAATCATCTGGGTGACAAGGACGGGAAATAGAAAGATACCTCTGATGTGGGCCCGCCACATGAACCGCCTGATCAGCCGGGGGTAATAGACCTCCCTCCCCTCTAGCACACAGCTGATCAGGATCAACATAGCCACAGGGATCTCTGAGAAGTGGGTAGTCAGCATGAGGTAGTGGGCAAAAATCTGCTGCCATATTCTGGCCTCCTTTCTCAGATAGATAAAATGCATACCCTTGGGTGCCTTGTTTTCTGCATCCATGACCCAGGGAGCCTCCAGGGTAGCCACCACTGCTCTCAAAGCATCAAAGTCAAAAGTCATGCAGTGGAGCTCCACCTCGATCTGCTCAAAGGCATCAGTATCACCTGTCTTTGGCCTACAAGTAAGGGCATCCTCAAGGGTCTGCTCAGTGATGGGCACCTGAATACCTCTAACTAATACCGAGTCAAGGGTGTGGCGAAAGAAGTTACAATAAAATTCCTACACCCAAGACCGGTTCACCCGGCTGAGTTCTCGGTCCACAAAGTCTAAACCCATCCTCTCAATGCAGTTGTTGATTGTTTGTCTCAAATAAGATAGAAGGACCAACTTCTTTTCAACATTCAAGTTCTTTGAGTTATAGCTTGGGAACCGAAGTTCACAGTAGAGATTCGGGAACTTGACTGAATCCTGGGCAGGGAGGGATTGGTTCGCCCTCTCCACCTCATCAATAGGATTTTTTGAATAATCCACATAAGGGGAGAAAGGGGAATCCGAGGCCCTTTTCCTCTTTCTGGAGGTGGCCTTGCCTTTCTCTTTAGCCGACATCCTAAAAATTAGAATAGAACAGAGTATAAGCAATTAAACAAGTAGTAGGAAGCAAGGAAGAGCAAGTGCAGGATGTAAGATGAAAGATAAGTAACATGATGTGAACCAAAATTGAAAACTTGGAATGTAAGTAAGCACAGAAAAACATAACTATTGACCAAGAATTCAAACAATTTAACAATGTACCATAAAGCTCATGCATTAGGCATATTCATCATCATACCTCAAAAGAATGGTTAAAGAGTTAGATGGACTGAAAGGTGAGGCTAGTAGGTTAGACAAGTTAGAGAGTCAGAAAAAAAATGAAAAACGAAATTGAAAGTTAGTGGTATGATGGAGAATAGCCTAAGTAGTAGAGAAATGTAGAATGGGTACAACTAGCATATTCACATACATGAGAGGAGTGTAGTCATTGATGATAAAATATGAAATTGCAAGAAAAGCAATTAATTGAAAACAAGTCATCAGTCAATTCTTTGCAAAAATTGATGTTGCTAGTTTGAATTGCATGTTGTGTAACGCGAAGCAAGATAGAAGCAAATTTGAGTGAAAGCGAGTTACACAAGATAGGATCCATCAATCATTTGCAATACAAGAACCATATGCACAAAATCACAAGTTAGATTGAATGGAGAGTGAAGCATAAGACTAAGACATTCAACTAACTTGAAAAGTGTAAGCAAGGAATGGTTCAAAATAGTCATAGAAAACGTATGAAATATGGAAACACTGACCCAAGGATACTTAAGAATTGAACTTGGTGTGGCTTGGTGAATAAGCAATTTCAAAGCCAACAAGTTCAATCATAAGTAATATGTTTGAAAGCAGAGCGATTCTAGAAAATTGGGCAGCCTTCCGGCAGTAATTCGGACGTTTTCGGACAACAACTAATCAGCAGGAGAGTCTTATGAATCAAAGAAGCAAGAAGCATAACCGAATAGCAGCAAAAAGTAATATTCATGATGCCCAATGGAATTCACAAAACCAGGCACCAGCAAAAGAATTACAGAATGATAAATACAACAGGCGCAATTATCACTCAACAAAGCAATCAATATCACTCAGCAACCAATCAGAGTAAGCTCAGATAGGTAAACAAATACGGCGCAAATATCAGGCCTAGAATCCTCTAACCACATCCTAGCTACCTAACAGCAGATATCTCTATCTAACCTAGCAATCAAAATCAAATCCTAACTAACTAACTAGAGCTAACAGCATTAATATCAGAGGCAAACTAAGAAAATAAAACAGAGTGGGAGCAGAAGCTGGTAACCTGGAATGTAGGGCAGAGATGGAAATTGGGACTGGATAGGTAGTAGGGATGAGGTGGGTTAGAAGTGGAGTGGCTGCCTCAGATGGTGGTAGCAGCAGAGACCCACGGTAGTGGAGCAGTGGTCAGGCAGAGGAGGAATTGAGGGAACGAGACAGAGACAGTAAAGAGCTGGGGTTAAGGGGTGGTATATGGGAGAGAAGAATGAAAGAGATGAAGAGAGCTAGGTTCGCCGGTGGCGGTGGCTCACGGCGAAGGCCGCGGTAGTGGAGACAGAGAGAGCGAGAGAGTGGAAGGGGGGACGAGCAAGAGAGAGAGTGAAAAAGTGGGGGTGAGTGGAAAAAGAAAGGAGAAAGGTGGGTTGGGGGGGTGGTGCGTCTGCGCGAATGCTCGTCGCGCCTTAAAGTTATCCCTCTTTTAGGACCGACGCGGGCGTGCACAGTGTGCGTTCGTGTGTATTGAAGATTTTTGGGATGGACGCAGGAGCTTCATATGCGCTCATGCGTGACTGGAAGAATTAGCACGGACGCGCACGCGTACTGTATGCATGCGTGTGCGAAGAGTTGGGTTGAGGGCTCAGTGCTGGCCCAGCACCAGCACAACTCTCTGGACGAAGTATGGGCTGGGGCCAGCCGCGTAGGGACGCGTATGCACAATGTGTGCGTCCGTGTGCTTGGCCATCTGGTCTAGGTGCGCGCAAGGATGACGTGCGCGCTCGCGTGTTGTCCTTCATCGTTGCAGGGACGCGCACGCGTACCGTGTGCGTCCGTGTGGGTCGAGTTGGGCTAAAGGCTCAACGTTTGCACAAGAGGGGCCCAACTCTCTGGAGAATCTATGGGGTTGCATCCGCTCATGGACGCGTGCACGTACAGCGTGCGCACATGTCCTCCCTCTTTTTTTTTTTTTTTAAAGGCTAGAGATTCAAAATGCCCAAAAACTCCCTAACAACATCTACAACTCCTAATCAACCAAAAAGGGACACACCATTTACAAAGATTTTTCCTTCAATTACTAACATACATGTGAGAATGCCAACAATCAATTTATTAAAACAACTAAAAATCAGATGGGAAACTACCTACAATGGTAACTCGAATCACTTATTGGTAAAACTTTCAAGAGAGTGGAAAGAGTATACCATGGTGGGGTGTCTCCCACCTAGCACTTTTGGTTTAAGTCCTTAAGTTGGACTTTTGGGAAGCTCTTGTCATGGTGGCTTATGCTTGTACTCATCCTTGATTTTCCAAGGATCCATGCGCCTCAAACGGTTGACAGAAATTCCAACCTTCTTCACCAAGTTTGGATGGAGTTCCACCCAAGATATGAGCTTCCTTAGTTGGTCTTCATGCTTCGATCCGGGATCTCATATCTTATTTTCGCACCCGTCTTCAAGTTGACTTCCATGTATTTCCCATTCGGTTGGTTGACAGGTATGACAAGTAGAATTCTCTTTAGCGCAAAAAATCTTTTTCTTAGACCCATGTAAAGTAGCATTCATCCAATCATAGTCCCTATACTTTGAAGTTTTGACGTTGATGAGCCTAATTCCAAACCTCCAACCACTACACAACTCCCTTTTACTTTTAATTCCATAAAGAGCTCTAAGTTGACCATCATTTTCAATTAACCCATATTCAAGTGAGAAAGCAAAGCTTAGGGATGAGAATTTTACCCACTTGAATGTTGTATTGGATGGTAACTTGGGGGGGAGACCTCCCCACACTTAGACAATGTGAGGTCTACTTCTTTAGGCTCTTCTTTAGTTGTTTCCACTTCTTCGCAAGCTTCCTCAATTTCAACCTTTCCCTTTTTATCACTTGGCTTGGTGTTGTCTTCAAGAACTTCATCTTGCCCAATGGGAGGTGATTCAATTTTGGATAGGAATTCATTGATGAATGAATCCACCTCTTGATCAACCTCTTCATATTCTTCAGTTTCGATATGCACCAATTCAATTTTTTTTCCTTGGTAGCTTTCTTCCGATTCACTCTCTTTCTCATTAATCACCAAGGGTATGGAAGGTTGTGCACGTTCTTCTCTAATTTCAACTTCATGTCCAATGGGAGAGGATTCCATTGTAGAGAGAAATTCATCCATGATTGAATCCATCTCTTGATAAGCCTCTTCTAAGTCTCCAACGATGACATGCCTTGGAGGTTACGCACCCTCATCAACATCAATATCAAGCTTCTTGGAAGAGTGCTCCATGATGCTACATTCCCATGGACTTTCAACATCTCCTAAATCTTCAACCATTTCTTCCTTTTCTTCAACAATCATTGGCTCCTCCAATTGTTCTAACACAAAGTGGCATCCCTCATTTCCCACCGGGGTTTCCAATCTCTCCTTCATGCTATGCTCTTCAATTGATTCTTCACATGTGGCTATGGAAGCACCTTGAGTGTTCAAGCATTGGTAGGCTAAGGTATGCACTACCTTGGTCAAGTTAGTCACAAACTCTAGGGTGTTCCTTTGCATATCCACTTGTCCTTGAAGTAGCAAGGTGAGAGAGTCATCTATTGGGGCTTTGGATAGATAGGAGGGTTCATTATTTTGGAGAGAGGGTTCATAGTAGGAAGGTGGTTCTCCTTGGTAAGGGTATGGAGATGGTGTGCATTGAGGTGGTTCTTGGTAGCAATCTTGATAGAGTTGTGGTGGTTCTAAAGGTTCTTGCTCATAATTGTCATAGGAATATGGCATGGGTGATTGGTCATATGGTGGATATGGATCATAGGAAGGTGTTTGGTAATGAGAGGCTTGTGAGAATGGTTGAGGTTCATGTTGAGGATAAGAGTCATAGGCATATGATGGTGTTGATTGATTATCCAAAAAAGATTCACCATAGCCATTGAATTGACATGCGTTAGGATGTGAATTATACCTATACGTATCCGGAGGTTGTTGCCAATAGGAGTGATCATTTCCTTGAGGCTCCTCCCATCTTTGTTGGTTCCATCCTTGATGCATGTTGTCATTAAAGTCCACATTTCCTACAACACAATTAGAACAAAACTCATAGCCAAAGTGAGAATTCATAGTGGAAGAACAAAATAAAACTAACAAAATCTAGTAAACAAGCAAAAGACAAACCTATTCACACTATTCACATATATACAATAACCAATAACACAACACCATTGCAATTCCCCGGCAACGGCGCCATTTTGATGATTGGACTTTTGACGGTTTAGAAATTTACAATTGAAATCTCGTTGTAATATAGTTTCTAAACCAACAATAGTCCTTTCATACAAAAATTTTGTTTGTCACAAGTAACAAATCCCTAAATTTATAAACCGAAGTATTGAACCTCGGGTCGTTCTCCCTAGGAATTGCAATAAAGTGTCGTTGTTATTGGTTATGAAGTATCTTTGGGGGTTTATGAGATATTAAACATGAAAGGTAAATGGCAATGAAAATAAACTAACAACTAGAAAGCTCTTGGCAAGGTTGTGAGAATTAGAAGTCCTATCCTAGTTATCCTCCTCAATTGTGACCACAATTGTCCATTGCTACCACTTAGTTAACCTCTAACCATGGAGGAAAGTCAAGTGGATGAATCAACTTGATTCCACAAGTCCTAGCCAACTCCCAAGGGAAAGACTATCTTTAGTGGTATCCAAATCAATTAGCAACTTCTAATTATCAATCAACAAGGGAATTAGATAACTCAAGCATTACTAATTACTCTACCATAGCCAAGAGGAATAAAATCTACACTAAAATCCAACCAAGCATTTCATCAAACACTTGGAAGGTAATAAAGGAAAGCAAAGTAATTTGATAACAACAATGAAATCTAACAACTACTTATTGCAAGGAATTAATAACAATAATCAAAGGAAACACGATCTACATGAATTACCTCAAATTGTATTAAAAGAAAATAGAATGAATAAGAGTAGATCTACAAACAAAATAGAAGAAAGAAATAACAACAATAGAAGAATGATGAATGTAACAACATAAAATTGAAAGGTAGAAGAAGAGGAAAGTATGAATTGAAACCTAGATCTAAATTATTGAACTAAACCTAATCCTAATTCTAATCCTAGAGAGAAGTGAGAGCTTCTCTCTCTAAAAACTAAAACTAAACTAGCCTCAAGTGTCCCAGTATGAATACCTCCCCCCTCCCCTTCAATCCTTGGTTTTTTTGAGTGTTTTCCTGCCAAAATTCCAGCTCCAAATGGGTCTAGAAACCCTCCAAAATCGCCAGGCCCGAGTTGCATTAAAGGAATCAGGTGCGGACTGCAACGCGTATGCGCACAGCACGCGTACGCGTCCCTAGCCTATATCGAGAGGTGCGCGGACGCGCCTGGTGCGCGTGCGCATCCTTGGCTGGGATTAATTCTTTGGCTTTTTATGCTTCTCTCCACTTGCATGCTTCCTTCCTCACTTCTTGTATCCATTTCTAGCCTTTTTCAACCTGAGATCACTAGCAAACACATCAAGGCATCTTATGGAATCAAGTTTTACCTTCTGTCCGAACCGTATTTGATACGATTCACAGTTCGACCTTCCAGTTTGAACCGATTTTTAGAACCTTGGTTACTACTGTTTCATTCTTTTGTCTTGGAACTATTGGGGTACTAGTGGTAGTACAGCCAGCCGTCACGTTGTAATTCCGCCTTTGGTTCCTCTCAATTCGGCTAATTGAGGTAGGGGATTTATTTGTAAAGTTTAATGATTTTAATTTTAAAATGCCCACAAAGTTAATTGGATAATTGTAAATAGTTAATAATGGTTAAGAATTGATTAATTAATGTGAACGACATGAAATGTGTTTGAGAATAGTTAGCGGTTTTGATTACTCTGAATTATTATTGAAATTGGATGCGATTGTAAATGTGATTAATTTGGTGTTACTTATTAAATTGAAATATGAGGAGTTAATTATTGAAAATCTACCGATTTGATAATTGATGAATTGAGTTTGGTTATGGCTGTGATAGTGACTGGTTGCATTGTTGTGAATGATTAACTAATAAGATTGATTTTGGTTTGAGGCTGTGATTGTTACTGATTTTCAGATGGTTTTGGAATTGCTGAAAATTCTTATTTTAGTTGATTATGTCAAGTTGGTTGCTATTGAATTGTTCTTTTGATGACACTATGGTGGTTGTTAATATTGGTTTATAATGAACTAGATTTGGGTTTGAGAACTGTTAAAGGATTTGAGGTTTGATTACTAAATCAATTTTCTTGAAACCTAAATTTTAGGACAAAATAGTAACTTTGAAAATGAATTAGTAACTCAATAGTGAACAAAACTGTACGAGGTTAAATGCTGGATAAACTAGAGTAAATTTAGTTGTTAGAGTTTAAGTTTGAATGGTTCGTATTACTTAGGGAATTAGTTATGAATTTTAAAAGTTGGATTGCGAAATCTGTTTTTCTGCATTACTTTTTAAAGAGGCCAGCAACTTTGAAAGGCTATCACTAATTTTTCAATGATCAGAATCACGTAGGACACAGTTGGGGGTGAATATTGAGATGTTTAGGATTTGGCTGAAAAGTTGCAGAGTTATTTATTAAATATATAATTTATGATGAATTTCTGAAGTTTGGTTGTCAAATCCATTTTCTGCAGAATTTCCAAGTTAGGTTGCGATTTGTGAATTTCTGATTAATTGAGAATCTTTTGTTTGATAATTATTGAGAAAAAGTTGATGAGTTGTTGAGATGAAGGGAACCCGTAAGGGTGGTTTAAGTCCATTTTTAGAGGATGTTATATTCGAATTTTTATAAAATATAAGGATTTAAATTAAAAAGAATTTTGTGAACTGCACCTTAGATATTTAATTGATGAATTTGAAACTTGATAACTAGAAATGAATTGTTGAGATTTATAAAGGATAATGAAAAAAATAATAAAATCCAAAAAAACCCACGAATTGATAATTATTGATTACTGGAATAATCCACGAACTATTGTGTGTTGATCTCGGGGATAGCTCACGAACTGAGGATCGCTGTTTTGTTGTGTGTTGATCTCGAGAAAAACCCATAAATTGAGGATTGTTGTTTTATTTATGTGTTGGTCTCAAGGACGCCCACGAATCGAGGATCGTTGTTTTCCCTTATGCGTATATTACGACATCGAGCTTTGCGCTGACTACCGGTAGTCATGAAGGAGTGGCATTCTTAACCACTAACACTTATGCACAAAAGAAACAATGGAAAACCATATCTGGGACTTGTTCCTAGGTAATGTTGGGCTGCAGGATGTAAATCGACACGTGAGCTCATGGCCTACTTAGGACAGACTGGTGCAGATTTTGAAAACCACAACTAACCGGTAAGTACACCGGGTCATACCAAGTAATACCTCAGGTGAGTAATGGTCGATCCCACGAGGATTGATGGATCAAGCAACAATGGTTGAGTGATTTACTTAGTCAGACAAGCAAAAAGGAGTGTTTTGAGTTCAAATTGCATTAAACAGTAATCAGAGAAATTAAGAATGCAAACAGTGATTGGTGTGAGAATTATATGAGAAAATAGTTAAGGCTTCGGAGATGTTCAAACTTCCGGATTAACAATTCTTATTAGCTACCTTGATTATGCAAAGATTCAATTCACATCAAATTTTAAATGATTAGACTCTAATTTCTTGGTAATTTAATCCTCCTCTAACTCAATTAACCACCAATTCCTTGGCCACTTAATCTAATTAGAGGGTTTAGGTTTAAATTCTAGTTTATAAGCCACACAAAACCCTAGAAATCCAAAGATGATATAATTATATGTCACGTATCACATTGAATCCAGATAGTTAGAGAGTTATAAGAATTCAATTCCAAGGTGTTATTAAGGTGATATAACTTTTTCAAGATTCAATAAGAATTCAATTTAGAAAAGAGTTATTTTCCAATATACTCTAATCCGTAGGATGAAAAACAAAACTAATTCTTGAATATAAACCAATGCATAGATCAGAAGTAGAAAACAATAGTTATTAATCCATCCAAATAAACAAAACTCCTAACCTTAACCATGTAGGTTTAGTTGCTCATAGTGCGAAAAAACCTTAGCAGAGAAAAAGTGTAAAGTGTGGAAGAGGAGAACAAGCTCTAGGTCAAAATATCTTCTCCTTTTATATCTAATTCTAATAAATGTAAAATATAATTTCTAAAACCTTAAAATATCTTTTCTTAATTCAAAACCAATTTTAAAAACTAAATTAAATCAAAAGATTTGGTGAAGATCAAGCGGAAGCCTATCAATATCAGCATTATAGCGCCAAACTTGAGCTAGGTGAAGTTTGGCACCACATTCATGTAAGATTGCATGCATTTCCACGTTCTTGAAGCCAAACACCGGGATGTGGCATTTGGTGCCACTATGGCTGAACTGAATTGGAGTTTTGTTGTGATCTTGGTGCCAAACTTGAGCTAGATGAAGTTTGGTGCCACCTCCTGCATGCAATTGACTCCTTTTCTTCTTTTTGAACTCTACCAAATTCGCTAGAATGTTACCTAAAATTAATTAAATTGCAAAACAACTTAAAGTAGCATTCATGGTGGCTTAAAACACCTAAATCTTGATTTAATTCAACAAATTTAAATGTAAATTCACTGATAAAAGATAAAAAAGATGCTCATGTATCACAGACATGTATCATATTCTTTACGCTTTTGCATTTGATTGTGTTTGCTTATTTTATTTCTTTGTGATTATGTTGTTTGTCTCATTGTTACTTGTTTGTGTTTTGATTTTGGTCTCTCACTTATGTTATTAGTTTGTGGATGTATTGAGGTGATTAAGAACTGATGTTATGATTGAGAATTAATTATGTGGCCGAGAGATAGTTAATATGATAAATTTTGTGATTGAAATCTGTTTTGGGTTTAGAACTTTAAAGAAAGTAATTAATTATCTAAAGTAAAACTAAAAATATTTTTCAAGGATTTGATAAAAATATTTTTATTGAGTAAAGTTAATTATTTGCATTTTATTCATTACTTTTACGGCTTTCTCATTCCCTACTGAGAATGTGTGGTTTGTTCTCACCCCAAAAGTTTTCACCCTTTCAGTGACACAAGTTTGAAGACTCAGTATGAAGCCGTAGACGAAGAGTGAAAACTGTTTATGAGTTAAGTTGCTTTCAATCAATTTCCTCACCTTTATTGTTTAAGATTTTATTTTATACAGAGGGATAGGTGTTGTGTAACACCCTTACTATCAGAATGTCATGCTTCTGCTGCGCCACTCTGATAGCGAGAATATTACGATGACTTCTATGTACTTAATAATAGAATAGGAGCCTTTAACTCAAAATCATATTGCTATTTTCATTAAAAACCGGAAAATACTTTTTCTTAATTTAACATGCATATATAACCAAATTCAAACACAATATATGTATATATATATATACCAGACTTCGTATACAAGCAACTTACAAATATTATAAACATGCATATCATTACCACTTTTATCCCTCTTACAAGGATATAATAATAAAGGCGACGAAAAAACTACAATATATAAAATAATATACAACAATCAGATACGCAAAAGGAACTCCTTAAACTCTTTGTCTGTCCTGAAAAGAAAAATATGTAGGGGGTGGAAACATTGTCCTTGCTGGTTCTCAGTAGAGGGTTTTTAAGAATTGTCATAAAAGGATATGTAAGAACCAGCTTAACTGTTTTAATAAAATAATAATTTTTAACTTCCCGGAATAGATTTGAAAATATAGAAATGATATTTTGAAAAAAAAGGTGAAATTCGAATTCAATGGATTTTTCTGAGTGAGAAAATGTATCTTTTGCGAAAGTTTTTTGTAAAAATGCGTACCGGTGCTTAAGCCGGCAGTACCAGCTCTAGTCTATCTGGTATAGTGTATTTTGAGAAAAATAAGATTTTGAAGATTGAATTTATTGTTTTGAAAGGACAAAAATAATTTAGAATAAAAAATCGGGCGTTAATATTAAAGGTTTTGGCCCAAAGTGGGTTAAACGGGCTAAAAACGTTAACGGGTTGGACCGAGCCCAAACCGGGTCCAAGGTCCAACATATATATACTCTATTAATGAGCTTTAAGCTCATTTTGATAGGAAGAGAGAGAGAGAGAGAGAGAGAGAGAGAGAGAGAGAGAGCTCGGATAGATGAGAGTGAGGGGTGAAACCCTATTGTCACTATTCATTGTCACCTTCCGGGAGCCATATCTTGAGCTACGGAGTTCTGATTGACGAGCCATTTTTGGGTTTGGTTTTTGAGTAAGTTTTGTGATTTTGTTTGTTTAGGGGTGATCTAGCATTGGAATATTGTTGGGTTTTGTCCCTAATCTCGTTGGGTAAGGTAAGGTCTCACTAAACCCTTGTGTTTAGTTATTTTTGTAAACCCTAGGTTTGATGTTGGTATGTTGTATGATGTTAGATTGAGTTTTGGTGTTTGTTAGAGTTGGTTTGAGGCTTTTGGATCGAGCTTGGTGGCTTCGTTTTGGTGTTTGGTGCAGTTTGGGAATCGGCCAAGGTATGATTTTGGTTTTTTTTTATGTAATATGTAATGTTTTTGGACACTTAGGCTAGTAGACCATATGATAGGTTTGAATTATTGATGGTGAATTATGATTATTGATGTTTATGATGATTTGATGAGTTTTGATAATTATGATGAATTATGCGGTTGTTGTTGGTAAATGATGTTAGAATATTGAGATTGAGGTTGGATGATGCTAATTATGATGATTGGTAAATTATAGAATGAATTTTGATGAGTGTGTTGGTTGAGAAATGGTTTTAGTATGAGGAATTTTATGATTGGGGTTGAGAATTATGAGGATAGTGTATTGTAAGTGGAAATTTGGTAAGAATGGTGAATTAAGACAAAAATGGTAAGTTCTGGTGTGAATTAATGGGTGTTGTGGTTCGGAGTTGTTTTGGTTCAAAGTTTTGAAAATTAGAGAACCTTGTTGGATTTTGTAAAACTTGACTTTTACCGAATTTTGGCGGATCATAACTTGAGCCTCAGTTCTTGAAATTGGTTGAAATTTGGCTTAAATTAAAGTTCATTTATAGATCTTTAAATTGATATAAAGTTTGATAAAAATGGATTTTTGTATAGGAGGAAGTTATGAACGTTTAAAGTTTGGTGTTTAAAACTTATTTCTGCAACTTTACAGAATTTTGCAATTCTGGGATGGCATGCATACGCGAACCCCCCATACGCGAGCGTGCCATTCTGTTTGGCACCTATGCATACACGAACTCTTGTATGCGTACGCGAGATGGGCAAAATTTTAGGTATGTGTACGCATACATTTGGCATGCGTACGCATACACCCTGTTTTGCTAAAAAAATGACTTTTCTTCATTTTTCAAGGGTTCTCTAGCTTTCCAAACTTCTTTATCTACTGTTTAAGATTGCTAACTAGTAATTAGGCCTTAATACTATTAGAGATAGGTTAGTGGACTAAATTGATAATGTATGCATGAGTTTAGAGCCGATGACTTAGGTTCTGGAATGTTGTGGATGAAATTAGTGTATGTTGAGTTGTAAAGTATGTCTTTGAGGAAATTTTGACAAAGGAGAATGATTATAATGAAAATGGAAAGTTGATGATGGTCATGATTAGATTGGAACTTGAAGATGAATGATTATGGTTAATGGAATTAGTATGAGCGGAAGTGTTCTATGAGTAGTGGTCTCTGAGATGGGTTACGTGATTATGATATGATTTGTTCTCCGTCGTAGGGGCTGTGGCGGTCTCCCGTCTACATTCGGATGTGAAGGTTGAAGCTAGGCTTCCCACTCACTTTTCTCGCTCATGGAGAAGGTGGTAGGGCACTTATCCCTCGGAATTATTCCTCCTGAGTATGTGTTTTCTCTCTGGTGGCAAGGTGATAGGGCACTATCCCTCGGAATCATGTGGCATCCAAAGGAAGGTGGTAGGGTACTCTCCCTCAGAACGTGTCCCTCTGAAAGGAGAAAGTAGTAGGGCACTCATCCCTCGGAATTATTTCTCTTGAGTATGCGCAACAGAGAGACTAATCCGGGAGTTGTCGACCGGATTTTGTGTCGGGCTTGGCACTATAACTGACATGTGATATCGCAGCCAATAGGACAGGCATTCATCATATGCATCTCTTATGTGCTTGTTTGCTTTGATTACTTGTAGTTTTTCTAAATGTATAATATGCCAACTTGCTTCTTGAATTACTTGTTATACATGAACATGACCTGTGTATTACTTGTTTACATATACTTGTGATTGTCTGGTGCTGAGGAGGTTAGGTAGGCAGCGGCGAATGGATCGCACGGAGGTTAGGTTGGTAAAGGCTGTGGGATACAGCTATGTGATTATTATTAGTTAGAAATTCCCTAAGTTTAGATAACCCTGTTAATGGTTTATGGTTTATGGTTTAAGTTATTTATTTTGTTAAGCTTGAATATTGGTATCGATGTGAAGTTCTAGGATTGCCTTTAGCATTCCGGAACCTTACATCTTACATATTGGGCACTGTTACCATACTGAGAACCTCCGGTTCTCATACCATATGTTGTTATTATTTTTCAGATGCAGGTCGTAACCCACTGATGATGACCAAAAGCATAGGTTTAGATTTTCACATTAAAAATAGAATTTGTCCGTTGCAAGTATAGTCCAAACCCAACAATTAATCATCAATCAAATTATCATTCTAAAGATTATCACAATGCAAAGCAAATATATAAACCGAGAGTATTTAGCTCCCGGGTCGTTCGTCCCTAGGAGTTGCAATGAAGTGTCAAATCATTGGCTATGAGAGAGAGCATGGGGAATTGGGAATGAAAGCAAGAGAGCAAGCATTGTAAATAGCAAGGAATTGAAACAAGCATGCAAGGAATTGAAAAGAAAGAAATTAAAGGACTCTTGGCAAGAAGTGGGTAATCTAGGTTTCCTATCCTAGTTGTGGACCACTAACATGGCAATTGTGTGGAAGCAATCCAAACTAGTCAATCCTCCTTGAGAATTAGTCAAAGGGTGTAATTGATCTCAATCCATAAGTCCTAGTCAACTCACTAATTACTTAGTGAAGGACTAGCGTCAATGGAAACCAAATCAATTAACCATTCTCACACAATGCGGAATGGACATCCACAACTCAATTCCACCCAAACATCCAATTTCTCAACCAAGAATGTGAAAATTAAACATGCAAGAATTTAAACATCAAAGCAATAAAAGTTAAAGCAATTAAATGCAAGGAAAAGAAATGGCAAGAAAGTAACTTAACATGCAAGAAAGTAAATGAAAGCAAGTAAAAGTCAAAGCAATAAAACTTCAAAAGCAAGAAACCTCTTGGCAAGTAATTGAGGACTAAGGCTACCTATCTTAGCCATTGACCACAAACATATGATGATTATAAAGAGTTAATCCTACTTAGTCAACCTTACATCGAAGATAAGTCAAATAGGCATAGTTGATTTCAATCCCTAAGTCCTATGTCAACACTAAGGGGTCACATAGAGTTAAGGGAGACCAAATCAACTAACTACTCTAATATATCAAATAAGAATGGACATCAATGACTCAAGGATCACCAAAGTCATTAATTTCAAGCCAAGAGTGAAGAAAAACTAAGTAAAAACTAAGCCAAGTATTTTATTAAACACTTGGTGTTCATGAAAATAAAATAATATTAAATTGCAATAAAACAAATTCTATAACTACCAAAGCAAGAAAATAGCAATAACAACTAAAGAAAGCAATAAATGAACATGAAACATAAATTTGCATTAATTAGAATTAAAATAACAAAAGTATTCATAACATAAAAATTAACATAAAAGAGAAAATAATAAAAGAGATTAAGAAGATAAAGATAATAAAGCATAGAAACATAAATGAAACTACATTAAAGCAAGAATTAAAGTGCTGAAATTAAAGAGAAATTAACTAAACCTAACCTAATTCTAGAGAGAGGGGGGAGCTTCTCTCTCTAGAAACTAAGAGAAAAGCATGTAAAAGCTAACCCTAATTGCCCCCTTCATTCAGCTTCACTTTGGCCTCATATAGCTTCAGAAATGAGTTGGACTGGGTTTTGGAGGCCCAAAAATCGCCCCCAGCTATTTGCAATTAATGACCTGACGTAATTCGGGTCACGCGTACGCGTCCCTGGGCGAAAATCCATCCACGTGTATGCATGAGTCACGCATACGCGTCGCTAGCAAATCCTTCTTGTGCGTACGCACGCATACTTGTGCGTACGCACGGGTGCTGGAACTTTCAAACTCCATTTCTTCATGCTTTCTCCCTTTATGCATGCTTTTCCATAACTTCTTCCATCCATATTAGCCTTGTAAACCTGAAATTACTCATCAAACATATCAAGGCACCAAATAGAATGGAAGTGGAATAATATCGGTTAAATTAAGCAGAAAATAGCATGTTTTCACAATTAAGCTCAATTTAGGGAGAAAACACAAAAGCATGCTATTTAGATGAATAAATGTGCATTTATGTGATGAAATCCACTCAAATCAAACCAAAGTATATCGTAAAATATGGACTCATCAATTCCCCCACACTTAAATAATAGCATGTTCTCATGCTAAACACAACCAAAGGAGATGAATGAAGGGGTGAATGATTTATTCAATGCAACTACTTATATGTATGCAACTATACTAAATGCTTTCTATCTATATATATATACACACTATGATTCCTATTGAGTTTGGAAAAAACAAACAAAAGAACCTCAATCAATCCAAAATAAAGCTTAGGGCTAAGACAAGAAAATATAGCAATATACTCAATGTCCAAAGATTTGATTTGAAATTTCCAAAATTAAGTTCAACAACTTGCAAGAAGATACAAGATAAATAATGGAAACATAGAACTGAGCAATTGAAACCCTCACCGGATGTGTTTACACTCTAATCGCTCAGTGTGTAGCGTTTAATCACTCAATCCTCCTTTAATCATGTTTCTCAAAGATTTGCAAGTCATCTAACAATCAACTAATATTTGATGAATGAATGCAAATATCATGAGGTCTTTTGAGGGTTGTAATGGGGCTTAGGTAAGGGTAGGATTAATATGGTTAAGTGGGCTAACAGATTGGATTTTTGATTAGCTCAAGTATCCCACCTAATCCTATATCATCCTATATACATAACAAAACAACCTAACTACCCGTTTTTCCCTTTTTCATGTTCACTCATGCATCTTTCTTTTTTGATTCACACACATATGCATCATTTATTTATATTCTTATTATCATTTCTTTTTCTTTTCTTTTATTTCTTTCTTCTCTTTTTTTTATCACAAAGTAGATGCATATGTTTTAAATGATGAATGCATGAGTGATTACCCATTTTTTTCCAAATTTTTAATATGAGAACCCAAAATACTTACTACCAAAGTTTTCCTACAAATTCCCCCTTCACTTGATTAACACACACACTCAAACCCAAGCTAATTAAAGATACAATCAATGGACACAATGGTTTTTCACTTAGGGCAAATGATGTGTTTAAAATTAGAACAAAGGGGAATTACCAAGGCTCAAAAGTGGTTGCAAAGGTAGATGTAAGGGTTGGCCATTTGGGTTAGTGAGTTTAATCAAAGATGGTCTCAATCATACTAAATGCATTCAAAACAACAAATATAGGACATAAATATTAAAGCAAATCAAAGATCACAATCATAAAAGGAGTTTATAACACACAAGAACAAAATTTTGTAGTTGAAAATGTGCAACCACACAATTAAGGCTCAAAACTCAGTTGGTATTTGTTCAAGCTTTTTCTATGTTCCATAAAAACATACTTCAAGTAAGTTCAAAAACATGTTTTCAAATCTAATCAATAGAATGCCCAAAAAGAGATTTCTTGAAAATTTTTTTTGTTGTTTTACCAAACTTATTCAATTTAACATGCAACATACAAGTATTTACTATCATATAACTATAAACATTAAAGAGATATATACAAACAAACCAAACAAAATGCAAACAAGAACAAAAATTGCAAAAATTGAAGAAAAAGGACAAAAAGAGTATTGCAAAGTGTCTAAGAAAAGAAATTTTACCCCCCTTGAAGTTAGCGATTGACGAACGGATCTTTGCTAGTAAACAATTCACAAAAGTAATCACGTTGTAAGTATAGTTTCTAAACCAACAAAGAATCCTTTCGTACAAAAACTTGCTTGTCACTAAGGCAAACCCAATAAAATTAAACTGATGTATTTAAACCTCGGGTCGTCTCTCAAGAAATTGCAGGGAGGTGTATTTATTATTGGTTATGGAAAAGTATCTTTTTGGGTTTTTAAAATGAGGAACAAGGAAAGTAAATTGCAAAAAAGTAAATTAATAATTAAGAAAACTCTTGGCAAGGTATGAGAATTAGACGTCCTATCCTAGTTACCCTTATCAATTGTGATGAGAATTGTTCGTTGCTCCCACTTAGTTAACCCTTACTAAATAAAGGAAAGTCAAGTGGACAAAACAATTTGATTCCACAAGTCCTAGTCAACTCCTAAGGAAAGACTAGCTCTAGAGGGATCCAAATCAACCAGCAACCTTCAATTAACAATCAACAAAGGAGTTTGATAACTCAAGAGTCTCCAATTACTCAACCAAAGCCAAGAATATAAAAACCTAACTTAAAACTCTCCCAAGCATTTTATCAAACACTTGGAAGGCATAACATAAAAACATAGAGAACTAATAAGAGATAATAAAATCTAAATAACCAATTGAAAGCATCAATAACATAATTTGAAGAGAGCAATCATAAATATGGAATACCTCAAATTGCATTAATAAGAAAATCAAATCTAACATTAGAATTCATAAACTAAATTGGGAGAATAAATAAACCAACAAGAGACATAGATAAACTAAAGTGCTAGAACAATTAAAAGTAGAGGAGAAACTAAATTAAAGGAACATTGAACCTGGAATTGAGAAGAAATAAACCTAAAACTAAGAGAAATCCTAAAACCTAGAGAGAGGAGATAGCCTCTCTCTCTAGAAACTACATCTAAAACCTAAATTGTGAATAATGAGAAGTGTCTGAATTACTGAATGATTGATTTATTCCTTTACTCTGCAGCTTTTAATCTGTATTTTTTGGGCTGAAAACTGGGTCAAAAATAGCCCAGAAATCGCTTGGCGCGAATTCTGATACGATGAATTTTCACAGATGCACGCGTGCCCGTGATGCACGCATGCGCGTCCCTAAACGCCAGAGAAACTATGGCAAAATTTCGAAGCCCCGGATGTTATCTTTCCAACGCAACTGGAACCGCTTCATTTGGACCTCTGTAGCTCAAGTTATGATTGATTTAGTACGAAGAGGTCAGGCTTGACAACTCAGCAATTCCTTCAATTTCTTGTATTCCTTCCACTTTTGCATGCTTCCTTTCCATCCTCTAAGCCATTCCTGTCCTATAAACCCTGAAAACATTTAACACCCATATCAAGGCATCGAATGGTAATATGAGGGGATTAAACATAGCAAATTTAAGGCCAAAGAAGCATGTTTTCAATCATAGCGCAAAATTAGGAAGGAAAATGTAAAACATGCGAATTATATGAATAAGTGTGAGTTTAGTGGATAAAATCCACTCAATTAAGCATAAAATGTACCACGAAATAGTGGTGCATCAAATCTCTCCACACTTAAATATTAGCATGTCTTCATGCTAAGCTCAAGAGAAGCTATAAATGAGTGAAGAGGAATGGTAAAACTTATGAAATGCAACCTATCTATATGAATGCAACTAAATGCAAAATGCTCTTTCCTTCTTGGTTTAAAAGTAAATAAATTCTCCAAGAACAAATATAAAATGGATTCCACTAATTCAAATCACACAATAAGAGACAAGTAAACTTGTAAGAAGATAGCTCATGAAAGTAGGGAACATGCATTGAACCCTCACTGGTAGTGTATATGCACTCTAATTGCTCAAGTGTCTAGGGTTAATTCACTCTACTTTTCTCTAGTCATGCTTTCTAAACTTTGTTCTTCATCTAACCAATCAACAAATATTTAGTATACCAATGCAAACATCATGAGGTCTTTTCAAGGTTGTAATGTGGCTAAAGTCAGGGTGAGGATATATGTATGGCCAAGTGAGCTATAATATGAATCTTTAACCAACCTAAGCTCTCACCTGACACACACACACACACACACACACACACACACACACACACACACACTTTATGTAACTCTAAAATCATGCCTAGCTACCCATAATTCCTACTTTTTCATCACATACTCATGTAACAAATTTTCTTTAATTTCACCACATATGCATTGATCTTTTATTAAACTTAGCATTGGGGTAATTTTGTCCCCTTAATTATCTATTCACTTATATTGTAATTTATTAATTTTATTTTTATTATTTTTAAAATTTTTTTCTTTTTTTTTATCTTTTCTTTAATCATAAAAGCAAACATAACATATCAATGCACATGAGTTTTTTAATTTTTCTGGTCTCACATGAGTATGCACCCAAATTCCCAATACTTTTGTCAATAAAACACAACACACTTTCATCACCCCAAGTTCCCACAGTTCCCCACACTTAATTAATACACACTCTCTAACTTAAGCTAATCAAAGATTCAGTTGAGGTAATTAATTATTTTTCCGCTTAAGGCTAGTGACGTGGTAAAATATAGAACAAATGGGGATTAAAAGGCTCAAGGTGGCTAACAAAGGTGATGGAAATGGTAGGCTATTTGGGATAAGTGAGCTAATAACAAATGATGGCCTCAATCAAATTCAAGCATGTAAATACACTAAACAATGGACATATAGAATGGAACAAAGTATATATTGCAGTCATAGAGAAGAAAACACACAAGAATGAAATATTATGGTTAAATAATATAACCATGTAATTAAGCTCAAATCTCACAGGTTGTGTGTTCTTAGCTATAATTCATGTTCCAATTTATAATCTTCAAACAAGTTTAACACAAATTTTTAATTTAAATTAGTGAAATACTATAAAAAGGGTCTTGAAAGGAAACTCATTATTTCAACCAAGTAGTGGTAGAAGAACATGCACAAAATTAAACAATCATGCAATCAAACATGCAAATGTAACAACTAATTTAACAAGGAAAATTAAACATTGGTGTTGAAATAGGAGATAACTAACCCACGAAAGTCAGTATCAACCTCCCCACACTTAAAGATTGCACGGTCCTCGGTGCATGCAAAGAAGTGCAAGTGGACGGGCTGCTACAACTGATGCTTTTCTCCAAAGATTGTGTAGATGGACTTGTCTGTCGCCTCATTGTGAAGCTTTTCCCTTCCCTTCTCGGTGGCCATCCTGAAAGAAGAGGAAAAAGAAGAAAAGTAACCCAGAAATAAAGATAAAAAAACAAATAAAGTATGGGTAGGTTAATGCCAAATAATGAGGGTCTCAATTACATGGTAGCTACAACATGTACATGAGAAAACAGTATAAGCACATAGCATATCAATAGTGCAAAAATTGTAACAAAGGGGAAGAGTGTGGGTGCTGAAAGACAGTATAAGATCATGTCAATGCAAAAAGGGGCATAGGGATCATGAAAGATTGGCATTGA